>NW_027411977.1:230168812-230768812 GCF_047663935.1 Musca autumnalis
ATAAACGTGGATTTTTTAAAGAATTTTTCAACAATATTCAGAGGCCCATAAACGTGGATTTTTAAAAGAATTTTTCAACAATATTCAGAGGTCCATAAACGTGGATTTTTAAAAGAATTTTTCAACAATATTCAGAGGCCCATAAACGTGGATTTTTAAAAGAATTTTTCAACAATATTCAGAGGCCCATAAACGTGGATTTTTAAAAGAATTTTTAAGTGATATTCAGAAGCCCATAAACGTGGATTTTTGAAAGAATTTTACAACAATATTCAGAGGCCCATAAACGTGGATTTTTAAAAGAATTTTTAAGTGATATTCAGAAGCCCATAAACGTGGATTTTTAAAAGAATTTTTAAACAGTATTCAGAGGTCCATAAACGTGGATTTTTAAAAGAATTTTTAAACAGTATTCAGAGGCCCATAAACGTGGATTTTTAAAAGAATTTTTCAACAATATTCAGAGGCCCATAAACGTGGATTTTTTAAAAGAATTTTTCAACAATATTCAGAGGCCCATAAACGTGGATTTTTAAAAGAATTTTTCAACAATATTCAGAGGCATATAAACGTGGATTTTTAAAAGAATTTTTCAACAATATTCCGAGGCATATAAACGTGGATTTTTAAAAGAATTTTTCAACAATATTCAGAGGCATATAAACGTGGATTTTTAAAAGAATTTTTCAACAATATTCAGAGGCATATAAACGTGGATTTTTAAAAGAATTTTTCAACAATATTCAGAGGCATATAAACGTGGATTTTTAAAAGAATTTTTCAACAATATTCAGAGGCATATAAACGTGGATTTTTAAAAGAATTTTTCAACAATATTCAGAGGCATATAAACGTGGATTTTTAAAAGAATTTTTCAACAATATTCAGAGGCATATAAACCCGCATTAGTGTATATTATAGAACACCATCGTATGACCTCATGAATATTTTCACCCTGCATTATCTCCTCTCCCCTTACGTACTATAGCCGCTAAAACAATAATTGCACAAAACACTCCACCCCAACATTTGCAAAGATTCCATTGACATTTTATTATCATTTTCATGTCAATTTTCATTTTGGCAAAGTTAATTAGAAAAACTATAACAATTTTACAAAACAATTGCAATTATTGATTCGCCCACCCCCTTGCCAATTTCACCCCCATAAGTATGCTTCATAATGAGTTGCCTTTGTGTTTAATTTACATCTGTGACTTTATTGATAACATTCAAATGCCATTGATGAGCATTGCTTTGACATTGGTCGCTACAAGGGATTGACATTTTTCATCAACACTTGATGGCATAGATCGAGTTTAATGGCCAGAGAATGAGTCATTCCAACACCCAGGATATTGTGATTTGGTTCTTCAAGAGGGTAAGAGGAAGAAGAAGGACAAAGCAAAACTATACTCCCCCGTAAAAATAGTTGCTTTAGGGGATGACAATTGCGTATCAACAAATTAACCAAATAAGATGTTTGAGCCTGCCAGGCATCATTAACTTTGCGCCAATTGCTGGGACAGAGCCACTCTGAAGAATTTTCCCCAAAAGTAATTGTCGTAAGGAACATTTTTCTGAACAATAGTGACAAACAGGATTGATTGACAGTTGTTTTGTTATGAAGTGTGGGTGAATCTCGAATTTATGGGGCTGCAATTGCCGTTGCCAACTGATTAGATTTTCTGGATATTGAGTGATAAAATTACAATTGCTTTTGTTGTATTTTTGTAATAGAGGAAATAGGGGTTAGCTTCTCTGATTGATTTCCTGCAAATTGTTGCAAAAACAAGTAAAAGTAATTTTATCCTTTGAAAGTAACATAATGGGAGGAAAAGTCCTTTGAAATCTTCGAAATGGGATTAGATGGAAAGATGAGATCTTTTAATTGGATATTTGATGCCAAGCTATTTGTTTCAACCACTCACTCCCTCTGCTAGAGGTCATTGACCATTAATGAAACTATTTTACGCATGGCGTATGGAATGCTAAGATCCCTAGTGATCCCAAGCAACAGTCATTATTGTTTTTGACATGACAAATCCAGGACTTTTTACAGTGTTTTATTTAACTTGCTTCGGTGTCTGTTTAGTTCAAATTTAGTAACTCATTTTCCACACAGTTGCAGTTGACCAATCGAACTAAAATTTCGCACACTTTTAAGAATTGGATGACAATACATGAATATGAAACCAAAACCAATATGGGTAAATTTTTCCCTATAGCCCCCATATAACGGTACCACCCGATTTCAGGTATTTTGGGGATTTTGTCTTCATTTTTAGCCCGAATTGGCTGTAACTTAGCATTTGGAGTTCCCTACAGTACATAATCTTATCCAACAAAAATTATAGCCATAGGACCAGGATTTGTTATTGCCCCTATATAGCGGTACCACCCGATTTCTGGTATTTTGAAGTTGTTATCTACATTTTCGGCCTAAATTGGCGTAATTTGGTTAGGGGATTAGTAAAATCTACTCAATAAAAAAAATTAAATTAAAAAATAATTAAAAATATGTAGCGGCCCGTTTCACTATTTATTACAATATTTTATATCATGACTATAACTAAATACATATTATTATGAAGATAAATAATGTTACTTAACAGCATCTTTTCAACAACATTTATACATATGTATCTTAACGTCATTCTCATGTTAATGTTAACGTCCAATGTTTACATCCAATGTTAAACGATGTTTCGTTACAGAGTTTAAATAATTTCACTCGAAGGAGCAACTAAATAACTTTCTCATTTACTCAATAAATATGCTTCTTCTTCTGAACTTAACGAACAAGTTATTATAATTGTTATTGCATTGTTTTCGTCAATGTTCTCACAAATATTAAACTTAACGACAATATATCTGTTTGTTTTCTCTTTTGCTCAATTGTTCTCAAACACTCGATATTTATGCAAAGTAGGCATTACATTGTTACAGATTGCAGATCAATATAGACTCAATATTTGTTGTTACTTATCGTATTAATATATTAACGTACATTGAATAGTAGATAAGTTCTAAACGATGTTAAAGATTTTAATGATGTCCAGCTGGTCATAGAAATGATTTTTATTCTTTCTATTGTGATCGAGCTGCAGACCAATAAAGTGGTAAACTTGGAAACAATTTGTTTTATTTGGAAAAACCAATAAAATATAAAAAATAATATTCTCTTAGACATTGGAAGCCTTAAGGCTACATTGCAATAGAGAAACTGAGGACGAATACTGCATTGCGACTTATTCATGTCCCAGTATAAATAATAAAATTAATAAAAATTATAAACAAAATCAAAGGGAAGTTTTCTCCTAAATTTGGATATTTCTCCCCTTACAAATATAAATAACAGTGTTTTATATATAAATGTACTAAAAACTAAAAAATAATTTTTCCCTTAGCCTCAAAAAGTATATTCATCATGATGGTACCTCTCAAATAAAACGCTTGCATTTAAATTAAAGATGGTGACAAAATTAAATGACAGTAAACTGCAAGCTTTTTATTTGAGAAATCCCATCATGAAGAAGAATATGCTTTTCGAGACTAAGAGAAAAATTATTTTCTACTTTTAGTGCATTTATAAATAAAACATTGTAACTTAATTTTTTTTATTTCAGAAAGGTACATCAAATACCGGTTGAAGGTATGCGACTCTTTAAGATGAAATTCAAGCACTAACAGATCTGCTTGGAAAGCACTAGAGAGGGGAAGGCATCAGAACAATGTTTAAAAATCCCGCCACTCTAGTTACCATGAAAATAGGCGGCTTGCAATTCTGCCTATAGAATACCCGTAAGAAGTATATTACCTTCAAATGATCTGTAAGAGGTTTCCTCCTTCAGAAGACCTTTAAAAGGTCTTCTGCCTACAAAATACCTGTGAGAGGTCTTCTACCTACAAAAGACCTGTGAGAGGTCTTCTGCCTACCGAAGACCTACCAGTCAGAAGGTATAGAAAACCGTTTAAAAGTCGTCTGGCTATAGACGCCTGTCAAAGGACTTCTGGCCATAGAAGACCTGTCAAAAGTCCTCTGGCTGTAGAAGCTCTGTTGGAGCTCTTCTGGCTATGGAAGACCTTTCAAAGGTCTTCGGGCTATGGTAGACCTGTCACAGGTTTTCTGCCAATAATATACCCGTAAAACCTGTCTTTTATTTCAGAAAAGGTCTATAGAGGCACCCTATCTTTCAGAAAGGGTCTATAGAAGCACCCTATCTTTCAGAAAGGTTCTACAGAAGCAACCAATCTTTCAGAAAGAGTCTATAGAAGCACCCAATCTTTCAGAAAGAGTCTATAGAAGCACCCTATATTTTAGAAACTGTTTATCGAATCACCCTATCTTTCAGATAAGGTAGACAGAAGCACACTACCCTTCAGAAACGGTCTCTAGAAGCACCCTATCTTCCAAAAAGGGTCTATAGAAGCATCCTATCTTTCAGAAAGGGTCTACAGAAGCACCCTATCGTTCAGAAGAGTCCACAGAAGTACTCTATCTCTCAGAAAGGGTCTACTGAAGCATCATATCTGTCAGAAAGGGTCTATAGAACCACTCTATATTTCAGAAACGGTCTAAAGAAGCGCCCTATCTTTCAGAAAGGGTCTTAGAAACACCGTGTTTTCAGAAAAGATGTGCAGACGCACTCTATCCTTTAGCTAATGTGTACAGAAGCACACTACCCTTCTGAAACGGTCTACAAAAACACCCTATCCTTCAGAAAGGGTCTATAGAAGCGCCCTTTCCTTCAGAAAGGGTCTATAGAAGCGCCCAATCTTTCTGAAAGGGTCTATAGACTTACCCTATCTTTCAGAAAGGGTCTATAGAAGCCCCCTATCCTTCAGAAAGGGTCTGTAGAAGCGCCCAATCTTTCTGAAAGGGTCTATAGAAGTACCCTATCTTTCAAAAAGGGTCTACAGAAGCACCATATCTGTCAGAAAGGGTCTATAGAACCACTCTATATTTTAGAAACGGTCTATAGAAGCGCACTATCTTTCAGAATGGGTCTGCAGAAGCACCCTATCTTTCAGAAAGGGTCTAAAGATAGGGTGTATCTTTCTGAAAGGGTCTATAGAAACACTCTATCTTTCAATAAGTGTCTACAGAAGCACCCTATCTTTCAGAAAGGGTCTGCAGAAGCACCCTATCTTTCAGAAAGGGTCTATAGAAGTACCCTATCTTTGAGAAAGGGTGTATAGAAGCATCCTATCTTTCAAAAAGGGTCTATAGAAGCACCCTTTTTCTCAGAAAGTGTCAAAAAAGCACTTTAGAAACACCCTATATTTTAGAAAGGGTTTACAGAAGCACTTTTTCTTTCAGAAAGGGTCTATACAAGCACTCTATCTTTCAAAGAGTGTCTACAGAGGACCCTATCTTTCAGGAAGTGTCTACAGAAGCACCCTATCTTTTAGAAAGGGCCTATGGAAACACCCTATCTTTCTGAAAGGGTCTATAGAAGCACTCTATTTTTCAAAAAGTGTCTACAGAAGCACCCTATCTTTCAGAAAGGGTCTGCAGAAGCACTCTATCTTTCAAAAAGGGTTTATAGAAGTACCCTATCTTTCACAAAGGGTGTATAGAAGCGCCTTATCTTTTAGAAAGGGTCTATAGAAGCACCCTTCCTTTCAGAAAGGGTCTATAGAAGCACCCTTCCTTTCAGAAAGTGTCAAAAAAGCACTTTAGAAACACCCTATATTTCAGAAAGGGCTTACAGGAGAAACTTCCCTTTCAGAAAGGGTCTACAGAAGCATCCTATCTTACAGAAAGGGTCTATAGAACCACCCTATCTTTCCGAAAGGGTTTATAGAAGCACACTATCTTTCAGAAAGGATCTATAGAAGCAACCTAGCTTTCAGAAAGCGTCTATAGGAGCACCCACATCTTTCAGAAGGCGTCTATAGAAGCACCCTGTTTTTCTGAAGGAGTCTATAGAAGCATCCTACCTTTCAGAAATGGTCTACAAAAGCACCCTATCTCTCAGAAAGGGTCTATAGAAGCACCTATCATTCTGAAAAGGTCTATAAAAGTTCCCTATCTTAAGAAAGGTTCTATAGAAGCACCCTATCTTTCAGAAAGGGTCTATAGAAGCACCCTATCTTTCAGAAGCCGTCTATAGATGCACCATATCATTGAGAAAGGGTCTATAGAGGCGCCCTTCTTTCTGGAAGGGTCTATAGCAGTACCCTATCTTTCAGAAAGGGTCTATAGAAGCGACCTACATTTCAGAAAGGGTCTACAGAAGCACCCTTTCTTTCAGAAGCACCCAATCATTCAGAAAGGATCTATAGAAGCACCCTATCCTTCAGAAAGGGTCTGCAGAAGCGCCCTATCTTTCAGAAAAGGTCTATAGAAGCACACAATTATTCAGGAAGGATCTATAGAAACACAATATATTTCAGAAAAGGTCTACAGAAGCACCCTATCTTTCAGAAAGAGTCTTTAGAAGCACACTATCTTTCAGAAAGGGTCTACAGAATCACCATATCTTTCAGAAGGGGTCTACAGAAACATCCTATCTTTCAGAAAGGGTCTTTAGAAGCACACTATCTTTCAGAAAGGGTCTATAGAATCACCATATCTTTCAGAAGAGGTCTCCAGAAACATCCTATCTTTCAGAAAGCGTCTACAGGTGCACCCTATCTTTCAGAAGGCGTCTATAGATGCACCCTATATTTCAGAAGGCTTCTATAGATGCAACCTATTATTCAGAAAGATTATCTATAGAAGCAACCTAGCTTTCAGAAAGCGTCTATAGGAGCACCCACATCTTTCAGAAGGCGTCTATAGAAGCACCCTATTTTTCTGAAGGAGTCTATAGAAGCATCCTATCTTTCAGAAATGGTCTACAAAAGCACCCTATCTCTCAGAAAGGGTCTATAGAAGCACCTATCATTCTGAAAAGGTCTATAAAAGTTCCCTATCTTAAGAAAGGTTCTATAGAAGCACCCTATCATTCGGAAAGGGTCTATAGAAGCACCCTATCATTCGGAAAGGGTCTACAAAAGCACCATATCTTAATGAAAGGTTCTATAGAAGCACACTATCTTTCAGAAAGGTTCTATAGAAGCACACTATCTTTCAGAAAGGTTCTATAGAAGCACCCTATATTTCAGAAAGGGTCTATAGAAGCACCCAGTCGTTCAGAAAGGGTCTATGGAAGCAACCTATCTTTCAGAAAGGGTCTACAGAAGCACCTTTTTTCAGAAAGTGTCTAAAGAACACTCTATCTTTCAGAGAGGGTCTATAGAAGCACCCAATCGTTCAGAAAGGGTCCACAGAAGTACCCTATCTTTTAGAAATGGTTTGAAGAAGCATCCTATAATACAGAAATGGTTTAAAGAAGCACCCTATAATTCAGAAATAGTTTAAAGAAGCACCCTATAATTCAGAAAGGATCTATAGAAGCAGCTTATCTTTCAGAAAGGGTCTAAAGAAGCACACTATCATTCAGAAAGCGTCTATAGAAGCATCCTATTTTTCAGAAAGGGTCTATAGAAGCACCCTATTTTTCAGAACGGGCTTATAGAAGCACCCTATTTTTCAGAAAGGGTCTATAGAAGTACCCTATCTTTCAGAAAGGGTCTATAGAAGCACCCTATCTTTCAGAAAGGGTCTGCAGAAGCACCCTATCTTTCAAAAAGGGTCTATAAAAGTACCCTATCTTTAAGAAAGGTTCTGCAGAAGTATCCTATCATTTAGAAAGGGTCTGTGAAAGATAGATGTATAGAAGCACCCTATCTTCCAGAAAGGGTCTATAGAAGCACCCAATCATTCAGAAAGGGTCTATAGAAGCACCCTATCATTCAGAAAGGGTCTATAGAAGCACCCAGTCGTTCAGAAAGGGTCTATGGAAGCAACCTATCTTTCAGAAAGGGTCTACAGAAGCACCTTTTTTCAGAAAGTGTCTAAAGAACACTCTATCTTTCAGGGAGGGTCTATAGAAGCACCCAATCGTTCAGAAAGGGTCCACAGAAGTACCCTATCTTTTAGAAATGGTTTGAAGAAGCATCCTATAATACAGAAATGGTTTAAATAAGCACCCTATAATTCAGAAATAGTTTAAAGAAGCACCCTATAATTCAGAAAGGATCTATAGAAGCAGCTTATCTTTCAGAAAGGGTCTAAAGAAGCACACTATCATTCAGAAAGCGTCTATAGAAGCATCCTATTTTTCAGAAAGGGTCTATAGAAGCACCCTATTTTTCAGAAAGGGCTTATAGAAGCACCCTATTTTTCAGAAAGGGTCTATAGAAGTACCCTATCTTTCAGAAAGGGTCTATAGAAGCAACCTATCTTTCAGAAAGGGTCTGCAGAAGCACCCTATCTTTCAAAAAGGGTCTATAAAAGTACCCTATCTTTAAGAAAGGTTCTGCAGAAGTATCCTATCATTTAGAAAGGGTCTGTGAAAGATAGATGTATAGAAGCACCCTATCTTCCAGAAAGGGTCTATAGAAGCACCCAATCATTCAGAAAGGGTCTATAGAAGCACCCTATCATTCAGAAAGGGTCTATAGAAGCACCCTATCATTCAGAAAGGGTCTGCAGAAGCACCCTATCCTTCAAAAAGGTCTATAGAAGCAACCTATCTTTGAGAAAGTGTCTATAGAAGCAACCTATCTTTGAGAAAGTGTCTATAGAAGCACCCTGTATTTCAGAAAGGGTCTATAGAAGCACCCTATCTTTCAGAAAGGGTCTATAGAAGCACCCTTTCTTTCAAAAAGTGTCTAAAGAAGCACTCTATCTTTCAGAAAGGGTCTTCAGGAACAACCTATTTTTCCTAAAGGGTTAACAGAAGCACTTTATCTTTCTGAAAAGGTCTATAGAAGAACCCTATCTTTCAGAAAGGTCTATAGAAGCACCCTATCTTTCAGAAAGGGTCTACAAAAGCACCCTATCTTTCAGAAAGAGTCAATAGAAGCACCCTATCTTTCAGAAAGAGTCAATAGAAGCACCCTATCTTTCAGAGAGTGTCTAAAGGAACCACCCTATCTTTAATAAAGGGTCTATAGAAGCACTCTATATTTCAGAAAGGGTCTATGGAAGCACCCTATCTTTCTGAAAGGGTCTATAGAAGCACACTATCTTTCAAAAAGTATCTTCAGAAGCACCCTATATTTCAAAAAAAGGTCTACAGAAGTACCTTATCTTTCAGCAAGGGTCTATAGAAGCACCCTATCTTTCAGAGAGTGTCTAACGGAACCACACTATCTTTCAGGATGGGTCTTTAGAAGCACTCTATCTTTCAGCAAAGGGTCTATAGACTCACACTATCTTTCAGAAAAGTTCTACAGCAGCACCCTATCTTTCAGAAAGGGTCTACAGAGGCACCCTACCTTTCAGAAAAGGTCTATAGAGGCACCCTATCTTTCAGAAAGGGTCTATAGAAGCACCCTATCTTTCAGAAAGGTTCTACAGAAGCAACCTATCTTTCAGAAAGGGTCTATAGAAGCAGCCTATCTTTCAGAAAAGGTCTACAGCAGCACTCTATCTTTCAGAAAGGATCTATAGAAGCACCATATCTTTCAGAAAAGGTCTACAGAAGCACCCTATCTTTCAGAAAGGGGCAACAGAAGCACCCTACCTTTCTGAAAGGGTCTACAAAAGCACCATATCTTTCGAAAAGGGCCAATAGAAGCACCCTATCTTTCTAAAAGTGTCAATAGGAACACTCAGTCTTTCAGAGAGTGTCTAAAGGAGTCACCCCATTTTTCAGAGAGGGTCTATAGAAGCACTCTATCTTTCAGAAAGTGTCCAAAAAATCACCCTATCTTTTCTCACGAAATGGTCAATAGAATACAATAGAAGCACCCATCCTTCACGAAAGGGTCTAAGGAAACGCCCTTTTATTCCGAAAGGGTCTGTAGAAGCAATCTTTCTTTCAGAAAGGGTCAATGGAAGTTTCTAAAACATTACAAGAGTCTTATATGGAAAAGAAGCCCCCGTAAGGATTGTCTACATAATAGAACACTACAGTAGGGAGAAGGAACGATCGGCGCATGAATGTTTTATAGAACAAACACTGTAAGGCTGTTATATCGTATAAAATACAACCATTCTATCGCAAAAGCTACTACCGTGGTGTCTTCCATAGAGGAGACGTGCCCTTCTACAGAATAGAAAACTTAGGTATCGGTATACAAATTCGTCGTAGGGGTATCTTTTTCTTTAGAAGATATCTACAATTGTATTCTAGTTTCCGATTCTAGCTAATATACAAAAAAAAAAAAAAATATAGTCTTTTTTTGAACAAAAACAGGGTAAATTCACAAAACGACCACGAAAACGCGACAAAATCAATTAGTTGTCAATGAAAGCCGTACTTAAAATTTTCTGAGCGACATTTTTGCAGAACATTTCGAAGCTAAAAAACGTCATCTTGTGGAACTTTTATAGCGGCTCTTAAAATAAAGGACGAAAAGGACATCGAAGGAAGCGATTTAGAAGGTCGAAGTGCTCTACGAAAATAATCCTCATTCAATTCGACTGAAGACATGTCATCTAAAAAATAAGCTAAAGCAACAGTGAACAAAGATATAACGCTAATTCCTGACGGCTTACAGGGTCTCTAAAAAAAACTTCATCACGCCATAACGCGGAAGTTCGACTCACGGCGGATCTGTCCTTCGGGGTTCTTAATATACTCAACAAGGCCTTTCTTCTCCAAGAGGAATTTTCCGTGCCCCAAAATTTGTTTTCACAGTATTATAAAAGGGCTCTCACGAAAGGCATTCCATCAAAGACCCCTGCGGCTGTCTTCAATTCTACAGAAGACCCCTTCGGAGGTTTTTTTCTATAGAAAACCTTTTAGAGGTCTTCCTTTAAATAGAAAACTCCTTAGAAAATTAAGTATTCGCTATGGGACACCTCTTGAGCTCTTTTTTTGCATAGAAGATCGCCAAAGAAATGTTTTTCATAGAACACCTTTAAAGAGGTCATCATAACAACTTCCTGAAGAAAAAAAACTTCTACAGAAAATCAGACGCCTGAAAAGGTGTTGCCCTAAAGAGAATCCCCTGGGATATCTTCTATTCTATCAAGACCTACGCGGGGTTATTTTATCCTACAGAAGACCACTGCGGAGGTCTTCTATTCTGTTAATGACGCCTAATGAGGTTCTATTAATGTTTTCTATTCCATAGAAGAGTTATGTCCAGGGCTTCTATTCTCTAGATGAGCCCTACAGAGGTCTTCTATTGCATAGAAAAGCCCTATGGAAAACAACTACCGAGTTCTTTTTCTATAGACGACCCCTAACGATGTCATACATTCTATAGAAGACCCCTAACAAGAAAATTTATAGAAGACCCCTATCGAGGTTTTCTCTTCTACAGAAGGCGTTTACCGATTTCATCTATTATATAGAATGCCCTTACAGAGGACATATTCCATAGAAGACCCCTATCGAGGTCTTGTCTTCCCGAGATATTCTATTCAATTGAAGATACATACGGAAGTCTTCTGTGCTATAGACGACCCATGTGGAAGTCTTCTGTGTTATTGAAGATCCCTAAGTTGGTCTTCTCTTCTTTAGAAGACATACATTCTCGTATACTCATTTTCCCTCTATTATTGTACTTTAAAACCCATATCTTATTTCATCACCTTCACCTTAGCTTCGAATCATAAACAACAACAAAATTTCCGCTCAAAATTTATTTTGATTACTTTAGCCACAGATTGTATTGGCATTTAAAATGAAGAGCCAGACAAACCGTTATTGATATTTTGCCACATCTGCGAATAAACTTGGCAAATAACATAAACCATCATCATCCCCGCCATCATCCGCATCATCATCATCATGAGCGTCATCAGTTTTGGCATATCATTATCGCCATGATAGCCATTATGGCCACAAACACCCAGGAATAAGGAACAAAGCGTCTACAAAGGTTGAAAAATCACAACCATAACTGCCAACTTTATCGCAAAACAACTCCACCTTTTGACTTCGCAGCCAGGCAGCGAACTTCGATTTTGTCTATTCCCCACTCCTAAATGCAATGCAACTTCTTAACAAACCTTCTACGAATATCAATAGGATTCGTAATAACAAATGTTGTTGTTGCTGCAGCTTGAAAAGATTAACAACGCATTCAAAACAAACTGTCTACGCCTTCTTCTTCTTTGTTGTTGTACTCTTTTGGGAAGAGGAAGAAAATCTTCTTAGAAATGTTCACAAAATTATTAATATTTACATAAGATTGGGCTTTTTGTTAAGCCAAGACAAAGCCAAAAAACATGGCCGAGAAAGGAACACTAGTCTCCCTCATCCATCTCCCCCTAAACCCTCCTCTTCATACACCTAACTCACACTCATAATTGTTGTCTATTGTTCACCGAGAACAATGGCCACTTCATAGTCATTTATAATGGCCAAGTCCAGAGACGGACGGACTCATAAATAAAAAATTTGGTTAAAGGCTCAACCACTACTCCATATGCCCGACCGAACCTACTCAATATTGCCAAACCAGACTCAATGTTTGATTATCTGGTGAAAAGTTAGAAGTTTTGTTATTTTTCCATGAAAAAAGTTGCAGTTTTCTTTTTTTGTTTTTGTTGCTTTTCCAACTTCAGCTTCAATTTCCCAGAATATGATTGGTGTAATAGAATATTTGTTTGTTGGCGGCTAACAAAAGATGGCCTCAAATTGCAATCCATTGAAGTGGTGGTGGTGGTGGTTGCATTGGTGAACTGCCACAGTTGGCCTTTAGAAGTTAACGATGAACTTCTAAAACAAAATACGAAACAACAACAACTATGTAGAACCTATTAAGGCACAAACTAGGACGAGACAATCTTTAGGGTCTTTTTTAAAAAGAAAAACAAAAAAAACAAAAACAAAAGGCACAACAACTATCAGTAGTACTTGGAAAACTAACGAAAATACTTAATGGAATAAAGGTTATATGGAGAGGCTATCAACCAAATCGAAATGTGGTACAGTGGGAGAAATTGGGAAGGATGGAAATTAAAAAAAAATGCATTTAGATTATATAGATAACGTACCCCTACCACGGTATTTTATTCTATAGAAAACCACTAAAGAGGTCTTCTAAAATATAGAAGATCACTTTCGCGGTCTTATGTTGTATAGAAGACCCCTACGGAGGTCTTCTTTTTTAAGTAACACCCTTACCAAGGCCTTCTAGTCTATGGAAGACCACAAACGAGGTCTTCAATTGTATAGAAAACTTTTACCGAAGTATTCAATTGTATAGATGGTCCCTCCCGACGACTTTTATTCTATAGAAACCTAATACCAAGGTCTTCTAATATACATATGGTATAGAAGACCACTAGGGAGGTCTTCTTTTCTGAAGATGACGCTTACACCTACCGAGGTCTTCTAATCTAAGGAAGACCAATACCGAAGTCTTCAATTGTATAAAAGGCCCCTTCCGAGATCTTTTGACATATAGAAGACCCCTACCGGGGTCTTATATTCTATAGAAGACCCCCACCAAGGTCTTGTATTTTATAGAAGGCCCCTACCGAAGGTCTTCTATTCTAAAGAAGGCCACTACTGAGGTCTTCTATTCTAAAGAAGACCACTACTGAGGTCTTCTATTCTAAAGAAGACCACTACTGAGGTCTTCTATCTATTCTAGAATAGAATAGACCCCTACCGAGGTCTTCCATTCTATAGAAGACCCCTACCGCGGTCTTCTATTCTATAGAAGACCCCTACCGAGGTCTTCCATGCTATAGAAGATCCCTACCGAGGTCTTCCATGCTATAGAAGACCCCTAACGAGGTCTTCCATGCTATGGAAGACCCCTACCGACGTCTTCTATTCTATAAAACACCCCTACCGACGTCTTCTATTCTATAGAAGACCCCTAACGACGTCTTCTATACTATAGAAGACCCCTAACGACGTCTTCTATGCTATAGAAGACCCCTAACGACGTCTTCTATGCTATAGAAGACCCCTAACGACGTCTTCTATGCTATAGAAGACCCCTAACGACGTCTTCTATGCTATAGAAGACACCTACCGAGGTCTTCTATTCTATAGAAGACCCCTACCGAGGTCTTCTATTCTATAGAAGACCCCTACCGAGGTCTTCCATGCTATGAAGACCCCTACCGAGGTCTTCCATGCTATAGAAGACCCCTACCGGAGCCTTCTATTCTATAGAAGAATAGAATAGACCCCTACCGGAGCCTTCTATTCTATAGAAGACCCATACCGAGGTCTTCTATTCTATAGAATACCCCTACCGAGGTCTTCTATTCTATAGAAGACCCCTACCGAGGTCTTCTATTCTATGGAAGACCCTACTGAGGTCTTCTATTCTATAGAAGACCCCTACCGAGGTCTTCTATTCTATAGAAGACCCCTACCGAGGTATTCTATTCTATAAAAGACCCCAACCGAGGTTTTCTATTATATAGAAACCCCCTACCGAGGTCTTATATTGTATTGAAGACCCTACCGAGGTCTTCTGTACTACAGAAGACCCCTACCGAGGTCTTATATTCTATAGAAAACCAATCGAGGTCTTATATTCTATAGAAAACCCCAATCGAGGTCTTCTATTCTATAGAAGACCCCTACCGTGGTCTTCTATTCTATAGAAGACCCCTACCGAGGTCTTATAATCTATAGAAGACCCCTACCGAGGTCTTCTATTCTATAGAAGACCCCTATCAAGGTGTTATATGCTATAGAAGACCCCTACCGAGGTCTTCTATTCTATAGAAGACCCCTACCGAGGTCTTCTATTCTATAGAAGACCCCCTACCTAGGTCTTCTATTCTATAGAAGACCCCATACCGCGGTCTTCTATTCTATAGAAGACCCCTACCGAGGTCTTCTATTCTATAGAAGACCCCTACCGAGGATTTCTATTCTATAGAAGACACCTACCGAGGATTTCTATTCTATAGAAGACACCTACCGAGGTCTTCTATTCTATAGAAGACACCTACCGAGGTCTTCTATTGTATAGAAGACACCTACCTAGGTCTTCTATTCTATAGACGACCCCTACCGAGGTCTTCCATGCTGTAGAAGACACCTGCCGAGGTCTTCTATGCGAGGTCTTCTATTCTACAACCAGGTCTCCCATTGTATAGAAGACTCCTACCGAGGTCTTCCATGCTATAAAAGAACCCTACCGAGGTCGTCTATGCTATAGAAGACCCCTACCTAGGTCTTCTATTCTACAACGAGGCCTTCTATTCTATAGAAGTCCCCAATTGAGGTCTTCAATGCTATAGAACATCCCAACCGAGGTCTTCAATGCTATAGCAGACCCCTACCGAGGTCTTCTATTCTATAGAAGACCCCTACCGTGGTCTTCTATTCTATAGAAGACCCTACCGAGGTCTTCTATTCTATAGAAAACCCCTACCAAAGTCTTCTATTCTATAGAAAACCCCTACCGAGGTCTTCTATTCTACAACCAGGTCTTCTATTCTATAGAGGACCCCTACCGAGGTCTTCTATTCTATAGAAGACCCCTACCGAGGATTTCTATTCTATAGAAGACACCTACCGAGGATTTCTATTCTATAGAAGACACCTACCGAGGTCTTCTATTCTATAGAAGACACCTACCGAGGTCTTCTATTCTATAGAAGACCCCTACCTAGGTCTTCTATTCTATAGACGACCCCTACCGAGGTCTTCCATGCTGTAGAAGACACCTGCCGAGGTCTTCTATGCGAGGTCTTCTATTCTACAACCAGGTCTCCCATTGTATAGAAGACCCCTACCGAGGTCTTCCATGCTATAAAAGAACCCTACCGAGGTCGTCTATGCTATAGAAGACCCCTACCTAGGTCTTCTATTCTACAACGAGGCCTTCTATTCTATAGAAGTCCCCTTCTTCTCGAAAGACCCCTACCGAGGTCTTCTATACTATAGAAAACCCCTACCGAGGACTTCTATTCTGTAGAAGACTCCTACCGAGGTCTTCTATTCTATAGAAGACCCCAACCGAGGATGCTACAGAAGACCCCTACCGAGGTCTTCTATGCTATAGAAAAACCATACCGAGGTCCTCAATTCTATAGACGACCCCTACCAAGGTCTTCCAATCTATCGAAAACCACGACCGAGGTCTTCTAATCTATAGAAGACCAAAACCGATGTTTTTATATTATAGAAGACCCCTACCAAGCTCTTCTATTCTATTCCCCTACCGAAGTCTTCTATGCTATAGAAGACCCCTACGGAGGTCTTCTATTCTATATAAGACCCCTACCGAGGTCTTCTATGCTATAGAAGAACCCTACCGAGGTGTTCTATGCTATAGAAGAAGCGCACCGAGGTCTTCTATGCTATAGAAGAACCATACCCTACCGAGGTCTTCTATGCTATAGAAGAACCATACCCTAGCGAGGTCTTCTATACTATAGAAAACCCCTACCCCTACGGTGGTCTTCTATTCTATATAAGACCCCTACCGAGGTCTTATATGCTATAGAAGACCCCTACTGAGGTCTTCTCTGCTATAGAAGTCCCCAACCGAGGTCTTCAATGCTATAGAAGACCCCTACCGAGGTCTTCTATGCTATGAAAGAACCATACCGAGGTCTTCTATGCTATAGAAGAACCATACCGAGGTCTTCTATGCTGTAGAAGTCCCCAACCGAGGTCTTCTATGCTATAGAATACTATAGAAGACCCCTACCGACGTTTTCTATGCTATAGAAGAACCATACCGATGACTTCAATTCTTTAGACGACCCCTACCAAGGTCCTCTAATCTATAGAAAACCACGACCGAGGTCTTCTAATATATAGCTCATACCGAGCCCTTCTATTCTATAGAAGACCACAACCGAAGTTTTCTATTCTATGTAGGACCCCTACCGAGTTCTTCAATGCTATAAAATACCCCTACCGAGGTCTTCTATGCTATAGAAGAACCCTACCGAGGTCTTCTATTCTATAGAAGACACATACCGAGGTATTTTATTATATAGAGGACCCATACCGAGGTATTTCATTATACGGAGGACTCATACCGAGCCCTTCTATTATGTATAAGCCTACTACCGAGGTCTTCTATTCTATAGAAAACCCATACCGAGGCTTTCTATTCTTTAGAAGACCCTAACCGAAGTTTTCAATTCTATAAAAGACCCTTACGGAGGTCTTCTATTCTATCGAAGACATCTACGGAGGTCTATGGGCACCGTGGCTGTTCTTGACGAAGTGCATTCTGGACGTCCAATTTTTGGCCACTTTTTGGAGCACTGCTGGCCGTATGTCACGAATAACATGAACAATGCTGGCCTCCAAGGCATCAATTGTTGCTGGTTTATCAGCATAAACCAGTGACTTCACGTAGCCCCACAGGAAATAATCGAGAGGTGTCAAATCGCACGACCTTGGAGGCCAATTGACAGGTCCACTTCTCGAAATCAACTTATCGCCAAATTTTGATTTCAGTAAGTCGATGGTTGCGTTCGCCGTATGGCACGTAGCGCCATCCTGTTGAAACCACATCTACTCCGGATCAATGTCATCCATATTTTCAAACAAAAAATCATTGATCATGGTGCGGTAACGAGAGCTCCGGCCTAATTTTTGAAGAAATAAGGTCCGATGATGCCACCAGCGTGAAAACCGCACCATATGGTGCATTTTTCTGGATGTAATGGAGTCTGTAGGGTCTCTTGTGGATTGGTCTCACTCCATATGCGGCAATTTTGCTTATTAACAAACCCGTTAAGCCAAAAATGCGCCTCGTCGCTGAACACAACGAAGTCGTTTATAAGTTGCGCGAATAGACGAGTGATTTTCAAAGTAAATTTGGATAATTTCGTAGCATTGTTCAAGCGTGAGTCTATTCATGATGATTTGTCAGAGTATACTGAAACAATTAAAAAAAAAAGTTTCATCTAAATTTAATTTTTTGTGTTACTTTTTACAATTTAAAGTTCTATCTAGCTTAAAAAAAACACCCTATACAAGTTATCTGGATAACGTAGCTACATTATCCACGTTATCTTGACAACTTAAATTAATTATCCACGTTGTCTGCATAAAGTAGATAAATGATCTACATTACTTGGATAACTTAACTACGATATCCAGCTACATTATAACCTAGATATAACGTAGGTACTTTATCCAAGTTATCTGAAAAACTTAGACAAATTAACCAAGTTATCTGTATAACGTAGCTACATTATTTACGTTATCTCGACAATTTAAATACTTCATCCACATTATTTGGATAACGCAGATACATTGTCCACGTTATCTGATATCTGGATAACGTAGATACACTTTCTCTTTACCTGAATAGCGTAGATACTTTATGTAAGTTATCTGCATAACTAAGACATGGAGAACGTAGATACATTGTCCACGTTATCCGATATTTGGATAACGTAGATGTATTTTCACAATACCTGGATAACGTAGATAATTTGTTCAAATTATCTCGATAACTTAGATAAATTACTTTGTCTACGTTATTTAGATAACTTAGCTTCATTAACGACGTTAGTTAGATAACATAGATCAATTAGCTATGTTTTTTGGATAACATAGACAAATTATCCACTTTATTTGCATAACGTAGCTATATTATCCACGTTATCTGAATAACGTAGATACATTATCCACGATGAAGAATATACATTTTCACTTTATCTGGATAACGTACACATTATCCGCGTTATCTGGATAAAGTAGTTTAATTTTTCAAGTTATCTGGGTAACTTAAACACATTATCCTGTAACCTAGGCAACGCAGATACATTATCCCCGCCTTTTTTTGCAGTGTATCTTTGCACTACAAAATATCCCAAATGGCCTCACTTGATTTTCCTTGTAAACAGAAACCTCAAACCCAAATGGTAAACAAACCCACAACCCAAACATAGGCAAAGTTGCCGTGGCAAAAAAATTCGACCCACTCCATGGTGAAGAAAAATAAACCCAAGCCAATCTCCCCCGAAAAAAGAAGATATTGTGGGGGCGATAAAAAGGCATAATGCACGTTTTCTGTTCAACTAAATCAAGCCAAAAGAGTTACAGCTTTCAATGTAAGACCCAAAGGAACAAAAAACTACAAAAGCAACAACATCAACATCATCTTAACAAAAAAAAGGTGACTTTAAGACACTTCAAAGATTTTCCAAGAGACAAAAGGCAAAACAAAACAAATCTTTTATGCCACAAACAAAACAACAATAACAACAGCAGCAACAACAAAAAACCTACAAAGAACTTTTTCGGAATTTCTTTTTTTTTTTTTTTGTTATAAGCCAGGGTAAGCAACCTTTAAGTCGTTACTTTCAATACCTTTCAATAGGTTTGTTCGGCTGTTGAGGCCATCAAACTAACACCAAAAAAGCTGAAGAAAAACGAGATACAAAAAGTTTCCATTGTTAAAAAAGTTGGGACAAAGAGTTCCTTTTTTTCTGCTGTCTTTGAAGATTTTTTTTTCGCCTAACTTGGCTCATTCACGCTTGGGCTAAGTTTAGGATACCTTCTCGTTACAAAGGAAAAACAGACAACAGATCTTTGGAGGTATTGATGTGAACCGTTTCAAGTCGCGCCAAAGGTCAACAATGCAAACCAAGAAATAGGCAAAGAAAGAGCCTCTTTAAACAATAATAGCGGAGGGAGCTATGGCATACCTTGAAAGAGAAGAGAGAGACATGGTTACAAGAAAAAAGAATAACTACAACCTTAATTTATTTTCTATTTAAACAATAAATGTTTAAACACTTTGGCCTTTTTCCTAGGATTTTGGATTTCTTTTTGTTGTAGTTGTTGTTTTCGTTTACATGAAGAAGTCGAAGCGGAAACGTGAGAATTTAATTTCTAAGTTTTTTTTTTCTTGCCTTCAACACTCAAAAATTTTTACCAGCAATGAAATATGATGATGATGCCAAAGGTTTGGCAGATGTTAACCCAATTTTCTAGAAAGATGAACATAGAAAATAATGGAAGGGTTATAAAGAGGTCGTATAATCATACATGAAGAGGAAACATATGGAAAGTCCACAGCTCATTTTTGTACAGCCTTAAGTATGCAACAGATAAAATATATAGTGATTTTCTCTACAATGGAAAACACCGCAGGGGTCTTCTATAGAATAGAGGACCACGGTAGGGGTCTAAGAGCTAAGAGCTCCGAAGTGTCTTATACAGAATAGAAGACCTCCGAGGGATCTTCTATAGAATAAAAATCCTTCGTAGGAGTCTCCTACAGAATGAAAGACCTCGTTAGGGGTGTTCTATAGAATAGAAAACCTCGGTAGGGGTCTTCTATAGAATACAAGACTTCGGTAGGGGTCTTCTATAGAATGGAAGACGTCGGTAGGGGTCTTCCATAGAATAGAAGACCTCGGAAGGGGTCTTATATAAAATAGAAGACCTCGGTAGGGATCTTCTATAAAATAGAAGACCTCGGTAGGGGTCTTCTTTAGAATAAAATGGAAGATCTCCGTAGGGGTCTTCTATAGAATAGAAGAGCTCCGAAGTGTCTTATACAGAATATAAGACCTCCGAGGGATCTTCTATAGAATAAAAGTCCTTCGTAGGAGTCTCATACAGAATGAAAGACCTCGGCAGGGGTGTTCTATAGAATCGAAGAAGTCAGTAGGGGCCTTCTATAGAATAGAAAACCTCAGTAGGGGCTTTATATAGAATAGAAGACCTCGGTAGGGATCTTCTATAGAATAAAAGTCCTTCGTAGGAGTCTCCTACAGAATGAAAGACCTCGGTAGGGGTCTTCTAAAGAATAGAAGACTTCAGTAGGGGCCTTCTATAGAATAGAAGACCTCAGTAGGGGCCTTCTATAGAATAGAAGACCTCGGTATGGGTTTTCTATAGAATAGAAGACCTCGGTAGGGGTTTTCTATAGAATAGAAGACCTCGATAGGGGTCTTCTATAGAATAGAAGACCTCGGTAGGGGTCTTCTATAGAATAGAAGACCTCGGTAGGGGTCTTCTATAGAATAGAATACCTCGGTAGGGGTCTTCTATAGAATAGAAGACCTCGGTAGGGGTCTTCTAAAGAATAGAAGATCTCGGTAGGGGTCTTCTATAGAATAGAAGACCTCGGTAGGGGTCTTCTATAGAATAGAAGGCCTCGTTAGGGATCTTCTATGGAATAGAAGGCCTCGTTAGGGGTCTTCTATAGAATAGAAGGCCTCGTTAGGGGTCTTCTATAGAATAGAAGGCCTCGTTAGGGGTCTTCTATAGAATATAAGGCCTCGTTAGGGGTCTTCTATGGAATAGAAGACGTCGGTAGGGGTCTTCTATAGAATAGAAGACCTGGGTAGGGGTCTTCTATAGAATAGAAGAACTCGGTAGGGGTCTTCTATAGAACAGAAGACCTCGGTAGGGGTCTTCTATAAAACAGAAGACCTCGGTAGGGGTCTTATATAGAATAGAAGACCTGGGTAGGGGTCTTCTATAGAATAGAAGAACTCGGTAGGGGTCTTCTATAGAATAGAATACCACGGTAGGGGTCTTCTATAGAATAGAAGACCTCGGTAGGGGTTTCTATAGAACAGAAGACCTCGGTAGGGGTCTTCTATAGAATAGAAGACCTCGGTAGGGGTCTTCAAGAGAATAGAAGACCTCGGTAGGGGTTTTCTATAGAATAGAATACCTCGGTAAGGGTCTTCTATAGAATAGAAGACCTCGGTAGGGGTCTTCTTTAGAACAGAAGACCTCGGAAGGTGTCTTCTATAAAACAGAAGACCTCGGTAGGGGTCTTCCATAGAATAGAAGACCTCGGTAGGGGTCTTCTATAGAATAGAAGACGTCGGTAGTGGTCTTCTATAGAATAGAAGACGTCGGTAGGGGTCTTCTATAGAATAGAAGACGTCGGTAGTGGTCTTCTATAGAATAGAAGACGTCGGTAGGGGTCTTCCATAGAATAGAAGACCTCGGTAGGGGTCTTCTATAGAATAGAATACCACGGTAGGGATCTTCTATAGAATAGAAGACGTCGGTAGGGGTCTTCTATAGAATAGAAGACGTCGGTAGGGCTCTTCTATAGAATAGAAGACGTCGGTAGGGCTCTTCTATAGAATAGAAGACGTCGGTAGGGCTCTTCTATAGAATAGAAGACGTCGGTAGGGCTCTTCTATAGAATAGAAGACGTCGGTTGGGCTCTTCTATAGAATAGAAGACGTCGGTAGGGCTCTTCTATAGAATAGAAGACGTCGGTAGGGCTCTTCTATAGAATAGAAGACGTCGGTAGGGCTCTTCTATAGAATAGTAGACGTCTGTAGGGGTCTTCTATAGAATAGAAGACGTCGGTAGGGCTCTTCTATAGAATAGAAGACGTCGGTAGGGCTCTTCTATAGAATAGAAGACGTCGGTAGGGCTCTTCTATAGAATAGAAGACGTCGGTAGGGCTCTTCTATAGAATAGAAGACGTCGGTAGGGCTC
This sequence comes from Musca autumnalis, assembly GCF_047663935.1. Classification (NCBI taxonomy): domain Eukaryota; kingdom Metazoa; phylum Arthropoda; class Insecta; order Diptera; family Muscidae; genus Musca; species Musca autumnalis. The sequence goes on from NW_027411977.1 coordinate 230,191,207, forward strand.
TTCTATAGAATAGAAGACGTCGGTAGGGCTCTTCTATAGAATAGAAGACGTCGGTAGGGGTCTTCTATAGAATAGAAGACGTCGGTAGGGGTCTTCTATAGAATAGAAGACGTCGGTAGGGGTCTTCTATAGAATAGAAGACGTCGGTAGGGGTCTTCTATAGAATAGAAGACGTCGGTAGGGGTCTTCTATAGAATAGAAGACGTCGGTAGGGGTCTTCTATAGAATAGAAGACGTCGGTAGGGGTCTTCTATAGAATAGAAGACGTCGGTAGGGGTCTTCTATAGAATAGAAGACGTCGGTAGGGGTCTTCTATAGAATAGAAGACGTCGGTAGGGGTCTTCTATAGAATAGAAGACGTCGGTAGGGGTCTTCTATAGAATAGAAGACGTCGGTAGGGGTCTTCTATAGAATAGAAGACGTCGGTAGGGGTCTTCTATAGAATAGAAGACGTCGGTAGGGGTCTTCTATAGAATAGAAGACGTCGGTAGGGGTCTTCTATAGAATAGAAGACGTCGGTAGGGGTCTTCTATAGAATAGAAGACGTCGGTAGGGGTCTTCTATAGAATAGAAGACGTCGGTAGGGGTCTTCTATAGAATAGAAGACGTCGGTAGGGGTCTTCTATAGAATAGAAGACGTCGGTAGGGGTCTTCTATAGAATAGAAGACGTCGGTAGTGGTCTTCTATAGAATAGAAGACGTCGGTAGGGGTCTTCTATAGAATAGAAGACGTTGGTAGGGGTCTTCTATAGAATAGAAGACGTTGGTAGGGGTCTTCTATAGAATAGAAGACGTCGGCAGGGGTCTTCTAAAGAATAAAAGGCCTCGTTAGGGGTCTTCTAAAGAATAAAAGGCCTCGTTAGGGGTCTTCTATAGAATAGAAGGCCTCGTTAGGGGTCTTCTAAAGAATAGAAGGCCTCGTTAGGGGTCTTCTATAGAATAGAAGGCCTCGTTAGGGGTCTTCTATAGCATAGAAGGCCTCGCTAGGGGTCTTCTATAGAATAGAAGGCCTCGTTAGGGGTCTTCTATAGCATAGAAGGCCTCGTTAGGGGTCTTCTATAGCATAGAAGGCCTCGTTAGGGGTCTTCTATAGCATAGAAGGCCTCGTTAGGGGTCTTCTATAGCATAGAAGGCCTCGTTAGGGGTCTTCTATAGCATAGAAGGCCTCGTTAGGGGTCTTCTATAGAATAGAACACGTCGGTAGGGGTCTTCTATAGAATAGAAGACGTCGGTAGGGGTCTTCTATAGAATAGAAGACGTCGGTAGGGGTCTTCTATAGAATAGAAGACGTCGGTAGGGGTCTTCTATAGAATAGAAGACGTCGGTAGGGGTCTTCTATAGAATAGAAGACGTCGGTAGGGGTCTTCTATAGAATAGAAGACGTCGGTAGGGGTCTTCTATAGAATAGAAGACGTCGGTAGGGGTCTTCTATAGAATAGAAGACGTCGGTAGGGGTCTTCTATAGAATAGAAGACGTCGGTAGGGGTCTTCTATAGAATAGAAGACGTCGGTAGGGGTCTTCTATAGAATAGAAGACGTCGGTAGGGGTCTTCTATAGAATAGAAGACGTCGGTAGGGGTCTTCTATAGAATAGAAGACGTCGGTAGGGGTCTTCTATAGAATAGAAGACGTCGGTAGGGGTCTTCTATAGAATAGAAGACGTCGGTAGGGGTCTTCTATAGAATAGAAGACGTCGGTAGGGGTCTTCTATAGAATAGAAGACGTCGGTAGGGGTCTTCTATAGAATAGAAGACGTCGGTAGGGGTCTTCTATAGAATAGAAGACGTCGGTAGGGGTCTTCTATAGAATAGAAGACGTCGGTAGGGGTCTTCTATAGAATAGAAGACGTCGGTAGGGGTCTTCTATAGAATAGAAGACGTCGGTAGGGGTCTTCTATAGAATAGAAGACGTCGGTAGGGGTCTTCTATAGAATAGAAGACGTCGGTAGGGGTCTTCTATAGAATAGAAGACGTCGGTAGGGGTCTTCTATAGAATAGAAGGCGTCGGCAGGGGTCTTCTATAGAATAGAAGGCGTCGGCAGGGGTCTTCTAAAGAATAAAAGGCCTCGTTAGGGGCCTTCTAAAGAATAAAAGGCCTCGTTAGGGGCCTTCTATAGAATAGAAGGCCTCGTTAGGGGTCTTCTATAGCATAGAAGGCCTCGTTAGGGGTCTCCTATAGAATAGAAGGCCTCGTTAGCGGTCTTTTATAGAATAGAAGGCCTCGTTAGGGGTCTTTTATAGAATAGAAGGCCTCGTTAGGGGTCTTCTATAGCATAGAAGGCCTCGTTAGGGGTCTTCTGTAGAATAGAAGGCCTCGTTAGGGGTCTTCTATAGCATAGAAGGCCTCGTTAGGGGTCTTCTATAGCATAGAAGGCCTCGTTAGGGGTCTTCTATAGCATAGAAGGCCTCGTTAGGGGTCTTCAATAGCATAGAAGGCCTCGTTAGGGGTCTTCTATAGCATAGAAGGACTCGTTAGGGGTCTTCTATGGAATAGAAGGCCTCGATAGGGGTCTTCTATGGAATAGAAGGCCTCGTTAGGGGTCCTCTATAGCATAAAAGGCCTCGTTAGGGGTCTTCTATAGAATAGAAGGCCTCGTTAGGAGTCTTCTATGGAATAGAAGGCTTCGTTAGGGGTCTTCTATTGAATAGGAAATATAAATGTAGAGGGCCTTAACAATTATAACCCCTTTTTGTATTCGTCATCATAATCTCCTCTTAAAAATCTTCACACTTAACTTATCTTCCTCACTTTCTTTTAAACCTCTATCCATCATCCAGTCATCCATCCCCACTTCAGCTAAAGTAAAAAGCCTCTTAAGAGTCTATTTCCTTAAGTTGCGTTGCTTTAAAACTATGTTCATTTTGGAACAAAAGAAGCTCTTCAGCTTAAAGCAGCTTGCCTCGGTTGTCATTGTTTTCATAGTTTAACTTTAACTTCCTTGTGCGGAGCAGAAAAAAATTATTCTTCCTCAGTTGACAGTGTCTCAGTTCCATATCAGAGCTGCACGAAACACAGTGCCATATCCCATGCCAAAGGATAACAATACCATGGATGTTAAGTAGAAGAGAGAAAAAATTGCGTAAATAAGGAGGTAAAGAGATGCTGTTGATACAGCTCCTGGCTGCTTGCTGGCAGTTCCGCTGGATAAGAACGAACAAAAAACGAAACGCATTTATAGTGGCATTAAAGCCACAACACTTAACAAGACGGGTTTTTTATTGCTTCTTCCATAGTTCCATTTTCTGCTGTTGTGTTTTGTGGAAAATGCTAAAGAAATGAAACGTAAGTAAATGGTGAGGGAGAACAAGCGGCGGGACGCTGTAGGAGTAGGGAAAAAATGCATTATTGTGATGTAAGTTTGTAACAATTTTCCACTTAAACATGACAGTATGGAGTTATTTTCTTCTTGTTTGGTATTTTTTAAAGAGCTTTCTATTTTCTTTGCTTTCAAGCCATGGCATCATGACGCCATACGTTTGAGAAATGACATTAAGATTAAGTTATCGCAACAAAGAAACTCGGAACGATTGCACCATAAAAATGGAATGGTGGAAATAATCGTTATATCATGTTTTTAGACTATTGCTCAGCAAATTGAAATACTGAAACATTGAAAAAAATTCTCCTTAAAAATCAACGACTTTTGGCCTGTGTATCCTTGAAAAATTTGTCTTTAAAAATCCACGCCTTTTGGGCAGGGGATAGTAGAAAAATTTGTCTTTAAAAATCCACGCCTTTTGGGCAGGGGATAGTAGAAAAATTTGTCTTTAAAAATCCACGCCTTTTGGGCAGGGGATAGTAGAAAAATTTGTCTTTAAAAATCCACGCCTTTTGGGCAGGGGATAGTAGAAAAATTTGTCTTTAAAAATCCACGCCTTTTGGGAACAGGATCCTAGAAAAAATTGTCTTTAAAAATCCACGCCCGCTGGCCAGGGTATGCTTGAAAAAATTGTCTTTAAAAATCCACGCCCGCTGGCCAGGGTATGCTTGAAAAAATTGTCTTTAAAAATCCACGCCCGCTGGCCAGGGGATAGTAGAAAAATTTGTCTTTAAAAATCCACGCCTTTTGGGCAGGGGATAGTAGAATAATTTGTCTTTAAAAATCCACGCCTTTTGGGCAGGGGATAGTAGAAAAATTTGTCTTTAAAAATCCACGCCTGCTGGCCAGGGGATGCTAGGAAAATTTGTCTTTAAAAATCCATGCCTGCTGGCCAGGGGATCCTATGAAAAATTGTCTTTAAAAATCCACGCCTGCTGGCCAGGGGATAGTTGGAAAAATTGTCTTTAAAAATCCACGCCTGCTGGTCAGGGGATGGTTGGAAAAATTGTCTTTAAAAATCCACGCCTGCTGGCCAGGGGATAGTTGGAAAAATTGTCTTTAAAAATCCACGCCTGCTGGTCAGGGGATGGTTGGAAAAATTGTCTTTAAAAATCCACGCCTGCTGGCCAGGGAATAGTTGGAAAAATTGTCTTTAAAAATCCACGCCTGCTGGCCAGGGAATAGTTGGAAAAATTGTCTTTAAAAATCCACGCCTGCTGGCCAGGGAATAGTTGGAAAAATTGTCTTTAAAAATCCACGCCTGCTGGCCAGGGAATAGTTGGAAAAATTGTCTTTAAAAATCCACGCCTGCTGGCCAGGGGATAGTTGGAAAAATTGTCTTTAAAAATCCACGCCTGCTGGCCAGGGGATAGTTGGAAAAATTGTCTTTAAAAATCCACGCCTGCTGGCCAGGGGATAGTTGGAAAAATTGTCTTTAAAAATCCACGCCTGCTGGCCAGGGGATCCTTAAAAATTGTCTTTAAAAATCCACGCCTGCTGGCCAGGGGATAGTTGGAAAAATTGTCTTTAAAAATCCACGCCTGCTGGCCAGGGAATAGTTGGAAAAATTGTCTTTAAAAATCCACGCCTGCTGGCCAGGGGATAGTTGGAAAAATTGTCTTTAAAAATCCACGCCTGCTGGCCAGGGGATAGTTGGAAAAATTGTCTTTAAAAATCCACGCCTGCTGGCCAGGGGATCCTTAAAAATTGTCTTTAAAAATCCACGCCTGCTGGCCAGGGGATAGTTGGAAAAATTGTCTTTAAAAATCCACGCCTGCTGGCCAGGGAATAGTTGGAAAAATTGTCTTTAAAAATCCACGCCTGCTGGCCAGGGGATAGTTGGAAAAATTGTCTTTAAAAATCCACGCCTGCTGGCCAGGGGATAGTTGGAAAAATTGTCTTTAAAAATCCACGCCTGCTGGCCAGGGGATCCTTAAAAATTGTCTTTAAAAATCCACGCCTGCTGGCCAGGGGATAGTTGGAAAAATTGTCTTTAAAAATCCACGCCTGCTGGCCAGGGGATCCTTAAAAATTTTCTTCAAAAATCCATGCCTGCTGGCCAGGGGATCCTTAAAAATTTTCTTTAAAAATCCACGCCTTTTGGGCAGGGGATATTTGAAAAAATTATCTTTAAAATCCACGCCCGCTGGCCAGGGGATCCTAGAAAAATTGTCTTTAAAAATCCACGCCTTTTGGGCAGGGGATCCTAGAAACAAAACCTAGAAAAAATTGTATTTAAAAATCCACGCCCGCTGGCGGGGGATCCTAGAAAAAATTGTATTTAAAAATCCATGCCCGCTAGCCAGGGGATCCTAGAAAAAATGTATTTAAAAATCCATGCCCGCTGGCCAGTGGATCCAAGAAAAAATTGTCTTTAAAAATCCACGCCCGCTGGCGGGGGATCCTAGAAAAAATTGTATTTAAAAATCCATGCCCGCTGGCCAGGGGATCCTAGAAAAAATGTATTTAAAAATCCATGCCCGCTGGCCAGTGGATCCTAGAAAAAATTGTCTTTAAAAATCTACGCCCGCTGGCCAGGGTATGCTTGAAAAAATTGTCTTTAAAAATCTACGCCCGCTGGCCAGGGTATGCTTGAAAAAATTGTCTTTAAAAATCCACGCCTATTGGGCAGGGGATTCTAGAAAAAATTGTCTTTAAAAATCCACGCCCGCTGGCCAGGGTATGCTTGAAAAAATTGTCTTTAAAAATCCACGCCTATTGGGCAGGGGATCCTAGAAAAAATTGTCTTTAAAAATCCACGCCCGCTGGACAGGGTATGCTTGAAAAAATTGTCTTTAAAAATCCACGCCTTTTGGGAAGAGGATCCTAGAAAAAATTGTCTTTAAAAAACCACGCCCGCTGGCCAGGGTATGCTTGAAAAAATTGTCTTTAAAAATCCACGCCCGCTGGCCAGGGTATGCTTGAAAAAATTGTCTTTAAAAATCCACGCCTATTGGGCAGGGGATTCTAGAAAAAATTGTCTTTAAAAATCCACGCCCGCTGGCCAGGGTATGCTTGAAAAAATTGTCTTTAAAAATCCACGCCTATTGGGCAGGGGATTCTAGAAAAAATTGTCTTTAAAAATCCACGCCCGCTGGCCAGGGTATGCTTGAAAAAATTGTCTTTAAAAATCCACGCCTATTGGGCAGGGGATTCTAGAAAAAATTGTCTTTAAAAATCCACGCCCGCTGGACAGGGGATGCTAGGAAAATTTGTCTTTAAAAATCCATGCCTGCTGGCCAGGGGATCCTATGAAAAATTGTCTTTAAAAATCCACGCCTGCTGGCCAGGGGATAGTTGGAAAAATTGTCTTTAAAAATCCACGCCTGCTGGTCAGGGGATGGTTGGAAAAATTGTCTTTAAAAATCCACGCCTGCTGGCCAGGGAATAGTTGGAAAAATTGTCTTTAAAAATCCACGCCTGCTGGCCAGGGAATAGTTGGAAAAATTGTCTTTAAAAATCCACGCCTGCTGGCCAGGGAATAGTTGGAAAAATTGTCTTTAAAAATCCACGCCTGCTGGCCAGGGAATAGTTGGAAAAATTGTCTTTAAAAATCCACGCCTGCTGGCCAGGGGATAGTTGGAAAAATTGTCTTTAAAAATCCACGCCTGCTGGCCAGGGGATAGTTGGAAAAATTGTCTTTAAAAATCCACGCCTGCTGGCCAGGGGATAGTTGGAAAAATTGTCTTTAAAAATCCACGCCTGCTGGCCAGGGGATAGTTGGAAAAATTGTCTTTAAAAATCCACGCCTGCTGGCCAGGGGATAGTTGGAAAAATTGTCTTTAAAAATCCACGCCTGCTGGCCAGGGGATAGTTGGAAAAATTGTCTTTAAAAATCCACGCCTGCTGGCCAGGGGATCCTTAAAAATTGTCTTTAAAAATCCACGCCTGCTGGCCAGGGGATCCTTAAAAATTTTCTTCAAAAATCCATGCCTGCTGGCCAGGGGATCCTTAAAAATTTTCTTTAAAAATCCACGCCTTTTGGGCAGGGGATATTTGAAAAAATTATCTTTAAAATCCACGCCCGCTGGCCAGGGGATCCTAGAAAAATTGTCTTTAAAAATCCACGCCTTTTGGGCAGGGGATCCTAGAAACAAAATCCTAGAAACAAAACCTAGAAAAAATTGTATTTAAAAATCCACGCCCGCTGGCGGGGGATCCTAGAAAAAATTGTATTTAAAAATCCATGCCCGCTAGCCAGGGGATCCTAGAAAAAATGTATTTAAAAATCCATGCCCGCTGGCCAGTGGATCCAAGAAAAAATTGTCTTTAAAAATCCACGCCCGCTGGCGGGGGATCCTAGAAAAAATTGTATTTAAAAATCCATGCCCGCTGGCCAGGGGATCCTAGAAAAAATTGTATTTAAAAATCCATGCCCGCTGGCCAGGGGATCCTAGAAAAAATGTATTTAAAAATCCATGCCCGCTGGCCAGTGGATCCTAGAAAAAATTGTCTTTAAAAATCTACGCCCGCTGGCCAGGGTATGCTTGAAAAAATTGTCTTTAAAAATCTACGCCCGCTGGCCAGGGTATGCTTGAAAAAATTGTCTTTAAAAATCCACGCCTATTGGGCAGGGGATTCTAGAAAAAATTGTCTTTAAAAATCCACGCCCGCTGGCCAGGGTATGCTTGAAAAAATTGTCTTTAAAAATCCACGCCTATTGGGCAGGGGATTCTAGAAAAAATTGTCTTTAAAAATCCACGCCCGCTGGACAGGGTATGCTTGAAAAAATTGTCTTTAAAAATCCACGCCTTTTGGGAAGAGGATCCTAGAAAAAATTGTCTTTAAAAAACCACGCCCGCTGGCCAGGGTATGCTTGAAAAAATTGTCTTTAAAAATCCACGCCCGCTGGCCAGGGTATGCTTGAAAAAATTGTCTTTAAAAATCCACGCCTTTTGGGAACAGGATCCTAGAAAAAATTGTCTTTAAAAATCCACGCCCGCTGGCCAGGGTATGCTTGAAAAAATTGTCTTTAAAAATCCACGCCCGCTGGCCAGGGTATGCTTGAAAAAATTGTCTTTAAAAATCCACGCCCGCTGGCCAGGGTATGCTTGAAAAAATTGTCTTTAAAAATCCACGCCCGCTGGCCAGGGTATGCTTGAAAAAATTGTCTTTAAAAATCCACGCCTATTGGGCAGGGGATTCTAGAAAAAATTGTCTTTAAAAATCCACGCCCGCTGGCCAGGGTATGCTTGAAAAAATTGTCTTTAAAAATCCACGCCTATTGGGCAGGGGATTCTAGAAAAAATTGTCTTTAAAAATCCACGCCCGCTGGCCAGGGTATGCTTGAAAAAATTGTCTTTAAAAATCCACGCCTATTGGGCAGGGGATTCTAGAAAAAATTGTCTTTAAAAATCCACGCCCGCTGGACAGGGTATGCTTGAAAAAATTGTCTTTAAAAATCCACGCCCGCTGGACAGGGTATGCTTGAAAAAATTGTCTTTAAAAATCCACGCCTTTTGGGAAGAGGATCCTAGAAAAAATTGTCTTTAAAAATCCACGCCCGCTGGCCAGGGTATGCTTGAAAAAATTGTCTTTAAAAATCCACGCCCGCTGGCCAGGGTATGCTTGAAAAAATTGTCTTTAAAAATCCACGCCCGCTGGCCAGGGTATGCTTGAAAAAATTGTCTTTAAAAATCCACGCCCGCTGGCCAGGGTATGCTTGAAAAAATTGTCTTTAAAAATCCACGCCCGCTGGCCAGGGTATGCTTGAAAAAATTGTCTTTAAAAATCCACGCCTATTGGGCAGGGGATTCTAGAAAAAATTGTCTTTAAAAATCCACGCCTTTTGGGAAGAGGATCCTAGAAAAAATTGTCTTTAAAAATCCACGCCCGCTGGCCAGGGTATGCTTGAAAAAATTGTCTTTAAAAATCCACGCCTATTGGGCAGGGGATTCTAGAAAAAATTGTCTTTAAAAATCCACGCCTTTTGGGAAGAGGATCCTAGAAAAAATTGTCTTTAAAAATCCACGCCCGCTGGCCAGGGTATGCTTGAAAAAATTGTCTTTAAAAATCCACGCCTATTGGGCAGGGGATTCTAGAAAAAATTGTCTTTAAAAATCCACGCCTATTGGGCAGGGGATTCTAGAAAAAATTGTCTTTAAAAATCCACGCCTTTTGGGAAGAGGATCCTAGAAAAAATTGTCTTTAAAAATCCACGCCCGCTGGCCAGGGTATGCTTGAAAAAATTGTCTTTAAAAATCCACGCCTATTGGGCAGGGGATTCTAGAAAAAATTGTCTTAAAAAATCCACGCCCGCTGGCCAGGGTATGCTTGAAAAAATTGTCTTTAAAAATCCACGCCCGCTGGCCAGGGTATGCTTGAAAAAATTGTCTTTAAAAATCCACGCCTTTTGGGCAGGGGATCCTAGAAAAAATTGTCTTTAAAAATCCTCGCCTTTTGGTAAGGGGATCGTTGAAAAAATTGTCTTTAAAAATTCACGCCTGCTGGCCAGGGTAACTTAGAAAAATTGCCTTTAAAAATCCTCGCCTTTGGTCAGGGGATCGTTGAAAAAATTGTCTTTAAAATTCACTGCTGCTGGCCAGGGTATTGTTGAAAAAATTGCCTTTAAAAATCCTCGCCTTTTGGTAAGGGGATCGTTGAAAAAATTGTCTTTAAAAATTCACGCCTGCTGGCCGGGGTATCGTTGAAAAATTGCCTTTAAAAATCCTCGCCTTTTGGTCAAGGGATCGTTGAAAAAATTGAAATGCTTGAAAAAATTGTCTTTAAAAATCCACGCCTTTTGGGCAGGGGATCCTAGAAAAAATTGTCTTTAAAAATCCTCGCCTTTTGGTAAGGGGATCGTTGAAAAAATTGTCTTTAAAAATTCACGCCTGCTGGCCAGGGTAACTTAGAAAAATTGCCTTTAAAAATCCTCGCCTTTGGTCAGGGGATCGTTGAAAAAATTGTCTTTAAAATTCACTGCTGCTGGCCAGGGTATTGTTGAAAAAATTGCCTTTAAAAATCCTCGCCTGCTGGCAAGGAGATCGTTGAAAAATTGTCTTTAAAAATTCACGCCTGCTGGCCAGGGGATCGTTGAAAAATTGTCTTTAAAAATTCACGCCTGCTGGCCAGGGGATCGTTGAAAAATTGTCTTTAAGAATCCTCCCCTGTTGGCCAGGTTATCGTTGAAAAAATAGACTTTAAAAATCCACGCCTGCTGGGCAGGAGATCCTAGGAAAATTCAAATTCCACGCCTGCTGGACAGGAGATCCTAGGAAAATTCAAATTCCACGCCTTTTGGTCAGGGATTCGTTGAAAAAATGTCTTTAAAAATCCACGCCTTTTGGTCAGGGGATCGGTGAAAAAAATGTCTTTAAAAATCCACGCCTTTTGGTCAGGGGATCGGTGAAAAAATGTCTTTAAAAATCCACGCCTTTTGGTCAGGGGATCGTTGAAAAAATTTTCTTTAAAAATCCACGCCTTTTGGTCAGGGGATCGTTGAAAAAATTTTCTTTAAAAATCCACGCCTTTTGGTCAGGGAATCGTTGAAAAAAATGTCTTTAAAAATCCACGCCTTTTGGTCAGGGGATCCTTGAAAAAATTGTCTTTAAAATACCACGCCTTTTGGTCAGGGGTTCGTTGGAAAAAATGTCTTTAAAATACCACGCCTTTTGGTCAGGGGATCCTTGAAAAAATTGTCTTTAAAAATCCACGCCTTTTGGGCAGGGAATCCTAAAAAATTATTTCTAAATATCCACGTCTTTTGTGCAGGGGATCCTAAAAAAATTGTCTTCAAAAATCCACGCCTTTTGGGTAGGGGATCCTAAAAAAATTGTCTTTAAACATCCACGCCGTTTGGTCAGAGTATCCTAGTAAAATTTTTCTTTAAAAATCCACGCCTTCTGGGCAGGGATCTTGGAAAAAATTGTCTTTAAAAACCACGCTTGTTGGTCTGCTGATCCTTATAAAATTTATTACCATTAAGGCCAATGGCAAAACGAATCCATTGTGTGTGTGTAGCTCACGTACGGATAAATACCGGTTAAATGCCCACACTTTTGGCCAACCAAAACAAAATCTCAGAGTAAGCCTTGTTTAGATCATGTTCAACATTGTTCAGATATGTTGTAAGCCTTTTTATTTTCATTTTGTTGAATAAATACCGGCGGCCAACTTAAATCCAGCTTGTTAACAGTCGGAGTAGAAGGCGGCATTGGAGTTGGAGGAGTTTTTTATTTATTTTTTTTTTCGAAATTAAAGTAAAAAATAAAAACCCAAAACGTAAAACGTAAAACTGTGACCATTAGAAGCATTTAACATGCTTTCAATTAACATTGCCAACCCAAATAAAACACAGAGGCAGACAACGTGGCTGTCCGTCTGTCTGTCTACCTCTGTCTGATTGTCGTTCCGAACATACAGCATGCATGAGCATTCATTAAATTTGCAATTCACAAACATTAAATTAGAGCTACAATTAAACCTTTGGCTTTGCAAAACATGTCGGACCATATTCGGGGGAACTTTCAATGTTTGCTGCTGAACTTCATGTGTGTATTTTTTTTTTTTTTTTTGAACTTTTATTAGGAAAAGTGAACAAAACTGGGTTTCCAATTTTATGACTTATTTCATGTTTTCCCTCTAAACAACTTCATTCGTTTACGACCATGTTCTGCTGTCACATCATAAATCCATTTTTTATGTTCCAACTTGTCATTGCTGAAGTAATCAATTGGAAAAATCTCAAACTAGAAATCTTTGATTGACCGAATGTCGGTGAACAGACAAGGGGTGCGGGTATTTTAACATTCACCAACATTTTAGGAAATAAGTTCGACTTTTTATGACAAGTTTTTCAACGATTCCCTGACCAGCAGGCGTGGATTTTTAATGACATTTTTTTAAGGATCCCCTGACTAACAGGCGTGGATTTTTAAAGAAAATTTTTTAAGGATCCCCTGGATAGAAGGAGTGAATTTTAAAGACAATTTTTCAAAGATCCTTGGCCTGAAGGCGTGGATTTATAAAGATTCTTTTTTTCAAGGATCGCTTGGCCAGCAGGCATGGATTTTTAAATAGAATTTCTTTTAAAGATCCCCTGTAAAGCAGGCATGGATTTTTAAAAAACATTTTTTTGAAGGATCCACTGGCCAGCAGGCGTGAATTTTTAAAGACGATTATTTAGCAGGAGTGATTTTAAAGATCTCCTGGTCATCAGGGGTGGATTTTTAAAGACAATTTTTTTAACGATCGCCTGGTCATCAGCCGTGGATTTTTAAAGACAATTTTTTCAACGATCGCCTGGCCATCAGGCGTTGATTTTTAAAGACAATTTTTTCAACGATCGCCTGGCTATCAGGCGTGGATTTTTAAAGGCAATTTTTTCAACGATCCCCTGGCCATCAGGCGTGGATTTTTAAAGACAATTTTTCCAGCAAGCCTAGATTTTTAAAGACAATTTTTTCAAGAATCCTCTGGCTAGGAACCGTGTATGTTTAAAGACGATTTTTTCCGGGATCCTCTGGCCAGCAGGCCTTGATTTTTAGAGACAATTTTTTCAAGGATCCTCTAGCCAGCAGGCCTGAATTTTTAAAGACAATTTTTCAAGGATACTCTGGCCAGCAGGCGTGGATTCTTAAAAACAATGTTTTCAAGGATCATTTTAAAGATCCCCTGGCCGGCAAGCGTGGATTTTTGAAGACAATTTTTTTTAAAGATCCACTGGATATTTTTAAAGACAATTTTTGTACGATTCCCCTGGCAAGCAGGCGTGGATTTTTTAAGACAATTTTGTCAACGATCCCCCGACGAGCAGGCGTGGATTTTTAAAGACAATTTTGTCAACGATCCCCCGACGAGCAGGCGTGGATTTTTAAAGACAATTTTGCCAACGATTCCCCTGGCAAGCAGACGTGGATTTTTTAAGACAATTTTGTCAACGATACCCTGGCCAGCAGGCGTGGATTTATAAAGACAATTTTTTTCAACGATCCCTTGACCAGCAGGCGTGGTTTTTTAAAGACAATTTTTCAACGATCTCTGGCCAGCAGGCGTGGATTTTTAAAGACATTTTTTCAACGATCTCTGGCCAGCAGGCGTGGATTTTTAAAGACAATTTTTTAACGATCCCCTGGCCGGCTGGCTTCGATTTTTAAAGACAATTTTTTTAACGATCCCCTGGCCGGCTGGCTTGGATTTTTAAAGACATTTTTTTCAACGATCTCTGGCCAGCAGGCGTGGATTTTTAAAGACATTTTTTTCAACGATCTCTGGCCAGCAGGCGTGGATTTTTAAAGACAATTTTTTTAACGATCCCCTGGCCGGCTGGCGTGGATTTTTAAAGACAATTTTTTAACGATCCCCTGGCCGGCTAGCGTGGATATTTAAAGACAATTTTTTAACGATCCCCTGGCCGGCTAGCGTGGATATTTAAAGACAATTTTTTAAGGATTTTCTTGCCAGCAGGGGAGGTATTTTAAAGACAATTTATTCATCGATAACCTGGCCAGCAGGGGAGGATTCTTAAAGACAATTTTTTCAAAGAACCCCTGGTCACCAGGCGTGGATTTAAAAGACAATTTGTTCAAAGAACCCCTGGTCACCAGGCGTGGATTTAAAAGACAATTTGTTCAACGATCACCTAGCCAGCAGGCGTGGATTTTTAAAGACAATTTTTTCAAAGAACCCCTGGTCACCAGGCGTGGATTTAAAAGACAATTTGTTCAACGATCACCTAGCCAGCAGGCGTGGATTTTTAAAGACAATTTTTTCAAAGAACCCCTGGTCACCAGGCGTGGATTTAAAAGACAATTTTTTCAAAGAACCCCTGGTCACCAGGCGTGGATTTAAAAGACAATTTGTTCAACGATCACCTAGCCAGCAGGCGTGGATTTTTAAAGACAATTTGTTCTAAGATCCACAGACCAAGAAGCATGCATTTTTAAAGATAAATTTTCGAGGATCCACTGACCAAAAAGCTTGGATGTTTAAAGACAATTTGTCTAAAACACTCAAAACGTATAAGTGCTGACATTAGTAATACGCACCAAAACACAAAGCCTCAAATAAGAGATAATATGACCGATAGAAGTTTGAATTTAATTTATTTAAAAAATCTCATTAAACAAAAATTCCACAAAACACAAATTAGACTTCATTTTCATTTCACTTACTAAGCAAATAAATTTATTGTAATTCTGATACATATGGAAATGTATAACATATAATCATGTGAAGCTTACGCACATATACATCCAGACAAACCACTGACAAATAAACATCCATCCTCTCAATGGTAATTGTAGAGAGTAAGAACAAATAATGCTGATTTAGCATTATTTGCATACATGAATGCACCGAAAACACAAATGGATACATATATGCATATGTATGTGGTTTGTAGTAGTGGTACTAGGACATGTGTAGAGTTCCAGTGGTGTTTATGGTCTCTAGGCAAACATACATCCATATGTGTGTGTACTCCCATGCCATAATCACACCATAGTTGTCGTTTACAAATCTAGTTGAGTTGAGTAGCTATAAAAGGACTAGTTATCGTTTTGTGTGTAAGTGTGATTGTGTGTGTGTGTGCTTGAGAATCGCTTTTATGAAATCCTAAACATTTTACTCAAATTATGTGACATGGCATCCGATTGCAAACGGATGTGTGAACAACATAAGTGAAATGAATGAATGAAAGCCAGAATGACTGACTGACTGACTCGAGGTATGAATGGATAGATGGATGCTTCCATAACTGGATGTATATGGTTAGTTAGATGAATGGTAGCTCGTAGTTGGTGTAATGACACAATTGTAAATTATACACCCCCAGACAGAATGACATAGTCTATGAAACACATTAACGCACACACATTTACACATGTCGTCAAACACATTTTGTGATTGAGTACATAATTTGTATGAGGTTTTCAAATACAAATAAATATACATCTGTATGCATTGAGAGTGCTCTAAATTTGTACAACAATTTATCAACTTGAGTGTGTGTGTTTGTGAATATGAGGGGAAATGCAAATTTGCAAAAGTTTCCAATTCGAATTTTAATTAATTAAACGTTTTCGGTGTAATGTAATTAACATGATGTCAAAAATTGATGGTAATTAGTTTATTGATACATTATTTTGAAAAAGGGGTTTGAATATTGATGCGTATGACTGATATTAATATGGTGGCAATGGTGGCGTATGATGATTTTTAATTTTGGAGAATTTAAGATTTTTAAAGAGCGATTTTCAGGGATCCCCTGGCCAGCAGGCCTAAGTTTTTAAAGACCATTTTTTCCAAGGATCCACACAACAACAGACGTGAATTTTTAAAGACAATCTTTTCCAAGGATCCACAGAAGCCAACACGCGTAGATTTTTAAAGACAATTTTTTCCAAGGATCCCCAGAAGCCAACAGGCGTGGATTTTTAAAGACAAAAATATTTAAACAGCAGACGTGAATTTTTAAAGACAATTTTTTTTTTTTTTTTTTAAGTTGTTTATTTTTATTGGTATACTTATAATTATGTAAACTATAATAAACAATAGTATTTCTTATAATAATATAATACATTGTCCCAACAACGGGCTCTCTAGTATAATTTTTAATAGTGGAATTTTGCATTTGTACAATTTATTTATTACAATGTATATATATAAATATTTTCGTTAAATTTCAATGTAATGAAAACATGCCAAAAAAACATTACATTTATATTTTTTATGGTTATTATAAAAGAAAGGTTAGTTAGTAAAAGGAAGGTAACATTAGGACGTTAATGTAATTCATATTTATTCGGTAAGCCACCAGAATTTTTCGTTTCTTGATAATAATTGTCTATCTTTATTTGAAATACTTGTACTAAATCTGAATTCACTACAATTGTATGTTAAGCTTTGTATAGCTTTATTGTTTGCACGACGGAATATATGATAAATTACAGGTATTGCATTTTCATCTTGAATGTAATGATTTTTATCAAGAAATAGAAAAGCTTCTGGGGGAACGAAACCATTTTGTATGGCATTTCTTATATATTCATCGCTTGTATAAAATGGTGCCATAATCAAATTGTTCTCGAAATTTTTGGAGCAACGATCTATATGATTTCTGATTAGTTTTATGATGAAAATGTCGATTCTATTAATATTTGCTTTGTTATACAGTATTTTGTTGCTAACAAATTTCGTGTATTGACTAGAAGGTGTTCTGTATGTTGAAGTGCATGCTCTCAGACATTTCCTTTCAAATACTCTTAATTGTTCCATAACCGAAGGAGATATATTGTACCATATAGGGCACCCATAAGTTATTATTGGGCGAATTAAAGTCTTATACAGAGCTAATTTAACGCCAATATCTAATTGTTTTGAATAAAACAGGGAACTATATAAAAAGAAGGCTTTACGTGCTTTATTGATAGCAGTTTTAATATGCTCATTAAAGTATAGAAATTTATCCATAATAATTCCGAGATATTTTATTTGATGTTTTGTTGAAATATTCGTATTTGTTAAATTGGATTTTATAGTGAAATTTTTCCAGTTTTTCCTTACATTGGAATTGCATTGTCCTACAGGTGGTCTAAACAATATGGATTCACATTTTCCTATATTTATCTTTAAATGCCAATCAACTGTATATTTTTCAACTACATTGAAAGCTTGTTGAAGTCCTGAATTTATCTCACCAACTGTTTTGCCTGGATGATAAATTACAATATCATCCGCAAAAGAAATAATGTTTTCAACCTTGTTAGTCAATTCCATCAAATATATATTGAATAATGTGGGAGAGGTAACAGCCCCTTGTTGTAGCCCGTTTACGATGCTGTAAATATATTTACTCCTTTCTCCCTTATGAGAAATAATATATTGTTTGTCGACAATCATATTGTGTATTATTGTTATTAAACTTTTTGGGAAGTTAAGTGAAATTAGTTTATATATTAGCCCTGGGATCCATACGTTATCGAAGGCTTTTTCCATATCGATAAAACATGCCCCTGTGTATAGGCCTTTGTTCCAATTCCAGTTTATTTCTGAGGATAATAAAGCAACTGCGTTCGTTGTTGAATGTTGAAATTTGAAACCAAATTGCTTTTCGTTAATGATTTTGTTTTCAGTCATGTGCTTAATAATACTCTTATGTATGCAAATTTCAAATGTTTTCCCAATATTTGATAGCAAACTAATGGGTCTTATGTTATTTGGATAACTAGCATCTTTATCCTTTTTAGGCAGAATTACTACCTTTGTCATTTTCCAAATTTCAGGAAAATATGCATTATTTAACATATTGTTAAATAAAATGACATAGTTATCTAATATGGCATACGGAAGTTTTTTTAAAATAACATTAGGAATATTATCTAAACCTGTTGATAATTTACTTCTTAAGTTGGAAAATATATAATAAATATCATCTTTCGTTACAAAGTAGTTATTAGTTTGATTATCGTTAAAATTGTCAGATCTTTGATTTTCATTGAAGTTTATAAGTGTAGTTTGATCGAGTTCTTGTCTAGTTTTTTCTTGAATGAAGTTCTGGAAATATTCTTGAACAGTAGTATGTGTGCTATTATTGACATCTATTTGTTTGTAATCATGAAGAGATTCTAGGTAAGCTCCTATAGTGTCGAGAATTTCATGTTGATCATGAACTATAAAATTACTCATATTATCTTTTTCTAAGTTTTGTCTATCTATTCTTGCTCTTTGCAGAATGTTTTCTTCAGATTCGTGTATAATTAATTTTGGTATGTTTAATGGATTGGATTTCTTCAAGAATTTAGTTTCTTTGAACATACTTGTGGGATCTTTACAGTTAATCTTACTCAACCTTTCTTTGAATTTATTATTTACTACCAGTGACAGGTTTTCTTGTAATAATTTTTTTATTAGTTTTATTTTTGCTTTCAATATGGATAGGGTTGCCTCGGGCAGAATTATTTCCAGACGGTAATGTTTCTTTAATAAAGTTAATAGCTTACTTTTTTCAGAATGTAGCTTTTTAATAATACTATTAGTGTATTTTGTATTTCCAAAATTGTTTTTAATTTTTGGTACAGTATTATTAATAACCTCTGTTATTATGGAATGTAGCTTATGGAGATAATTGTCTATTTCTATGTTCGATAAATTTCTATTGGAAGGAATTGTATTTTCTGCATTCAATTTCTGTAAAATTTTACGCTCAAATGTTCTCCAATTTGTCTTTTTATAGTCTAATTTGTACATTATTTCTTCATTAGTAAGAGACATTACATTCGTACAATTTTCGAGTTTGACTAATATTTCCAGGGCATTGTGGTCACTGTCGTAGTCAAGTGTTTTAAGACAGTTTATTGAGGTGTTTTCTTTTTGTATATTTAGTCTAGAGTCTGCTATGCATAAATCAATAAACGAACCGGTACGGGGGTAAGATGGATGTTGTGGAGCGTAGAGTTTACATCTAAACTCTATTTCTTTCTCAATTAACCAAGCGTTTAAGTTGTTGCCTCTCGTATTATTTTCTGCATTCCCCCATTCCCTATGCTTACAGTTTAAGTCTCCACCTAAAATGTAATAGTTGTTTAGATTCTGAAGATTCATCGAGTGAAAAATTTTATTTATGTCCGAGTTTATAGTATTTGAATTACCGGCTGGATAGTAAGCACAAATGACATATAAAGAAGTGTTGGAGTTTATAGATATCTTTGCAATACAAGTTTCGAGATTCTCTAGAGTGCTTATGGTATTGTTGTTATAGACTTTGTATTTTATGTTACTTTTGATCAAAATCGCTGTTCCCCCACCTCTAGTTGCTCCATCTCTGTCTTTCCTTATTATGTTATAGTTTTTAAATGAGACTCTGTGCCTATGGTTCAATTTAGTTTCATTTAAAAGGATTATGTCTGGATTGTTTGTATCCAAAAATGTTTGCAATTCAAATCTTCTAGGCAGACGTATTAGAGAATTTACATTTATTTGTACAATTTTGAGATATCTTGATGTACTGTTTTGGTCCGTCATCATCATACTCCCATCATAGTAAAGATGGTATCTACGCGAGCAGTTTGTATATTTAACTGCTTTTGCAAGTTAATAACCTGATTAGTTAAGTTAGTTAACATTGATTTTATATCGTTCATAAACGAATTATTCGTATTATGTGTATCATTTGAAGGTAATGTTACCGTTCCTTTTGTAGTGTTAGCGTAACTCATATTTTGATTTGTGTATATATAATTGTTATTTTTGTTAGTTTTACTTTCTATAATAGTTTGTTTTCTTGATCTAAGTTTTTGCTGCAAGTTTTTATAGACTTCGCAACCTCTATAAGAGGCGGGGTGTCCGTATTTATTGCATAAAACGCAATATAATTTATCCTTTTCATTTTCTGGTACCGCTGCCATGGTGCATTTTCCTTTTTCGTGGCTTTTATCGCACTTCACACATTTCGGCGGAAGAAAGCAATTTGCTGCATTGTGGAAGAACCCTTGGCAATTCCTACATTGACTTATTTCGGGACGTTTGAGATGCTCCCAAGTGACGTTTATTAAAAGCACACGCTTTATTTGCTTCAGTTTGTTTATGTTGCTGTTTGCACTAATTTGTACCAAGAACATATGAAGAGGTTTATTATTTTTTGTAGAGTACTTAGTCGTGAATGGACTAACTTTTAAGATTTTTAGTTCTTCGTTTTCATGTCTGGAAAGATCTTCCAAGATTTCATTTGGATCTGTATCTGCTTCTATTCCTTTTAGTAATATAGTTTTTGATTTTATTATTTTCGGTGTAAATGTATAAAAATTTGCTTTAGCCTTTTCCAAATAGGCCTTAACTCTCATATAATCATCCAAGTTACTCATGTACAGAGCTCTTTTATCTCTGAAGATTTTAACACTGAAGTCTTTTATGTTTAATCCATTTTTAATAAATTGTTTTAAGTCTTTTGTTTCAATATTGACAATATAGATTGGTGGTATTTTGTTGGTTTTTTTACTCTCATCGAGAGGAATGATGTTGTTGTTATTCGCGCAGGCAACGTTGGGTTGCTGCTGTGATTGATTATTATTGTTTGTGCTTTGTGTAGTTGGAGAATGATTAGCTGGTGCATTGGGTGTTTGTTCTTTTTTCTTTTGCACGTGTTTCTCAAATTCTGAGAGTACGTCTTTGTTGCATTGCTCGTCATTCTCAATGTCAAGCACAGCATAATAATTATTTTTTAGAATTTTTGGTGTCTGCTGAGTATTCATATTTTCGCTCTTCCGTTTTCTGGTATTTTCGTTTTTATTTGCACGACTTTCGATTACATTGTTTATATTTGAAGTTTGAGCCTTAGGCTCACTCATTTATTTAATGTTTTTATAAGTTTTTTATAATCTTTATCACTCGCAATTTATTAGCGAAAATACTAGTACGAAAAAGTTTTTTATATTCTGGTTTATTCAGAATTTTGTTGTGAACCGCACTGAACTTCGTGATGTGACTGTCTCTCATCACGGTCAATCTCCATTAAAGACAATTTTAACATATTCTTTTATATAATAAGCCATGGATCGTATGATTGCTGAAGTTAGTCATACGCAGCCGAAGAGGTTGATAATGCAGTGAAACATGTAACAGAGGTTATGGTGGATAGCTATGAGGCCTCCTGCCCACTAACTCACCCTGGCAGGAGAAGCCAACCGGTCTGGTGGTCGAAAGATCTCGTCAATCTAAGAAAGATTAGCAGAAGGCTTTACAATAAAGCCAACAAATCAAAGTTGTCAAACGATTGGGAGAACTACAAGGTATCTTTCTATAAATACATAGTGCGATTAAGAAGGCTAAGCGCAAATCTTGGATTTGCTTTAGTGAGACGATTGAAGGAGTAAAGGACGTGGCCAGATTCCGTAGGGTACTATCAAAGGACCCGAAAACCATTGGTAGTATCAAACGGGCCGACGGCACATGGACTAACTCCGGCCTAGAGACTCTAGATCTCCTTGCTAATACTCACCTTCCTAATTGTATGGATAAATCAGAACACCCTGATGTTCCAAGGATACACAACCATACCACCGTAGATGCGAGTGTTATAGAGGAAATCATTAGTCAACCAAAAATAAAATGGGCCATAAACACATTCAAGCCCTTTAAGTCACCCGGACCAGATAGAATCATACCTGCAATGCTACACAACGCACTGGAGTCACTGATTCCACACCTGGAACTTATTTTCAGGGCTTGTCTATGCTTATCATACATACCGGCTCTTTGGAGGGAAGTAACTGTGGTATACATCCCTAAAGCGTGGAAGTCAAGCCACACACTTCCAAAAGACTACAGACCAATTAGTCTCTCCTCCTTTTTATTGAAAACTTTAGAAAGGCTGCTGGATCTTGGCATCAGAGCCAAGCTTTCAGCCACAGACCTAAGTTCCGCCCAACATGCCTACCTAAAAGGCAAATCGGTAGATACAGCGTTAAACGAGGTAGTAGGATATATTGAGAGAAATATGAAGGGCTCGTACTATACGCTAGCTGCATTCCTTGACATAGAGGGTGCCTTTAATAACTTTAGACTTGAGTCCATACACAAGTCTCTGATAAACCTAGGTGTACCGTCCACACTGGTCAATTGGATTGATAGTATGCTTAGCAGTCGAATAATCAATTCAATTATTGGTGGAAGTTCCATCCGGAAGCATGTCACCAGAGGTAAACCCTAAGGTGGTGTCATATCACCACTACTGTGGCTTCTAGTGATAAATGAAATACTCAAGGATTTTGATAAGCTGCGTATAAGGACCATCGCATATGCTGATGACGTTGTCATCATGTTTAGCGGGAAGTTTCCACAGACACTATCAGAACTTATGCATGGAGCTCTGGTCAAGTTATCAAGATGTGCACTCAACAATGGCCTCGGAGTGAACCCATCAAAGACTGACCTAGTTCAATTTACAAACAAAAGGAAGGTCAGACCATTCACCCTACCAGTGCTGGACGGAGTTATTCTAGAACTCTCTTCGGAAGCCACCAACTCACGTGGAAAAGGAATGTCGAGGAGCGCACCAAGAAAGGTCTAATAGCTCTATACGCATCCTGCAAAAATTCCATTGTCAAGAGCTGGGGTCTGAGACCAACAGTAATCCACTGGATATATACGACCATTGTACGCCCAATTCTTACATATGGCTCTCTGGTATGGTGGAATGCTCTCAACAAAACGACATATCTAAACAAAATGAACAGCGTCCAAAGAGCGGCATCAGTCCTAATCACTGGTGACATGAGGAGCACTCCACAAGCTGCCCTGAATGTGCTACTGGATCTACATCCGTTAGACCTAGTAGTACAGGAACTGGCAGCAATGAGTGCACTTCGTCTTAAGGAGCTAAGTTCATGGCGCAGTTCCGAACACGGAAGAACTGCAATTCTACGTCGATTTGGACTATCAACGGCCTCGGGGAACGTTAGTGATTATATCGACACCTCCAAATAATAGTATGCTAAGTCTAAAAAGTGAGTTTTGCAGGAGAAGCTCTCAATGTTTGGAAATTTTTTTGAACTTCAGTACTATGCTAAGTAAATATTTGTTTATAACTTCTGTTCGGATTGTCCGATCATTACCAAAATTTGACAGAATTTATGTTAAAGGACGTTCGACACCTCCAAATAATAGTTTGCTAATTCTGAAAAGCGAGTTTTGCAGGACAAGCTCTAAAATTTGGAAATTTCTTTGACCTTCAGTACTATGCTAAGTAAAAATTTGGTTATAACTTCTGTTCGGATTGTCCGATCATTACCAAAATTTGACAGAAGTTAAGTTAAAGGACGTTTAATATAAAAATGCAAAGAACTTGAAAACATGCTAAGTCGACTTAGCATACTATTGTTTGGAGGCGTCGATATTGTCAGACGACTTTATTTCATCACTCTCTATCTTCCTGAAATAATTTTGAACATTTTCCCTCACTTTGAGACTTTGCGGATAAAAACGGATAAGCGTGGATAAAGGTCTAAGATGTGATTTTTCACATTTTAAAATTGTAAAAAAGCTTTATTTTATCTTTCTCTATCATTTTGAAATGATTTTTATCATTTTCCCTCACTTTGAGATTTTGCGGATAAAAAGGGATAAACGTGGATAAAGGCCTTAATAGTAGTTTTTCACATTTTAAAATTGTTAAATGGCCTCATTTAATCACTTTCTGTCATTTTAAAATGATTTTGAATATTTTCCAGCACTTTAAGATTTTGTGCATAAAAACAGATAAGCGTGGATAAAGGTCTTAAAAATAGTTTTTAGAATGGTTAAATGTCTTTATTTAATCATTTTCTATCATTTAGGAATGATTTTGAATATTTTCCAGCACTTTGCGATTTTGTGGATAAAAACGGATAAGCGTGAATAAATATCATAGAAGTAGTTTTTCACATTTCAAAATTGTTAAATGCCTTTATTTTATGATTCGCTATCATTTTAAATTGATTTTGAATATTTCCCCTACATTTTGAGATTCTGCGGATAAAAACGGATAAGTGTAGATAAAGGTCTTAAACGTAGTTTTTCACATTTTAAAATTGTTAAATGTCACTATTTTCCAATACTCTGTCATTGTGAGCTGATGTTGAATATTTTCCAACACTTTGAGATTTTGCGGATAAAAACGGATAAGCGTGGATAAAGGTCTTAGGAGTGATTTTTCATATTTTAAAATTGTAAAAAAAAAACTTTATTTAATCTTTCTCTATCATTTTAAAATGATTTTGAACAATTTTCCTCACTTCAAGATTTTGCGGATAAAAACGGATTAGCGTGGATAAAGCTCTTAGTAGTAGTTTTTTTCACATTTTTAAATTGTCAGACGATTTTATTTTTTCGTTCCCCACCATTTTGAAATGATTTTAAATATTTTCCAGCACTTTAAGATTTTGTGGATAAAAACGTATAAGCATGGATAAAGATCGTAAAAGTAGTTTTTTCACACTTTAAAATTTTTAAATTACATTATTTTGCCATTCTCTATCATTCTAAAACTGTTTTTATGATTTTCCATGATTTTGAAATTTTGAGGATAAAAAGGGATAAGCTTGGATAAAGGATTTAGTTTTTCAATTTTTTAGTTTTCTTTATTTTATGATTCGCTATAATTTTTAAATGATTTTGAACATTTCCCAGCACTTTGAGATTTTGCGGATAAAAACGGATAATCGTGGATAAGGCTTTTCTAGGTCGGATAATGACAAAATTCTTTTGTTTTCAAGTATTTTATATATGAAAAGAAGTATATTTGGCAATTTTTCACTAAAATTTAATAAAACGGATTTTCGTATAAAAACCGATAATAGCGGATAAGACATTATTTCTAAGTGGAATATTGTCAAAATTCGTTCGTTGTAATGCCATTTTGATAAAAAACCCACATATTTGGAACATTTTTAATAAAAATTTACTAAAACGAAATTGCGGATAAAAACGGATAATCGCGGATAGGGCACTTCAAGGCCAAATATTGTCAAAATTTGTTCGTTGCGTGGTATTTAGATGAAAAATTATCGGACGAACAACATTTGCAACATTTTCCACTAAAATCCATTTAAATGAAATTTCAGATAAAAACGGATAATAGCGGATAACACATTTTTAGGCCAAAATATTGCTTAAAATTCTTCCGTTTTGATACAATTGAGATGAAAAGGAATATATTTGGAAGATTTTCCAGTAAAATTCAGTAAAACGAGATTTCGGATAAGAGCGGATAATCGCGGATAACACCTTTCTAGACCAAATATTGTAAAAATTCTATCGTTATGATATAATTGAGATGAGAAGCAGTATATTTGGAAGATTTTCCAGTAAAATTCAGTAAAACGAGATTTCGGATAAAAACGGATAATCGCGGATAACACCTTTTTGGGTCAAATATTGTCAAAATTCTTTCATTTTCACGTAATTTAGATTAGACTTAGTATATTTATCAACTTTTCCACTAAAATTTAATGAAACGAAATTTCGGATAAAACGGATAATCACGGATAACACGTTTTTAGGTCAAATATTGTCAAAATTCTTTCATTTTTACGTAATTTAAAGTAGGCTTGGTATATTTAGCAATTTTTCCACTAAAATTTAATAAAACGAATATCGGATAAAAATGGATAACCGCGGATAACACGTTTGTAGGCTTAGTATATTTAGCAATTTTTCCATTAAAATGTAATAAAACGAAATTTCGGATAAAAACGGATAATCAGTTATGCATTAATTAATGGTGAAAATATTACAAAAAATTAGTATTCCCTCAATGAAAATATTCGGATAAAACGGATAAGAGCGGATAAAGCACTTCTAGTTGAAATAATGTGGTTTTTCTTTCTTTATGCTGTTACTGCAGCTCCAAACTATTGAAATAATTAATTTTAAATGCATTTATAGAAAATTTCTTAATTGATTTCCTTTTGCTTCCTTCCGCAGGTCATCAATTTAATTGTCTTGATTTTGTATCGCATTGGTGATGGCGGTGAATTTTTGGCAACGATTTTTCATTCAATATTTCTTCTAGAAACATTCTTATTATTACATCAATAAATATCCTTATTTAATAGAATAAACATTATTTCCTTTTCCGCCATTTGGTTTCCTTTATTAATGTCTTCTGTAACAGAGAAGCAAACAACACCTACACAGAAAACTAGCACCAGGACCTCCAGCAAACAGGATACTTATTGCCATGATATAAACAAGGATTCATGTTGTGCTGCTGGGATGCTTTATTTTCTAGCTGAATAAAAACCTGCAAGGTTCCAATGAATAATAACAACAACATAATAAAATAACGTAGTAAATAAATGATCATAAAATTGCAAATTGATAGCCACGGCAGGCGTACAATCAGACCTGCTAACCAGGCAGCATTTAAATGAAGTGGAAAAGTGCAATTTAAAAGCTATTTCCATAAGAATGATTCCAAAAAGCAGCAACAACACTTCGTGGACCAGCAATGCAGAAAGGTAGAGTGGCAGTCGAATGTGCAGTGAACTCTGTGAAGGGCAGTTGGTTAGTTTTTAATAAACCAACCGCCAGCCAACCATTCATTAATGATGGCCGAGAGAAAGAAATGAAATTATAAAGCAAAACTTTATAATAACTGTAAAATCTTCTCTTATAAACTTATTACTGTGCCTTGCTTTAATACGCACAACGATTTTTTATTGAATTCACATTGTAACAGAATTCCGTGCACTTAACTTTAACGTTGTTGTTGCTGCTGGTATTCCTTTGAGTGGAATGAAATTTGTTATACAACTTCGTTAAACTTTGCTTGGAGGGGAAAGAAAACTTGCTTCTTACAAAGTTCTGCTCCATTTGCTTCATTTCATATATTTTTCAAATTCATATTTTAATGTTGAGTGGAAGCTAACATCAACTTCGTTGCTCCCGAATAATCCAGGACATATTTATTTATAACAATTTGGTTGAGAAAAATTTTTAATTTTTTTTATTGAACAATAGAGCGAAGGGTCAGCAGACCACGGCAGCGGGTTATTTGTACCGGATTGACCCGGAACCACACAACATCATTGTTCCGGCCAGCGCCTGCCACCTCAGTGAACATATGTTTGTATTTGTTTCGTTTCACTGTGTTGGGAGCAGCATATCCCGGAATGGCTGCTCCGAATCTTTTTGGTCCGTGCCGGGACGGAGGATAACCCAGGTTTGTCACATCCGCATCTTCACCCACATCCAGCCTTCGGTGAGATGCAATAGATGTCTGGAGTGGGTGCATCTAAGGGGTTGCTCTGGACTTGTCCACGTGAGGGACAACGAAAGGGACTATGTTGCTGCATGCTGTGTGAATACAGTCCCAGTGAGTCGTCATCGGATTACGAAACTCCCTCGTCGTCTGATTATGAGACTCCCCCCGCAGTCCCCTCGACAACGACCGCACATGCAGCCCTTAACACCAGCCGTTGTTGTCCCAATCCCGGAAAATGCATCCTTTTTGCAATTTAATTGCAATGGACTCCGAGGTAAGGTCGAGGAAATAGTAGATTTCATGAGTCGGAGGAATATCAAGGTCGCTGCGGTGCAAGAAACGAAGCTCAACAACAACTGTAGCTTACAACGTTGCGATGGTTACAACGTGCTAAGGAAGGATCGCACCAGAAGTGGAGGTGGGGGATTAGCTTTCCTATTGCTCCAGTCTGTCCAATACAGACCTACCTCGCTTGACCCGGTCTCTAATGACCCGTACATGGAATGTATGGGGGTAGCAGTTAGGTGTGGAACTGCCGAGATAGAGTTGCTGAACGTATACATTCCGCCGAGAAATAGCTGTATCTCAGATTACGTGCCTAACATTAGCCCGCTTTTGGAAGGTCATAATCGTCTGGTCCTGGGGGACTTTATTGCGCATCATGAGATGTGGCATTTGGAGCTCGGAAACGACCAGAGAGGTACAGCGCTGGCTGAGCAGATTGACAGCTCTACGTTTTGCACGGTCAATGAGGATGCCCCTAACAGAATTAGAGGAGAGTGTCACAGCTCGCCAGATATAACCATCGTTACCTGGCAACCCGTCATTTCCCTTGGATCAGACCATCTCCCCATAATTGTCTCCATTAGCAGACCGCCCGATTTCATTACCTCTGAACGCCGCACATTCGTCAATCATAAGAGAGCTGATTGGTCGGGTTTAAGAGAGTTCACCAATCACCGCTTCAGAGAACTGCCCAATCCTTCTGATGTTCGGGTAGCGGAAAGGAAGTTCCGAGACATCATCACTGCTGATGATGACCCCGGAGTCAGGCAGCTGACACTGGAAGTTAACAGGCTGGTCGGCGAGCATAAGCGGAACAAGTGCTTAAATCATCTGAAGAGTTGCAACATTGGAGCCGGTATAGGTGAATTGTGGGCAACGGTTAAGTCACTCTCGAACCCTGGAAGAAGGGAAGATAGGACCTCAGTCACGTTTGGCGACGTTACGTTGACTGACCCGAAGAGGTGCACAAGTTATTTCAATCGACAGTTTGTCGAGCACACCGAGAGTGACAGGGCGAAGAGAAGAGTATTACGTCGCATCAGATCTCTTCCTGCCGAGGAGGAACCACCACAGTTTACAATGGATGATGTTGCCAATGCCATCAGGAACGCTAAATCATCCAAAGCGTTGGGCCCCGATGGAATCTCCATGGTAATGCTGAAGCAGCTGGATGAGCCGGGAGTGGAGTATCTCACTAAAGTTCTCAACTTATCGCTATCCACCTGGAAGTCTGGAAAATGGGCAGGGTGGTTCCACTACGGAAGCCCGGCAAGAATGACAGCAAAAGTGAATCGTACAGGCCGATTTCGCTTTTGTCACCCGTAGCAAAGACCCTTGAGTCCTCCCCAGTTTCAGAAATAGCTATCAAGTTGCCGATCATCAGCATGGATTCCGTAAGCAGCACAGCACGACAACTGCGCTGCACGCCATTACCACACATATTTGTCAAGTGGTGGCGCTTGACTTATCAAAATCCTTTGATACAGTCAGGCACTCTATCCTGTTTGAAAGCTTGAAATGTTGGATAGTCAATTATAGGTGTGGACGCCAGTCGTACGTGGAATTCAGGAACAATAAGTCCAAACCCCGTAGAATGAAACAGGGAGTTCACCAAGGTGGGGTGATATCTCCCGAACTGTTTAACCTCTACCTATCCTGTATTCTGCCCCCTCCAGACGGCATCGGGATCGTAACGTATGCGGATGATTGCACGATCCTGGCGTCGGGTACCTATCCTGATGACATCTGTGAGAGACTGAACAACTATTTAACCGATCTTACCACCGTTTTCCATGCTAGGAATATGCAAATTTCCGCCACAAAATCAACAGTCACTCTGTTCCACCACATGGACAGCGCAGTTTGGAAGAGAATTGAATGTCGTGGTCGACGGTAGCAGAATTCCGACCACAAACTGCCCCAAAATTTTAGGGGTCACATTCGACACTACTTTCACGTCGTGCGCGCACGCCACAGCTATCTGCGACAAACTGAAAAGTAGGAACAAGGTCCTCAAGTCCCTAGCCGGCAACACTTGGGGTACAGATGAATAAACCTTGTTGACCACATATAACGCGATAGATCGGTCTGTGGTAAGCTATCCGGCGCCAGTCTGGTCCCCCAGATTATGTGATACGAATTGGAAAAAGATTCAAACTTGCCAGCATGCCGCCCTGAGAACAGCAACAGGGTGCCTCCTCAAATCTTCAGTGAACCATCTACATGAAGAGGCAAAGATTCTTCCAGTAAATCAACACAATGAGATGCTTTCGTTGGCAGTACCTGCTTGGACGTTACCGCCTGAGCCATCCCAATCACTATCTTGTGGGTAGGCCCGACACATTCAGGCAGATCAGGAAGGATATCCATGCTCTAGAGGGAGAGGTCCAACGATACAGGAGAGAACCCCTAGATCAACAAGCATATCAAGCAGGTTTAAATAGTATTTACACGGATGCAGTTGCCAAGGCCTTAAGCAATTATAGTGTGAATAAAGTCCTCGAAATACATCCCCCATCTATTGCAGCTGAGGAGCGTCAGCTGCCACGACAAACTAGAGTAGTTTTGGCTCAACTACGCTCGGGATATTTCAGTCGCCTAAATTCTTATTGGGGTGACGTAGGGGATGGAAGATACCAAGCAACGGTCCTGACCGGTTTTAACATGGCAAAGCCCAGGATTTATCTTGGTCCCTCTTTCATCCCAAGTGGACACTGACCTCCCCGTGGTGTCACCTGGGGAACTGCCTTTAACACCCGTTAAAAATCAAATTGATCACGTTGTGATAGATGGAAGACATTCATCGAGCGTGTTGGATGTACGATCGTTCCGAGGAGCAAACATAGATTCGGACCATTACCTCGTTGCAGCAAAGGTACGTACCCGTCTTAACGTTGCAAATAAAGCACGGACAGACACAACACGAAAGTTGGACATCGCTAAGCTGCAAACACAACAGATAGCCACAGCATATTCCACTCAACTGACCCAATTGCTTAATGAAAGCGCTTCTCGTCCCGATAACATATCAGCACAATGGTAAAATATTGCCCACTCCATGCAAACTGCCGCAAAATCAGTACTTGGATACCAGAGACCTCCACCAAAGAATCCATGGTATGACCAGGAGTGCCGTGCTGCTACCGAAGAAAAATGCGGCATATATGGCTACTTTACAATCAGTAGCAACGCGTAGCGCACGAGAGAGGTATCGGGAAAAAAGGAGAGAGGAGAAACGTCTTTTCCGCAGGAAAAAGAGAGAGATGGAAAAGAGGGAGTGTGAACAAATAGTGATGTACAGGAGACAGAACGAAGTCCGAAAATTCTACCAAAGAGTGAAGCATCAAACTGATGGCTTTGGTACAGGCATATCCTCCTGTAGAGACCAACAAGGTAATTTGGTAACTGATACAGATAGTGTGCTCAGGATATGGAAAGAACATTTTTCCATACTGTTGGTATCCGATAGCAGTGAAGACGGCGAAGATACCACAGATCCAATCACAGAAGATGGTATTGAATGTATACCGCCCAGCCAAGATGAGGTAAGGACAGCAATAAACCGGCTAAAGAATAATAAGGCGGCAGGAGCAGATGGCCTACCAGCCGAGCTGTTCAAAACCGGAGGCGACACGCTGATAAGGTGTATGCATCAGCTAGTTAGCACCATCTGGCGGGAAGAACGCGTACCCGACAATTGGAACGTGAGCATCCTATGTCCAGTCCACAAGAAGGGTGATAAGACTGTGGTCTCCAATTACAGGGGCATAAGTCTGCTCCCTATTGCGTATAAGATAGTATCTGGCATATTGTGTGAGAGACTAAAGCCTATGGTCAATGAAATTATTGGACCTTATCAGTGCCGCTTTAGACCTGGCAAATCAACCATTGACCAGATATTTACCTTGAGACAAATCCTGGAAAAGACCCAAGAAATGCAGATCGACACCTTCCATCTTTACGTCGATTAAGGTGTTCCAAGCCATGTCTGATTTTGGTATTCCTGCAAAGCTCATTCGGCTTTGTAGAATGACATTAACTGAGACGAGATCCTCAGTTAAAATAGGAAAGAACCTCTCCGAAGAGTTTATTACTAAAAGAGGTTTCAGACAAGGAGACGGCCTGTCGTGTGATCTATTCAACATCCTGCTGGAAAAGGTCATACGAGACGCGAAGGTCAAAAGAAATGGAACGATATACACGAACAGCCATATGTTACTGGCTTATGCCGACGACATTGACATCATGGGTCGATCGGTAAAGGAAGTAACTGACACCTTTACAAAAGTCGAAAGAGAATCTGCTAAAGTTGGTCTGGCAGTAAACGGCGAAAAAACCAAGTTGATGGTATCGACGCGTAATATTACCACAAACCCCGCACCATTTGTGAATGTTGGTACCTACAATTTTGAGGTAGTAAAGGACTTCGTCTACCTCGGCACCGCCATAAACACAACAAATAACATCAGTTGTGAAATACGAAGAAGAATAGTGTTGGCTAACAGATGCTACTTTGGGCTGAGTAAGCAGTTTAGGAATAAAGCCACCTCTCGTCAAACAAAAGTAACACTTTACAAAACACTGATACTACCCGTGCTAATGTATGGTTCCGAAGCATGGGTACTTGCTCAAGCAGATAAGGCAGTGCTTGGTGTGTTCGAGAGAAAAATTCTTCGAAAGATCTACGGGCCAATCTGTGTTGACGGCGAATATCGGCGTCGTATGAACAACGAGCTGTACCAACTATACAATGACATCAATGTAGTTGAACAAATCGAGATACAACGATTGCGATGGCTAGGCCATGTTATAAGAATGAGTGATGATGAACCCGCTAAAAAGGCGTATAAATACGGGCCGCATGGAGGTTCTCGCAGATCTGGAAGGCCAAAGCTTCGTTGGAGCGAACAAGTGAAACGAGATATCAGTAAGCTACATATCCCAGATTGGGAAAATACAGCAGCAAACAGAGAGGATTGGAGATTGTTTCTTAGTTCGGCTTATGTAACAAATGTTCTGTAAAAGGCCAGCTAAGTAAGTAAGTAGTAAATTCTTATTGCCAAGACAAACTAGAGTAGTTTTGGCTCAACTACGCTCGGGATATTGCAGTCGCCTAAATTCTTATTGGGCGGAAATCGACCGCGCGGTGTAAGACATCTGCCCAATATGTGGCATGGGCCCGCACGACACAAAACACCTTTTCATCTAAC
The DNA here is from genome assembly GCF_047663935.1 of Musca autumnalis. NCBI lineage: Eukaryota > Metazoa > Arthropoda > Insecta > Diptera > Muscidae > Musca > Musca autumnalis. Next base: position 230,223,701 of record NW_027411977.1, read on the forward strand.
TCAAGTGGATCTGTGGTTACATCCCATCGAAGCAGCCAATTTCCTGGACCTGGAGATAGACCCAGAGCCAGATTGAACAGAAGAACGAACATACAAACATAATAACACTGTTACAACAACAACAACAACAACATGGATTTTTTAAGACAATTTTTTCAACGATCAGCAGACCAACAGGCGGGTTTTTTTGAGACAATTTTTTTTTTTTTTTTGTCTATGAGCACATTTTCTGGTCTTCTGTGAAAAGACCTCTCGTTTGGAAGATTTTATTATTTAAGTCTAAAAATTTACTAGAAAATATTTTAAAGCACACAATTTAAATATCTCAAAGAAATCTCCTCTTATAGAATCCTTTTCTCTGAAAATATAAATATAATCACTTTGATTGACAAATTGAAATACGATTATATCAAGCATCTATTTTCATTACTTTCAATAATTAACTGAAGAAATCCAAAAAAGTGACTCCCAACCCTCCCCAAAATTGAACTGCTAATAAAAATAATTTTTAATAATGGCTGCTCATCATACCACCGCCTTTGTCCTTTGGCAAAACTGATTACATGGGATTTGCTTGTTAGCAAAGTTTAAATTGGTCATCATCATTGAAGGAAAGCTGTTTGTGCGGAGAAATGTAGCTGTCATCTATTGTCCCCCTCTTTGTAGCCAAGTATTTGTCCTCGCCAACATTATTGAATTTATTTTCTCTTTTCATAACTTCCAGCTATCCTAATAAGAAATGAATCTAATAAGAAGAAACGCGTTCATTGTTACTAACTAAATAACTGTCAATTTCTGTGTTGGTTGGAGGACCATTCTTCTCGTTTTGGATTTTTTTTTGCTTTTTCATTTCTCTCAAATGTCATTCGTTGTAATTGAATTTGACATTAATGATTTTGGTTTGTGTCTGTTAAAAGCATTCTATGGTGTGGTGGTGATGTCTAAGGCGATAATAATGCCAGGCGAGGAGTGAAAAGCCAATGAATGGAGGAGCTTTCATCATTATTATGCTCATTATTGGCAGTTCTTGAAGTTTTTACTTTGAGTGTGTGTGTGTGTCTGACTAGGAGACTAGGGTGATGTCTGCAATTTTAAAATGTGGGGAGTTGCCTTTATGTCTTTGTCACTCTCCTTGTTTTTTCTTGCCACCAACTTTAAGATGTTCGCCTCGCAGCAAAAGTGTTATTTAACACTTGTTAGAACACTTACTCCCCATGACTCGGTGCTGGATGATGTCTCGAAGTTGTCACTAAGACGACATCATCGTTGATATCGTTAAAGTGACAAGATTGTTCTTGTTTTATTTGCTACTTAAATTGCAACAGTAAAAGCAAAAATAGTTTCAAATAATGTCACTAAACCAGAGAGATTATGGTTGATGGGGACATTTTCCATGGGAAAGTCAAAGAAAGTGAAAATTTTAAGTTTTTTATGGAAATTAGAATTATAATATTTTATTTATTATAAGTGATGGCGTAAAAAAGGTGGTCAAGGGTAGGAATTGTGTTTTGTTGACCGCTAAAAAGCCTACTATGAAAAAACGAAAGAAAAGAAAAACGAATCCATCAAAAGTTGACTACCCCCGCAAACGTTTTAAGGACCATGATCTGCGAATCTGCACCTGGAATGTTCGCACTCTTTATAGAGAAGGTACAGTTTACGCATTGTACTTGATAAGTCGGAGACGTAGGGGATGGAAGATACCAAGCAGCGGTCCTGACCGGTTTTAACATGGCAAAGCCCAGGATTTATCTTGGTCCCTCTTTCATCTCAAGTGGACACTGACCTCCCCGTGGTGTCAACTGGGGAACTGCCTTCAACACCAGTTAAAGGTAGTAAGCTAACATGTGCCGCGCGTTCACCCATAAGAACGTTAAAAACTTGGGTTTAGGCGTCGGATTAGTAACCCTCCCCTAGAAAAAATAGCCTACTATGAAAAAACGAAAGAAAAGAAAAACAAATCCCTCGAAAGTTGACGACCCCCGCAAACGTTTTAAGGACTATGATCTGCGAATCTGCACCTGGAATGTTCGCAGTCTTTATAGAGAAGGCGCAGTCTTCGCATTGGCAGACGTACTTGAAAAGTACAAGGCCGATATTACTGTCATACAGGAAATACAATGGATTGGGAAAGGCGTCACAACAACACCTAAAGGTGACGCACTGTATTATAGCTGCCATGACGTAAAGCATGAGTTTGGCTGCGGATTCGTAGTTAGTCGGAGGCTAAAACATCTGGTATCAAGCTTCATCCCAGTGAATGAAAGATATGCTGCAATTCGAATAAAAGCTAAATTCTTCAACATCAGCTTTATTTGCGCTCATGCTCCCACTGAAGAAAAGGACGAACAGACCGAAGATATAGTTTACGAGCGCTTAGAATAAACATATGACCATTGCCCTGCCCATGACATTAAAATCATTCTAGGCGATTTTAATGCCAAAATTGGAAAGGAGAATATCTTTGGCCCAACAGTCGGGAAATTCAGTCTCCACAGTGAAACATCTGACAATGGTATGAGGCTGATAGACTTTGCTGCTGCAAAAAACATAGTAGTTAGCGGTACCAGATTTAATAATCTCGATATCCATAAGAGCACCTGGCTGTCTCCAGATCAGAAAACAAGAAATCAAATTGATCATGTTGTGATAGATGGAAGACATTCATCGAGCGTGTTGGATGTACGATCGTTCCGAGACCCAAACATTGATTCGGGCCACAACCTTGTTGCAGCAAAGGTACGCACCCGCTTAAACGTAGCAAACAAAGAACAAACAGACACAACACGAAAGTTAGACATCGGTAAGCTGCAATCACAACAGATAGCCACAGCATATTCCACTCAACTAGCCCAATTGCTTAATCAAAGCACTCCTCATCCCGATAACATATCAGCGCAATGGCAAAGCATTGCCCACTCCATGCGAACAGCCGCAAAATCCATACTTGGATACCAGAGATCTCCACCAAGGAATCCATGGTATGATCAGGAGTGTCGTGCTGCCACCGAAGAGAAAAATGCGGTATATGGGGCTACTTCACAATCCGTAGCAACGCGTAGCGCACGAGAGAGGTATAGGGAGAAAAGGAGAGAAGAGAAACGTCTTTTCCGCAGGAAAAAAAGAGAGATGGAAAAGCGGGAGTGTGAAAAAATCGAGATGTACAGGAGCCAGAATGAAGTCCGAAAATTCTACCAAAGAGTCAAGCATCAAACTGTTGGCTTTGGTACAGGCACATCCTCCTGTAGAGACCAGCAAGGTAATTTGGTAACTGATACAGATAGTGTACTCAGAATATGGAAGGAACATTTTTCAAAACTGTTGGTATCCAATAGCAGCGAAGACGACGAAGATACCACAGTCCCAATCCCAGAAGATGGTATTGAGTGTATACCACCCGGCCAAGATGAGGTAAAGACAGCAATAAACCGGCTGAAGAATAATAAGGCAGCAGGAGCTGATGGCCTAACAGCCGAGCTGTTTAAAACCGGAGGCGAAACGCTGATAAGGTGTATGCATCAGCTAGTTAGCTCCATCTGGCAGGAAGAACGAGTACCCGACGATTGGAACCTGAGTATCCTGTGCCCCATCCACAAGAAGGGAGATAAGACTGTATGATCTAACTATAGGGGCATAAGTCTACTCCCTATTGCCTACAAGATCGTGTCATGGATATTGTGCGAACGACTAAAGCCTATGGTCAACGAGATAATTGGACCATACCAATGCGGCTTTAGACCTGGCAAGTCCACCATTGACCAGATATTTACCCTGCGGCACATCCTGGAGAAGACCCAAGAGATGCAGATCGACACCTACCACCTTTTTGTCGATTATAAAGCAGCCTTCGATAGCCCGCTACGTTTAAAGTTATTCCAAGCCATGTCTGAATTTGGTATTCCCGCAAAGCTCATCCGGCTTTGTAAAATGACTTTAACTGACACGAGGTCCTCAGTTAAAATAGGAAAGAACCTCTCCGAAGAGTTTTGTATCAAAAGAGGTTTCAGGCAAGGAGACAGCCTTTCGTGTGACCTTTTCAACATCCTGCTAGAAAAGGTTATACGAGAGGCAAACTGATGTATGGCTCCGAAGCCTGGGTACTTGCGCAAGCAGACATGGCAGTGCTTGGTGTGTTTGGGAGAAAAATTCTTCGAAAGATCTACGGACCAATCTGCGTTGATGGTGAATATCGACGTCGCATGAACCACGAGCTGTATCTGCTATACAACAACATCAATATTGTTAAACGTATCGAGATGCAGCGATTGTGTTGGCTAGGAGATATCATAAGAATGAGCGATGATGAACCCGCTAAAAAGGCGTATAAATACGGACCGCTTGGCGGTGCACGCAGAATTGGCAGGCCAAGGAATAGATGGCGCAAACAAATGGATGATGAGATGAAAAGGCGCGGTATTCCAGAGTGCGAAGCAACAAACAGAGAGAAATGTAGATCTTTTCTTAGTTCGGCCTATGGAACAAATGCTCTGTAATGGGCCAGCTAAGTAAGTAAGTAAATAAAAAACTTAAGTAAATTAATATAAATAAAATTCACATAAATTATAATTATAAATAAAACTAAAAGAATTTTAAGTAAATTAAATGAAAATAAAAAAAATTAACGAGTAAAAAAGCGTTAAGTTCGGCGGGGCCGAATTTGTTTTCATTCCTGTCCACAACTATAAGTGGGTACCTAAAAATGTCAGATAATGTACATAAAATGTCTTTTTTCGGGCGGCACTTTTATATGGTGCCTATCTATATCTACCTATATATATTGACCATTTTTGGTGGAGGAGCTATGTGACAACTGGGAAATTACATCTAATTCAGCTAAAACTTGTAGCTAAAACCCTCAAAACACCAAAAATCGGGAGATGCAGCTATATAGGTAGGGGTTATAACAAAACATGGACCTATGTTGAAAGTTTTTGATGGAGAAGTTTTGTGACTACTGCGAATGTAAAATTACTGGTAGTTTGGTTGAAAAACGTAGGACAAATTGTAGCTAGTTCGGTTAAAAATTGTCACTAAAGTCATCAAAATACCGAAACTCGGGAGGTACCGTTATATGAGGGCTATACCAAAACACGACCTACATATATTTACAATTTTTAATGGAGATGTTTTGCGAACACTGGGAACCTCATATTTCAAACAACTCCTATTTCGGGTAAAAATTTTAGCAAAAATCCTAAAAAATACCGAAAATCGGTATGTAACGTTATATGGAGGCTATACCAAAACTTAGACCTACCCTGATAATTTCTAGTGGACTATGGTCAATGGGGTCAAACGTCAAATAACAGATAATTCTGTTAAAAATTGTGGCTAGAATCCTCACAATACCGGAAATCGTCAGGTACCGCTTTATGAGGGCTATATGAAAATATGGACCTTAATTAACAATTTTTGTTAGCTCTCATAGTTTTGCGAACACTGGGAACCTCAATATCATTTTACCGCTATTTAGGTAAAAATTTAAATACAATTCTCAGAATGCGGAAAATATGAAGTTACCGTTTCATGGGGGCTATATCCAAACATGGACCTATGTTTACAATTTACCACTAAGTACTTTATATGTCAAATTACAGCAAGTTTAGTTATAAATTATAGCTAAAAATCATCAAAATACCTAAATCGGAAGGTACCGTTATGTGGGGGCTATATCCAAACATGCACCTGTGTTGAAAATTTTTGGTAGAGAGGTGTGGTGACCACTAAGTACTTCAAGTGTCAAATTACAGCTTACTTACTTACTTAGCTGGCCCATTACAGAACATTTGTTCCATAGGCCGAACTAAGAAAAGATCTCCATTTCTCTCTGTTTGTTGCTTCGCACTCTGGAATACCGCGCTTTTTCATCTCATCATCCACTCGATATTCACCATCAACGCAGATTGGTTCGTATATCTTTCGAAGAATATTTCTCTCAAACACACCAAGCACTGCCATGTCTGCTTGCGCAACTACCCAGGCTTCGGAGCCATACATCAGCACGGGTAGTACCAGTGTTTTATAGAGCGTTATTTTTGTTTGACGAGATGTGGCTTTGTTTTTAAACTGCTTACTTAAACCAAAGTAGCATCTGTTGGCCAATACAATTCTTCTTTTTATTTCACAACTGATGTCGTTTGTTGTGTTTACGGAGGTGCCGAGGTAGACGAAGTCTTTTACCACCTCAATATTATAGGAACCAACTTCCACAGTCGGTCCGAGGACTCATTGCGCGTTGACGTTGACACCATCAACTTGGTCTTCTAACCGTTTACCGCCAGACCCACTTTAGCAGATTCTCCTTCGACCTTCATAAAGGCATCAGTTACTTCTTTTACTGATCGGCCCATGATGTCTATATCATCAGCATAATCAAGTAACATGTGACTATTGGTGTAGATTGTGCCACTTCTTTTGACGTTTGCCTCTCGTATAACCTTTTCCAGCAGGATGTTGAAGAGATCACACGAAAGGCTGTATCCTTGTCTGAAACCTCTTTTGGTACCAAACTCTTTGGAGAGGTTCTTTCCTATTTTAACTGAGGACCTCGTGTCAGTTAAAGTCATTTTACAAAGCCGGATGAGCTTTGCGGGGATACCAAATTCAGACATGGCTTGGAATACCTTTGAACGCAGCGGGCTGTCGAAGGCTGCTTTATAATCGACAAAAAGGTGGTAGGTGTCAATCTGCATCTCTTGGGTCTTCTCCAGGATTTGCCGCAGGGTAAATATCTGGTCAATCGTGGACTTGCCAGGTCTAAAGCCGCGTTGGTATGGTCCAATTATCTTGTTGACCATAGGCTTTAGTCGTTCGCACAGTATCCCTGACATGATCTTGTAGGCAATAGGGAGTAGACTTATGCCCCTATAGTTAGAGCATACAGTCTTATCTCCCTTCTTGTGGACGGGGCACAGGATACTCAGGTTCCAATCGTCGGGTACTCGTTCTTCCTGCCAGATGGATCTAACTAGCTGATGAATACACCTTATCAGCGTGTCGCCTCCGTTTTGAACAGCTCGGCTGGTAAGCCGTCGGCTCCTGCTGCCTAATTATTCTTCAGCCGATTTATTGATGTCTTTACCTCATCTTGGCTGGGCGGTATACATTCAATACCATCTTCTGGGATTGGGACTGTGGTATCTTCGTCGACTTCGCTACTATTGGATACCAACAGTTTGGAAAAATGCTCTTTCCATATCCTTAGCACACTATCTGTATCAGTTACCAAATTACCTAGCTGGTCTCTACAGGAGGATGTGCCTGTACCAAAGCCATCTGTTTGATGTTTCACTCTTTGGTAGAATTTTCGCACTTCATTCTATCTCCTGTACATCTCGATTTGTTAACACTCCCGCTTTTCCATCTCTCTCTTTTTTTCTTGCGGAAAAGACGTTTCTCTTCTCTCCTTTTCTCCCTGTATCTCTCTCGTGCGCTGCGCGTTGCTACTGATTGTAAAGTAGCTCTATATGCCGCATTTTTCTCTTCGGTGGCAGCACGACACTCCTGATCATACCATGGATTCCTTGGTGGAGGTCTCTGGTATCCAAGTATGAATTTTGCGGCTCTTTGCATGGAGTGGGCAATGCTTTGCCATTGCGCTGAAATGTTATCGGGATGAGGAGTGCTTTGATTAAGGAATTGGGCTAGTTGAGTGGAATTGCTGTGGCTATCTGTTGTGATTGCAGCTTACCGATGTCTAACTTTCGTGTTGTGTCTGTTCGTACTTTGTTTGCTACGTTTAAGCGGGTGCGTACCTTTGCTGCAACAAGGTAGTGGTCCGAATCAATGTTTGCGCCTCGGAACGATCGTACATCCAACACGCTCGATTAATATCTTCCATCTATCACAACATGATCAATTTGATTTCTTGTTTTCTGAGCTGGAGACAGCCAGTTGCCCTTATGAATATCGAGATGATTAAATCTGGTACTACTAACTACCATGTTTATTGCAGCTGCAAAGTCTATCAGCCTCATACCATTGTCAGATGTTTCACTGTGGAGACTGAATTTCCCGACTGTTGGGCCAAAGATATTCTCCTTTCCAATTTTGGCATTAAAATCGCCTAGAATGATTTTAATGTCATGGGCAGGGCAACGGTCATATGTTTCTTCTAAGCGCTCGTAAAATATATCTTTGGTCTGTTCGTCCTTCTCTTCAGTGGGAGCATGAGCGCAAATAAAGCTGATGTTGAAGAATTTAGCTTTTATTCGAATTGCAGCAAGTCTTTCATTCACTGGGGTGAAGCTTGATACCAGATGTTTTAGCCTCCGACTAACTACGAATCCACAGCCAAACTCATGCTTTACATCATGGCAGCTATAATACAGTGCGTCACCTTTAGGTGTTGTTGTGACGCCTTTCCCAATCCATCGTATTTCCTGTATGGCAGTAATATCGGCCTTGTACTTTTCAAGTACGTCTGCCAATGCGAAGACTGCGCCTTCTCTATAAAGAGTGCGAACATTCCAGGTGCAGATTCGCAGATCATGGTCCTTAAAACGTTTGCGGGGTTCGTCAACTTTAGATGGGTTTGTTTTTCTTTTCTTTCGTTTTTTCATAGTAGGCTGTTTTTTTCTAGGGGAGGGTTTGGAGACCACTAAGAACTTTAAATTTCAAATTACAGCTAGTTCGGTTAAATATTGTAGATAAAACTCTCAAAACACGGAAAATCGGTAGGTACCGTTATGTGGGGGCTATACCAAAACATAGACCTATGTCCATAATTTTTTGAATATAAGTTTTGTGGTAACTAGGAACCCTAAATGTCAAATTATAGCTAATTCGGTCTAAAAATGTGACTAAAAACATCAACATACCCCATAAAATATATGGGGGATATTCCCAAAACATGGACCTATGTCCACAAGTTTTGTTATATAAGTTTCTTGACACTTAAGAACCGTGGTGCAATGGTATGCACACCCGCCTTGCACGCTAAAGGTCGTGGGTTCGATTCCCAGGCCAGGCAACAAGAAATTTTCAACGGTGGCAAAATACCCCTCAGTGATGTTGGCGACATTTCCTGAGTATTTCAGCCTTGTAAAACTTGTCTACAAGTGGTGTTTTAGGACACGCCGTTCGGACTCGGCAATAAACAGTAGGTCCCATATCATTGAGCTGATATGAATCGGCGTGCACTCATTGATATGAGAGAAGTCTCCCTTGTCCCATTCGGGATGTTTGTGGAACAATTATTATAAGAACCAAATTAAAGCTAATTTGGTCTGAAAATGTAGTTAAAAACGTCAAAATACCGGAAATCGAGGGTATCGTTATATGGGGGCTATACTAAAACGTGGACCAATATAGCCCATCATCAAACTTGACTTGACTTGCCTGCAAACAAAAGACGCATTTTCCCATTTCAGTGCCCAATCTCCATTCTTGTGAATGCTAGAATGATTACCACAAACGGACGAACGGATGGACGGACATGCATAGATCAACTAGAATTTTACCCTGATCAAGAATAGGTATACTTTGTAGGGTAGCAAATGAATATTTCAATGCGTTACAAAACAAACTTAATATACCCTCCATACTATGGTGGAGGGTATAAAAAACAAGTAAAAAAGTGTCAGTCGGTTTTGCCGACCGATATATACCCTCAGCCAATGTGAAGTGAAACTTTAACCTACGGACAGATCGAATGTATTTAAGGTCTCTTCAGAATTTTGTGGCCCTTGTTGGACATTTGAACCTGCCGACAAAAATCTGGATTAGGAATGAACTGCACTAAGACACAAATGTTGAACTTTTGTGGGTGAGGTACCCTTAGGGAGGTCCGGTATGGTCCATTTTAGAAGTTAAACTAAATTTTGACAATATATAAGGAGATCCAAAGTTTGGAAAAAATTGGTTGCCGTATTCAAGTGATATCGTCTTAGCATTTTGGTCATAGCGACATGAAACTAAGTTTGGATATAATATGACGAAGACCCAATGTTGGACCAAATCGGTTGAACAGCTCGAGAGTTATCGTGCTCTCCGACCGCCACATATAGTGACATAGGGGTTTTTCACACCTTGCCGCTGAAAAAAACTTTTACCGTCGTAATGGAAGTAGCGAATGCAAATCGCTTCAACAAAAATCAAAGTGATTCGAGAGCAGTTCTTAAAGTGAACTTATCCGAAATTTTGTGTGAGAGGTACCAGAAGGAGTAGACAACTATAGTCCATATTCGAACCTGATCTATATCTGGTAGATATATTAGGATGTGCAAAGTATGGATTACATCGGTCACTCCCTTCAAGAGTTATCGTGCGCACACTTTTTCCGAACATTTTTGAACTTTTGTGGAGGCGGTACCTGAAGGAGTGGATCGATATGGCTTGTCTTCGAATTTTAACTATGTTTGGACAAAATTTTACGAAGGCAAAATTTTGGACCGAATCGGCAGATCCTTTCGAGAGTTATCTTGCGCTCCAAACACTACACACGGTGCCATAGGGGCTTTTTGCATCTTTCAGGCTATTTTCTCAGGAAGTATGGACTTGCCCCTGATGAAATTTTTACCTTCGTATGGAGGGCACTGAATACAAGTTGTTGCAACAAAAGTCGAAGCGATTCGAGAGCAGGTCCTAATCTGAACTTATCCGAAATTTTGTGTGGGAGGTACCCGAACGAGTGGACCGATTGAGTCCATATTCGAACCTCATCTAAGTGTGGTAGAAATTTCACGATGTGGAAAGTATGGATCAAATCGGTTACTTCCTTCGAGAGTTATCGTGCGCTCAAATTTTCCGAACATTTTCGAACTTTTGTGGGGGAGGTACCGGAAGGAGTGGACCGATATAGCCCATCTTCGAACTTAAACTAAGTTTGGGCAAAATATTACCAAAGCCAAATTGTTGGCCGAATCGGTTGATCCATTCGAGAGTTATCGTGCGCACCAGCCAGCCAGACAGACGGACAGACAGACAGACGGACGGACATTGCTAAATCGACTCCAAATTGTCTGAAACACATTTCGTTCAAACATACTTGGGGTCTAAAACCATTATTTCGATGAGGCACATTTTGCCCGTATGAAAGTGTATATACCCTTTCTAGCCTAAAGGCTGAGGGTATAAAGAACAGATGTTGCGAATACATGTTGACACAAATCATACGCCACAACAGCTTCCAGCTAAACATGTTCAGGGCAATCATAAATAAAAATTCAGTGCGGAACGTGTTCCCTTTCCCCAATTTCACAATTTTTTATTTCCATATTTATGTGCAAAAATAGAATATTTTTGTCGATTCAGCGAGAATGTTCCATAACACTGTGCAACATTTTTAAGGTCATCTTGTGCAAACAATTCGAACTGAGGATTTTTTGAAAGTACAGACCCAAACGACAAGAAACCCTAGTTGGGTTTGGTTGTGTCAGATCCAGCTCGGATATTATGGCCCCATCTAAACATGGTTAAATATTAAGTTTTTAAAGAAATCCGGGGCTATATCTCTGAAAGCAGAACTTTGAAGGAAACAATTTTTCATTTTCCCTCGAAGAAAGTTTACTGAAGTTGCAATGTAAAATAAATTTAATTTCATTCAAAGGAATGTCAGCAGCAACAACAACTTTACAAGTTATGTGCATTTTGTTACACATTTTTAATTCAATAAAAAAATCCTGGTACGTATAAAAATAACGCAATTCAATAAAAGTTTATAAAAGAAGTTTTTACAGTTATAATAAAGTTTTTCTTTATTATTTCATTTCTTTCTCTCGGCCTGTCGGTGGTTGGTTTATTAAAAACTAACCAACTGACCTTCACAGAGTTCACTGCACATTCGAATGCCTCTCCACCTTTCTGCATTGCTAGTCCACGTAGTGCTGTTGGTGCTTTTTGGAATCATTCTTATGGAAATAGCTTTTAAATTGCACTTTTCCACTTCATTTAAATGCTGCTGGTTAGCAAGTCGGTTTGTTTGCCTGCCGTGGCTATCAATTTGCAATTTTATGCTCATTTATTTACTACGTTATTTTTTATGTTGTTGGTGTGGTTGTTATTATTCATTGGAACCTTGCAGGTTTTTATATTCAGCTAGAAAAGAAAGCATCCCAGCAGCTCAACATGAATTCTTGTTTATTATCATGGCAATAAGTATCCTGTTTGCTGGAGGTCCTGATTCTAGTTTTCTGCGTAGATGTTGTTGGCTTCTCTTTGACTGAAGACATTAATAAAGGAAACTAAATGGCGGAAAAGGAAATAATGTTTATTCTATTAAATAGGGATATTTATTGTTGTAACAATAAGGATGTTTGTAAAGGAAATATTGAATGAAAAATGTATGTTACAAATGGAAGTTATGGGAATATCTAGTAGAATTCAAAATGTATCAAAGAAATCCAAGTTGTGTGTTCTGCTTATTAAATATTTCAAATTATAGTCCCTTGATGCGTATGACTACCGTCAGCTGTTATACGACCCATAGCTTTAAAGTAAAAAATGTTCTGTATTAAGATTGACTTTAACAAGTAAAAAAGTATCAGTCGGCTTTGCCGACAGAGAGATACCCTCAGCCTGTGCAAATTGAAACACTTTTTTCACAAAAAAAGTTATGTATTTTGCGGAAAAGGTACTTAAAGTAATGGACCGACATAGGCAATGGGGGTGCAATAGGGGGTTTTTACACCCTTCGGGCTATTTTTTCAGGAAGTATGGACTTGCCCTGAGGAAACTTGTACCTTCGTATAGGGGACAGTGAATACAATATGTTACAACAAAAACCAAGGCGATTCGAGAGCAGGTCCTAAACTGAACTTTTCCGAAATTTTGTGTGGGAGGTACTCGAAGGAGTTTACCGATTGACTCCATATTGTAACCTCATCTAAGTCTGGTAGAAATTTCATAATGTACAAAGTATGGAACAAAACGATTACTTCCTTCAAGAGTTATCGTACTCACAAATTTTCCGAACATTTTCGAACTTTTGTGGGGGAGGTACCGGAAGGAGTGGACCGATATAATCCATCTTTGAACTTGAACTAAGTTTGGGCAAAATATTACGAAAGCCAAATTTTGGACCGAATCGGCAGATCCGTTCGAGAGTTATCTTGCGCTCCAACCTCTACACACGGTGTTATAGGGTTTTTTGTAACTTTCAGGCTATTTTCTCAGGAAGTATGGACTTGCCCCTAATGGAACTTACAGCGTCGTATAGAGGACAGCGAATACAACTTGCGTAAACAAAAATCAAAGCGATTCGAGACCAGGTCCTAAACTGAACTTTTCCGAAATTTTGTGTGGGAGGTACCCGAAGGAGTGACCGATTGAGTCCAGGAACCTCATCTAAGTTTAGTAGAAGTTGCACGATGTGCAAAGTATGGACCAATTCGGCAACTCCCTTCAAAAGTTACCGTACGAACAATTTTTCCGAACATTTTTGAAATTTTGTGGGGGAGATACCTGAAGGAGTGGACTGATATGGCTTATCTTCGAACTTAAACTATGTTTGGACAAAATATTACTAAGACAAATTTTTGGACCCAATCGGCAGATCCGTTGCTGTCCAACCACCTCACACGGTGTCATAGGGGTTTTGTGCAACTTTCAGGTTATTTTCTCAGGAAGTATGGACTTGCCCCTAAGGAAACTTGTACCTTCGTATAAGGTACAGTGAATACAATATGTTACAACAAAAACCAACGCGATTCGAGAGTGGGTCCTAAACTGAACTTTTCCGAAATTTTGTGTGGAAGGTACTCGAAGGAGTTTACCGATTGAGTCCATATTGGAACCTCATCTAAGTCTGGTAGAAATTTCATAATGTGCAAAGTATGGACCAAATCGGTTACTCCCTTCAAGAGTTATCGTACGCACAAATTTTCCGAACACTTTCGAACTTTTGTGGGGAGGTACCGGAAGGAGTGGACCGATATAATCCATCTTTGAACTTGAACTAAGTTTGGACAAAATATTACGAAAGCCAAATTTTGGACCGAATCGGAAGATCCGTTCGAGAGTTATCTTGCGCTCCAACCACTACACACGGTGTCATAGGGTTTTTTGTAACTTTCAGGCTATTTTCTCAGGAAGTATGGACTTGCCCCTAATGAAACTTACAGCGTCGTATAGAGGACAGCGAATACAACTTGCGTAAACAAAAATCAAAGCGATTCGAGACCAGGCCCTAAACTGAACTTTTCCGAAATTTTGTGTGGGAGGTACCCGAAGGAGTGGACCGATTGAGTCCATATTGGAATTTTATCTAAGTTTGGTAGAAATTACACGATGTGCAAAGTATGGACCAAATCGGTTATTCCGTACAAGAGTTATCGTGCGCACAAGTTTTGCGACAATTTTTGAACATTTGTGGGGGAGGTACCTGAAGGAGTGGACCTATATGGCCCATCTTCGAACTTAAATCGAATCTGGACAAAATATTTCGATATCCAAAATTTGAACCGTATCGATTGATCCGTTCGAGAGTTCTCGTGCGCACCAGCCAGCCAGACGGACAGACAGACAGACAGACGGACGGACATTGCTAGATCTACTCAAAATTTTCTGAAACGGATATCGTTGAAAAAATTGTCCTTAAAAATCCACGCCTGTTAGTCAGGGGATCGTGGAAAAAATTTTCTTAAAAAATCCAGGCCTGCTAGCCAGGGGATCGTTGAAAAATTTGTCTTTAAAAATCCACTTTGAAGCATTGTGGCGTTTTTTTATTGGGATAGCGTTTGCAATTTTGTTTTTTCAAAATAGTCTGGCTTAATCCTATTGTTGTTGTTTTAATATTTTAAAACAACTATTTTATTAGTGGAAAAGATTTGGCATTGTTCGCCAAGGGGTAAGGCAGGGAATACTATAGTTTCGATCCACGCCACTGGATCTCATCAGTTCCCTGTTTTTGGGCTGGTGTCGTATAACTGATATTAACTTATGCAGCATATCTGTCCGTGGTGCCGTATGCTTTACATAAATTTACCGTCCCCAGGAACTTCAGGACGTATGAAATATGTTAAACATTTTTTGTACAATGTGTCTAAAGTAACCCTTTAGACTTATTTATATCTTTTTGAATTATATTAAATCCATATGAATTACTTGTCAAAATTGAATTTAACGGTTTCTGCATTGAAATTTGTAACGCAGTTTAAAAACCACTGTAAAATGAACGAAAATACTTAGTATCCACATTTATAAATACTATAAGTAATGAATACTTATAAGATAAAATTTTTACCTTTCTTGGGAAGTTTGAGCTTAAAATAAAAACCACTTTTTATCCATAACTCCAGCGGTAAGCACAAACCTCGCAAGCTTGGAAATAAACACCCTACTTTGCACAAACCTTTCATTTCTTTTACTTCCAAAATATTGATAACGTTTGAGGAATTACGAGGAGGACGTAAGGGACTCTTTGGATCCACAATATTTACAGTCCACTAACCATTCTCTCTTGGATAAAGTCTGACGCTATACATACTCAGCAGCTTTGGCCACCTTCCGATCCCACTGGTTGTCCCTTTGCCCCCTAAACATGGTCCATTCGAGAAGAGAAAACTCAAACCAGCGCGACAACAGAGAAAGCAGAAGGTAATGAAAAAACTAACAAAGTAGTTTGCCGGTAACGTTCAATGCGCACGCTCAAAAATTAATGCGGTAAATACGAATTAGACAAGAAATTTCATAAATCAGTAAATGTTAAAATAAAAAGCAAATTTAGATATTGATGGCATTGGTTGAATAACTAAAAGTCTAAGCTAAACTAAAAAAGTCAGAAGTAACTAAAATTCCGAAAAAATCAGCGGTTAAATGTTGCAAGTGATTTGGATAATATTAAAATTTATGTATGCAAAACAAATAATTTTACGGAAATAGCTTAACAAGAAAGAAAATATTTTTAACAAGTATCTCATAAAATTTATAAGTGGCAAATTGCGTATCGAAACATAACCTAAAAAATCAAGTTTCAGTGGAAATTTCCATACATGTGTAAATGTTAATATTGTGCAAAACAGAGGAAAAGAATTACGATAGTCAACCACAAAACAGCAAAAGTGGGTGCACAAAATAATAGAAGAAAAAACGAATTTTGCATAGCGGAGTCTTAACAATTCCCCGTCCACCCTTGTGTTTCAAAATCACCTTTTTATTTGCCCTCACTTTATCTCACTCTCTCCAATTGTTTTTTTTTCATAATCCATACACACCCTTACATACATCATTCAGTTAAAGGAAAAAGTTCTCCTAATTACAACATTCCTTTTGTTTCATGTCTCACATCTTTACATCATTCCTGCTTGTTTCAAATTCCACATATTCCCCTCCTTTCTTGATCGTCTCTCAAAATAATTCTCATCACTTTTTGATGTTGAGTGATAAAGTGTTTCATGAGACATTGTTGCAGAACTACTCATAACCCAATAAAGTTCTCTTGTCTTCCAGCTTTGAGTGCTAGTGTCTAAGAGAAAATGAGTTAATGTTTGGTTCAGAAGAGAATCGTTAGCAAGAAGAAGAAATGTAAATCAAGAAGTTGTAAACAATATTATTTATTTATCCGAGTGGCATAAATTTTATGCAAAACAATTTGACCACATTAGTAAATACAAAAATTTCATTTAAGTTCACCAGCTAAATTCAGTGATTACATGTATGCAATAAGTGAGTGAGATATACATGGCGAATATTTGAAAACAAGAAAGTTTTCGGTAGTTAAATATAATTGGATTCACAAATAATTTAATATTATCGGTTCGGTCGAATAAAACAAACACTCCTACATCATCATATTTACGTTGGAATCAACAATAAGGTAATTGCAATTCTTTCTCACTCCTACGTAATTTATATTTATTGCTATGCCTTTCAAACTGTATGGTGACAGAGACGGATGTGTCACATTAAACTTGAAGTACTTGCGGTGAAATCAATTAGTACATGTTAAAAGCCTATTTACGATTAGTGGGAAATTAATTACACCAATTACATCGATTATAACAATATAAATATTGCTGCATTACATTACAATCCCTATAATATATGCTAACTTCCAAAAATTCCGAATATAAAACAATTTTGAGCTACCGGATATACTCATACCAAGTTACTAATTCATTGTACAAATTTACGAACATTGTGCTTTACTGCAACAACAACTTTATAAAAGTTTGCACGAAACCAACAATTTTGCGGTTCGTATTTCGTTGTGTCTATAACAATAATTTATCCACAAATCCGCTTATAGGTTTACAATACGCCTAAAGGTTATACACACGAAGTTAATACCGATTTAAATGCTCGTCGTCCTTTTAACAAAGCTGGTCTAGGAAATTTTTCTTGCGGTTTACACAATCAATTCTTTTAGTTGAATAGAGGTACTTAAAAGTATTCTGAATTTTAAGATATCCCCATTTTCTTCCACTTCGCTTCACAAAGAATTTAAATTCGTTCAATAATTAAAAATGGTGGAAACCGCAGAACAAAATGCATCCACTTCAGGCAGCTCTGCTGCCAAACCTTTTCTAATACACGACAAATTCCTTTTCGATTGCGATCACCTTATCGATTTTTGCAAAACTTTTGAGAAAACCGATATCGCTGATCAAACCGACTCCCTTCTTGAAGCCAAATTGGATGACCTAGAATGCAGATGGAAAAAACTGCAAGCAGGTTATGAAAATCTCATGCTGTCCTCAGAATCATCCAATACCAAAGACTTCAAAGAAAATGCAAAAATTAATTTCAACGTATGCTCAGAAGCATATTATGAAACCCGTTCACAAATTATGGATGTTTTAAGGATATCCTCAAGAACGAGCCTTCAAACTACAAACAGACAAAGTATTGTTCCCCCACTTCCCACAAACAATGACAGCTCCAATATATGCATAAAAGTTCCACCTTGTGATACAGAGGTTTTCCAGGGTAGTTACGAGGAATGGCCATCGTTCCGTGACATGTTCACGGCGGTCTACATAAAGCATCAAAAACTTACACCCGCTCAAAAACTGTATTACTTGCGCAATAAAACTAAAGGCAGTGCAGGAGCAATAGTCAAGAGATACCCATTATGCGATGAAAATTTCGACCTCGCTTGGACAGCCCTTAAAACCCGATATGAAAACAAACGAGTCCTTGTCGACAATCAGTTGAAAATATTATTTAATATCCCGGTTGCAAATGTAGAAGATAGTGAATCACTACAAAAGATTCATTCCACTGTTAAGGACTGCATTTGTACACTCAAATCTCTGAATGTTAAAGTTGACAGTTGGGATCCAATATATTTTAATATATTTGATCTCAACCAAACTCCCTGAAGAAACTATATCCCAGTGGGAACAGTCACTTAAATCACATAGAGAATTACCAAGTTGGACTCAAATGGATGAATTCCTAACGAACAGATTTGAAGTTGTAGAAAGAATTTCAAACTTTAAATCCACAAAAGATCGGAGCAGTATGCCATTATGGCAGTCTCCCCCAAGCTCATCCAAAATACAAACATATACTTCTCAAGAAAAACTTAATGCGAATTGCCTCTTATGTGAAGAGAATCACAGTATTCGTATTTGTCCCAAATTTCGATCATTATCTACTCAAGAACGCATTGACTTTGTGTTTAAAAATAAATACTGCAATAACTGTCTTTCACTTGGCCATTCCAAAAACAAATGTAAGAGTAAAAGCTCTTGTTTAACGTGTAGAAAACGCCATCACACGCTATTACACTTACGCGAAAATGAATCAATGATATCAGAACCTAAAACCAGCAATCCCCAAGCTCCATCAAACAACATAGAAATTAAATACAGTTCGAATTCTAACGCTGATACGCAAAAAAACAAAACTTCCTCGCAGATTCAAGCAAACGTTGGGTTTAACAGTGAAACTATTTTGCTCAGAACTGCTTTAGTTCATATAGAACACAATGGTGAACTCTTTAGCATTAGAGCATTAATAGACCCTGGTTCTCAAAGAACATTCCTCTCAGAAAAAATAAGAAATTTATTGCAACTTCCATATCGAACATCTTTATTTGAGGTAGGAGGAATAGGAGGTACAACTCAAAAGGCCGACAAAGAATGTCATATTGTGCTGTACTCACAAAAATACAATACTCGATGCTCTGTTAGTGCAATTGTATTACCCAAAGTAACTAACAAGTTACCAGCCATCTCGTTTCAAAAGCCAAATTCTCCCCAACTACAACAACTTGATTTGGCAGACCCTCACTTTAATCAGTCTTCAAATATTGATCTCATTCTTGGTAATGACTCTGAAAGACATATTAACCTCGAAGGCGTCATAAAAAACGTTTGTGGCGTTGCTTCTGCATACAACACTATTTTCGGCTGGGTTCTCAGTGGCCCAATGCCAGCAGAAACCACACACACATTCACAACAAACGTTATTACTTCAGATGAAATGTTACTCAGCAATATTCTAAAGAAATTTTGGGAAATTGAGGAAGTACCATGCAAACCAAATATCTCAGAATCCCAGAAATATTGTGAAGAGCTATACGCTGCCACAACCACTCGCGACTCAGACGGCCGGTACGTAGTACGGCTTCCTTTCAAGCATGAGTTTCCTCAAGAAATTTTTCTTGGATCATCCAGATTTCTGGCTCTTGGACAATATTCTAGACTGGAAAAGTCACTGTCAAAAAATCCAGAACTTCAAAAAGAGTACAATTCTGTTCTCAAGGAATACCTTACCCTTGACCATATGGAAAACTCAAGTTCTCAAGAAATTTGCTCTCAAGGTAAATATCATTCATTTTACCTCCCACATCACGCGGTAGTCCGCCCAGAGCATAAATCAACTAAAGTCAGAGTTGTATTTAATGCTTCTCGTAAAACGACCTCAGGATTCTCACTCAATGATGTTCTATACACGGGTCCTACTCTTCAAAACGATTTAATATCCACTATTCTCAATTGGAGAAGATATAAATACGTGTATAATGGAGATATTCAAAAAATGTACCGACAAATCAAGGTACATCCCAACGACAGACCCTTTCAACGAATTCTATTCCAACAAAATCCAAGTAGCCCCATTAAAGACTACCAATTGAGCACAGTAACGTTTGGAGTAAATTGTGCCCCCTTCCTAGCCATACGTACATTATTACAACTTGCTTCAGACTCTGAGAAAGAGTTTCCACAAGTTTCCAAAATTTTACGCAGTGAAACTTATGTCGATGATGTGTTATCTGGTGGATTCACCATTGAAGAAACCATCGACTCGCAAACAAAACTCATTGCAGTACTCAAATCTGCAGGGTTTCCCTTAAAAAAGTTAACTGCCAACGATTCTCAACTTCTTGCTCATATACCCAAAGAAGATTTATACGATCATAACTTCCTGCGCTTCTCAGAAACAAGTTTTACAAAGACATTGGGGATAAAATGGAACGCATTAAGTGATCAATTTTCCTACTCCTTCATTCCTACCCAAAATGAACTGAAAGTAACGAAACGCATAGTATTGTCCAAAGTTGCTCAGCTATTCGACCCTGCAGGTTGGATAACTCCCATTATTATTAGAGCAAAAATTCTCATGCAGCAGCTATGGTTAGAAGATTTATCTTGGGATGAAAACATTAGCTCGGAATCACTGTACATATGGCAAAATTTGTTAAATGATCTTTCGTACATTGAACAAATTTCTATTCCCCGATGGATTCAACACATGCCCTCAGATAAGGTAGAGTTGCACGGATTTTGTGACGCCTCAAAGGCAGCATATTGTGCATGCGTGTATGTACGATCTCAAACGTCATCATCTGTTTTTTCTAATTTGCTCACTGCAAAAAGTAAAGTAGCTCCGATCAAAACTATATCGTTACCCAAATTAGAACTCAACGGTGCTTTACTCCTAGCAAAACTTATTAAATATGTTACAAATATTCTCGATGTTAATATTTCGAACGTCATTTTATGGACAGATGCATCAATTGTACTCGGATGGCTATCGAAACCACCGATGACATGGGAAGCATATGTGGCAAATCGCACATCCCAAATTTTCGATTTAGTGCCTAATGCAAAATGGAGATTTGTTCCTACCAATGATAACCCAGCTGATCTGGGAACTCGCGGCTGCAAGCCACAGGATCTCAAAAATAACTCATTATGGTGGAATGGCCCAATTTGGTTGACCAAACAGGAATCAAATTGGCCAAAGAAAATTTCAATATCGACACCCAAATCAACCACTATTACTCAAACGTTTCAATCCGAAACAAAAGAAAATGAAATTCTACTTCGGTTCTCTTCTTATACACGAGCTTTAAGAGTCATCTCGTATGTTTTTCGTTTTTATAATCAGTGTCGTAATCAGTCTCAAACTTCTCATTCTTTCAATAGCACAGAACTTACTTTCGAAGAGCTAAAATTCACTAAATCACGATTGATTATGCTCTCACAAAAGCAATTTTACGAAGAAGAATATAACTCTTTAGTAAACTCAACCCCGATTCCAAAAAACAGCAGCTTATCATATTTCAACCCATTTTTAGATTGCAGTCAAATTATACGAATAAATGGAAGACTCTCTGACTCTCTTCTTCCATATCGAGAACGCCATCCTATAATTCTTCCTGGCAATTCAAGAATTTGTAATCTCTATTTAAGTCACTTGCACTTATTCGCAGCTCACGCGGAATGCAACCTAATGTGTAGATTGATACAAACCGAATTTTATATTCCGCGTCTTAAATCAAGAGTGAAGGGTATAATACACAAATGTAAAACATGTATTATTTACAAACATAAGCCCACTTCGCAAATAATGGCTCCATTACCAATTGACAGATGTACTCTTTCTCCACCTTTTCATGTCACTGGTGTGGACTTCGCGGGTCCTTTCGAACTCAAAAGTTCATCTCTTCGAAAGGCTCCATATATGAAAGGCTATGTTAGCGTATTTGTGTGTTTTGCAACAAAAGCAATTCACTTAGAACCCTGCTCCGACTTGTCCTCAGCGGCATTTCAAGCTGCCTTCGCTCGCTTCGTTGGGAGGCGGGGACTCCCCCATAGGGTAGTTTCTGATAACGGTCGCAATTTTATTGGGGCCAGTAGAAATCTGCTACGAGAATTTACACAATTTTTAAAAATGACTTCCCATGATGTTTCTCAAAAATACAATTTACATGGATTTGAGTGGAGTTTTATTCCTCCACATGCACCTCATATGGGCGGTCTGTGGGAAGCCGCTGTAAAAAGCTTCAAGACACATTTTAAGAAAATTGCCGGTTCTCATAAGTTCGATTTTGAACAATTTTCAACTCTGCTAGCTCGTATTGAAGGCGTCTTAAACTCTCGTCCCATATCTGCTCTGTCAGAAGATCCCTCTGATCTGAAAGCTCTTACCCCAGGTCATTTTTTAAAAGGAGGTCCAATGCTTTCCCTTCCAGAGCCATTATCACTAAACATTCCTCTTATAAACCGATGGGTAAAGTTAAAAGCTCTACATCATCAGTTCGCGCAACGATGGAAAGAAGACTATCTAAAAGCTTTGCACAAAAGATATAAGTGGAAATATTCCACTCCCAATTTAAACGTAAATGATTTCGTAGTGGTTATTGACGATTTACTTCCTCCATGTGAATGGCGCATGGGCAGAATTGAGAAAACATATCCAGGCACAGACGGGAAAATTCGCGTAGTAGATGTGAGAACATCCACTGGCATTATAAATAGGCCGATCGCAAAATTATGTTTCCTTCCATACGCCAACTCAAATGAAAATGATTAATATTATCAATGTACTCCAAACCCATTAAATTCACTTACTAACAATTTTATCAACATGTTAATAAAATGTTCATTTTTTAGGTCTCCCATGAATACGCAGCGACAACCAAATATATATAGATGCAAATTATGCAATCGCTTTCACGCAGTGAAGGTTTGTCCAAAATTTCTAGATATGACAAGACGCCAAAGAAACATATTTATATTAAAAGAAATGTATTGCGTCAACTGCCTCGCTAGAAGTCATCGTTTCAGAGATTGCCGGTCATCAAATATGTGTCGTCGTTGCCAAAGGCCTCATCACACACTCCTACATTCGGTGTACCCGGAGATAAGGTCAAGGGAAAGCCAAGAACAAAGCCAAAACAACAGAACAAAACACCGATCAACCAACAATGTAAACAAATCCAGTCGAGACAATACTCAAAGCACCGATGCAACGCCAAGTCCTAATCAACAAATCATATCAGAGGCAATACGTGCTTTAGCATCTGTGCTTTGCTCGTCTTCCGGTCCGGCGGCATGTCTAAAGTAACCCTTTAGACTTATTTATATCTTTTTGAATTATATTAAATCCATATGAATTACTTGTCAAAATTGAATTTAACGGTTTCTGCATTGAAATTTGTAACGCAGTTTAAAAACCACTGTAAAATGAACGAAAATACTTAGTATCCACATTTATAAATACTATAAGTAATGAATACTTATAAGATAAAATTTTTACCTTTCTTGGGAAGTTTGAGCTTAAAATTAAAACCACTTTTTATCCATAACTCCAGCGGTAAGCACAAACCTCGCAAGCTTGGAAATAAACACCCTACTTTGCACAAACCTTTCATTTCTTTTACTTCCAAAATATTGATAACGTTTGAGGAATTACGAGGAGGACGTAAGGGACTCTTTGGATCCACAATATTTACAGTCCACTAACCATTCTCTCTTGGATAAAGTCTGACGCTATACATACTCAGCAGCTTTGGCCACCTTCCGATCCCACTGGTTGTCCCTTTGCCCCCTAAACACAATGTTTAAACATTTTTGTTTGCCTAAATCAATTCTTTCATATAATTTAATTAAATAAACAAATAATACAACTTCTCACTCACACAAACACCCGTATTGTATTACTACATGCGAAAACATATCTTCATAAATTATTTAAATTAAATAAATCAAAAAGTTAATACATTAAAAGAGAATTGCTTTGCATTTGTTTATGCATGCACTGAAGCATTAAATGAATAATAATTGCAAACTGATATCAAGTGATAAATAAATATATCATAGAATATTAAATAATGATTTAGTATGCAGAATAAATTATTAAGGGGCTGAAATTGTTTGTTTTCGTAGTTAAATAAATAATCATTGTCATGTTGGTAAGCTTGTACAATTAATATGAAACAAACACAAGCATTAAATATTTAATTTCATCACGCAAGCAATTCCAATGCCAGGCATATTGGCTAAACAGCTCGGGTGGTCGTATGAGTGCTGACGTTAGTCATTCGTGCCACGAAACGAAGTCAAGAAAAAGAGGCAAGCACAAAAACATGCACACAACAGCAGGGGTGGATTTTTAAAGATAATTTTTCGAAGAATCCACGCAACAATAGGCGTGGATTTTTAAAGACAATTTTTTCCAAGGATCCACAAAACAACCGGCGCGGATTTTTAAAGACAATTTTTTCCAAGGATACACAAAACAACCGGCGTGGATTTTTAAAGACAATTTTTTCCAAGGATCCACAAAACAACCGGCGTGGATTTTTAAAGACAATTTGTCCAAGGATCCAGATAACAGGCGTGGATTTTCAGAGACAATTTGTCAAAGGATCCACATAACAACAGGCGTGGATTTTTAAAGACAATTTGTCCAAGGATCCAGACAACAACAGGCTTGGTTTTTTAGAGACAATTTGTCCAAGGATCCACATAACAACAGGCGTGGATTTTTAAAGACAATTTTTGGGCTCAAAGGCCATCTATTGTTCAATAGATGGGCTCAAAAGCCATCTATTGTTCAATAGATGGGCTCAAAGGACATCTATTGTTCAATAGATGGACTCAACGGCCATCTATTGTTCAATAGATGGACTCAACGGCCATCTATTGTTCAATAGATGGGCTCAAAGGCCATCTATTGTTCAATAGATGGGCTCAAAGGTCATCTATTGTTCAATAGATGGGCTCAAAGGCCATCTATTGTTCAATAGATGGGCTCAAAGGTCATCTATTGTTCAATAGATGGGCTCACAGGCCATCTATTGTTCAATTGATGGGCTCAAAGGCCATCTATTGTTCAATATATGGGCTCAAAGGCCATCTATTGTTCAATAGATGGGCTCAAAGGTCATATATTGTTCAATAGATGGGCTCAAAGGTCATCTATTGTTCAATAGATGGGCTCAAAGGCCATCTATTGTTCAATAGATGGGCTCAAAGGCCATCTATTGTTCAATAGATGGGCTCAAAGGCCATCTATTGTTCAATAGATGGGCTCAAAGGCCATCTATTGTTCAATAGATGGGCTCAAAGGTCATCTATTGTTCAATAGATGGGCTCAAAGGCCATCTATTGTTCAATATATGGGCTCAAAGGTCATCTATTGTTCAATAGATGGGCTCACAGGCCATCTATTGTTCAATTGATGGGCTCAAAGGCCATCTATTGTTCAATATATGGGCTCAAAGGCCATCTATTGTTCAATAGATGGGCTCAAAGGTCATATATTGTTCAATAGATGGGCTCAAAGGTCATCTATTGTTCAATAGATGGGCTCAAAGGCCATCTATTGTTCAATAGATGGGCTCAAAGGCCATCTATTGTTCTATAGATGGGCTCAAAGGCCATCTATTGTTCAATAGATGGGCTCAAAGGTCATCTATTGTTCAATAGATAGGCTCAAAGGCCATCTATTGTTCAATAGATGGGCTCACAGGCCATCTATTGTTCAATTGATGGGCTCAAAGGCCATCTATTGTTCAATATATGGGCTCAAAGGCCATCTATTGTTCAATATATGGGCTCAAAGGCCATCTATTGTTCAATAGATGGGCTCAAAGGCCATCTATTGTTCAATAGATGGGCTCAAAGGTTATCTATTGTTCAATAGATGGGCTCAAAGGCCATCTATTGTTCAATAGATGGGCTCAAAGGTCATCTATTGTTCAATAGATGGGCTCAAAGGCCATCTATTGTTCAATAGATGGGCTCACAGGCCATCTATTGTTCAAGTGATGGGCTCAAAGGCCATCTATTGTTCAATAGATGGGCTCACAGGCCATCTATTATTCAATTTATGGGCTCAAAGGCCATCCATTGTTCAATAGATGGACTCAACGGCCATCTACTGTTCAATAGATGGGCTCAAAGGACATCTATTGTTTAATATATGGGCTCAAAGGCCATCTATTGTTCAATAGATGGGCTCACAGAACATCTATTGTTCAATAGATGGGCTCAAAGGTCATCTATTGTTCAATAGATGGGCTCAAAGGCCATCTATTGTTCAATAGATGGGCTCAAAGGCCATCTATTGTTCAATAGATGGGCTCACAGGCCATCTATTGTTCAATTGATGGGCTCAAAGGCCATCTATTGTTCAATATATGGGCTCAAAGGCCATCTATTGTTCAATAGATGGGCTCAAAGGTCATATATTGTTCAATAGATGGGCTCAAAGGTCATCTATTGTTCAATAGATGGGCTCAAAGGCCATCTATTGTTCAATAGATGGGCTCAAAGGCCATCTATTGTTCAATAGATGGGCTCAAAGGCCATCTATTGTTCAATAGATGGGCTCAAAGGTCATCTATTGTTCAATAGATGGGCTCAAAGGCCATCTATTGTTCAATAGATGGGCTCAAAGGTCATCTATTGTTCAATAGATGGGCTCACAGGCCATCTATTGTTCAATTGATGGGCTCAAAGGCCATCTATTGTTCAATATATGGGCTCAAAGGCCATCTATTGTTCAATAGATGGGCTCAAAGGTCATATATTGTTCAATAGATGGGCTCAAAGGTCATCTATTGTTCAATAGATGGGCTCAAAGGCCATCTATTGTTCAATAGATGGGCTCAAAGGCCATCTATTGTTCTATAGATGGGCTCAAAGGCCATCTATTGTTCAATAGATGGGCTCAAAGGTCATCTATTGTTCAATAGATAGGCTCAAAGGCCATCTATTGTTCAATAGATGGGCTCACAGGCCATCTATTGTTCAATTGATGGGCTCAAAGGCCATCTATTGTTCAATATATGGGCTCAAAGGCCATCTATTGTTCAATATATGGGCTCAAAGGCCATCTATTGTTCAATAGATGGGCTCAAAGGCCATCTATTGTTCAATAGATGGGCTCAAAGGTTATCTATTGTTCAATAGATGGGCTCAAAGGCCATCTATTGTTCAATAGATGGGCTCAAAGGTCATCTATTGTTCAATAGATGGGCTCAAAGGCCATCTATTGTTCAATAGATGGGCTCACAGGCCATCTATTGTTCAAGTGATGGGCTCAAAGGCCATCTATTGTTCAATAGATGGGCTCACAGGCCATCTATTATTCAATTTATGGGCTCAAAGGCCATCCATTGTTCAATAGATGGACTCAACGGCCATCTACTGTTCAATAGATGGGCTCAAAGGACATCTATTGTTTAATATATGGGCTCAAAGGCCATCTATTGTTCAATAGATGGGCTCACAGAACATCTATTGTTCAATAGATGGGCTCAAAGGTCATCTATTGTTCAATAGATGGGCTCAAAGGCCATCTATTGTTCAATAGATGGGCTCAAAGGCCATCTATTGTTCAATAGATGGGCTCACAGGCCATCTATTGTTCAATTGATGGGCTCAAAGGCCATCTATTGTTCAATATATGGGCTCAAAGGCCATCTATTGTTCAATGGATGGCCTCTGAGCATCTTTTGTTCACTAGATGGCCTCAGATGCCACCTATCATTCAATATATGGGCTCAGAGGCCATCTGTGCTTCCATGTATGTGTCACATGCCATCTATCGTTCTATCGTATCTTTCAATAGATGGGTTCAGAGGCTATTTATTTTAACAGAAAGGCTCAGATGCCATCCATCGTTAAATAGGTGGGCTCAAAGGTCATCTGTCTTCAGCAGACGGACGTAGAGGCAACTTATTATTTATAGATTGGCTCAGAGGTCATATGTCCTTCAATACATGGATTCAGAGGCCATCCATCAGTAAGAGATGGGCTCAGAGGCCATTTGTCCTTCAATAGATGGACGAAAAAGCCCTCTATCTTTACTAGATAGGCTCAGGGGCCATATGCCCTTCAATATTGGGACTCATAGGCATCTATCTTCAATAGATGGGCTCACAGGCCGCACTTCCTTCAAAAGGTGGGCCCAGAGGCCATCTCTCATTAAATAGATAAGCTCAGAGGCCATCTGCTTCAACAGAAGGGCTCAGAGGACATTTATAATTTTTAGAATGACTTTGAGGTCATATGTCTTTCAATAGATAGATTCACAGGCCATCTATTATTCAATTGATGGGCTCAAAGGCCATCTATTGTTCAATAGATGGGCTCAAAGGTCATCTATTGTTCAATAGATGGGCTCAAAGGATAGATGGGTACAGATGCCACCTATCGTTAAATAGGTGGGCTCAGAGGCTTTCTGTCTTCAGCAGACGGGCTTAGAGACCATTTATCATTTATAGAATGGCTCAGAGGTCATATGCCCTTCAATACATGGATTCATAGGCCATCCATCAGTAAGATATGGGCTCAGGAGCGATTTATCCTTCAATAGATGGACGCAAATGCCATCTACCTTTCAAAGATAAGCTCAGTGGTCATCTTTCCTTCAATATAGGGACGAATAAGCATCCATCTTCATCGATGGATCCAGAGGCCATCTGTTATTAAATAGGTGAGCTCAAAGGCCATCTGTCTTCAACAGATGGGCTCAGAGGACATTTATCATTTGTAGAATGGCTTTGAGGCCATCTGTCTTTCAATAGATAGATTCAGAGGCCATCTATCTGCAAATGAAGGGCTCAGAGGCCATCTACAGTTCAATAGATGGACTCAAGGGCCATCTATCGTTCAATAGCTGGGCTCAGAGGCAAGGTATTCTTCAAAAAAATTGGCTCAGAGGCCAGATATCTTCAATGGATACGCTCAGAGGCCGTATATCTTCCAAATATTTGCTTAGAGGTCATTAATTGTTACATAGATAGACACAGAGGCCATTTAATGTTAAATAGATTGGCTCAGAAGCCAGCTGTCTTTAACAGATGAGCTCAGAGGCAATCCGTCCATCAATAGATGAGCTCTGACCCCATATATCTTCAATTTACTTTAATATATGGATTCGAATGTCGTCTATCGATAAAAGATGCGCTCAGTGGCAATCTGTCGTTAAATAGATGGGTTCGGAGGTCATATATAGTTACATAGATGGCCTCAGAAGCCATCTGTCATATGGGCTCAGAGACCATCTAACGTTGAAGTAATGGGTTCAGGGTGCATCTTTACCTCAATAGATGGGCTCAGAAGCCATCTGTACTTCAATAAATGGACTCAGGTGTCATTTATCTTAAATAGGTGACTCTCGGCCCATTTATAGTTAATTGTAAGGGCACAGAGTTCAAGTAACCTTAACTAGAAGGGCTAAGGGGTAAAGTATTATTAAAGTGGTGTGCTCAGAGGACATTTATCCTTTAACTGATGGTCATCCATCCATTATATAAAATGAGAGGGTTTTTAAAAGTAATTTTTCCAACTATCTTTTAAAACTATTTTTTCCAACGATCAACGGCTTATTGAGCAATTTTTCCAACGACCACCAGACCAAGAGCCGTAGATATTGAAAACAATTTTCAAGAGCCACCGTACCGTATGACTGTTGACGTTACTCATTCGTCACATAGACCTGATACTTATTAAATAAAATGCTTAATTGATTTACTGGAAAACAATATTAAAACTTACATTGGAAAAATATGCTCTTAAATCAGAAGACAAGTATGTGTATCATTCCAATGAGAAATCATAACCATAACACGGCCATTATCAGGTTGTTGACATAATTGCTTAATATCACACAAACACTTCGTTTATCATTTCCATGGCATTTACAAGTGGATAAAAACCAAATCTCCAAAGCAAACCCGCCGGTCATTATTAATGAGTTTTGTAATTTGTTGCCGTTCAACGGTTCACGCTTTTTTCTTTCTCTCCTTCTGCCCCCTTAAGAGTATTGCCCACAAACTTACAAATATTTCCATGTAACATTAAATCATTCATATTGAAGATGAAGCAAAAAAAAAAAAAAAAAAAGAAAGCGACAGGAAAACGTAAACGGAAAATGCATTAAAAAGGGCAACAAACTATCAACACGGGAAATATACATGGACCCTCTACACTCCCCAGAGCTTAACTCCTCTGCTTGCCAACAAATCAAAAAGTCAAGAGAAACATAGTAAATAAATCATTAAGTTCAAAACATAAATTAAAAGCTGTGTCAAGCAACAAACAAAAAAGTGCAAAAGGGAATACAACAAAATGTGGCAAAAAATTGAGTAGAAATGGGATGGGGATGGAGGAGAATGGCTGAGTTTTGGGTTGTTTAAAAACATTTTAGCACAAATCCATGGCGTAGAAAACCTAAAATACCTATACCAACATATAAAGAAGTGGATTTGGTAGACGGAAATGAAAATGGATGTAGAGGAAATGGGTAAGTTAAACTTTAAACAGTTATTAGAATTTTTATCAACTTTATTAGATTTTTATCAACTTTTTTCTTTGATGGATATTTAATTTAATTTTCTTTAAAATTTTTAAATTGATTTAAAAAATTTTAAATTATTATATAGGGAAATGCTATTGTGTCGGAAACTGTTTTTATTCGTCCGTATAAATCTTTATTTTTGCAGACAATTATCTAAAATTATCGGAAGTTATTTATTTTTATTCTAGCAGAAAATTCAATTAAAATCTTTAATATCATTTCCAAACAGACCATATTACTAAGCCAATAAACAGATTCGAATAAATTCTATTTACAATCTCTACTTTACCATTTTTAATATTCACATGGCGTAGTAGAAATTGAAATTAAATCTCATAACTTCTACTGCAGTAATTTAATTGATGCTACATACTGTTGTTCATTGTGGACAGACTATCTTCCTTCTTAGGCATCTCAAGTTTAAAATTCTTTGTTAGTTTTTGAAATAAATTTTGGTAAATTATTTTTAACTCGATTTTTCATAATAAACGAGAAAACTTTTAGAACATATGTATGTACGTGTTCAGGTTGGGCAAGTTCTATTGAAGATAAGTTTCCATGTTACGGCCAAAGAAAAAATTAAGTTCAAAACACAAAATAATAAAATAGACATATTTTGTTAAGATTTTACAAACCTGAGTGGGGTCTTTGTGGAATTCCTAAAATAAAAAGGCGATCTTTAAACAATTAAAATAAAATTTAGATCATTTTAAAAAGTTCGGAAATATTGTAAGCTTATTATTTCTTTAGTTTGTCCAATAGATCGTATAACTATTGACAGCAATCATACGCAAGACATGGACTCATAGACCAACTATCGTTCTATAGATGGACAGAATGCCCATCTATTTTTTTTATTTGAGAGGAAATCTGTCATTGAATATTTGGTTCAGAGACTATATATCTTGGAATGTATGGACTCAGAGGCCACATGTGCTTGAATAGTTGGGCTCAGGGATTATCGATACTGAATTAGATGTCTCAGCCGTAATCTATCTTTGCATGAATGGACTCACATGTATGAATAGATGCGATCAGAGGCCATCTGTCTTTGAATAGATAGCTCGAAGACCATCTATCATTGAATAGATTATCTAAGAGGTCATCTATCTGTGAATAAATGGTTCAGAGGCCGCCTATCTCTGAATAGATGGCTCAGAAGTTATGTTGGAAAACATGAGTCAAAGGCCGTCTGTCTTGGAATGAAAAGACTCACAGGCATCATAATTATGAATAGATATGCTCTATCTTCGAAAAGATAGGCTAAGAGGTCATCTGTAATAGATTAAATGGGTTCAGAGATCATCTGCCTTTGGCCATCTGATGGGCAGAGAGGCCATCTATCTTTGAATATATGGGCTGAGAGGCCACCTATTGTTATATAGATGGGCTGAGAGGCCATCTATATTTGAATAGATGGGCTAGGAGACCATCTATCGTTGTATAGATGGGCTCAGAGGCCATCTATCGTTGTATAGATGGGCTCAGAGGCCATATATGGTTGTACAGAGGCTCAGAAGACATCTATCATTGCATAGATGAGCTCAGAGGCCATCTATCGTTGTATAGATGGGCTCAGAGGCCATCTATAGTTTTATAGACGGGCTCAGAGGGCATCTATCGTTATATAGTTGGACTCAAAGTCCATCTATCGTTGTATAGATGGTCTCAAAGACCATTTCTCGTTGTACAGATGTGTTCAGAGACCAACTATCGTTGTATAGATGGGCTGAGAGGCCATCTATCTTTGAATAGATAGGTTCAAATGCCATCTATCGTTGTATAGATGGGCTCAGAGGTCATCTATCATTGTATAGATGGGCTCAGAGGCCATATATCGTTGTACAGAGGCTCAGAAGCCATCTAGCGTTGTATAGATGGGATCAGAGGCCATCTATCTTTGTATAGATGGGCTCAGAGGCCATCTATCGTTGTATATTTGGGCTCAGAAGCCATCTATCTTTGTATAGATGGGCTCAGAAGCCATCTTTCGTTGTATACATGGGCTCAGAGGCCATCTATCGTTGTATACATGGGCTCAGAGGCCATCTATCGTTGTATAGATGGGCTCAAGAGGCCATCTATCGTTGCATAGATGGGCTCAAGAGGCCATCTATCATTGTATAGATGGGCTCAGGAGGCCATCTATCGTTGTATAGATGGGCTCAGGAGGCCATCTATCGTTGTATAGATGGGCTCAGGAGGCCATCTACCGTTGTATAGATGGGCACAGAGGCCATCTATCGCTGTATAGATGGACTCAGAGGCCATATATCGTTGTATAGATGGCCTCAGAGGCCACCTATCGTTGCATATAAGCTCAGAGACCAACTATCGTTGTTTAGATGGGCTCAGAGGCCATCTATCGTTGTACAGATGGCCTCAGAGGCATCTATCGTTGTATAGATGGCCTCAGAGGCATCTGTCGTTGTATAGATGGCCTCAGAGGCCACCTATCGTTGTATATATAAGCTCAGAGGTCAACTATCGTTGTTTAGATGGGCTCAGAGGCCATCTATCGTTATATAGGTGGTCTCAGAGGCCATCTATCGTTGTACAGATGGGCTCAGGAGGCCATCTATCGTTGTATAGATGGGCTCAAGAGGCCATCTATCGTTGCATAGATGGGCTCAAGAGGCCATCTATCATTGTATAGATGGGCTCAGGAGGCCATCTATCGTTGTATAGATGGGCTCAGGAGGCCATCTACCGTTGTATAGATGGGCACAGAGGCCATCTATCGCTGTATAGATGGACTCAGAGGCCATATATCGTTGTATAGATGGCCTCAGAGGCCACCTATCGTTGCATATAAGCTCAGAGACCAACTATCGTTGTTTAGATGGGCTCAGAGGCCATCTATCGTTGTACAGATGGCCTCAGAGGCATCTATCGTTGTATAGATGGCCTCAGAGGCATCTGTCGTTGTATAGATGGCCTCAGAGGCCACCTATCGTTGTATATATAAGCTCAGAGGTCAACTATCGTTGTTTAGATGGGCTCAGAGGTCATCTATCGTTGTATAGATGGGCTCAGAGGCATCTATCGTTGTATAGATGGCCTCAGAGGCCACCTATCATTGTATATATAAGCTCAGAGGCCAACTATCGTTGTTTAGATGGGCTCAGAGGCCATCTATCGCAGTACAGATGTGTTCAGAGACCATCTATCGTTGTATAGATGGGCTCAGTAGTGGAATTCTGTAACGCATTTTGTGAGTTACCGACAAAAATCGTTAAAATTAAAACGCAAAATTATGAATGAAAAGTGCCCATAAAAGATTTTACAAACCTGAGTGGGGTCTTTGTGGAATTCCTAAAATAAAAAGGCGATCTTTAAACAATTAAAATAAAATTTAGATCATTTTAAAAAGTTCGGAAATATTGTAAGCTTATTATTTCTTTAGTTTGTCCAATAGATCGTATAACTATTGACAGCACTCATACGCAAGACATGGACTCATAGACCAACTATCGTTCTATAGATGGACAGAGAGCCCATCTATTTTTTTTTATTTGAGAGGAAATCTGTCATTGAATATTTGGTTCAGAGTCTATATATCTTGGAATGTATGGACTCAGAGGCCACATGTGCTTGAATAGCTGGGCTCAGGGATTATCGATACTGAATTAGATGTCTCAGCCGTAATCTGTCTTTGCATGAATGGACTCACATGTATGAATAGATGCGATCAGAGGCCATCTGTCTTTGAATAGATAGCTCGAAGACCATCTATCATTGAATAGATGATCTCAGAGGTCATCTATCTGTGAATAAATGGTTCAGAGGCCACCTATCTCTGA
Organism: Musca autumnalis; assembly: GCF_047663935.1. Lineage (NCBI taxonomy): Eukaryota > Metazoa > Arthropoda > Insecta > Diptera > Muscidae > Musca > Musca autumnalis. The sequence continues at coordinate 230,257,993 of NW_027411977.1, forward strand.
ATAGATGGCTCAGAAGTTATGTTGGAAAACATGAGTCAGAGGCTGTCTGTCTTGGAATGAAAGGACTCACAGGCATCATAATTATGAATAGATATGCTCTATCTTCGAAAAGATAGGCTAAGAGGTCATCTGTAATAGATTACATGGGTTCAGAGATCATCTGCCTTTGGCCATCTGATGGGCAGAGAGGCCATCTATCTTTGAATATATGGGCTGAGAGGCCACCTATTGTTATATAGATGGGCTGAGAGGCCATCTATCTTTGAATAGATGGGCTGGGAGACCATCTATCGTTGTATAGATGGGCTCAGAGGCCATCTATCGTTGTATAGATGGGCTCAGAGGCCATATATGGTTGTACAGAGGCTCAGAAGACATCTATCATTGTATAGATGAGCTCAGAGGCCATCTATCGTTGTATAGATGGGCTCAGAGGCCATCTATAGTTTTATAGACGGGCTCAGAGGGCATCTATCGTTATATAGTTGGACTCAAAGTCCATCTATCGTTGTATAGATGGTCTCAAAGACCATTTCTCGTTGTACAGATGTGTTCAGAGACCAACTATCGTTGTATAGATGGGCTGAGAGGCCATCTATCTTTGAATAGATAGGTTCAAATGCCATCTATCGTTGTATAGATGGGCTCAGAGGTCATCTATCATTGTATAGATGGGCTCAGAGGCCATATATCGTTGTACAGAGGCTCAGAAGCCATCTAGCGTTGTATAGATGGGATCAGAGGCCATCTATCTTTGTATAGATGGGCTCAGAGGCCATCTATCGTTGTATATTTGGGCTCAGAAGCCATCTATCTTTGTATAGATGGGCTCAGAAGCCATCTTTCGTTGTATACATGGGCTCAGAGGCCATCTATCGTTGTATACATGGGCTCAGAGGCCATCTATCGTTGTATAGATGGGCTCAAGAGGCCATCTATCGTTGCATAGATGGGCTCAAGAGGCCATCTATCATTGTATAGATGGGCTCAGGAGGCCATCTATCGTTGTATAGATGGGCTCAGGAGGCCATCTATCGTTGTATAGATGGGCTCAGGAGGCCATCTACCGTTGTATAGATGGGCACAGAGGCCATCTATCGCTGTATAGATGGACTCAGAGGCCATATATCGTTGTATAGATGGCCTCAGAGGCCACCTATCGTTGCATATAAGCTCAGAGACCAACTATCGTTGTTTAGATGGGCTCAGAGGCCATCTATCGTTGTACAGATGGCCTCAGAGGCATCTATCGTTGTATAGATGGCCTCAGAGGCATCTGTCGTTGTATAGATGGCCTCAGAGGCCACCTATCGTTGTATATATAAGCTCAGAGGTCAACTATCGTTGTTTAGATGGGCTCAGAGGCCATCTATCGTTATATAGGTGGTCTCAGAGGCCATCTATCGTTGTACAGATGGGCTCAGGAGGCCATCTATCGTTGTATAGATGGGCTCAAGAGGCCATCTATCGTTGCATAGATGGGCTCAAGAGGCCATCTATCATTGTATAGATGGGCTCAGGAGGCCATCTATCGTTGTATAGATGGGCTCAGGAGGCCATCTACCGTTGTATAGATGGGCACAGAGGCCATCTATCGCTGTATAGATGGACTCAGAGGCCATATATCGTTGTATAGATGGCCTCAGAGGCCACCTATCGTTGCATATAAGCTCAGAGACCAACTATCGTTGTTTAGATGGGCTCAGAGGCCATCTATCGTTGTACAGATGGCCTCAGAGGCATCTATCGTTGTATAGATGGCCTCAGAGGCATCTGTCGTTGTATAGATGGCCTCAGAGGCCACCTATCGTTGTATATATAAGCTCAGAGGTCAACTATCGTTGTTTAGATGGGCTCAGAGGTCATCTATCGTTGTATAGATGGGCTCAGAGGCATCTATCGTTGTATAGATGGCCTCAGAGGCCACCTATCATTGTATATATAAGCTCAGAGGCCAACTATCGTTGTTTAGATGGGCTCAGAGGCCATCTATCGCAGTACAGATGTGTTCAGAGACCATCTATCGTTGTATAGATGGGCTCAGTAGTGGAATTCTGTAACGCATTTTGTGAGTTACCGACAAAAATCGTTAAAATTAAAACGCAAAATTATGAATGAAAAGTGCCCATAAAAGATTTTACAAACCTGAGTGGGGTCTTTGTGGAATTCCTAAAATAAAAAGGCGATCTTTAAACAATTAAAATAAAATTTAGATCATTTTAAAAAGTTCGGAAATATTGTAAGCTTATTATTTCTTTAGTTTGTCCAATAGATCGTATAACTATTGACAGCACTCATACGCAAGACATGGACTCATAGACCAACTATCGTTCTATAGATGGACAGAGAGCCCATCTATTTTTTTTTATTTGAGAGGAAATCTGTCATTGAATATTTGGTTCAGAGTCTATATATCTTGGAATGTATGGACTCAGAGGCCACATGTGCTTGAATAGCTGGGCTCAGGGATTATCGATACTGAATTAGATGTCTCAGCCGTAATCTGTCTTTGCATGAATGGACTCACATGTATGAATAGATGCGATCAGAGGCCATCTGTCTTTGAATAGATAGCTCGAAGACCATCTATCATTGAATAGATGATCTCAGAGGTCATCTATCTGTGAATAAATGGTTCAGAGGCCACCTATCTCTGAATAGATGGCTCAGAAGTTATGTTGGAAAACATGAGTCAGAGGCTGTCAGTCTTGGAATGAAAGGACTCACAGGCATCATAATTATGAATAGATATGCTCTATCTTCGAAAAGATAGGCTAAGAGGTCATCTGTAATAGATTACATGGGTTCAGAGATCATCTGCCTTTGGCCATCTGATGGGCAGAGAGGCCATCTATCTTTGAATATATGGGCTGAGAGGCCACCTATTGTTATATAGATGGGCTGAGAGGCCATCTATCTTTGAATAGATGGGCTGGGAGACCATCTATCGTTGTATAGATGGGCTCAGAGGCCATCTATCGTTGTATAGATGGGCTCAGAGGCCATATATGGTTGTACAGAGGCTCAGAAGACATCTATCATTGTATAGATGAGCTCAGAGGCCATCTATCGTTGTATAGATGGGCTCAGAGGCCATCTATAGTTTTATAGACGGGCTCAGAGGGCATCTATCGTTATATAGTTGGACTCAAAGTCCATCTATCGTTGTATAGATGGGCTCATAGGCCACCTGTCGTTGTATAGATGGGTTCAGAGACCATGTATCGTTGTTTAGATGGGTTCAGAGGTCATCTGTGGTTGTATAGATGGGCTCAGAGGCCATCTATCGTTGTATAGATGGGCTCAGAGGCCATATATCGTTGTATTGACGGGCTCAGAACCCAACTATCGTTGTATAGATGGGCTCAGGGGCCATCTATCGTTGTATAGATGGGCTCAGAGGCCATCTATCGTTGTATAGATGGGTTCAGAGGCCATCTATCGTTGTATAGAAGGGCTCAGAGGCCATCTATCGTTGTATAGATGGGCTCAGAGGCCATATATCGTTGTATTGACGGGCTCAGAGGCCACCTATCGTTGTATAGATAAGCTCAGAGGCCATCTATCGTTGTATAGATGGGTTCAGAGGCCATCTATCGTTGTATAGAAGGGCTCAGAGGCCATCTATCATTGTATAGATGGGCTCAGGAGGCCATCTATCGTTGTATAGATGGGCTTAGGAGGCCATCTACCGTTGTATAGATGGGCACAGAGGCCATCTATCGTTGTATAGATGTGTTCAGAGACCATCTATCATTGTATAGATGGGCTCAGAGGCCTCTATCGTTGTATAAATGGGCTCAGAGGCTATCTATCGTGGTATAAATGGGCTCAGAGGCCATCTATCGTTGTATAGATGGGCTCAGAGGCTATCTATCGTTGTGCAAATGGGCTCAGAGGCCATCTTTCGTTGTACGGATTGGCTCAGAGACCATCTATCATTGTACGGAAGGGCTCAGAGGCCATCTATCGTTGTATAGATAAGCTCAGAGGCCATCTATCGTTGTATAGATGGGTTCAGAGGCCATCTATCGTTGTATAGAAGGGCTCAGAGGCCATCTATCATTGTATAGATGGGCTCAGGAGGCCATCTATCGTTGTATAGATGGGCTTAGGAGGCCATCTACCGTTGTATAGATGGGCACAGAGGCCATCTATCGTTGTATAGATGTGTTCAGAGACCATCTATCATTGTATAGATGGGCTCAGAGGCCTCTATCGTTGTATAAATGGGCTCAGAGGCTATCTATCGTGGTATAAATGGGCTCAGAGGCCATCTATCGTTGTATAGATGGGCTCAGAGGCTATCTATCGTGGTATAAATGGGCTCAGAGGCCATCTATCGTTGTATAGATGGGCTCAGAGGCTATCTATCGTTGTGCAAATGGGCTCAGAGGCCATCTTTCGTTGTACGGATTGGCTCAGAGACCATCTATCATTGTACGGATGGGCTCAGAGACCATCTTTCGCTGTATAGATGGGCTCAGAGGCCATCTATCGCTGTATAGATGTGACACTCGACCATCCATCGTTGTATAGATGGGCTCATGGGCCATCTATCGTTGTATAGATGGGCTCAGAGGCCATCTATCGTTGTATAGATGGGCTCAGAGGCCATCTATCGTTGTATAGATGAGCTCAGAGGCCATCTATCGTTGTATAGATGGGCTCAGAGGCCATCTATCGTTATATAGATGTGCTCAGAGGCCATCTATCGTTGTATAGATGGGCTCAGAGGCCATCTATCGTTGTATAGATGAGCTCAGAGGCCATATATCGTTGTATAGATGGGTGCAGGGGTTATCTATCGTTCTATGGATGGGCTCATAGGCCACCTATCGTTGCTCAGAGGCCATATATCGTTGTATAGATGGGCTCCTAGGCCATCTATCGTGGTATAGATGGGCTCCTAGGCCATCTATCGTTGTATAGATGGGCTCAGAGGCAATCTATCGTTGTATAGATGGGCTCAGAGGCCATCTATCGTTGTATAGATGGGCTCAGAGGCCATCTCTCGTTGTAGGGATGTGTTCAAAGACCATCTATCGTTGTATAGATGGGCTCAGAGGTCATCTATCGATGTATAGATGGGCTCAGAGGCCATCTTTAGTTGTATGGATGGGCTCACAAGCCATCCATCGTTGTATAGATGGGCTCAGTGGCCATCTATCGTTGTATAGATGGGCTCAGAGGCCATTCCACCTATCGTTGCATACATGGGCTCAGAGGCCATCTATCGTTGTATAGATGGGCTCAGAGGCCAAATACCGTTGTATAGATGGGCTCAGAGGCCATCTATCGTTGTATAGATGGGCTTAGAGACCATCTATCGTTGTAAAGATGGGCTCAGAGGCCATCTATCGTTGTATAGATGGGCTCAGAGGCCATCTATCGTTGTATAGATGTGCTCAGAGGCCATCTATCGTTGTATAGATGGACTCAGTGGCCATCTATCGTTGTATAGATGGGCTCAGAGGTCATCTATCGTTGTATGGATGGGCTCAGAGGCCATCTATCGTTGTATATATGGGCTCAGAGACCATCTATCGTTGTATATATGGGCTCAGAGACCATCTATCGTTATATAGATGGGCTCAGAGGCCATCTATCGTTATATAGATGGGCTCAGAGGCCATCTATCGTTATATAGATGGGCTCAGAGGCCATCTATAGTTATTTAGATGGGCTCAGAGGCCATCTATCGTTATATAGATGGGCTCAGAGGCCATCTATCGTTATATATATGGGCTCAGAGGTCATCTATCGTTGTATGGATGGGCTCAGAAGCCATCTATCGTTGTGCAAATGGGCTCAGAGGCCATCTTTCGTTGTACGGATTGGCTCAGAGGCCATCTATCATTGTACGGATGGGCTCAGAGGCCATCTACCGTTATATAGATGGGCTCAGAGGCCATCTATCGTTATATAGATGGGCTCAGAGGCCTCTATCGTTGTATAAATGGGCTCAGAGGCTATCTATCGTGGTATAAATGGGCTCAGAGGCCATCTATCGTTGTATAGATGGGCTCAGAGGCTATCTATCGTTGTGCAAATGGGCTCAGAGGCCATCTTTCGTTGTACGGATTGGCTCAGAGACCATCTATCATTGTACGGATGGGCTCAGAGACCATCTTTCGCTGTATAGATGGGCTCAGAGGCCATCTATCGCTGTATAGATGTGACACTCGACCATCCATCGTTGTATAGATGGGCTCATGGGCCATCTATCGTTGTATAGATGGGCTCAGAGGCCATCTATCGTTGTATAGATGGGCTCAGAGGCCATCTATCGTTGTATAGATGAGCTCAGAGGCCATCTATCGTTGTATAGATGGGCTCAGAGGCCATCTATCGTTGTATAGATGTGCTCAGAGGCCATCTATCGTTGTATAGATGTGCTCAGAGGCCATCTCGCGTTGTATAGATGGGCTCAGAGGCCATCTATCGTTGTATAGATGTGCTCAGAGGCCATCTATCGTTGTATAGGTTGGCTCAGAGGCCATCTATCGTTGTATAGGTTGGCTCAGAGGCCATCTATCGTTGTATAGGTGTGCTCAGAGGCCATCTATCGTTGTATAGATGTGCTCAGAGGCCATCCATCGTTGTATAGGTGGGCTCAGAGGCCTTCTATCGTTGTATAGGTTGGCTCAGAGGCCATCTATCGTTGTATAGGTGTGCTCAGAGGCCATCTATCATTGTATAGGTGGGCTCAGAGGCCATCTTGTTATCCGTTGTCCCCAGAAGTCCCTGTTGACCTAAGTCCTCCTAGTCCTCTTGGTTCGGTCTATAAAAGACTTAAAGAGGTCTTCTGTGTTCTACTTCTGAGTTCTACAAAAGTTCCCAAGAGGTCTTCTGTTGCCTACAGATGTCCTCAATAGGTTTTCTCCTGTCGATAACAGTCCGCAAGAGGTCTTCTGTTGTCCATAAAAGTCATCAAAAGGTCTTCTGTTATCTACAGAAGTCCCCAAGAGGTTTCATGTTGTCTATAGACGACATAAAGAGGTCTTCTGTTTTCTACAGAAATTCACAAAATGTCTTATGTTGTATACAGAAGTCCAAAAGAAGTAGTATGTTGTCTATAAAAGTCATTAAGATGTCTTCTGTTGTCTTCGTACGCCCTCAAGACGTCTTCTCTTGTCTAATGAAAATCTTAGGAAGTGTTCTGATATCTACAGAAGTCATTAATAGGTCATGATTCCTTTCTTATCTTGTCTAATGAAAATCTTAGGAAGTGTTCTGATATCTACAGAAGTCATTAATAGGTCATTTGTTGCCTGTGGAAGACCTCAAGAAGTTTTATGTTGTCTGTAAAAGAGCCCAAGAGGTCTTCTGTAGTCTTAGAGGTCCTCAAGAGGTTTTTTGTTGTCTACAGAACTCCTCAAAATGTATTCTGTTGTTGCAAATGGGCTCAGAGGCCATCTTTCGTTGTACGGATTGGCTCAGAGGCCATCTATCATTGTACGGATGGGCTCAGAGACCATCTATCGCTGTATAGATGGGCTTAGAGACCATCTATCGTTGTAAAGATGGGCTCAGAGGCCATCTATCGTTGTATAGATGGGCTCAGAGGCCATCTATCGTTGTATAGATGTGCTCAGAGGCCATCTATCGTTGTATAAATGGACTCAGTGGCCATCTATCGTTGTATAGATGGGCTCAGAGGTCATCTATCGTTGTATGGATGGGCTCAGAGGCCATCTATCGTTATAGGTGGGCTCAGAGGCCATCTATCGTTATATAGATGGGCTCAGAGGCCTCTATCGTTGTATAAATGGGCTCAGAGGCTATCTATCGTGGTATAAATGGGCTCAGAGGCCATCTATCGTTGTATAGATGGGCTCAGAGGCTATCTATCGTTGTGCAAATGGGCTCAGAGGCCATCTTTCGTTGTACGGATTGGCTCAGAGACCATCTATCATTGTACGGATGCGCTCAGAGACCATCTTTCGCTGTATAGATGGGCTCAGAGGCCATCTATCGCTGTATAGATGTGACACTCGACCATCCATCGTTGTATAGATGGGCTCATGGGCCATCTATCGTTGTATAGATGGGCTCAGAGGCCATCTATCGTTGTATAGATGGGCTCAGAGGCCATCTATCGTTGTATAGATGAGCTCAGAGGCCATCTATCGTTGTATAGATGGGCTCAGAGGCCATCTATCGTTGTATAGATGTGCTCAGAGGCCATCTATCGTTGTATAGATGTGCTCAGAGGCCATCTCGCGTTGTATAGATGGGCTCAGAGGCCATCTATCGTTGTATAGATGTGCTCAGAGGCCATCTATCGTTGTATAGGTTGGCTCAGAGGCCATCTATCGTTGTATAGGTTGGCTCAGAGGCCATCTATCGTTGTATAGGTGTGCTCAGAGGCCATCTATCGTTGTATAGATGTGCTCAGAGGCCATCCATCGTTGTATAGGTGGGCTCAGAGGCCTTCTATCGTTGTATAGGTTGGCTCAGAGGCCATCTATCGTTGTATAGGTGTGCTCAGAGGCCATCTATCATTGTATAGGTGGGCTCAGAGGCCATCTTGTTATCCGTTGTCCCCAGAAGTCCCTGTTGACCTAAGTCCTCCTAGTCCTCTTGGTTCGGTCTATAAAAGACTTAAAGAGGTCTTCTGTGTTCTACTTCTGAGTTCTACAAAAGTTCCCAAGAGGTCTTCTGTTGCCTACAGATGTCCTCAATAGGTTTTCTCCTGTCGATAACAGTCCGCAAGAGGTCTTCTGTTGTCCATAAAAGTCATCAAAAGGTCTTCTGTTATCTACAGAAGTCCCCAAGAGGTTTCATGTTGTCTATAGACGACATAAAGAGGTCTTCTGTTTTCTACAGAAATTCACAAAATGTCTTATGTTGTATACAGAAGTCCAAAAGAAGTAGTATGTTGTCTATAAAAGTCATTAAGATGTCTTCTGTTGTCTTCGTACGCCCTCAAGACGTCTTCTCTTGTCTAATGAAAATCTTAGGAAGTGTTCTGATATCTACAGAAGTCATTAATAGGTCATGATTCCTTTCTTCTCTTGTCTAATGAAAATCTTAGGAAGTGTTCTGATATCTACAGAAGTCATTAATAGGTCATTTGTTGCCTGTGGAAGACCTCAAGAAGTTTTATGTTGTCTGTAAAAGAGCCCAAGAGGTCTTCTGTAGTCTTAGAGGTCCTCAAGAGGTTTTTTGTTGTCTACAGAACTCCTCAAAATGTATTCTGTTGTCTGTGAAATTCTCCAAGAGGACTTCTGTTGTCTATAGTCGACCTACAAAGGTCTTCTGTTGTGTACATAAGTCCTCAAGAGGTCGTCTGTTGTCCATAAAGTTCAGCAAGAAGTCTTCTTAAGAGATCTTCTCTTTCCTAAAGGAGACTTCAAAAGGTCTTCCGTTGTAGACCAATGTCCCCAACAGACCGTCTATTGTCTATAGACGTCCTTAAGAGGTCTTCTGCTGTCTACAACAGTCCCTAATAGATCTCCTGTTGTCTACCGAAGTCCCCAAGATGTCTTATATTGTCTATAGAAGACCTGCAGGTGTCTTCTGTTATCTATAGAAGTTTTCAAGAGGTCGTCTGTTGTACATTAAAGCCATCAAGAAGTCTTCTGTTGTCTTCATAAGCCCTCAAGAGGTCTTCTGTTGCTTATAGAAGAGGTCTTCTGTTTTCTATAGAAGGCCTCAAGAGGTCTCATGTTGTCTGTAAAAGAGCCCAAGAGGTCTTCTGTAGTCTAAGAGGTCTTCTGTTATCTATAGAAGTCCTCAAGAGGTCTTATGTTGTCTGTAAACGATCCCAAGAGGTCTCCTGTAGTCCTAGAGATCTTCTGTCGTGTACAGAAGTCATCCAGAGACGTCTACAGATGTCCTCAAGAAGTATTCTGCTGTCTACAGAAGTCCCCAAGAGATCTTCTGTTGTCTACAGAAATGCCCTTGAGGTTTTATGCTGTCTATAGACGACCTAAAGCGGTCTTCTGTTGTTCTATTGTGCAGAGAAGTCACATCGTATCTTCGGTTGTATATGGAAGACCTCACGAGGAACTTTAAATAAAAGTTAGAGAGCCATATATCACATAGATGGACTCAAAATCCATCTATTATGGGTTAGAAGGGCTCATGGGACATCTATCGTTAAATAAGTTTTTAACTAGATGGGCTTAGAGGCCTTATATCGTTCCATAGGGATCGGAGGTCATCCATTGTTCTATAGATGGTCTCGGAGGCAATATATTGTCCAATAGGTGTGTTCGGAGGCCATATATCGTTCCATAGGTGTGTTCAGAGGTTATCAATCGCTCTATGGATGGGCGATCTATCTATATATGGACTCAGAAGCCATCTATCGTTATATAGTAACTTAAACACCTTCCAAGCATTCTCATTTCTTCTCGAGTGTACAATTTCTCGCAACATTTATAAATTTCACGAAGCAATCATTTGGATATTGTAATGGGTTGTTAACACAGCAGGCCATTTCATGCTTAAGTTGGTAGAGCTGGCCGGGGATGGCGTTCAGTTTACTGCCACAATGTTGTTGCAGCAACATGATTCCATGACTCCCGGATGACTCCTTTGGAAGAGCGGTGCTGCTGCTGTTATGCCATAATAAAATGCAAAGTATTCCAGAACACTGTCGGGCACACAATGTCGTCGTTGTTGTTGTAGTTGTTACCATAAATTTGACTGTTACAGTTACTTGTGGGTCATAAAAACGGAAATATGGCAAATACGTTAGTCTCTTCTGCTGTAGAGTAGTAAGTAGTTGGGTGTTCGCTGGATGTGTGTCCTCCTTCTGTTTTTTTGTTACTTTTGCAAATGGTTGTTTTGTAAATATGTTGCACGGACATGGAGATCTGAAAATGAGGGCCAATAGTTTCAGAAGAGACCATAGAAATTGTGCTACCAGTTGTTAGTTGGAAGTTTGTGCTAACTACTGCTACAACAAGTGACAAGGGAAAACGATTTTTTTTCTTCATGTCAAAAGTACACCAAATGTGGCATTTTTCCTGCATGATGTGACCGAGCGACGTTGGACTGGCTTGAACCTCAAGCCCTAACAACCTATGTTTGCATGAAATTTGTTAATAGACTGCAAAATATGTCCACCGAGAATGAGAGGACATGTCATTTTAGTAGCTCTGCTAATGCTGTTGCTGCTGCTGCCGTTTCTGCTAACTATGACATAACACAAGGACGACCTGCAGTCCCCAAAACATCCTGGCCAGCAACAAAACATCAGCTGCATAGACAAAAAAATATTGAATTAGCAAAACACAAGAGGACTTAACACGAAATGACTACTTGTTCTTCGTCCTCACATGAAAACATATACATTGACACACTCACGGACACTTCGAAAGAGAGGGAAAGGCTTAGCAATTCCAAACTGAAAAAAGAGGCCAAATATGAATTAGTTATTGTTCGTTGCACTTGCTGCTGCTGTTGTTACTGCTGCTTATCCTCCTGTTTCAGGATATAGGATAATAAAGTATAACCTGTGTGACATGTATGTATGTATGTGTGTTTGCATATGTGTCGTTTTGTATGATTGTGAATTGAGTGTTCGTTCAACTTTGTTTAGAAATAAAATTTTTATGGCACTCAATGCAGATACTAAGTGGACAAGTAACACACTTGGCCTAAATATGCTGAAGTATGTGTGTGTGCTGGTGCGATGGAATGGGAAAAGGGTTGGTTATAGATAAAATTTTACTAAGATGTGATATTGAATGAAATGAAGCGGATTTACTAGGGAATGGAAATCCAAGGCTATCTATTAGACACGTATATAGGCTCAGAGGCTGTATATCCTTCTAAAGATGGGATCAGATCCCAGCCCAGTAGTTCTATAGATGGATTTAGAGACCATCTATCGTTAAATGGAAAGACTCAGATGGGCTCGTTCTATGGTTGGATTTAGACGTCAAAATATTGTCCTATATATGGGTCCAGAAGCCATCTATCGCTCTATAGGTACATCTATAGTTCTATATAGCAACGGAACCCAATTTTTTATGCGGTAGATGGGCTCGGAAGCCGTCTATAGTGCTAAAGATGAGTTCACCTATAGATGGGTTCGCAGTCCATCTATATTGAAATAGCTGCCAGTACGACGAAGACAAAGAAGGCCTGAAGTGGTCTTCTGTCTATAGAAGACTTCAACACGTTTCCTGTTGTCTACAATTCGTCGGTGTCATGCTTAAGTGTTCCATACGCCATTTTCGGTTTTGATATAATCGCATTTTAATGTTTGCGTCACAAGTGCGTGGAGCTTGTATTATTGATTATAGTATATAGAACATATTTACAAAAATTTAGAGGAATATCTGTTGGAATATAAAAGTTATAGAGAACTTTTAAAAATAGAATTTTTGTAGATTTATTCCATATCAACTCTTACGACACAAATGTGAAATATTATTTATCACATGGAACAAAATGACAAAAAATTTTCCCCATATTTGCCTCAATAAATTCAAAACTTCTAAATCAAAAATAAAAGTTCTGATTTTTCAAATGTGTTTCAAAAGTTGTAAGTTTTTAAAATATTAATTTCATACCTGAAAAAACTTAACCTTCCGCGTAGAAACGTAAAGATCTCGGAATCTAGAGTAGATAGGAAAAGGCGGACCAAAAATTTGGAAAGAGCGTAACGGAAAACCCTAGAAACCACCTATACTCGAAAAGTGAAAAATGGTGTGTGGAACACTTAAGCATGACACCGACGAATTGTTCTCTACAGGTCTTCTGTTATCTATAGATGTCCCCTAGAGATCTTATGTAGTCTATAAAAGATCGACAGACATCTTATGTTGCCAACAGAAGTCTCCAAGAGTTCTTCTTTTGTCTCCGCAAGTCCCCAGTAGGTCTTAGGTTGCCTACAGAAAACCTGAAGAGGTCTTATTTTGCTTACACTCATCATTAGGCCTTCTTTTGCTTACAGAAGTCCTCAAGGTGTGTCCTTTTGTCTATAAAGGACTTCTATTGTCTACAATCATCAGGAGCTCCTCTGCTGTCTACAAAAGCCCTCGAGAGGACTTCTACAAGAGTTCTCAAAAGGTCTTCTCTTTCCTACAAAAGTTCTCAAGAGGTCTTCTGTTACCCTCAGAATTTCTCAAAAAGTGTTATGTTGCCCACAGCAGAACTCAAGAGGTCTTCTGTTACCTACAGTAATCCTTCTGTTGCCTGCAGTAGTCCTCATGAGGTATTCTGTTGCATCCTCAAGAGGTTTTCAGTTGCCTTCAGAGGTCTTCTGTTGTTTGTATAGGCAATCCCATGGGGTCTTTTGTTGCTTACAGATGTCATCAACAGATGCCTAAAGAAGAGCTTAACAGGTCTTCTGTTGAATATAGAATACCTCAAGAGGTCTTTGGTTGTCCATAGAATACCTAAGAAGGTCTTCTGGTGCCTTCAGAAATCCTGCCGAGGTCTTCTGTTAGGTATTCGGTTGTCTATGGAAGAACTCAAAAGGTCTTCATTTGTCTATAGAAGACCGGAAGATGTCTTCATTTGCCTATAAAAGATTTCAAGAGGTCGTCTTTCGCCTGCAAAAGACTTCAAGAAGCCTTCTGTTGCCTACAGAAGACTTAAAAGAGGTCCTCTTTTCTTTTCAAGAGGAGAAACCTCAAGAGGTCTATTGAATGCCTCATGAGGTCTTTCATTATCCATAGAAGTCTTCAGGATTACTTGTATTACCTACAAAAGTCCTCAGGAGGTTTTCTGTTGCCTAGATAAAGCCTCAGCAGCTTTTCTGGTGACTACAGAAGTCCTCAAGTGTTCCTCCGTTGCATACAGATGTCCTAAAGTGGTCTCGTATTACCTACAGAAGTCCTCTGGAGCTCTTGTGTTATCTACAGATTTCCACAAACGGTCTTTTATTGCCTATCGAAGACCTCTGGTAGTCTTCTGGTGCCTAAAGAAGACTACAACAGGTCGTTTGTTGGCTACAGCAGGCCGCAAGAGGCCTACATTTGCATACGGAAGGTCTCAAGAGGTCTTCTGTTGCCGATAGAATGACTAAGGATATCTCCTGTTGGCCACTAAAGTATTCAAGAAGTTGTATGTTGTCCACAGAAGTCCAAAAGAAGTTCTCTGTTGTCTATAGAAGACATCAAGAGGTCTTCATTTGCTCATAAAAGACCTCAATGGGTCTTCTGTTTCCTACAGAAGACCTCAATAGGTCTTCGTTCGTCTATAGAAGATATCAAAGGGGCCTTCATTTGCCTATAAAAGACCTCCACGGGCCTTTTGTTGCCTATAAAAGTCTTCCAGGGGCCTTCTGTTGCCTGTAGAAGTCCTCAAGAGGCCTTCTGTTGCCTATAGAGGACATCAAGAGGTCATCTGTTGCCTACAAAAGTCCTCAAGAAGTCTTCTGTTGCCTATAGAAGATCTCAAAAGCTCTTCTTGCAAGTAAAAGTCCTCAAAAAGTCTTCTGCTGTCTATGGGAGTCATAAAAAGGTCATCAATCATCATTATTTTTTCATAAGAAGCCCTCAAGAGGACTTCTATTGCATATAGAAGACATCTAACGGTCTTCAGTTGCCTTTTGAAGACTTCAAGAGGTCTTGTGTTTCCTACTGAAGTCCTCAAGATATCTTGAGTTGAAAATAAAAGACCTCAAGAGGTCTTGTGGTGCTTAAGGAAAACCTCAGGAGATCTTCTGTTGCCCCTTGAAGATTTTAAGAGGTCTTTTGTTGCCTATAGAAGACCTTAAAATGTCTTTTGTAGCTTAAGAGAGCATCTCACCTACTATAGCCTATAGAAGTCTTTCTAATGTGTTCTGCTCCCTATAGAAGACCTCAAGAGGTCATATGTGTCCTATAGAAGAGGTCTTCTGTTGCCCATAGAAGGCAAGAGGTCACATCTTATAGAAGACCTCAAGAGGTAATCTGTTGTCTATAGAAGACCCCAAAAAGTCTTCTGTTGCACATATATGATATCAATACATCTTTTGTTGTCTATAGAAGACATCAAGATATATTTGTAGCCTACAGAAGTCTTCCAGAGGTCCACTATAGTCTATAGAAACCATCCAGACGTCTTCTGTTGTATATAGAAGACCTCAAGGGTCATCTCTTGCCTATGGAAGACCTCAAGTGATCATCTGTTGCCCTTAGAAGACCTTCAGAGGTCATGTGTTGCTTATAGAAAACATTAAGAGATATTCTGTTGTCTTAAGAAGACCTCAAGGGATCGTCGGTGGTCTATAGTAAACCTCAAGAGTTCTTCTGTTGTCTTTAGAGGTCTGCTAAAGGCCTTATGTTGCTTTTAAAAGACCTAAAGAGATCTTATGTTTTCTATAGGGGACCTCAGGATGAAACCTGTTTCATATAGAAGACCTCATGAGGTCATCTGTTCCGTTAGAAGACCTAAAAAAGTCTGCTTCTCTCGGAGACCGTTGGTCCATTGTGTTCATCCTGTGTAGGCTATCTAAAGATGATGGGGATGATGATTTAAAGATGATGGAGGTGTGTTGTTGAGATGATTTAAGATGAAGGCGATGATAGAGTGTTGATGCAGCTTTATGAGATGAGGATGATAGGATAGAGATGATGAGATGATGGTGAGTGTGGGAGATGTAGAGATTGACGCCGAGGAATTATCTGGAAAAGTGAAAAGAGTCTGATTATTAAGGGATCTTTGCTAAGCCATTCTAGATGTCTGGCAAAGTTGAGTAGGACGATAGGATCTATGTTAGACGGGAAGGTCAGAGTGTCTATCTCATATCTGCCTAGTCTGCGGTATCTCCTTGTTTGCAACATGGGACACCTACAAAGCAGATGTTCGACAGTCTCTATCACCTCCGCATCTTCACATAGTCTGCAGTAGTCAATGCCACTGTCGTCCCATTTTGAATTTGGGGACCTCACTCTGCAGTGACCTGTTATAAGTCCCACCGCTATGTTCATCCCTAACTTATCAAGTGAGAGGAGGAAAGCCGTTCTTCGAAGAGAAACCACAGGCCAGATTGCCTTGGATTCCCTACAACCATCTTTGATGTGCTTTCTGATTGAAGATCTCCCGAAGTTTGCCGATGTAGTGGCACATCGGTGGCCGGACGGTTTCATCAACTGATAAGTCGATAGACCTAGAGCCACCTCGAGTCAGTTCATCTGCTACCTCGTTTCCCATGATGTTGCTATGACCCGGTAACCCAACATAGCTTTACGATACCTTGTATATCCTGCAGAGCTCTCCAACAATCAAGAATAGCTCTTGAATTTATGGTCCGTGACTTGAGAGCCTTGAGGGCCGCTTGACTATCGACATATATAGTCACCGGTCCTGTAAGACTGCCTTCAAGCCATTCCACCAATTCAACTGCTTTCTTGATAGCAAGAATCTCCGCCTGAAAAACACTACAATTATCGTCAAGCTTATATGACTTTCTAATTAGTGGATTCTCGCAGTAGACGCCAGCGCCAGTACCTTCTTCCATCTTGGACCCGTCTGTGTAAATTGCTTGGGAAGATAACAGTTAAGGAGTCAAACTTGAATGAGGTAGGCATATAATCGCTTACGCAACCATTGTCACCTAACTCAAGTCGACTATCAACTAGTTTTAGGACATTCGAGTGCCCAAGGTGTGAACCACACCAACACCCTGACTCCCGGAGTCTAAAAGCAGTTCTCGCCGCCGGAAACTGGATTAGAATGTCCAGAGGTTGGAGATCCAGGATGACGTTAAAGCAGCTTGAGGAGTGCTTTTAATCGATCCGGTAATCAGCAGTCCGTAAATCAGTGGTTCTTTGTACACTCGGTAATTTGGAAAGTAACGCTTTGTTCCCAAGAGCTTGCCACCAGACCAGTCCACCATAGGTAAGTATGGGCAGGACCACGGTTACATGCAGCCAGTGTATGATCTGTGGTCTCAATCCCCAGCTTTCCCAATGGAGTTCTTACAGGAATAGAGTGCCATGAGTCCTTTCTTCATTCGCTCCTCTACATTTCTTTTCTATGACAAGCGATGGTCCAGAATAGTGCCGAGGTATTTAGCTTCCGTAGAAAGTTCCAGGGTCAACCCGTCCAGGACTGGAGGCTCGAAATCGGGAATTTTGCGTTTCTTAGTGAATAGTACAAGCTCTGTTTTTTTCCGGGTTTACTCCCAGACCGTTGTTCTGGGCCCAGTTTGCAAGCTGTACTAAGGCTCTTTGCATGAGCTCAGACAGTGTTGGCAAGAATTTGCCACTTATCAGCACAACCACATCATCAGCATAAGCAACCACCTTGATCTTCAGCCGGTCGAAGCACACAAGTATTTCATTTATTACCAGAAGCCATAGCAGGGGTGAGAGAACTCCTCCCTGCGAAGTCCTCTGTTAACAGATTTCCTCACGGAACTCTCTCCTATGCATGAGTTGATGATTCTACTCTTCAGCATTTCATCAATCCATTCCACAAAGATGGAGGAAATGCCTGTGTTGCTGAGAGCATTGTGGATTGATTCAAGCTTCACGTTTTTGAAAGCCCCCTTTATATCGAGGAAGGTCGCCAGCGTGAAGCCTGAATTTTCCATATGCTTCTCACCATGCCCGACCACTTCATGCAAGGCAGTCTCCACTGATTTGCCTTTAGTGTAGGCATGTTGTGATTTGCTGATGTTAATGGGGTTTAATTGTGTTCTAATTTCAAGATCCATTAACCTTTCTAATGTTTTTAAGAGAAAGGAAGAAAGACTAATTGGTCTGTAGTCTTTTGGTAGAGTATGACTTGGCTTAGGGTTAGGGAATCCACAGATCTCTCAACCTCCTCGACAGTATGGAGAGTGTTACTTCCACCTCCACATAGTTTTGAGGCCGTCAGAGCTTCGAATTTACCCCAATCCGTCCTCCTGGGATTTCTATGAGGGTTTTGTGTTATATGTTGCTTATAGAAGACTTCAAGGGACCTGATGTTGTCTTTAGCAGGCATTTTAAAGTCGTATGTTGCCTATTGACCTATTGACGTTATCTGTGTCCTATAGAAGACCTCAAGAAGTCTTCTTTTGCCTATAGATGACATCAAGACGTCTTTTATTGCCTTTAGAAAACCTCATATCTTCTTCTGTTGCGTACTCAAGATTTGATGACGTCAATAGGGTTTCGGCCGCCTATAGAAAACCTCAAAGGGTTTTATGAGGTAACCTGTTGCCTATATAAGTCCTTAAAAGGTATTCTGTTGTTTAAAGGATGACCCCAAGATGTCTTATACCGCTCTCTGTTGTCTACAGAAGACCCCACGAGTTCACCCGTAGTTGAAAAAAAGACTCCCTGTTGTCGCAAAAAGTCTTAAGGAAGACCTCAAGAGGTCTTTGCCTACAGAAAACCTCACGAGGTCTTCTGTCTGCATTTTACACACGTTTAGCTTATTTACTGAATTTAGTCTGGTGTTTTAAAGCTTCTTGTCTTTAACCTTGATATCAAACAAATGCTACAAAACAATGTAAATAAAAAATAAACAACAACTACTACATAATTTTGGGAACACGACACAACAAACTATGGACATTATCCCTCCCTGCCTTCCCTCCTCTCACTCCCAAGCAAAGCAACAAAACCAAAACAATAATGTTGCAACATTCTGTTAAAAAGCACCGTGACAAAGGCCGACTTTTCTTTGGCACAATCACACAAAATAAAACAAACACACATACACGTACAATACGTACACATGAACTCTTGTTTGCCACACTGCATTCGCATAGCGAACTCCAAACAGAATTAGTTGATTGTAAGCACACGCTAAATACGCTTGCCATCCAGCCAGCCAGGCTGACTATGGAAGCAACAAATAACAACACCAGCAACAACAACGATGACACACATGTTTATATTCTATGTTGTAACTACAAATACAGACAGAGAATTAAACAAACGAATGATGAACAGACAGACAGAGAGACAGAGACCAACATTAAATAAAAGGAGCAATTTTTGTTGTTGTTTTGTTGGTCTTGTGTTGCTCGCTGGCTGTGGTGACTGACTACCTTTGTTGGAAGCGGCACAGTTCCATTACCAACTATGGCTTGCGTAGCTAAATCTCCAACGAGACTGCAACAACCCACGCTTAACATTCATGTTGGCTGCTGTTGTTGTTGTTGCTGTTTTTGTTGGTCGGTTGGTTGGTGGTTCTTGTCTTATGGCCGTGTCTACAAATGTTAAAAGAGCAACAAATGAGCTGCAGCATTAGTTTTTGTAACAACAGCAACAACAACTACAACTACTCTAGATGGTCAGACAAACATCACTGTTATGGCGGAGGGGTGGAGAGCAACTAGAAGGAGGCTGTTAGCTTACCTTACATTGACAATCAAAACAAAACAAAACTCCAACATGCAACATTTATTTCCACTGCTATTTCTATTTCTATTTTTAGGTTATGTTCGACATGATTTCTTTAATAGATAGGCATTAGTTCATGCGGCGGCCCCTCCCTCGACACTAACCACAAACGCATAGCAGCATAGCGTACCTACAAAACATATCCTTTCTTTTGTTCGCTCAAATCTCAATTCGCGTTTTGTTTTCCATTTCCTATCGCGGCAGCTTCACCACTGGTGCCTTAGAATTCTCCATTGAAATCGCCAGCCATAGAAACGTCAATAAATTGCCATGATTTTGTGCTAATGAAGTAATTTAATGGCTATATGCGGTAACTAACAGTTCGATCAGCAGCCAACAACAATACGAACACCATAAGAGCATGAACATATTGCAACGCCCCTAGAATATAAAACAACTACTGACCTTAAACAGATCTCAGTAAATTGAATTAAATCGATGGACATGAGAATGATTAGTGTAGTAGTTAATTTTAGCTTCGGTTAATGGAGAATGCATTACGAGAGGTGTTACGGATAATGCAAAGACATTATAAATCATAATGAGGTCTGTTAAAGGCAATACAAAACCTCGACAGGAGACCGCTTGAGGAATTCTATAGGTAACGGAAACCCTCTTGGAGTCTTCTACAGGCAACAGTAGACCTCTTGAGAACCTCTGCAGCCAAAAGAAGTTCTCTTGAAGACTTCTATAGGTAACAGAAGACCTCTGTAGGTAACAGAAGACCTTTTGAGTTCTTCTATAGGTAACCGGAGAACTCTTGGTGACATCTGTAGGCAATAGGAGACCTTTTGTGGTGCTCTATTGGCAACCGAAGACTTCTTGAGGATTTTCATATTCAACACAAGACATCTTAAAGACTTCCGTATTCAACAGAATACCTGTGGAGGATACCTGTAGGCAACATAAGACCTCCTGTGGCCTTCTGTAGGCAACAGAAGACCCCTTGAGGACTTTTACAGGCAACCGAATACCTTCTGACGCCTACTATAGGCAGCAGAAGACTCCTAGAGGACTTCTGCAGGCAACCGAATACCTCCTGACCCATTATCTGTTGGCAACACAGACCTCCTGATGCCTTCTATATGCAACAGAAGACTTCTTGATGACTTTTGTAGGCAACAGAAGACCTCTTGAAGTCTTCTATAGGCAACAATATACCTCCTGACGAATCCTAAAGGCAACAAAAGACCACTTGAGGACATCCGTAGGCAACAGAAGACCTCCTTACACCTTCTATAGGTATCACAAGATCTCCTGGGACGTCTGTAGTCAACAGAAGACCTTTTGAGGACAACCGAAGACCTCCTCACGCCGTCTATAGGCAACACAAGATCTTTTGAGGAGATATGTAAGCAACAGAAGACCTCTACAGGATATCTGTAGGCACCCGAAGACCCTTGGAGAACTTATGTGGGCAATATCCTGACGCATTCTGTTGACAACAGATGACCTCCTGACGCCTTTTATATGCAACAGAAGACTTCTTGAAGACTTCAGTAGGCAAGAGAAGACCTTTTTTGAGGACTTCTTTAGGCAACAGAAGGCCTTCTGAGGCCTTCGATGGGCAATGTAAAGCCCTGGGTGACTTCCGAAGGCAACCGAATACCTCCTTCTATACGCAACGATGGCCTCTTGAGAACTCTGTTGGCAACAGAAGACCTCCTGACGCCTTCTATATGCAACAGAAGACTTCTTGAGGACCTCTGAGACTTCAGAAGACCTTTTGAGGACTTCTGTAGACAACAGAAGTTCTTTTGAGAACTTCTCTAGGCAACAGAAGAATATTGAGGACATCTGTAGGCAACAGAAGACCTCTTGAGGACTTCTGTATGCAACAGAAGACCCCTTGAAGACTTCTGAAGGCAACATAAGACCTCTTGAGGATTACTGTAGGCGACAGAGGGCCCTTGAGTGCTTTTATAGGCAACCGAAGACCGCCTTACGCCTTCTATACCCAACAGAAGACCCCTTGAGTCGTTCTATAGGCTTACGCCTTCTATACCCAACAGAATACCTCTTAAGGACTTCAAAGATCTTCTATAGGTAACATAAGACCCCTGGAGGACTTCTGTACGACACCTGAAACCATCTATAGACCACGGAACATATGCAGGCAACAGCAGATCTCCTGACGCCTTATTTAGGCAATAGAAGTCCTTTGGGGACTTCTATAGGCAACCAAAGACCTGCTTATGCCTTTTATAAGCAACAGAAAACCTTTTGTGGACTTCTGTAGGCAACAGGAGACATTTTAAAAGTTATATAAGCAACAGACGACCTCTTGAGGATATCTGTAGCTTCAGAAGACCTCCCGACGACTTCTAAAGGCAACAGAAGGGCTCTAAAGGACTTATGCAGGCAACAGAAACCCAGTTAAGGACTTCTGCAGGCAACAGAAGACCTCTTGAGGATATCTGTAGGCTTCAGAAGACCTCCCGACTGCTTCTAAAGGCAAAAGAATATATTTTGAGAACTTATGTGGGCAACAGAAGACTTCTTGAGGCCTTCTGTATACAACAGAAGACCTGTTGAGGACTTCTGCAGTTAACAGAAGACCCCTTGAGGACGTCTGTAGGCAACAAAAGACTTCCTGAGGCCTTCTACAAGAAACAGAAGTCTTTGGGGACTTCTATAGGTAACCGAAGACTTCCTGATGCCTTCTGTAGGCAACAGGAGATCCCTTGAGGACTTCTGTAGGCAACAGGAGGTCTTTTGAGGACTTATGTAGGCAACAGACTTCTTCTTCTGAAGGAAAAGGAGACCGTTTACGGGTTCTATAGCCAACAGAAGACCCCTTGGGGATATCTCTAGGCAACAGAAGACCTCCTGAGACCTTATTAAAGCAACAGAAAGCTTCTTAAGGACTTATGTAGGCAACAGGAAACCTTTTGATATCTTCTGCAGATGACTGTAGACCTGTTGAGGATATCTGTAGGCAACAGAAGTCTTCCTGATGCCTTCTACAAGTAACAGAAGTCTTCGGAGACTTCTATGGGCAACCGAAGACCTCTCGATGCCTTCTGTAGGCAACAGAAGACCTCTTGAGGACTTCTGTAGGCAACAGGAGACCTTCTGAGGGCTTATGTAGGCAACAGACGACTCTTGAGGACTTCTGTAGGTAACAGGAGACCTTTTAAGGGTTCTATAGGCAACAGAAGACCTCTTGCGGATATCTTTAGGCAACAGAAGACGTCCTGAGTCCTTCTGTAGGCAACAAAAGACCTCCTGACGCCTTCTTAGGGCAAAAGAAGATATTTTAAAGACTTATGTGGGCAACATAAGACTTCTTGAGGACTTCTGTGGCAACAGAAGGCCTGTTAGGGATTTCTGCAGGCAACAGAAGACCTCTTGAGGATATTTATAGGCAACAGAATACTTCCTGAGACCTTTTATAAGCAACAGAAGTCTTTGGGGACTTTTATAGGCAACCGAAGACCTCCTGATGCCTTCTGTAGACAACAGAAGACCTCATCAGGGCTTCTATAGGCAACAGGAAAACTTTTGAAGGCGTCTTGAGGTTTGCTTAAGACAATAGAGGACCTTTTGTGCTCTTCTACAGACAACAGAAGATCGCTTGAGGACATTGAAAGACTATAGAAGACCTCTTGTGGCCTTGAGGTCCTCTACAGACAAGTGAAGAATTCTTGTGGTGTTCCAGGGACAACAGAAGGCCTCTTGAGGTCTGCTACAGACTACCGAAGACTTTTTGAGGTCCCATATAGACAACGAAAGAACTTTTGAGGTTTTCTAAAGACTGCAGAAGACTTATGTTGGCTTTAGAAGACCTCAAGATCTTCTAAAGCCAACATAAGACCTCTTGTGGTTATCTAAAGAGAACAGAAAGCTTATTGTGGTCCACCAAAGACAAAATAAGACTTCTTGAGGTCTGCTATAGGCCACCGAAGATCTATTAAGGTCTCTTATAGGCAACATAAGGCCTTTTTATGTCTCCAAAGATAATAGAAAGCCTCTTGAGGTCTTTCAAAGATAATATAAGGCCTCTGCAAGTCCGCTATAGACCACCGAAGACTTCCTGAGGTCATTTAGTGACAACAATGGACCTCTTGATCTCGTCTCAAGGTAACAGAAGACTTCTTGAGATTCGCTATACACCATAGAATGCCTTTTGAGGTATTCTATGGATAACAAAGGAACTCTTGTGGTCGTCTATAGAGTGCAGAAGGCACCTTAATTTCTTCTCAAGATATTAGAGGAACTCTTGAATCCTCTAAAGACAACAGAGGACCTCTTAAAGCCCTCTATATATAACAGAAGACCTTTAAAGTCTTCTAGAAACAACAGAAGACCTTCGTGGTTAGCTCTATATACAGGAACTCGTCTTGAGGTCTTCAAAAAACAACAGAAGACATCCTGAGGTCTTTTCAAGACAAAACGACATCTTGTGTCTTCTAAAGGCAACAGAACACTGTTTGAGGTCTGCTATAGACAACCGCGGACATCTTGAAGTCTTCCAACAACAACTGAACACCTCCTGATGTCAGCTCTAGACAATAGAAGGACTATTGAATTCTTCTAAAGACAACAGAAGGTCTTCCATAGACAACAGAAGTCCTCTTGAGGAAACGGAAGGCCTCTTGAGGTCTTCAATAGACAACAGAAAACTTCATGAGGTCCCCTAAGAACAACTTAAATGTTCTTGAGCTCTTCTCAAGACAACAGAAGACCGCTTTAGGTCTTGTAATAGACTACGGGAGACAATCGAAAGCTTCTTCTGAGCTCTTCTAAAGACAACTGAATACCGCTTGGGGTCTTGTAAAAACTATAGAAGACATCTTGAGGTTTTCAATAGACTGCAGACTTGAGTTTTTTTCTTAAAACAACAAAAGACATTCTGAGGTCTTCTAAAGGTAACAGATGGCCTATTGAGGTTTTCTATAGACAACAGGAGACCTCTTGAGTTATTCTATAAACACTATAAGATATTTTGGGGTATTTTATTAAACACACATGTATTTTACACGATTGCTCGGAAAATGTGGTTGCATTATCCAAGCTTCATCCAACACAATCTAAACTCTTGGCAAATATTTTCGCCTTTATCTTTTTCATCTCCCTAACTCCCACCAGTAGGGTATCTACATCCGAATGTTACACTTTTGCGGCTTCCATTACTTTAGCCTTCATTGCTTTTTTGCTGTTGTTCATAAATTTATGGCCATCATTTGTGTGGCTGCTCACCATTGACGATGTGTATCTGGTTAAATTCAGGGAGCTAGGCAACACAAAGCTCCATTATGTTTCCCCTTCATTCATAGATTTAGGCTCTTTGTGTGCGACTGTTAAATGATAACAAGATTTTCTATGTAATGTTGTTGTAGTTGTTGTTAGCTTTTCTTTTTTTTATTAAATCCTTTTGCTCCAGATTTCATAGGAATTTGTTGCAGTTACTTAAAAAAGTTTCGGTTTTCTTTTGTTTGACGAAGATTTTACTAGTAAACCAGTAACGGAAACAAAAGGGGGGTGGGGATGTATAGCAACACTCTCTTATTGTTATGAATTCCATTGTTGGATTTTAAAGCAAAACAGTGCAAAAATCAACAATGCCAATAAAATTCAAGTGCCATAAATTGCCAACATGACCAATTCTTAAACCCACCCCCAACTTGGTCTCCTTGCCATCAAAACTTCCAGAGGAAATGGTCCGCAAAGAGGAAATTTGTTAAGAAATTGTCTAAGGGGGTGTTGTCGGAAGAGGATGAAATTGTTTCTTTACTAATTGTTTTAACAATAAAATTTTGCAAATTCTCTGCCAATCGCCAAGAAGAAGTAAAGAAAAGTTTTCTTTTGTTGGCAGTTGCCAAATTGTTAATGGAATTAAAACGGATGCATGAAGTAATCGGAAAGGGCCATTGTAATGGGAATGCAATAAGGGAGGGAGGCGATGCCAGAAATGACGTAGTAATAAAATCGTTATTGTTTTTATGCAGTTGTTTTGGTTTTTATTTCCTGCCATGAAATGTTGCCATGTTTGGCAGATTACTGCAGAGCATTAAGGGAAGTTGAGAAAGTTGAATAGTTCGGAATTGATGCAAGGAAATAAGTTTGGATTTTTATTTTTATGTCTCAAAAGTAATGTATTCGTTGCCTATGACCACTTCAAAGAGAATTGTGGGTACAGAATGCATCTCTAAGGTCCCTTCAAGAGGTCTTCTGCAGATTGAATGACCTTCTATGGACAAAAGACTTTTCTATAGAGAGGAAACACCTCTAAGAAGTTTTCTATAGACAAAAGACAGCTTTGAGAGCAGACGATGTTCCCTACATGAGACCCTCTGTAGGCTGAATAACGCTTCAAAAGGTCTTCTGTAGATAAGAAGTCTTCTATATATGGAAAACCTCTTTAAAAGACTTCTGTACATAAAATACCTCTTCGAGAAAAGACCTCAATAGAGAGAAGACCCCTTCAAGAGGTCTTCTGAAGACGAAGATCTCTACAGGAGGTCTTCTGCAGACAAAACAACCCTTCAAGAGACCTTATGTATATAGGTCAAAAGGTCTTCTGTGGAAAGCAGACCCCATTCAAGATATCTTCTTTTCAAAAAATACCCCGTCAACACCTTCGTCTAAGGGATCAAGAGGTATCCTTTACAGAATAACCCTTCAAGAGGTCTTTTACAGATTTAAGACCCCTTCAAATGATCTTCTATAGACAAAAGACTTTTTCTATAGATAGAAAACACCTCTAAGAAGGCTTCTATAGACAAAATATCGTTTTGAAACTCTTCTCCAAATAGAATGCCCTAAAGAGTTATTCTATAGAAAGAAGCCCCCTTCAAGAAGTCTTCTCCAGGCGAAGCTCTCCGCACGAGGTATTCCATAGACAGAACAAACCTTCAAAAGGCCTTCTGCATATAGAAGACCCCTTCAGAAGGGTTTCTATAAAGAGAAACCCCTATCAATAGGACTCCTGTAGAGGAAGATTTCTATCCAAGGTCTTCTGTAGACAGAACAACGCGTCGACCTGTAGACAAAATACCTCTTTAAAAGTCTTCTGTACATAAAAGACCTCCTCGAGATGTCTTCTACAGAGAGAGAATGCCCCTTCAAGAGGTCTTATGTAGACGAAAATCCCTACAGAAAATCGTCTATAGGAAAGGAAATCCCTAAAGGAAATCTTCAAGAGGCCTTCTGTATATAGAAGACCCCTTCAGAAAGGTTTCTATAAAGAAAATCCCTACAGGATGTCTTCTATAGGCAGAACACCCCTCCTTTTTATAGATAGAAAACCCCTCTCCTATAGACAGAAGACCACTTTAAATCACAATCTAGATAAAATACCCCTAAATAGGTCTTCCATAGCAAGATTTATTTTGTAGACAGAACAACTTTCAAGAGGCCTACTGAAGATAGAAGACCCCTTCGAGACCCCTTCTTCGATAAAGAGAAAACCCCTCCAAAAGGTATCCTATAATGCAAGATCTTTATGCGAGGACTTCTGTAAACAGAACAACGCTTTAGAAGACCAATTCAAGGGTTTATTTTATAGAAAGAAGACCACTACTATCGATAGAAACACGAATCTAGAAAGAAGTCCTCTTTTTTTTCATATATAAGACCTCTCGCAGGCATCTTCTATTTAAAGAAAACCTTTTAAGGGGTAAAGTCGTCTTCTGTCTGCTGAATACCTTCTAAAGATGTCTTCTATCCATAGAAGACCTCTTGAAGTGGCCTTCTATTTATCGAAGATCACTTGAAGGAATCTTCTATCTATAGAAGACAATCCCAAGGGTTCTTCAATCTACCGAAGCCTCTTGAAGAGGATTTCTATCTATAGAAAACCTCTCGAATGGCTCCTCTACCTATCGACGACTTCTTGAAAGTGTCCTCTGTCTATTGAAGACCTCTGGAAAGGATCTTCTATCTATGGAAGACCTCTTGAAGAGGTCTTCTATCTATAGAAGACATCCTGAAGGGGTCTTCTATATATTAAAGTAATCTTGTAGGGCCTCGAAAACCTCTTGATGGGGTCTTCTGTCTATAGACGACCTCCTGAAGGGGTCTTCTATGTATTTTAGATCCCTTGATAGGGTCTGCTGTCTATCGAAGACCTCTTCATAGATATCGAAGGGGTATTATATTTACCGAAAACCTCTTGAACGGTTCTTCTATATATTGAAAACCTTGAAGTTTCTTTTATTCATCGAAGACCTCTTGAAGGCTATTTTATCTATCGAAGACTTCTTTAAGGGTTTTTTATTTATCGGAAATCTATTGAAGAGGTATCCTATCCCTTTCTTTCAGAAACGAAGCACCCTTTGTTTCAGAAATGGTCAATAGAAGCACGCTTTCTCTCAGAAAGGGTGTATAGAAGCACCCTTTCTCTCAGAAAGGGTGTATAGAAGCACCCTTTCTCTCAGAAAGGGTGTATAGAAGCACCCTTTCTTTTGGGAAAGGGTGTATAGAAGCACCCTTTCTTTCAACAAGAGAGTATAGAAGCTCCCTTTCTTTTAGAAAGAGTCTATAGAAGCTCCCTTTCTTTCAAAAAGGGTCTATAGAGCACCCTTTCATTCAGAAAGGGTCTATAGAAGCACCCTTTCATTCAGAAAGGGTCTATAGAAGCACCCTTTCATTCAGAAAGGGTCTATAGAAGCACCCTTTCATTCAGAAAGGATCTATAGAAGTACCCTTTTGTTTCCGAAATGGTCTATAGAAGCATCCTTTCTTTCAGAAAGGGTCTATAGAGGCAACCTTTCTTTCAGAAAGGGTCTATAGAGGCAACCATTCTTTCAGAAAGGGTCTACCGAAGCACTCTGTCTTTCAGAAAGTTTCTATAGAAGCACCCTTTCTTTCAGAAAGTTTCTATAGAAGCACCCTTTCTTTCAGAAAGAGTCTTATAAACGCACCCTTTCTTTTAGAAAGGGTTGTATAAACGCACCCTTTCTTTCAGAAAGGGTCTATAGAAGCACCCTTTCTTTCAGAAAGAGTCTAAAGCACGCTCTCTTTTAGGAAGGGTCTATAGACTCTTAGACCAAAACAAATTTACTCAGTTATTTGAGGATGGGTTTTCTATAGCGGAAGTATTGTTCTCAGGGACCTGAGGGAATTTTTTCTATAGAAAAAACCCACCTCAGGGACCTGAGGGAATTTTTTCTATAGAAAAAACCCACCTCAGGGACCTGAGGGAATTTTTTCTATAGAAAAAACCCACCTCAGGGACCTGAGGGAATTTTTTCTATAGAAAAAACCCACCTCAGGGACCTGGGGGAATTTTTTCTATAGAAAAAACCCACCTCAGGGACCTGGGGGAATTTTTTCTATAGAAAAAACCCACCTCAGGGACCTGAGGGAATTTTTTCTATAGAAAAAACCCACCTCAGGGACCTGAGGGAATTTTTTCTATAGAAAAAACCCACCTCAGGGACCTGAGGGAATTTTTTCTATAGAAAAAACCCACCTCAGGGACCTGAGGGAATTTTTTCTATAGAGAAAACCCACCTCAGGGACCTGAGGGAATTTTTTCTATAGAAAAAACCCACCTCAGGGACCTGAGGGAATTTTTTCTATAGAAAAAACCCACCTCAGGGACCTGAGGGAATTTTTTCTATAGAAAAAACCCACCTCAGGGACCTGAGGGAATTTTTTCTATAGAAAAAACCCACCTCAGGGACCTGAGGGAATTTTTTCTATAGAAAAAACCCACCTCAGGGACCTGAGGGAATTTTTTCTATAGAAAAAACCCACCTCAGGGACCTGAGGGAATTTTTTCTATAGAAAAAACCCACCTCAGGGACCTGAGGGAATTTTTTCTATAGAAAAAACCCACCTCAGGGACCTGAGGGAATTTTTTCTATAGAAAAAACCCACCTCAGGGACCTGAGGGATAAAACCCACCCTTTCAAGAGATCTTCTGCAGAAAGAATATCCCTTAAAAGGTCTTTCATACTTGGAAGATCGCCTCAAAACGACTTTGGAATATATAAGACCCCTTCAAGAGGCATCTGATAGATAGAAGACACCTTTAAGAGGTCTTCGATCGACAGAATAACCTTTGGTGTTCTGCAGACGGAAACATTTCAAGAGGACTTCCATAGAGAGAAGACGCCTAAAAGAAGTTTTCGGTAGATAGAAAACCCCTCAAGAGGTCTTCCATAGCGAGAAGACCCATTCAAGAGGTCTTCGCCTTCTCTCTATGAAAGACCTCTTTAAATGTTTCCGTCTGCAGAACACCAAAGAAAAAATTCCCTCAGGTCCCTGAGGTGGGTTTTTTTTCTATAGAAAAAATTCCCTCAGGTCCCTGAGGTGGGTTTTTTTCTATAGAAAAAATTCCCTCAGGTCCCTGAGGTGGGTTTTTTTTTCTATAGAAAAAATTCCCTCAGGTCCCTGAGGTGGGTTTTTTTTCTATAGAAAAAATTCCCTCAGGTCCCTGAGGTGGGTTTTTTTTCTATAGAAAAAATTCCCTCAGGTCCCTGAGGTGGGTTTTTTTCTATAGAAAAAATTCCCTCAGGTCCCTGAGGTGGGTTTTTTTTCTATAGAAAAAAATTCCCTCAGGTCCCTGAGGTGGGTTTTTTCTATAGAAAAAATTCCCTCAGGTCCCTGAGGTGGGTTTTTTTTCTATAGAAAAAATTCCCTCAGGTCCCTGAGGTGGGTTTTTTTTCTATAGAAAAAATTCCCTCAGGTCCCTGAGGTGGGTTTTTTTTCTATAGAAAAAATTCCCTCAGGTCCCTGAGGTGGGTTTTTTTTCTATAGAAAAAATTCCCTCAGGTCCCTGAGGTGGGTTTTTTTTCTATAGAAAAAATTCCCTCAGGTCCCTGAGGTGGGTTTTTTTTCTATAGAAAAAATTCCCTCAGGTCCCTGAGGTGGGTTTTTTTTCTATAGAAAAAATTCCCTCAGGTCCCTGAGGTGGGTTTTTTTTCTATAGAAAAAATTCCCTCAGGTCCCTGAGGTGGTTTTTTTTTCTATAGAAAAAATTCCCTCAGGTCCCTGAGGTGGGTTTTTTTTCTATAGAAAAAATTCCCTCAGGTCCCTGAGGTGGGTTTTTTTTTCTATAGAAAAAATTCCCTCAGGTCCCTGAGGTGGGTTTTTTTTTCTATAGAAAAAATTCCCTCAGGTCCCTGAGGTGGGTTTTTTTTCTATAGAAAAAATTCCCTCAGGTCCCTGAGGTGGGTTTTTTTTCTATAGAAAAAATTCCCTCAGGTCCCTGAGGTGGGTTTTTTTTCTATAGAAAAAATTCCCTCAGGTCCCTGAGGTGGGTTTTTTTCTATAGAAAAAATTCCCTCAGGTCCCTGAGGTGGGTTTTTTTTCTATAGAAAAAATTCCCTCAGGTCCCTGAGGTGGGTTTTTTTTCTATAGAAAAAATTCCCTCAGGTCCCTGAGGTGGGTTTTTTTTCTATAGAAAAAATTCCCTCAGGTCCCTGAGGTGGGTTTTTTTTCTATAGAAAAAATTCCCTCAGGTCCCTGAGGTGGGTTTTTTTTCTATAGAAAAAATTCCCTCAGGTCCCTGAGGTGGGTTTTTTTTCTATAGAAAAAATTCCCTTAGGTCCCTGAGGTGGGTTTTTTTTCTATAGAAAAAATTCCCTCAGGTCCCTGAGGTGGGTTTTTTTCTATAGAAAAAATTCCCTCAGGTCCCTGAGGTGGGTTTTTTTTTCTATAGAAAAAATTCCCTCAGGTCCCTGAGGTGGGTTTTTTTTCTATAGAAAAAATTCCCTCAGGTCCCTGAGGTGGGTTTTTTTTTCTATAGAAAAAATTCCCTCAGGTCCCTGAGGTGGGTTTTTTTTCTATAGAAAAAATTCCCTCAGGTCCCTGAGGTGGGTTTTTTTTTTCTATAGAAAAAATTCCCTCAGGTCCCTGAGGTGGGTTTTTTTTCTATAGAAAAAATTCCCTCAGGTCCCTGAGGTGGGTTTTTTTTCTATAGAAAAAATTCCCTCAGGTCCCTGAGGTGGGTTTTTTCTATAGAAAAAATTCCCTCAGGTCCCTGAGGTGGGTTTTTTCTATAGAAAAAATTCCCTCAGGTCCCTGAGGTGGGTTTTTTCTATAGAAAAAATTCCCTCAGGTCCCTGAGGTGGGTTTTTTCTATAGATAAAACCCACCCTTTCAAGAGATCTTCTGCAGAAAGAATATCCCTTAAAAGGTCTTTCATACTTGGAAGATCGCCTCAAAACGACTTTGGAATATATAAGACCCCTTCAAGAGGCATCTGATAGATAGAAGACACCTTTAAGAGGTCTTCGATCGACAGAATAACCTTTGGTGTTCTGCAGACGGAAACATTTCAAGAGGACTTCCATAGAGAGAAGACGCCTAAAAGAAGTTTTCGGTAGATAGAAAACCCCTCAAGAGGTCTTCCATAGCGAGAAGACCCATTCAAGAGGTCTTCGCCTTCTCTCTATGAAAGACCTCTTTAAATGTTTCCGTCTGCAGAACACCAAAGAAAAAATTCCCTCAGGTCCCTGAGGTGGGTTTTTTTTCTATAGAAAAAATTCCCTCAGGTCCCTGAGGTGGGTTTTTTTCTATAGAAAAAATTCCCTCAGGTCCCTGAGGTGGGTTTTTTTTTCTATAGAAAAAATTCCCTCAGGTCCCTGAGGTGGGTTTTTTTTCTATAGAAAAAATTCCCTCAGGTCCCTGAGGTGGGTTTTTTTTCTATAGAAAAAATTCCCTCAGGTCCCTGAGGTGGGTTTTTTTCTATAGAAAAAATTCCCTCAGGTCCCTGAGGTGGGTTTTTTTTCTATAGAAAAAATTCCCTCAGGTCCCTGAGGTGGGTTTTTTCTATAGAAAAAATTCCCTCAGGTCCCTGAGGTGGGTTTTTTTTCTATAGAAAAAATTCCCTCAGGTCCCTGAGGTGGGTTTTTTTTCTATAGAAAAAATTCCCTCAGGTCCCTGAGGTGGGTTTTTTTTCTATAGAAAAAATTCCCTCAGGTCCCTGAGGTGGGTTTTTTTTCTATAGAAAAAATTCCCTCAGGTCCCTGAGGTGGGTTTTTTTTCTATAGAAAAAATTCCCTCAGGTCCCTGAGGTGGGTTTTTTTTCTATAGAAAAAATTCCCTCAGGTCCCTGAGGTGGGTTTTTTTTCTATAGAAAAAATTCCCTCAGGTCCCTGAGGTGGGTTTTTTTTCTATAGAAAAAATTCCCTCAGGTCCCTGAGGTGGGTTTTTTTTCTATAGAAAAAATTCCCTCAGGTCCCTGAGGTGGGTTTTTTTTCTATAGAAAAAATTCCCTCAGGTCCCTGAGGTGGTTTTTTTTTCTATAGAAAAAATTCCCTCAGGTCCCTGAGGTGGGTTTTTTTTCTATAGAAAAAATTCCCTCAGGTCCCTGAGGTGGGTTTTTTTTTCTATAGAAAAAATTCCCTCAGGTCCCTGAGGTGGGTTTTTTTCTATAGAAAAAATTCCCTCAGGTCCCTGAGGTGGGTTTTTTTTCTATAGAAAAAATTCCCTCAGGTCCCTGAGGTGGGTTTTTTTTCCTATAGAAAAAATTCCCTCAGGTCCCTGAGGTGGGTTTTTTTCTATAGAAAAAATTCCCTCAGGTCCCTGAGGTGGGTTTTTTTTCTATAGAAAAAATTCCCTCAGGTCCCTGAGGTGGGTTTTTTTTCTATAGAAAAAATTCCCTCAGGTCCCTGAGGTGGGTTTTTTTTCTATAGAAAAAATTCCCTCAGGTCCCTGAGGTGGGTTTTTTTTCTATAGAAAAAATTCCCTCAGGTCCCTGAGGTGGGTTTTTTTCTATAGAAAAAATTCCCTCAGGTCCCTGAGGTGGGTTTTTTTCTATAGAAAAAATTCCCTTAGGTCCCTGAGGTGGGTTTTTTTTCTATAGAAAAAATTCCCTCAGGTCCCTGAGGTGGGTTTTTTTCTATAGAAAAAATTCCCTCAGGTCCCTGAGGTGGGTTTTTTTTTCTATAGAAAAAATTCCCTCAGGTCCCTGAGGTGGGTTTTTTTTCTATAGAAAAAATTCCCTCAGGTCCCTGAGGTGGGTTTTTTTTTCTATAGAAAAAATTCCCTCAGGTCCCTGAGGTGGGTTTTTTTCTATAGAAAAAATTCCCTCAGGTCCCTGAGGTGGGTTTTTTTTTTCTATAGAAAAAATTCCCTCAGGTCCCTGAGGTGGGTTTTTTTTCTATAGAAAAAATTCCCTCAGGTCCCTGAGGTGGGTTTTTTTTCTATAGAAAAAATTCCTCAGGTCCCTGAGGTGGGTTTTTTTCTATAGAAAAATTCCCTCAGGTCCCTGAGGTGGGTTTTTTCTATAGAAAAAATTCCCTCAGGTCCCTGAGGTGGGTTTTTTCTATAGAAAAATTCCCTCAGGTTCCTGAGGTGGGTTTTTTCTATAGAAAAAATTCCCTCAGGTCCCTGAGGTGGGTTTTTTCTATAGAAAAAATTCCATCAGGTCCCTGAGGTGGGTTTTTTCTATAGAAAAAATTCCCTCAGGTCCCTGAGGTGGGTTTTTTCTATAGAAAAAATTCCCTCAGGTCCCTGAGGTGGGTTTTTTCTATAGAAAAAATTCCCTCAGGTCCCTGAGGTGGGTTTTTTCTATAGAAAAAATTCCCTCAGGTCCCTGAGGTGGGTTTTTTCTATAGAAAAAATTCCCTCAGGTCCCTGAGGTGGGTTTTTTCTATAGAAAAAATTCCCTCAGTTCCCTGAGGTGGGTTTTTTCTATAGAAAAAATTCCCTCAGGTTCCTGAGGTGGGTTTTTCTATAGAAAAAATTCCCTCAGGTCCCTGAGGTGGGTTTTTTCTATAGAAAAAATTCCCTCAGGTCCCTGAGGTGGGTTTTTTCTATAGAAAAAATTCCCTCAGGTCCCTGAGGTGGGTTTTTTCTATAGAAAAAATTCCCTCAGGTCCCTGAGGTGGGTTTTTTCTATAGAAAAAATTCCCTCAGGTCCCTGAGGTGGGTTTTTTCTATAGAAAAAATTCCCTCAGGTCCCTGAGGTGGGTTTTTTCTATAGAAAAAATTCCCTCAGGTCCCTGAGGTGGGTTTTTTCTATAGAAAAAATTCCCTCAGGTCCCTGAGTTGGGGTTTTTCTATAGAAAAAATTCCCTCAGGTCCCTGAGGTGGGTTTTTTCTATAGAAAAAATTCCCTCAGGTCCCTGAGTTGGGGTTTTTCTATAGAAAAAATTCCCTCAGGTCCCTGAGGTGGGTTTTTTCTATAGAAAAATTCCCTCAGGTCCCTGAGATGGGTTTTTTCTATAGAAAAATTCCCTCAGGTCCCTGAGGTGGGTTTTTTCTATAGAAAAAATTCCCTTAGGTCCCTGAGGTGGGTTTTTTCTATAGAAGCTCTTAAGGGGGTTTTCTATCAAGCGAAAACTCCTTTTAGGGGTCTTCCCTCTATCGAAGACCTTCTTCTTTTCTGTCGATCGAAGACCTCTTAAAGGTGCCTTCTATCTATCCGATGCCTCTTGAAGGGGTCTTATATGTTTCAAAGTCTTTTTGAGGCGATCTTCCAAGTATGAAAGACCTCTTAAGGGATATTCTTTCTGCAGAAGATTTCTTGAAAGTGTCCTCTACCTTCAGAAGAGCCCTTGAAACGGCCCTCTATGCCTATAGAAGACCTGTTGGAGGGCTCCTCTATCTATTGAAGGCCTCTTGAATTGGACTTTTAGATACCGAAGGTCTTTTGAAGGAGTCTTCTATCTATCGACAACCTCTTGAAAGGACTTTCTATCTATCGAAGACCTCTTCTGTCTACAGAAGAAGGGGTGAAGGGGTGTTCTGTCTATAGAAGACTTCTAAAATGAGTATTTTGCTGATGGAAGACCTTTCAAATGGAATTTCTATCTACAGGAGACCTCTTCTTTCTTTAGAACACCACTCGAAGGGAACTTTTATCTATAGAAAACCACCGGAATTCAGTCGTATTTCTATTAAGTACCACTGAAAAATCTCTTATTTACAGAAGACCCTTTCCAATCCTCCTGTTATGCTTATAGAAGGTCTCTTTCTTTAATATCTCCTTCTTTCATAACAATTACAATAACAACTCTGACCTACTTTTCGAATATCAAAGTCTTTGATTTCGATTTTTTTTCTCCCTCGCCAATTACAATAAAATTTATATCCGCATGATTTGTGTATTTATTTTATCCCTTACTTTGTTTTACGGCAAACTAATCCAATCATCACAAACCACACAAAGAAGTTCCCCCCTCCTCTCATTCACCACTCAATAAAAAAGCAAAAACGTACACAAATCATAAATTCATGTTCACACCATTCATCCGTCCGACCCGCATAATAGTTTTTTTGTTCTTCTTGTATTGGGACAAATTGGCGAACACGATATTCAAAAGTAAATTGACCCCAATAACCTCTAAGTTATACATTAATGGCCAGCAAAAAGAAGAAAAAAACAACAAACCGAAAGACAGATAATCAGGCAAGGTGATAGATAAACCAAGCAAAGATGCTTAGATTCCGATAGAAGCTGTTGAGGTTTTCAACGATCAACGGTCTCGTGTTTTTTTTTCGATTCTAAGGTATCTTCTTCTTCTAACGGCTGGCTGGCGTTTGGTTTAGGTCGGCAAATAAATAAACAAAAAATCATATTTTAAGTATCAATGTTTGGAGTTGTTGTCGTTGTTGTTGCTGGTTTATTTACTTAATGTGTTTCTTGTTGTTGTTGTTTTTAGTTCTTCTTTTGAGCTTCACGAAATTTATGTGTTGACCTAAATGAGGTTTAAGCCAAAAGCCATATTATGCGGCATCATAGGCAAGCACAATCGGCATCATCAGCATCACAACAACCATCGAAGCCGATGCCGATTCTGAGGCTGATTATGACGACGATGATTGTCTTATAGTTCAGCATAAGTTGTTGTTATTATTGTTCGTCTTGAAATTACCAACTGAAATCCAAGTATTCGAAATCAACCACCAATCGACGGCATAAACCAAACAATTCATTTTTTCCACCATCAAATTACAAATGGAGTTTCTGCTTCGTGCCTTGCCTTATGGCTGCGGTTGATGGGATTGACACACATTCGCACAAATAAAACTCCATTTTATTTGCCATAAGTCATGTAATAATCCTTAAAAATCCCACAGCGATGGCGCGATGGCACGATGACTGTGCAGCGAGAAACAAAGTGTTACGCAATCCGACCGTTAAATAATTTTACACGGTGGAAGAGGATTTTTCAGTTTTTTTTTTTTGGGTAAAACAGGGACCGTGGGAGAGATGAGACCACAGAAGACCTCTTGCAATATGCTTTTGACAACACAAGACCTCTTGGGGTCCTCTATAGACAACAGAAGACCTCTTAATGTCCCCTATAAACAACAAAAATGCTCTTGACTAAAGACAACAGAGTAACCCCTGAGGTGTTCTTTAGACAACAAAAAACATCCTAAGGTCTCCTAAAGATAGCAGAAGAACCCCTAGGACTTCCATAAAGGACAGAGGAACTCCTAAGGTCTTCTGAATACCACGTAAGATCTCCTGAGGTCTGGAAAACACAACAGAAGACCTCGTAAGGTCTTCTATAGACAACAGAAAACCTTCTAGGGACAACATAAGTCCCCAAGTCTCCGTTTTGTCTTCTATAGAGAACAGAGAAACTCCAAAGGTCTTCAGAATACAACGGAAGATATCCTAAGGTCTACAAATGAGAACAGAATACCTCCTAAGATCTACTAAAGACCTCATAAGGTCTAATAAAAATTTATAGACATCCTGAGGTCTTCTGAATACCTCCTTAGGTGTTCTATAGACAACACAAAACCTCTTCCGTTGTGTACAGAATACCTTACGAGTCCTTTAGAATACTTACACAACGGAAGACCCCCAGAGGTGTTCTATAGACAAAGGAAGTCATCCTAGCAGAAGATCCCCTTATGTTTTCTATAGAGAACAGAGAAATTCCAGAGGTCTTCTAAATACAACAGAAGATATCCTAAGGTCTGCTAAAGGCAACAGGAGACCTCCTAAGTTAATCTAAAGTCAACAGAAGACCTGCCAAGGTCTTCTAAAGTCAGCAGACGATCTCCCAAGGTCTTCTATTATAACAGAATACCTCTTAAGGTTATTTATAGACAATAGAAGACCCCTTAAGATCATCCATCGACATCAGGAGACCTTCTAAGGTCTTCTGAAGACAACGGAGGTTCTCCCAAGGTCTTTTAATGACAAAGAAAGACCTCCTAAGATTTTCTGAAGACAGCGGAAGATTTCCTAAGACAACGGAAGACCTCCTAAGGTCTGCAAAAGACAACAGAAGACCTCATAAGGTCTTTTAAAAGAGCAAGAGAACTCAAAAGAACAACAGACAATCACCTAAGGTCATCTATAGACAACAAAAACCTTCTAAGGTCTTCTAACGACATCGGAAGACCTCCTAAGGTCTTCTAAAGACAACAGACGATCCGCTAAGGTCTTCTGAAGACAACGGACGATCTTCCAAGGTCTTCTATAGATAACAGAAGACTTCACAAGGTTTTCTTAAGACAACAAAAGATCTCCTAAGGTCTTGTATAGACAACGGAAGACTTCCAAAGGTCTTCTTAAGACAAGAGAAAACCTCCTAAGGTATTCTTAAGACAACAGAAGACCTCCTAAGGCCTTCTAAGGACAACAAAGGACCTCCTAAGGTCTTCTAAAGACAACGGAAGATCTTCTAAGGTCTTTCAAAGACAAAAGAAGCCCTCCTAAGGTCTTCTGAAGACAACGGACGATCTCTCTATAGATAACAGAAGACCTCATAAAGTCTTCTTAAGGCAACAAAAGATCTCCTTAGGTCTTCTATAGACAACGGAAGACTTTCCAAGGTCTTCTTAAGAGAACAGAAGACCTCTTAAGGTATACTAAGGACAACAGACGCCCTTCTAAGGTCTTCTAAAGATAACGGAAGACCTCCTAAGGTCTTCTAAGAAGACCTCCTAAGGTCTTCTAAGATGACCTCCTAAGATCGACTAAAACAACAGAAGACCTCTTAAGGTCTTCTATAGACAACAAAATACCTCCTTAGGTCTTCTATAGACATCAGAAGACCTCATATGGTTTTCTAAAGACAACAAAAGACTACCTAAGGTCTTCTAAGGACAACAGAAAACCTCCTAAGGTCTCCTAAAGACAGTGGAAGGTCTTTTTAAGACAACAGAAGACCGCGTGAGGAATTCTGTAGACAACAGAAGATCTGATAAGGTCTTATAAAACAGTAAAAGGCCTACTAAGGACAACAGTCAACCCCCTGAGGCCTTCAATTGACAACAAAATACCTCCTAAGAGAACAGAAGACCTCCTATGGTCATCTATAGACAACAGACTTCCTAAGGTCATATATAGACACCAGAAGACAAGAAGGTTTTCTGAAGATAACGGAAGATCTGTTAAGGTCTTCTATTGAAAATAGAATCCCTCCTAAGGGCTTCCGAAGACAACAGAAGATCTTCTAAGGTCTTTATAGACAACAGAAGACCTCCTAAGGTCTTCTGAAGACAACGGAAGACCTCTTAAGGTCTTTTATAGATAACAGATGTCCCCCATGAGGTATTCTATAAACAACGGAAGACCTTCTTAGGTCTTCACAAGAGAACGGAAAATCTCCTAAAGTCTTCTATAGACAACAGAAGACCTTCTAATATCTGCTAAAAACAACAGAAGACCTCTTGAGGCCCTCATGAGCAACAGAGGACCTCTTGAGTTCTTCTAGAGGCTGAACAAATTCCATAAGGTCTTCTTGAGACAACGGAAAATCTTTTGATGTATAGACAACAGAACATTTCTTGAGGAAGATCTCTTAC
Organism: Musca autumnalis; assembly: GCF_047663935.1. Lineage (NCBI taxonomy): Eukaryota > Metazoa > Arthropoda > Insecta > Diptera > Muscidae > Musca > Musca autumnalis. The sequence goes on from NW_027411977.1 coordinate 230,296,965, forward strand.
AGTCTTCCATAAACAATATATGGCATCTGTGGTATTATTAGACCCTCTTCAGATATTTTAAAGACAACTGAAGACTTTGTGAGATCTTCCATGGACACCATAAGACTTCTTAAGGTCTGATACATATATTCAACAGAATACCCCTTGAGGTCATCTTTACACATCAGAAGACCTCTTGAGGTTTTCTGTAGAGCAACTCCTCTAGATATTCTTTTTTTTTTTTTTTTTGTAAGCAGTAGTGCGATTCTCTAACACATTTTTTGAGTTACCGACAAAAATCGGTAACATTAAAACGCTAAATTATGAATGAAAAGTTCATGTAAAAGTTGACAACACTCTTGCTATCGGTAGAACTTTACGACTGCTTTTTATTCGTCGCTAACTTACCGAAAAACGTCGGTAATTACCGAAATCATAAAAATTTTAATTTTTAACTCAAAAAATGATTTAGAGAATCGCACTACTGAAGAGCTTTTTAGTTCCTCTATAGCCAGAAGACCTATTGTAGCTTTTTCTAGACAAAACGTTTTTTTTGCGTCTCCTGTAGACAAAAGGTCTCTTGAGGTCTTCTATAGCAAACCGATGATATTTTGAGGTCAAAAGACAACAGAAGACATTTTGAGGTCATTTATATGCCTTATGAGTTAGGTTTTCTAACTGCAGAAGGCCTTTTGAGGGGAGGAAGAAGCCTTTCCTCTTTAGAAGACCTCTTGAAGGGGTATCTATCTACGGAAGATTTCTTCAAGGGAAGGTCTCTTGTTGTGGTTTCTATTTTTAATACATCTTTTGAAGTGGTCTTCTATCTACAGAAGACTGCTGCAGAAGTCTTCGTGAAGGGTTCTTCTATCTTTCAATTGCCTTGTGAAGGGAGTATTCTTTCTATCAAGGACATCCTGATGCTGTCTTCTATCTGCAGACGACCTCTTGAAGTGGTCTTCTCTATACATACATATATAAAAAGACCTCTTCAAGGAGCCTTCTTCCTTTAGAAGACCTTTTGAAGAGGTTTTATATCTATAGGAGACCATTTGATTGAGATTTCTATCTATAGAAGACCTCCTTAAGGAGGATTCTTTCTTTCGAAGACTCCTTGAACGGATCTCCTATCTATTGAATAACTTTTGGTGAGACTTCGTTTTATGGAAGATCTATCTAATGAAGGCATTTTTTATCTGCAGAAGGCCTCTTGGTGAGGCTTCCTTTTATGGAAGACCTCATGAAGAGATTTTTTATCTACAGAAGGTATCTTCTATCTTTAGAAGTCATCTTGGTGAAGCTCAATGGGAAGATTGACACAGAAGCCTTGTTAGAATGTTGCATAACAATTGTGATTGTGTGGAGAGTTCTAGGGCATAGATGAACAAATGCTCCCTTCTGGTCTGTTTCAAAACTGCGAGAATCTACTAATTTTTACTATTTTTTCCGATAACATAAAGGAAAAATTGTTATCGTCGTAAAAATTTGTAGCTTCTTGCAGGTTCTGGAACAGACCATTCGTGTTCATCATTTTTCTAGGAATAGCTAAGGCGGCCATCAGACCATCTGCTTTTTCACATGTACGTTGTCACTTTGGGTATACTAATACCATGGCACAATAATACAGGTACAGCGGCAAAAACACATACAAAATGTAAACAAGCAATTCACAATAATACATTATTGTGACCAAATTTGACGTTTGGTATGATTTGATCATGGTGGAATAAGAAGGTGTTATATCAAATCATGTCAAACGTCAAATTTGCTCACAATAATGCATTACTGTGAATTGCTTGTTTACATTTTGTGTGTGATTTTATTCACAATAACGCATTTTGACAACTGGTATGAAGATCAGCTGCCAAAAATACCATCTTTTGTTCCAAACATAGAAAACAAAAACAACTTTCGAATTTCCGCAATATTGTAAAAATCGTTAACAATACCGATTGTAGGAACTATCATAATCTAATTTTGTTTACAAAAAGTATTGTCAACCCAGAAAACCAGCCCAGAAATTTTCGATTTGAGTGTATATACTTCTCATATACACTTTTCACATAACTTGGATATAAATGTCGCGTATAATATTGCAATCATTGATGAACACAATACATGGTTTGCTGCATTGGCTGACAACAAAGACAAACAAAAAGCCACAAGCACCCACCACAACATAAGGAATAATTAAACACCATAACAAACTCCGGTATAACACCAAACCTCAAAGCACAATGAAGATAGAAGAATGAAACAAAACAGAAACAAATAAAAACAAGAGTATCAATGTTGGTATACATACACACAAAACCAAAGATAAAGGCATCATGTCATACAAATAAAACTCACCATAATTGTTTTTTTCAACACGGCATCGAATAACGAGAGAAAAGAAAAAAATTTCGAAGAAAGGAGAGAACTATTGTCCAGTTGACAAAAACTATTTTTGGATTTAACAAAACCCAATTGTTGGAATCACAATACTACATTTGGAATTTAACAATATCTTTACAATACATATTTTGCTCTTCGAATATTGTTGGATCAATCATATTTTTTTCTCTGCGTGTGGTAGCCTGTGGTAAAAGAGAAAGGGATTTGTGCTCTCTCTCCTTTCTCACTTTCTTAAAAATTGCTGCCAGTTTTACCACTCTTTGGGGTTATAGGCCGTTTACATATAACCGGGTTAACCCAGTGGGTCTGGGTTTCAAAAGTCATTTCCATTGTGTATACTTCAAATAAATCCTCATAAAGAAGGTTAACCCTGCAAAAAACTATAATATAAACGCCGTATAAAGGAACGTTTTGAAGGTTAAAAATGGTAACCTCAGGTAAGTAAGGGAACACAGCTATTGTGAGCAAATTTGACGTTTGACATGATTTGATGTAACACCTTCTTATTCCACCATTATCTGTGCAGAGGATCAAAATAAAACTCGAAAATCGACGAATAGTCAATTATAATCGGATTTCTGCGGTTATCAAAACGTCGAGAGTCGAGTTTTAGGACATTTATAAGACCTCGGCACATACGGTCCGTTGAATGTCGAGTTACAACAAATACATGAAAACTTCAAGAACAAACTTGGCAGTTACACTCACATTATACATGTGGTCTTTCGATTATTGCTTTTCATGTGGGTACACACGATCAGTTTTGACTGTCAGTTTTGCTCAAATAATCGGCTGCTTGCCAGTGTGGCCGTTCATTTTCGTCAGTCACAAAACATTTTGTGGTTGCTGGAAAGTTTGACATTTATCGATATTTCCGAAAAATCGACAGTTAAAACTGATCGTGTGTACCCCGCTTTACCTATCCCTTCCCTGAATCTCCTATGCACTATCCCGTCTACACTAGACTCGTCAGCAAGACTATTTACATAAACGCATTTTATATTTAGCATTTAATAAAACATGCATTATTTAAGCTGTCAATTCCATACAATAGCTGTCAAATAAATGGCGTAAACTCCCAAAACACCTGAAAAAACTTAGTCCATATTTATATTAGGCAATTTTCCTTCCGGCAATTGTCAGTTTTATGGAGAGAAAGGTGAGGTATATGATAACCCTTTGCCTCTCAACACCCTCTCTCACCGACAAACTGACAATTGCCGCAAGGAAAATTGCCTAATGTAAATATGGACTTATCATCTAACAAAAGTTGTTCCACATTCAATAGCAACGTTGGGCGCCAGTAATGAAAAAATTGCTTCCTTTATTCTTCCACCCCCACTGTGCCTTAACTTTAATGGCGATGATCTCTTCAAATAAGGAAGAATTTGACGAAACAAAATGAATGAACATTTTGTGAAGATGCGCCAGGCAAGGCACGAAGAAAAACGATAAACCACAGCTGTGTTCAAATGAAATGAACATTCAATGATGATGGTCTCCTATCAATTTTGCTACTATGTCACAATTTACAGATGATTGCGAACATGGCTAGAGATCCTCCAACCACAACATCACTGAGAAGAAATACATAGCTGTTCGAAGTGGAAATGCCACCAGTTGTAGCTGCAGCATTGCAATTATTTTAGGCATTAGCATACAAAAGAGATGCCACTTTTTGTGATGCCATTTGCAAAAAAACATTTAGTTTTTTACTGGTTCGCAAATAAAATGTTATGTCTTACCACGATCGCTAGAGAGGGAGACAACAAAACAATAACAATAAATAATATTTATTTTAAATGTCAAACACGCAAAAGAAATTGCAAAAAAAACTTGCAAAAAACTATTAACAAATGGCAATACAAAACCTAAGTGGGCAGGCGACACATTAGGTTTTCTCTCAATGTTGAGGTTGGTGTGGTGAAATCGATTATTGTGTCCATAATTTGACATTTTTAAAAGTTTGTGTGGTTACCAAGCCACCTAAGATAACTAGAGCCGATGGTGGGGGAAGCTGGAAACACACTCGAAATCCAATTCACAAATGAAATCTAAATCCTAGCAGAAAAACTAAACGATTGAAATCTCGTCTTGATGGTTTTTCCTGTTTTGACTGCCGCACATAATTGCTTCTCAACGTATTCGTCGTCGTTGTTGTTGTTGCTGTTAAATTTATGAAAAATTATTAAACGTAAAACAACATATCTTGTGGTTGTTTTGGCAAATTTACACGCCGTTCCTCAAACATGCTTTGTGGCGGCACAATGCCGCGTCTCATTCAGTCAATGAGACGTCGCTTGGTGTTGTAATCAGCACTCCTTTTTCTTAATTCTACGCTAATGTGTAGCCCCGATGCCATTTGACATTTCGCAATGACGATGCCGCTGACGTTTATCGGCAGGTAAGCTGTGTTCAAACAAAAAAATGAGCAATGAACAATTTGTGGTAAATAAAAGAAAAAACTTGGTGATAAATTTTAAATGTTCTACCACTTGTTGTCGTCGATGTCGTATTATTAAAATGTCAATTAATTAAAATATTCCAATATGTCCACGATTATATTCAAGGTTGTGCAGAAAAAATGCAACATGTGAACTTTTCAATGGAATTTTTGTCGGAAAAGGTTATACAGATGAGGATTTACATATTGATGATGTGAAGTTGGACGCTTTTGGTGGTCTAGGAGAAGACAGAGGACCCCTCAAAGATGACTTCTGTAGATAGAAGATCCCTTCAACAGGTGTTCGATAGATGGAAGACACCTACAAAATGTCTTCGATAGATAGGAAGTCCCCTTCAAAGGGCATTTTATTGATGAAAGAACCCCTAAAGAAGTCTTCTATAGATAGAAAACTCCTTAAAGAGGTCGCCACTAGATAGACCTCAGGTTTCCTCTATAGAACAAATTTCCTAAGGCCCTGAAAAAAATGTCCTCAGGTCACTTAGGTGGGTTTCTTCTATAGAAAAAATTTCCTCAGGTCCCTGAGGTGGGTTTTTTCTATAGAAAAAATTTCCTCAGGTCCATGAGGTGGGTTTTTTTCTATAGAAAAAATTTCCTCAGGTCCATGAGGTGGGTTTTTTCTATAGAAAAAATTTCCTCAGTTCCCTGAGGTGGGGTTTTTCTATAGAAAAAATTTCCTCAGGTCCCTTAGGTGGGTTTTTTCTATAGAAAAAATTTCTTCAGTTCCCTGAGGTGGGGTTTTTCTATAGAAAAAATTTCCTCAGGTCCCTGAGGTGGGTTTTTTTCTGTAGAAAAAATTTCCTCAGGTCCTTGAGATGGGTTTTTTTCTATAGAAAAAATTTCCTCAGGTCGCTGAGATGGGGTTTTTTTATAGAAAAAATTTCCTCAGGTCCCTGAGATGGGGTTTTTTCTTTAAAAAAAAATTCCTCAGGTCCCTGAGATGGGTTTTTTCTATAGAAAAAATTTCCTCAGGTCCCTGAGGTGGGTTTTTTATATAGAAAAATTTCCTCAGGTACCTGAGGTGGGTTTTTTCTATAGAAAAATTCCCTCAGGTCCCTGAGGTGGGTTTTTTCTATAGAAAAAATTTCCTCAGGTCCCTGAGGTGGGTTTTTTCTATAGAAAAAATTTCCTCAGGTCCCTGAGGTGGGTTTTTTCTATAGAAAAAAATTCCTCAGGTCCCTGAGGTGGGTTTTTTCTATAGAAAAAATTTCCTTAGGTCCCTGAGGTGGGTTTTTTCTATAGAAAAAATTTCCTCAGGTCCCTGAGGTGGGTTTTTTCTATAGAAAAAATTTCCTCAGGTCCCTGAGGTGGGTTTTTTCTCAGGTCCCTGAGGTGGGTTTTTTCTATAGAAAAAATTTCCTCAGGTCCCTGAGGTGGGTTTTTTCTATAGAAAAAATTTCCTCAGGTCCCTGAGGTGGGTTTTTTCTATAGAAAAAATTTCCTCAGGTCCCTGAGGTGGGTTTTTTCTATAGAAAAAATTTCCTCAGGTCCCTGAGGTGGGTTTTTTCTATAGAAAAAATTTCCTCAGGTCCCTGAGGTGGGTTTTTTCTATAGAAAAAATTTCCTCAGGTCCCTGAGGTGGGTTTTTTCTATAGAAAAAATTTCCTCAGGTCCCTGAGGTGAGTTTTTTCTATAGAAAAAATTTCCTCAGGTCCCTGAGGTGGGTTTTTTCTATAGAAAAAATGTCCTCAGGTCCCTGAGGTGGGTTTTTTCTATAGAAAAAATGTCCTCAGGTCCCTGAGGTGGGTTTTTTCTATATAAAAATTTTCCTCAGGTCCCTGAGGTGGGTTTTTTCTATAGAAAAAATGTCCTCAGGTCCCTGAGGTGGGTTTTTTCTATAGAAAAAATGTCCTCAGGTCCCTGAGGTGGGTTTTTTCTATAGAAAAAATGTCCTCAGGTCCCTGAGGTGGGTTTTTTCTATAGAAAAAATGTCCTCAGGTCCCTGAGGTGGGTTTTTTCTATAGAAAAAATGTCCTCAGGTCCCTGAGGTGGGTTTTTTCTATATAAAAATTTTCCTCAGGTCCCTGAGGTGGGTTTTTTCTATAGAAAAAATGTCCTCAGATCCCTGAGGTGGGTTTTTTCTATAGAAAAAATGTCCTCAGGTCCCTGAGGTGGGGTTTTTCTATAGAAAAAATTTCCTCAGGTCCCTGAGTTGGGTTTTTTCTATAGAAAAATTTCCTCAGGTCCCTGAGATGGGTTTTTTCTATAGAAAAAATGTTCTCAGGTCCCTGAGGTGGGTTTTTTCTATAGAAAAAATTTTCTCACGTCCCTGAGGTGGGTTTTTTCTATAGAAAAAATTTCCTCAGGTCCCAGAGGTGGGTTTTTTCTATAGAAAAAATTTCCTCAGGTCCCTGAGGTGGGATTTTTCTATAGAAAAAATTTCCTCAGTTGCCTGAGGTGGGTTTTTTCTATCGAAAAAATTTCCTCAGGTCCCTGAGGTGGGTTTTTTTCTATTGAAAAAATTTCCTCAGGTCCCTAAGGTGGGTTTTTTCTATCGAAAAAATTTCCTCAGGTCCCTAAGGTGGGTTTTTTCTATCGAAAAAATTTCCTCAGGTCCCTAAGGTGGTTTTTTTCTATATAAAAAATTTCCTCAGGTCCCTGAGGTGGGTTTTTTCTATAGAAAAAATTTCCTCAGGTCCCCGAGGTGGGTTTTTTCTATAGAAAAAATTTCCTCAGGTCCCTGAAGTGGGTTTTTTTCTATAGAAAAAATTTCCTCGGGTCCCTGAGGTGGGTTTTTTTCTATAGAAAAAATTTCCTCTGGTCTCTGAGATGGGTTTTTTCTATAGAAAAAAATTCCTCAGGTCCCTGAGCTGAGCATTTCTATAGAAAACTTTTCCTCAGGCCCCTGAGAAGGAAGGGGTTTTTTATAGAAAAAAATTCTCAGGACCCTGAGAAGGAAGAGGTTTTCTATAGAAAACAAACCTCTGGTCCCTGAGGGTGATGAGTGCTATAGAAAAAAAATTTGCTCAGGTCCTTGAAGTGGGGTTTTTTAAATACAAATTTTCTTCATATCCCTGAGGTGCGTTTTTTCTACAGAAAAAATTTCCTCAGGTCCCTGAGGTGGGGTTTTTCTATAGAAAAAATTTCCTCAGGTCCCTGAGGTAGGTTTTTTCTACAGAAAAAAAATTTCAGGTCCCTGAGGTGGAGTCTTTCTAGAGAAAAAATTACCACATGTCCCTGAGGTGGGGGTTTCCTATACGAAAAATTTCCTCAGGTCCCTGAGCTGGGTTTTTCTAAAGAAAAAGTTCCTCATGTCACTGAGGTTTGTTTTTCTATAGAAAAAATTCCTCAGGTCCCTGAGGTGGGTTTTTTCCATAGAAAAAATTTCCTCTGGTCTCTGAGATGGGTTTCTTCTATAGAAAAAAATTCCTCAGAACCCTGAGGTGGGTTTTTTCTAAAGAAAAAATTTCCTCAGGTCCCTGAGGTGGGTTTTTTCTATAGAAAAAATTTCCTGTGGTCCCTGAGAAGTGGTATTTCTATATAAAAAATTTCCTCAGGTCCCTGCGAAGGAAGGGATTTTCTATAGAAAAACCCTCAGGTCTCTGAGAAGGAAGGGGTTTTCTATAGAAAGCAAACCTCAGGTCCCTGAGGGTGATGATTTCTATAGAAAAAAATTGCTCGAGTACCTGAGGCGGGTTTTTTCTATAGAACAAATTGCTCGAGTGCCTGAGGTGGGTTTTTTCTATAGAAAAAATTGCTCGAGTGCCTGAGGTGGGTTTTTTCTATATAAAAAAATTCCTCAGGTCCCTGAGGTGGGTTTTTTCTATAGAAAAAAATTCCTCAGGTCCCTGAGGTGGGTTTTTCTAAAGAAAAAATTTCTGTAGATAGAAGACCACTGTCTTCTATATATGAAATAGCCTTTTAAATGATCTTCTTTAGATAGGGAAGTCTTTCAATTGGCATTATATGGTATCAACACCTTTTCGATAGATAAAGACCCCTTCATAGATAGGAGACCCCTTCAAGAGGTCTTCGATATATAGGAAAGAGATTCAAGGGGTCTACCCATGGCAGAACTACCAGGTAGTGGTATCACACCAGCTGACAGAATATGAAAAGTCAAATCCCTTTAAAAAAAAAAATTATTTTTGTTGTAATATCCCCAGCAACATGAAGAAAGTTTTGACATAACATATTCAAAATTTTACGATGCCACTACCTGGTATTTGTGCCATGGGTCTACCATAGGAAGAAGACTCCTTCAAGAGGTCTACGACAACTAGAAGACCCCTTCAAGAGGTCTAGCATAGAAGAAAACCCTTCTAGAGGTCTAGAGTAGAAGAAGACCCCTTCAAGAGGTCTAGCATAGAAGAAAACCCTTCTAGAGGTCTAGAGTAGAAGAAGACCCCTTAAAGAGGTCCTTTGTAGATTAAAGACCGCTTCCAGAGGTCTTTGCTAGATAGAATACCTCTTCAAGTGAATTAAGACACCTTCCAGAGGTGTTCATCTTATAGAAGTCCTCTTCAAGAGGTCTAATTTTTTGTTAATTTTTCAAATTATAAGGTTTTTAATTTTACTGACATTTGTGGGTAACTCGAAAAATGAGTTACAGAATTCCACTAAAGGTTACTCGTGGATTTTTAAAATTTTCCAGGTGTAAAACAAAAAGGCTCCCGGATTTTTAAAAACATTTTTTATCTATCGTTCATATTTTCCAAGACACTGTTCATATTTTTGTATAAATTACGCTTCCAATAACGCAAATATTCCATCCACTAACTGCCAACCAATCACCAAATGTCAAAATAATTTCAATTATTTTTCAAATTCACAAAAATATTCCCATAATACAAACACTAACGATGTTACTATACGAACCTTTAAAAAATATCTATTGGTAGGTACTTACATTTATCTCAAAACCAACGTGCAGCATCTCAAAAGTCCACTGACAACTCTTCATTGCTTTTGTAGGTTAGGTTGTTGAAAACATTTCCCGAAAAAAAAAAAAAACATAAAATGTAAGCATTAAATGACTGACCTATAACCTTTTGTAAAATTTAAACCACAAAACATAACTGAAAATTCCAACAACAAAGGCTTTGAATAATACCCAACAAACCAAATGTAGTCGGTAATAACTGCAATGCCATTATTTTATTTCAAGTCGCTGCCAGAGGCTCTCAAACTGTAGCATCAATTGGCATCAAACACACACAGACGGCACTGAATAATTGTAAAAAAAAAACAATAAGATAAACAATAGTGTTCAAATGTTGCCAATTGAACAGAGATGGGAGTTAAAGTTGAGACAAATAAGCAGCATGGAATGCTCGCTTAAATCGCCAGCTGTTACACTGTTGGTGTTAATTCCGAAAAGTTCGATTATTTGTAATTTTGTTCTTTCATTAATGCTAAATGCTTTCGTCAATGACTTCTTGTGGTTGTAGTTTTTTTTGTCAAACACGTTGTTTTTTTTTTCATCTTGAAGATGGAGACATTTAGGCAGCATTGCTACTCTTTGACATATTTATAAGCAAATTCTTTAGAATAAATCTCAACATTCTATTTTTTTAATAAATTGTCTAATTATATTCTAATTAATTGTCCACTATTTCGGTCACCTAACGCACACATTCCATATCTTAATGCCTAGAAAATTGCCATTTAAAAGGCATTAATTTAATTGCTAAAATTTAGTACGAAATGTCAAAGCGTGTTTTCGTTAACATTCAAAATAAAACAGTGGCGACGGCATTAGCCGTAGTTGCCGTCGCCGACCGGTTGATGGAATGAAATATGTACTTATTTTGCGTGTGTGTGAAATAATTCGTGTCGGTATTCAATTTCAATATTTGTTGAATTTCGCACACGATAATTGCAATGCTTAACTTAAGCATTAACTTGTAATCGCAGCATAAAGAATGGAAATAAAACAAATTTGCCAAACGCAAAAATCTATAGGCCAAGAAGAAACGAAATAAAATAATGCAAAACGTTTTTGGCAAAATGAAACAAACATTAATGGGTAACTTTGCTTATCTATTTTTGCATTAACCCACATTTCAAAATTTTGTTTGAGAAAAATGATTTGAATATTATTACTTCATACACATGTGAAATGTGAAACTATTTTCGTAAATTTTTAGCAATTAAAAAATCAAGTTTTTTGATTGATTTTATCAGTTGACAGATATAATTTTTTCTTGAAGTTAGTTTAGAGAAGGGATATGATGTAAAAGGTTAAAAAACTGTTTCTGTATATCGATAAGAAAATTAATGTGTACGAAATACTACCAAACTCGTGTGTGTATTGCTCTGTTCCAGAACCTGCAAGAATCTACTATTTTTTACTACGATAACATTTTTTCCTTTATGTTATCGGAAAAAATAGTAAAAATTAGTAGATTCTTGCAGTTCTGGAACAGACCGTTTGTTTTTAAATTTGTTTTTGTATTAAAGCAAAGGTAATTGTTCAATATACGATTGAACAACATATTTTTATTTTATGAAATTTTAATTGAACAATAATTTTCATTTCTTTCATTTAATCATAATTTGCATATATTTGTAAGTTAAGTCAAAATGCAGTAAAGCGGACTACAGCTGATCTGTATTATTGACCTTGGCCTTGAATTTGAATTTCTCTATTTACTACATTTCTGCATTAACCTTGAACTTGAAATTCTCTATTTACTTTTACTCAATTCCTACTCCAACTTCCACTTGTTTCTTTTCGCTCTATTTACTTCAGTGAACATACAGACATACCTATGTATGTGTACATAGACCTTTATGTTGTTGTTGACATTTTTTTTCTCAATCTCTTATTATGCCCTTACACACAAAAGGGATAGAGAAGAAGTTTTAGTTGTTTCGCGAACTAGCTATCAAAAAGATCAAAATTGTCTTTCAAATCGAGAAAACAAAAAGAAAACAAGTGGAAGTCAAACGCAAGGAAAAAACTTACAATCATTGTCGAAAAACAAATCTTGATATTTAAATAAGTAAATTAAACATAACTAAACAAAAACAATTGATGTGAATTGAAATTAAATTTTTTACCTTTCAAAGTAAAACAAAACTGAATTAAACTATTGTGAACTTTGTGTTTAAATAAAATTTGTAAAACCAAAATCAAATGACATCTTTTAATCAAAGAGGCATAAAACAAGTGGTAACTAAAGTGGACAAATAAAATAACAAATATTTAATAAGACAAATATAAACTAAAATTTACACAAAACCCCACCCCCTTGTAAATAAACATTTGGTCCTTCGAGCCGGATCGTGTGAAAAGTGAAAAATTACACTGTTAACAAAAACAAAAAAAAAAACAAAAAATAAATAACGAGCCAGTGACATTAAGTATAAAAGAAGTTCATAGTGACATAGTGCAAAAATCGTTTCATGTTCATAATATTTGACCTTCAAAATCGACCTAATTTGTTCTTGAACGGTGCCAAAATTTTGTTTGTCAAATTGTGTTACTTGTCGATCACAAGAAATAGAAAAAAATTCCCCGCTATTTCTAACGGACCTTTGTACATACAAATGTTCAATGTATATAACGTTGAACATCGCCAACAAATGTGTGTCTTCTTCTCTTTCCAGATTGCAGAAATTTTAACAAAATTGGAGTAAAACGACCTCAATAAAATTTACAAGCAAGTACATAAGAGAAGCAGTAAGTACAAACTCACCTATTTTTTATTTTGTACTAAGAGAGAGAGAGACTTTAACATATGACATTACATCTCTGAGAGGACATAGGGTTGCCATCTCGGATTAAATTTGAACATTTTTTGGGGAAAGTTAAACACATCAAAACAAGAAAAATAAATGCATATTTATTGAACTCATCTGCAGCTGAACATACCAGAACAAAAATTAATTGGCATTTTGATATTAATTTACGAAACTTTTTATCACTTTGCGGAATACGACATTTTTGCCCAACTTTACGTTGCTTTTGAATTCTCATACTGGGATTCGTGCTATTTGTCATAAAGATCTTTTGAAAACCACATACCCTTTTTTCATTTTGGCATAAATCACGTTTTGGTCGTTTTTTCGTCGACTTGGTTATTGTCTTTGGACCTTTTTGTAATATATTTAATATGTATTTTAAAATATTCTGCAACACACAGAATCAAAATTGACATTTTCAACCATTTTGTGACGTCGAATTACCTAGATAACTTTGGGATTTTGGTCGATTAATAAGATTTTGGTCATATTTAACAACATAATACAAATTTTGGAAATTATTAATGTCGGATGCTCAAGTTTACCGACATTCACAACAAACTTTAATATTCTTGGATTTCACTCGTACATTGCTGATTCTTTTGGAAAGTTTTTTTTTGTAAAAGCACTAACGTTGTACAACACTTTGGGCTGTTTATAACTCTACCACTTTATCATTTGTATTTTTTGGAAATTTTTGAACGATTTTCTTGAAGTTTAAATACGAGTCGTTGAGGACATTGCATTTATCTGGTGAAAGTTGCCACTGAACAATATAATAACTCAATTTGAATAGTTTTTTTTGGGAAAATCTCGAGTTAGTTCTTTGGACATTGTGAAAATATGGACATCACAAAAAAGTTCACTAACGCTTATAACGACCTGATCGATTTCAACGAATCGCAGGTTGGCGGTGCGGCAGAAGATAATGTACATTGTTTGCAAGCGCTTCGAGTTCATCTGGATCACATTTGGACACAAGTAAAACGATGTTACGAAGACTGTCGGGATTATGATGTCAAGGAAGGAGAAGCACCTGTTGACCTTACAAAACTTAGAGCACATTATAGAACGGCTATTTCAGTATACAAATCCACGTTAGGCATAATAAATGCAGAAATAGATACCCTTACCAATAAGTCAACAGAACCACATGAAACGACTGTACAGGACAATTCCGTACGTCGTTCAATAAAGCTTCCCCCTTGCGATACCGATGTTTTTTATGGTAGCTACAAGACGTGGCCGACCTTTAGAGACCTTTTTTCGGCTATTTATGTGGAAAATTCCGGAATTAGCAAGGTTGAAAAGTTATATCATCTTAAACAAAAGACCAGTGGGGAAGCTAGGGACATTATAGCGCATATCCCACTCACACATGACGGCTTTGACTTAGCGTGGAAAAGCCTAACCGACCGGTATGAGAATAAGCGCATGCAAGTGAATGAGCAGTTGAAGACTTTGTTCAGTTTACCTACGGTAACTGTTGATTCAAGCTCATCGTTAAAGTCACTGCAAAGGTCAGTAAATGGTTGTTTAGAAACCTTAAAGACTTTGGACATTGACATTGTAACATGGGATCCAATTCTCATTTATCTATGTTCACAAAAGTTACCTCGAAGCTATTTACAGGACTTTGAAAATACGTTAAGCGACAGTTCAACAATCCCAACATGGAAAAAATTCAATAACTTCCTAACACAACGATTCAAAACTTTAGAATCTGTTGGAAACATTCAACTTTCGACCTCAAAACCAGCTCAAGTTAATAAAGGAAATCCCCGACCTCAAAAGGAAAGAGTCAACTCATTTCAAACGAATGTTGAATACAATTCAAAGACAAATTTAACATCAGCTTCCAATAGACCACAAAAATCTATGAATCTTAAATGTCAGTACTGTAAAGAATGCCACTTAATGAGGAATTGTCCCAAATTTCTGGCAAAAACCGTAAACGATCGGATTCATGTCGTCAAAACGACAAAGACATGTTACAATTGCCTCCTAACTGACCATGGGGTTAGCGAGTGCAAAAGTAAATTCAATTGCAAACATTGCAATCTTCGACATCACACTCTTTTGCATAAAGGAGGTGAATCAACGACCTCCTTTGAATCACAGCTTGACGTACGACCTACCACAAGTACTCAAGCCCTAACAACAACCATACAGTCCACACCTTGTACAAAAACCAATCATCTAACTTCACTTGCTCTTCGCGATGAGAATCGACCTCAGTCGAAATCAGAAGAGACCTTGCTTTTCACAGCCTTAGTGGAAGTTGAATCAAAGGGAGAGAGATTCGAAGCCCGCGCAATCATCGATTCCGGCTCGCAATCGACCTTTATTTCTGAGAAGTTAAAAAATAGACTTCGACTTCCAACCAAACGTAACCTGGTGCACGTCTCAGGTCTTAACCCAGCAATGATGGAAACGTCAACACAAGCATGCCTTTTCACAATTCGCTCGCGGTTAAACCCTGAATTCAAACTTGACGTTTGGGCCCCTGTTCTAAAGACATTGTCATTCAACCTACCACCACAAAATATGGATATAGATATGTATGATGACCTAGATCATCCGCTTGCAGATCCACATTTTCATAAAAGCAGACCAGTTGACATTCTCATTGGTCTCGACATTTGTCCAACTATCTTCGACTTAGCGGTTCCGATGCGTTCACATGGCTCCCTATTGACTCAAAAAACTGTGTTTGGGTGGATTGTGGGAGGACCAGTAGAACGATCGACCCAGTCACCTAGCCATGTCTCACTCTTTAATGCCGTTGCCCTAGATAGTCTGCTGACACAATTTTGGGAGATGGAGGAAACGCCAAGTGAGACTTTGCGCTCAAAAGAAGACATTTTTTGCGAAAATCTTTACAAGTCAACGACTTCCAGAACAGCCTCCGGGAGATACATGGTGAACCTACCCTTCAAAAACGAGGAAAACATTGGCCATTCTAGGAACATAGCAATGGCGCAGTACCTTCGGATGGAGAAAATGCTTAGTACCAAACCAGAAGTCAAGGATTTATATGATAAAACCATCATGGAGTACCTGGACTTGGGGCACATGAAGAAAATTTCAAAGGACGATATCAATAATGGACCTAACTATTACCTTCCACATCATGCGGTAATAAAACCGGACCGTGTGACCACCAAGCTCAGAGTGGTTTTTAACGCCTCATCTCCCTCAGACAATAAAAAGAGTTTAAACGACATTTTGTTCCCTGGACCAATCCTTCAACAGGACCTTATTCTCCAGACCTTAAAATGGAGATTTTACAAATTTGTGTACAATGCCGACATTACCAAAATGTACCGGCAGATTTTAGTCCATCCTTCACAAACAAAGTATCAAAGAATACTATTTCGGACATCACCTAAAGGGCCAATTGAGGATTTTGAGCTCCTTACAGTGACCTTTGGAGTTAATTGCGCTCCTTTCCTAGCAATCAGGACCTTGTTGCAGTTAGCTGACGACATCAAGGACATATACCCCTTAGCCTCTCAGATATTAAAAAACAACATGTACGTGGATGATGTTTTGGCAGGAGGACATACCGTGGAAGAAGCAGTAACTTCAAGAAATCAATTAAATATTGCATTGACTTCAGCAGGATTTGAATTGAGAAAATGGGCCTCAAATAATCCCAGTATAATCAATGACCTCCCACCTGAACAACTTTTATCGGATGAGTGTTTACACCTGTCAGAAAATGTTGTAACAAAGACGTTGGGCATCAAATGGAACATCAGTAGTGATTCCTTTTCGTTTCCTCAACCCGATATCACGCTGAAGTCGTCGTTTACAAAAAGGGAAGTTCTCTCCGTAATAGCGCGGTTTTTTGACCCCTGCGGTTGGCTAGCGCCTATTATCGTTGTTGCCAAGATCATTATGCAGCAGATATGGCTCGATAAGGGCGGATGGGATGACGGACTTAAACCACTCACATCATCTGCATGGGAAAATTTTCTCCAAAATTGTCCAGACATTCAACATCAGGAAATACCACGTTGGATACAATATACTCCGTCATGCAAGATAGACATTCACGGGTTCTGTGATTCGTCTGAAAAAGCATATGCTGCGACCTTATTTATTCGAATCGAAGAAAATGACATCATACATACAAACCTCCTCGTTGCAAAAACCCGTGTTGCTCCAGTGAAGAAAATCTCCCTACCTCGGTTGGAACTTTGCGGTGCCGTTCTTCTAGCAAAATTAGCATCTTCAATTGTACCAAATCTTAACCTTTCACAACATGACATACACTTTTGGACGGATTCAACAATCGTCCTGGCCTGGCTTCGGAAACCGCCATGTGTATGGAATACATTCGTCGGAAATCGAATATCTGACATTATGGATAAGGTCGGAACTTCAAATTGGCGTCACGTGGAATCATCACAAAATCCAGCTGACATAGCAACAAGAGGATGCTCTTCTAACGACCTTAAAAACAATACTTTATGGTGGCATGGACCTCCATGGCTTCGAGAACCGAAGAATTGTTGGCCTCAATCTCAGCATCATGGTGAAACAAATTTAGAACGAAAACAAATCAAAACATTTGTTATCCCATCGATTAAAGATCTTAAGGAAACTGATCCCTTAAAAAACTTTTCGACCTTATCAAAAGCGTATCGATCATTTGCATATGTCGCTAGGACCATACAAATAATACACCAACGTAGAAACCCAGGATCCTCCAGCGACATTCGTTTAGACGAAATACAAATTGGAAAATGGAAACTTATTCTACTTACCCAACGTCACTATTTTGGAGAAGAATATACCTTGCTATCCCAAAAACGAAAACTACCTACGAACAGTCCGCTTTTGACTTTAAATCCGTTTATTGACGCCAATGGAATCATGAGAGCAAACGGACGTCTTACGAATTCTCCCATGTTAACCCACAATGAACGACACCCAGTTCTCATCCCACATCATTCCCAACTGGCCTTACTACTAGTTGAACATGCACACAAATATACATTACATGGGGGAAACCAGTTAATGATCCGTATCCTACGATCAGAGTTCTGGATTTTCAGACTTAAACCTCTCGTAAAAATGGTCATAAATCGGTGCAAGGCCTGCATCATATATAAGAAGCGTACACAAAATCAAATAATGTCGTCCTTACCTCCGGAACGAACGCAGTTTACTAGACCTTTTTTGAACACCGGAGTAGATTTTGCAGGACCTTTTAATATACGCAATTTTACAGGACGTGCATGCCTTATCACAAAAGGCTATGTCTGCATATTCGTATGTTTTTCAACCAAAGCCGTGCATTTGGAAGTCACAAGCGACCTTAGCACACATGCATTCCTAGCTGCCTTTACTAGGTTTATAGGACGACGTGGCTGCCCTGCAAAGATGTTCTCTGACAATGGGACCAATTTCACAGGTGCAGCGGAAATGCTCAGAAAAGACAGATTGGAATTCTTCCGACAGATTAAAAATGACCTTACCCAGAAGTATGCACACCAAAACCTAGATTGGGCGTTCATTCCTCCAGGAGCCCCACACATGGGAGGACTTTGGGAGGCAGGCGTAAAGTCATTCAAAATGCACCTCAAGAAAATGGTACCAAATATGACATTTACCTTTGAGGAGTTCTCTACAATCCTTACACGCATTGAATCCTGCCTTAATTCTAGGCCTCTTTGTCCAAATAGTGATGATCCCAACGACCTTTCTCCCCTTACACCTGGACATTTTCTCATTGGTTCTCCTTTATTAACTCCAGCGGAACCCGACATATCCGAAGAAAACATAACGATAGCCAACCGTTGGAAGCGTTTAAAAATATTATCTCAGATGTTATGTCAACGATGGAAGAACGAATATTTAAAAGAATTACATCGTCGTTATAAATGGAAAAGACATCAAGATAATGTTCAACTCAATGACTTAGTTATAATAATGGATGATAGAATGCCTCAGAATGAGTGGAAGTTAGGTAGAATTATTAAGTTATGTCCAGGCTCAGACCAAAACATCAGAGTTGTTGATCTTAAGACCTCGAACGGAGAAATTCGACGACCTATAACGAAACTTATTCCACTACTCTCTGAATAGCTTATAGACATTTCATAACTCCATACCTTTTCAATACATAATCTAATCCAATCTTATTCTTTGCAGACATGGCACCACAACCTCGAGCATACAAAAGTTTTTATAGACCACGCCCTTGGATACACTCATGTGGTCTATGTAAACAGGATCATCCTATTAAAACATGCCGTGAGTTTCTATGTCTTACTCCTGATGAGCGGTTTGAGGTCGTATGCCAATATTATTATTGCATAAATTGCTTGGCTTGTTCACACAATCGCCCCAACTGTCCAGCCAAATCGAGTTGTCATGTTTGCGGCGAAAGGCATAATTTTTTGCTGCACTCTGCTTCACAAGTGAAAGATTTACGACCACAACGACCAAGCCGTTCGCAACAGCGCCAGCAGCCAACAAAAAAACGGTCTGTTTCAGCAAAACCGCCTGCACAACGTCAACAACAAACAGCGGCGCGGTCTGTTTCATTGCACAGACCTCTACAGCGTCAAAGTCTTTCGCAACAACGGTCTGTTTCCTTTCAAAGACCTGGACAGCGCCAGGCACCAGCAAGAACACGATCTCCATCGTCATCCAGACATCAACGGCAGCACGCTCCAACACGATCATCAAATAGAAAGAGCCGATCACCAACACGATCAACCACATCAAAGGCAGCAGAAAGACCTAAGCTAACGGACAAAGACTTTGCGATGGCACCACGACCAAATGTGCCCTTTGCCCATTCCAAGGTATTCATACCAACCGTTCAAATTCGCATAGAAATGCCAAATCAAGGAGGTGCATGGCATCTATGCAGAGGAAGCTTAAATTTCCATGCGACGGTATCCAGAATTTCCAAGTCTTTGCAATCCAAGCTCAAATTGGAGACGTTCAACCACGGTGAAACAAGATTTGCAAAGTTCGTCATCGCGTCCAGAAATTCACGCAAAATTTGGAAAAAGGAGATAACTGCCATAGTGACAAGCGACCTACCAAAAAAACCCTATGCTGGCCCAATTGAAGCAAATCCTGCCATTGATTTCCCAGAAGATTCCCTGGCGGATCCTATACCCCGCAGCAATACAGCCATTGAACTTGAGCTCGGGGCAGACTTATACAAAACCATCTTCCGTAACGGATGTCTGGAAACCGAAGTAGCTGGTGTCTTCGCCCAACCAACCGCTTTGGGCTATGTATTTGTTGGAGTTGTAGAACACATGTGAGCAGCTGTCACGGAGAGGCGGCATGTTCAATATACGATTGAACAACATATTTTTATTTTATGAAATTTTAATTGAACAATAATTTTCATTTCTTTCATTTAATCATAATTTGCATATATTTGTAAGTTAAGTCAAAATGCAGTAAAGCGGACTACAGCTGATCTGTATTATTGACCTTGGCCTTGAATTTGAATTTCTCTATTTACTACATTTCTGCATTAACCTTGAACTTGAAATTCTCTATTTACTTTTACTCAATTCCTACTCCAACTTCCACTTGTTTCTTTTCGCTCTATTTACTTCAGTGAACATACAGACATACCTATGTATGTGTACATAGACCTTTATGTTGTTGTTGACATTTTTTTTCTCAATCTCTTATTATGCCCTTACACACAAAAGGGATAGAGAAGAAGTTTTAGTTGTTTCGCGAACTAGCTATCAAAAAGATCAAAATTGTCTTTCAAATCGAGAAAACAAAAAGAAAACAAGTGGAAGTCAAACGCAAGGAAAAAACTTACAATCATTGTCGAAAAACAAATCTTGATATTTAAATAAGTAAATTAAACATAACTAAACAAAAACAATTGATGTGAATTGAAATTAAATTTTTTACCTTTCAAAGTAAAACAAAACTGAATTAAACTATTGTGAACTTTGTGTTTAAATAAAATTTGTAAAACCAAAATCAAATGACATCTTTTAATCAAAGAGGCATAAAACAAGTGGTAACTAAAGTGGACAAATAAAATAACAAATATTTAATAAGACAAATATAAACTAAAATTTACACAAAACCCCACCCCCTTGTAAATAAACAGTAATAATATTACGAAAACTAAAGGTTGGGTGTGTTTCATTCGCACACATTTTCGTTTTGACATACAGAAACAGGTTGTAAATTAAATTGCATATTCTGAAAATATGAAAATTATTTGACGCATTCACATGCAATATGAACGGTGAAAGATTTGGCTTAACATTCTTAACATTAATATTTTTAATTTGACGACAAATGCAATAATGCAGTTTTCACACGTTCTGCTTTTTACATATTCATACAGAGAAACTGTCACTTTTTTTCGTCCATATGTAATTCCATTTGCAATGAAAACAGCTGTTTGCATTTGCTTGTACAGACGAGAATAGAGCGCGTTAGTCTTATGCCAGACTATGCAAATTTTGTAAAGGGGGTGAAGCTCTGTACACAAGGTTTTGTAATCTGAAATTATTCTTTGTGTTTGTCCCAATTTACATTAGGCGAGTTTACTTGCGGCAATTGTCAGTTTGTAGGTGAGAGAGGTTGCTGAGAGGCAAAGGGTTACCATATGCCTCACCTCTCTCTCCTACAAAATGACAATTGCCGCAAATAAACTCTCCCAATGTAAATTGGGACTTTAAATACGTAACTCTCAAACCAATGAAAATATCAAAATGTTCATATGATTTCATATATGTGTAGACGTCAATGAAAATTTGGAAGAAAATGGCAAAACGTTTTCAATGAAAATTTTCATAGTCTGGTCTGTTGGTAACATAAGGTGTCAAAATTTGACATCAATTCAATGCACTTGACATATTATGTTACATTCAGCTGGCATGATAATGCTACCTGTATTATTGTACCATGGTATGCACCATGCCACAATCATACAGGTACCCGCATCAGCCCAGCTGATGCAAGCTGTCAAAAATGTTGTTGTAATTGAAAACAATTGTGGTTTTTTTTTTTTTTTGAAAACATTTTTGACATTTCACAGTACTGGGCCTGGATTATTGTTCTATGAAAATTTGAAATGAAAAATATTTCCTTTATAATTTTTTTCATTTGACAGTTTTTTTCCTTTATAAAAGTTTTCATTTCACATTTTCATAGAAACAGAATTGAGCCCCTGAACTGGCTTAGTTGTTGGCTGATGTATCTACCTGCTAATAGTGCCATGGTATCCACATCATGGTACAAATACACAGGTAGCCGCATCGGCAATTGTTGGTAACATAAGATGTCAAAATTTGACATCAATTCAATGCAATTGACACATTATGTTACCATCAGCTGGCTTGATAATGCTACCTGTATTATTGTACCATGATCCACATAACTATGCGTTTATACCAGACAGTTTGTCTTCAAATACAACTCTGATTTACCAACACATATGGTCTGTTCCTTTACTTTTGAAAATGGTAAAACCGACAAAAGTAGTAAAAGTTGTAAACTGCTCCCATATGAATTGTATGGTGTCGGAAGTAAAGAAACGCTTTTCGAGTAAAAAGTGGTAAAACTTGAAGATTCTTGCACGTAAAGGAACAGGGCTATACATACATTTGTTGGCTGTCTTCCAGCTGTCCATGACAGTTGGTATGCCCAAATATGTAAAAAACCGTGTAGAAACCCAATATGAGGTAGTGTATGTATGTTTATGGTTTTGAAAAATATGACAAAATATTTTATACATATTAAAATTCAGTCGAAATGAAAATTGTTATTACAAAATTTATTATTTATATTTATTACAACATTGTGATGAAACAAACTTTTGAACATATACAGAATCTGACTCTGTAAAGAAAACTTAGCCTCCCATGATTTTTAATTTATTTTTAATTCTGACAGAATAAGCGAAACACCCAGGCCTTATTTGTCACAATTTGTTCGAACCAGTAGTAACTAACTCATTTTTTGATCGATTTTTGTCGTTAAATCGATAAAATTAAAACGCAAAATTATGAATGAAAAATTCATATTAAAGTTGACAACACTCTTGCTATCGGTAGAACTTTGCGACTACTATTTATTCGACGCTAACTTACCGACAAACATCGTTAATTACCGAAGTTATAAGCATTTAAATTTTACCGACATTTGTCGGTTACTCAAAAAATGAATTAGAGAATCCCACTACTGACCTACCTTCCAAATTATTGTACCATGGTTTACACGAGGTCTGTACGATAACCCAAAAGTTTGTACAAATTTGTACAAAATGCTGTTCGATAACAAACTTATTCAGTAAAAGTGATAGAACTTGCAAGTGGTTGCAAGAACTTGCAAATACTTTTTACTTGCGAAGTTATCGAACAGGCCTACTATATATCAATGTTATATGTGATGAAAATTTCCATGCGTGCAATATTGGGGATTTTCCATTTACTTTTTGCGTCCACACTAGCAAAAATGCAGTGAAATTACGTGTCCACATTGCCTGCGTGGGTAGATATGGATGTTTTTATTTCGTGTCATATGACATTGATAGCTAGTGTAAACCACCTCTAATGGCTACATCACACCATATGCTTTTTCACATGTATAGCTTTGTTCCTTTACCTGTCTGAGGTTACCATTTCCTACCATTTTTAACCTGC
Organism: Musca autumnalis; assembly: GCF_047663935.1. Classification (NCBI taxonomy): domain Eukaryota; kingdom Metazoa; phylum Arthropoda; class Insecta; order Diptera; family Muscidae; genus Musca; species Musca autumnalis. The sequence goes on from NW_027411977.1 coordinate 230,320,155, forward strand.
AAAGCGTTCCTTTACTTTAACAAGCATACAATTTTTATGAGACCAGTTCACCACTTTTACCATTTTTTGCCACTGTTACTATTTTTTAAAGTAAAGGAACAGACCATATGTTGTATCTTTGGGTATACTAATATACAGACCAGCTGATGTCAGACATGTTATTTTTGAAGGTTTCCATCCCTTCTACACTTTCCCCTCCACTCTCCAACAAAAACTCTGTTTACTTTAAGCGCACTTTACACGTGCCCTTAAGGTAGGTATTTTGGGAATTAAAATTTAATTTCATGAAATTAGGCATTTTTAGATCGAGTACTTTGGTATTGAACCCGATCTAAGAACGCCCAATTTCATTAAATTTTTTCATTGAAATCGCTTTATTGTGGACCGGGACTTACTAACTTGAGTAATTTCTGGTAAAACCCCTTTTAGACTACACACTTATACTATGACTAAGTGTATTATTTCGATTTTTTGACATATATTGTCATTTTCGACAACTCAAATATACAGGATTTGCAAAAGTAAGGATATACACCATTTTCACATGTAATTCGAATAATTTCAGTTTAAATTCGAAACATTTCACTTGTAATTTGAGAATTCCAATTGAATTTTAAATGAAATAATCAAATTACAACTGATATTCTTCGAATTACATGTGGAAATTGTATAGTACGTTTATATTTACTAAATCCACTCGATTTTAACTGCCAATTCCACTGCTTAAACATCAAATGAAATTCAATGGATTTCGGATGAGTTTTCATTTGACGTAAACGCAAAGAAATTGACAGTTGAAATCCACTCGATTTCGTAAATGTAAGCTTATATAGTATAAGTTTACATTTACGAAATCCACTCGATTTCATCTGTCAATTCCTTTGTGTATACGTCAAATAAAAACTCATCTGAAATCGATGGATTTCATTTGACGTTTGAGCAATGGAATTGATAGTTGAAATCGAGTGGATTTAGTAAATGTAAACAAAGTATTACTAATATTCTAAACCATGGTGCAATAATTGGTCTATTCCTTCACCTTTGACAAAGACATAGAACATAGAAAAGATTGGACATAGTGCATAATGCAGTTCAATTTTACTATTAAACCATAGATGGTGTTTGTGTACAACAGAGAACTAACAGAACACGACGGCAACAAAAACAAGTATAACATAATTTTATGTCACCATATTGGAATATAACATTATGTTAGACCTCCAGCGCCATCTGCCGATGTATAGTAGCAATGTCCTATCTTGTTATATATTATAGCTCTGTTCCAGAACTAAAAAGTTTTTACAATTTTTACCACTTTTACACATTTTGCGTTCCCGTACACAAAATTTATATGAAAATCGTTTACGACTTTTACAACTTTTACGACTTTTACCACTTTATAAAGTATGGGAACAGGCCATATGTCTTTGCTTTAGAAAATAGTAAAACCGGCAGAAGTAGTAAAAGTTGTAAACTGATCCCATATGAATTGTATGGTGTCCGAAGTAAAGGAGCGCTTTTCGAGTAAAAAGTATTAAACTGGAATATTCTTGCACGTAAAGGAAGAGATCTAATGTATAGGTAGGTCAGGCATGAAAATCGCTGAAAATGCAACCCAGTAGCCATGGCTTAAAACGACAAAAGGCATGGAGCAAAAATAAAGGTAGATGTATCTGCATAGTTAGTCGGTTTGACAGCATATTGGTCTGTTCCTTTACTTTTAAAAATGAGCTTTGCTCCAGAACTAAAAATTTTTACAAATTTTACGACTTTTACACATTTTACCGAAAACCCGTTCCCGTACACAAAAAAAAGTTGTAAAATGTTCACTTCTCTTTAAACAAAAATGGCTCTGAATGACGCTCTCTTTAAAAACTTTTTACTCGACAAATTTGAGCGGGTAAAAAATAGTAATATAGTTGACGCCTTCTGATTGGCTGCTTGGCCGACTTTGACATTTGTTCCAGTTTTTTGACGTTTTCTCCATTTTTTCGTTCCCGTACATATTGAACAAAGTTGTATGTGTATTTCATTATACCCTCATCATTTATGCTAACGAGGGTGTATACACTTTCATACGGGCAAAATGTGCCTCATCGAAATAATGGTTTTAGACCCCAAGTATGTTTGGACAAAATGTGTTTTAGACAATTTGGAGTCGAATGAGCAATGTCCGTCCGTCTGTCTGGCTGGCTGGCAGGAGCGCACGATACCTCTCCAACGGATCAACCGATTCGGTCCAAAATTTGGTTTTCGTAATATTTTGTCCAAACTTAGTTTAAGTTCGATGATGGGTTATATCGGTCCACCCCCTCCGGTCCCTCCCCCACAAAAGTTCGAAAATGTTCGGAAAATTTGTACGCACGATAACTCTTGAGTTGAGTAACCGATTTGGTCCATACTTGGCAAATCGTGAAATGTCTACCAGACTTAGATAAGGTTCCAATATGGACTCCGACGGTCCACTTCTTCGGGTAAGTCAGGGGCAAGTCCATACTTCCTGAGAAAATAGCCTGAAAGTTGAAAAAAATACGACCGTGTGAAATGGTTGGAGCGCAGACAACTCTCGAAAGGATCTGTCGATTTGGTCCAAACTCTGTTCAAAAATAGTTTAAGTTCGAAGATAAGCCATATCGGTCCAATCCTTCAAGTACCTCCCCCACAAAAGTTCAAAAATGTTCGGAAATATTGTTCGTACGGTAACTCATGAAGGAAGTGGCCGAATTGGTCCATACTTTACACATCCTAATATATCTACCAGATATAGATCAGGTTCAAATATGGACTATATTTGTCCACTCCATCCGGTACCTCCCACACTAAATTTCGGATAAGTTCACTTTAAGACCTGTTATAGAATCACTTTAATTTTTGTTGAAGCAACTTGCATTCTCTGCCTCAATTACGGTGGTAAAAGTTTTTTCAGGGGCATACTTCTTGAGCAAACAACCCGAAGGGTGTAAAAATCCCCTATGGCACCGTATGTAGTGGCTGGAGATCCACTTCCATAATGGTCAATGTCGATCCATTCATTTTAGTATCTCCTCCGCAAAACTTTTAATCTTTAATCCTAATCAACATTTTTGTCCGTTCAAACGCCCAAATTTTTTAAAACCCCCTAAATACATATATACGTTTTTTGGGAATAAATTGTTTCAATATACACAGCCTGAGGGTATATCTCTGTCGGGAAGGCCGACTGAAACTTTTTTTACTTGTTTTTATTACTTTTTACCGATAACATAAAGGAAAAATTGTTCTCGTAGCAAAAATTAGTAGATTCTGGCAGGGTCTGGACAGAGCAAATGCTTTACTTCCTTTGTACCTGTTCCAGAACCTGTAATAAGCTAATAATTTTTACTACGATAAAATTTTTTCCTTTATGCTATCAATAAAATAGTAAAAATTAGTAGATTCTCGCAGTTCAGGAACAGACCATTTATTATACTCATGGTAGATAAAATGTATAGGTATGCCCAGGGCACAATTACCAAGGTAGTGGTATCTTTGTATATGTTATGTCAAAATTTTCTCTATGTCGTTGGGGAAATTACAACAAGAATAAGTTTTTAAAAAGGGATTTGACATTTCATATTCGAACAGCTGGTGTAACACCACTGCCTTGGCAATTGTGCCATTGGCCACAGCTTACAGCAATACAATTTTTTTCTTATTAGCTTCGTTCCAGAACTAAAAAGTTTTTACACATTTAACACATTTTGAACATTTTCCCCGAAATGCGTTCCCGTACACCAAACAAGTTGCAAAATGTTCACTTCTCTTTGAACAAAAATGGCGCTGAATGGCTCTCTCTTTAGGAACTTTTTACACGACAAATTTGAGCGAGCAAAAATGTGCAACATGTTTGCCGGCTTCCGATTCGCTGACACGCCGACTTTGACATTTGTTCCAGATTTTTTGACGTTTCTGCCATTTTTCCGTTCCCGTACATTTTGGAAAATGTCTGCGTTGAACTCATTTTTGATAGTTTTATCTTTTGAACATTTTACCATTAAAAAAATACTGGAACGAAGCTATTATGGCCTATTGTGTCAAAAGCAAGGTTGAAATTGTTTACTGTTGTTGACATTATGCAATAATAAAGGTAGATGCATCGGTTGAATTGTTCCAACAAAAAACTTCTGCGGTAACACAAGAGCTCTGTTCCTTTACGTGCCTGAGGTTACCATTTCTTACCATTTTTAACCTGCAAAGTGTTCCTTTACTTTAAAAAGCATACAATTTATATGAGACCAGTTCACCACTTTTACCATTTTTTGCCACTGTTACCATTTTTAAAAGTAAAGGAACAGACCAAAGATGTTAAAATTGAAAAGAACGATTTGTCAAATATTGATATTAATTGAAGTTTGTTCTAAAAGTACGGGAACGGAAAAATTACAGATATTATAATAATTCTGGCTGAGATGTCAACGTATCTGAAATCGGATGCCAACAATCACGATGTTAGATCAGATAGTTTGTCACTTTGTCGATGAGAGAGGGTGTTGAGACGCAAAGGGTTACCATATGCCTCACCTCTCTCTCTTTCAAACTGACAATTGCGGCATGGAAAATTTCCTAATGTAAATATGGATTTACTCTATTTGGTACTTTGAACATAAAAATATTATTGTTCCATGTCATTTGACGTTTTAAGCCATGGCTACATCGTTGTACATTTCAGTGATTTTCATACCTGACTTACCTATACCATGGTATAAACGTACCGGTGGACTTAAATTGTCGATTCCATTGCATATAAATGAGTTTAACTCAGCAGAAAGTTCTAATGCAAACATTCTATAATGCAGGCAAACTTCGTTTACAACAGTGTGATATTTTCGTCAAGTACTTTTATTTTCTTTTTTCATTTATGTATATTTTACGGGTGCCACCGTGGCAAAATACCCCTTAGTAATGTTGGCGACATTTCCTGAGTATTTCAGCCATGTAAAACTTCTCTACAAGTGGTGTCTTAAGGCCATGTTTATATTATAGCCTTTTGCAGGATTAACCTTCTTAATGAAGATTTATTTGACGTATACGCAAAGGAATTGGCATTTGAACCCCAGTGGGTTTGTTAAATCCGGTTATATATAAACGTACTATTAGACACGAAGTTCGGACTCGGCGATAAACAGTATGTCTCATATTATTCAGCTAATATGAATCGGGGTGCACTCATTAATATGAGAGAAGTCTCCCTTGTCCCGTCTGGGATGTTTGTAGAACAATTATTATATTTTACGCACCATCATGACAGGTGTTTGTTTTTCAGTTATTTATTATTTCACAAAATAATCTCTAATATAAACAAACTATAATGTAGACAAACTTCGTTTACAACAGTGAAGCACTTTTATCTTGTTTTTTTACTGGGATATTTCCAAGTATTTTTTAGTTTTTGTATTCTCAACTTGTGTTCATGCAGTTCCAGAACTGCAAAAATCAACTAATTTTTACTATTTTTTCGATATCATAAAGGAAAAATTTTTATCGTAGTAAAATTTTGTAGATTCTCGCAGTTTCTGGAACAGACATTTGCATTGTACAAAATAAAACATTAAAATCATCTTCTATACGATGTAAACCGATTGTGTTTTACTGTGTTTGTTTTAATATGGCAATAACAATAGTATTGCCACTACTTGTAAATGTGGCAATATCGATAACCAACGATAAAAATCAATCTGTTGTCGATTTGTGTGAGTAGCGTGTACGATAATGAGGTTGTTATAAAACTTGTTGCTGTAAAAAAATAAAACGTTATAGCTAATGAAAACAACGCAACAAATATGATTTAGCAAATAATACGATGTATTATTTTGAAGAAAAGTACATATTTTACTACAGCTTGAAAACAAAATAGGCGTGTTAAAAACGAATAAAATATCGATGTTTTGCTTTTGCTATCGAAAAAAGGAGAGGGATGCCATATAGAAATATGCACAGCGTTACCACTTGAAAAAGTTAGTTGAAAGAAAAAATAGAAAAAAATACAAAGGAAAATAATTGGGTAGCACTGTTTGCAACAAAATTTAGGTTATGTAAAAGAGCAGCGAAAAACTGGTGGCTGAAAATGGCATTGATGAGGAAATGAAGAAGGCGAGTGGACAGTATGTGGAATGTTTCCAAAAGTTAAACAATGACATTTATACATATGTGAGATAAATGGATTTTTACACTTGCATTTAAAACAGGTGTTTGTGGAATTTACGTGATTTATTTGACAGATATTCTATGGAATAGACCACTTAAATGGTATGTGTTTTATGAAACATGTTTAGGCCTGGGTACACGCACATAAGCTGCCTCGCCTGGCTGCCTTGCTTTCCTCCATCATTTCCGACATAACATAAAATAAAAGAATAAAAAAGGCCGAGCCAATTTCAAAGTAGGTTGTCCTTTTCTTCTTTATTCTTTTATTTTTGCTATGTCAGAAATGAAGCAGGAAAGCAAGGCAACCAGGCGAGGCAGCTCATGTACCCAGGGGCTGAAGGAGAGAACACAGTCAGCTCTTCGCTTAATTTTTCTGCTTACCTCATTTCTTCACAAGGCCGCTTATTTCTTGGTATCACACATCGAAGCGTAAAATGCATGTGCGCTATAAACATAATTATTTCAATATATCAAATAAAATGCAATTTTTTAATATGAATTGTTCGTAAATAATTAGTACAGAACATAAAAATTACAGCCAACTTCTAGTTTTCAGATTGAACACGTGTTAATATCAAATTGAATGTCGAAACGAAATGTCAAAAATGAAGCCTGGCGAAGAATTCAAAAGTTCAACAATTTTCAACTTTGTAGCCTGAAGCCTCCCTTCGTTGTGTCCTGTCCTATTGAAAACAGTACAATTTCACTTTTGTGCTTTGAAGCTAGGCCGAAAAAACAAGCAACAAAAATCCATTGTGTTCTCACCTTGAATTCTTGTTCTATGAAAATTTGAAATGAAACTTTTTCCACCACGCTTCAAAGCGCAAAAGTGAAATTGCACTCTTTTTAATAGGACAGACCATGGTAGAATAATTAGAGGTAGGCCACAGCTAACAGCTGATTACAATTTTTTTCTTATTATGGCCTATTCTGTCAAAAGCAGGGTTGACATTTGTTACTGTTGTTGACATTATGCAATAATAAAGGTAGATGCATCGGTGAATTGTTCCAACAAAAAATTTCTGCTGCAACGCTACCCAGCAAAAAAGTTTGGAAGTAGTGCAATGCAGAGTTATGATTTCAATACATCTTTCGATGCAGTCCACACGGAGTTATGAAAAATGCTCACCGCTCGATACATTTTAAAAGCACTCGCTTATTGATCCCTAGCCAAGCAAGCCAATTTTTTGATCCCTACAGTCGCAGTCTTTTGACTTTGAACACAAGAAAGAGTGTCTAAAATTATAAGAAATTGTTTAAAGAAAATAAAGAAATTCAAACTAAAGATACGAACATTGCTGTAATTCATGAGACGCAAATTATTTTTGAAGTGGAGTTAGAGTTTTTTTGGAAATCTGAACTGGAGTTGGAGGAAAAATGAAAAACCATTTGGATGATGAAGCAATATCAGTCGCGGTGTTACAAAAAGCAGAGCAGAGGAAGTAAACTCAGTTATGATCAAATTTAATGGAGAGTTGCTATAATTTGTATTATTGTAATAAAGTTAATATTCTTGTTTACACGAATAAGCAATGTATTTTATTTATTTTGGGATATTTGCAATGGCTTGCATTTTATAGCATCTTTAGACTGAATTTAAATTCAATCCAAAACACTACATCAAAGGCTGTGATTTGGAACGAAAATGGAGTGCATCCTAGCTGTGTGCCGTGGAAGCAAAATGGAGTGCATCCTAGCTGCGCGCTCTCTTGTAAAATTCATAGATGAATTCATAGGAAAAGATGTACTCCAGCGGCAATTGTTCTAGGGATTTAACTGCATCCGCGGATGCAAACATTTTGCTGGGTATATCTTAAAATTAAAACAAGTTCAAACGATATTTATTCGCGTGGCAAAATTAAATTGTTAATTTTTTAATAGAAATACTTACGAAAGAACGATTCGTCAAATATTGATATTAATTTAAATTTGTTCCAAAACTACGGGAATGGAAAAATTAAAATTTTTGCAAAAATTCTAGCTGAAATTTATCTGCAAATCGGATGCCAGTAATCACGATGTTAGATCAGCCAAACTTCCACAAGAAACAATGACTTTTTTTACTGTCATAAGTTTGGGTACAACCATGGCACAATTACCAAAAAATTTGGAATATGTTATGTCAACATTTTCTTTATGTTGATGGGGAAATTACAACAAAAATAATTGTTTTATTTTGTGATTTGACTTTTCAGCAGCTAGTGTGACACCACTACCTTGGTAATTGTGGGTACAACTTTTGTTACTTTTGGAACACTTTTCTAGCAACAATGTTTTGGACCCTAGCTAAAGTATTTTTTGCTTTTTACACTAGTTGGTACTTTTAACACATAAACAGCGTAGTTATAAATTTCATATGTTTTTGTAAGACGGGCAAACTATGCAGATACATCTACCTATATTATTGTACCATGCAATTTGACGTTTTAAGCAATGGCTGCAGGGTTGTATTTTTCAGCGATTATGAAAATCTGGCCTGCCTCTACTTTATTTTACCATGGGACAGACCACAACGAAGCGAGGCTTCAGGCCACAAAATTGAAAATTGTTGAACTTTTGAATTCTTCGCCTGGCTTCATTTTTGACATTCAATTTGTTATAAACACGTGTTCAATCTGAAAAATAAAAGTTGGGTGTAATTTTTATTTACAAACATTTAATTTTATTTTACAACAATTTAATTTTTATTTGATATATGGAAATGATTATGTTTATAGCGCCCATGAATTTTACGCTTTGATGTGTGATACCAAGAAATAAGCGGCCTAGTGAAGAAATAAGCTAAGCAGAAAAGAGCTGACTGTGTTCTCACCTTAAAGGCCGCTTAAGTCCCGGTCCACACCAGAGTGATTGCATTGAAAAAATTGCATGAAATTATGCGTCTCTAGATCGACCTCCATAGTAGAGTTAAATCATAAAATTGCTGTAGTGGGGAATTCGATTTAAGAACACTTAATTTCATGAAATTTTTTAATGAAATTAACGCTAGTGTGGACCTGGACTAAAGGGGAGTACACACTATCAGTCAAATTTCAATTTTCTGGCAAATAAAAGCTTTTGTTTAAATAAAAATATTTGAAATTCAATATGTAAAGTTTTATTAAGTAGTAATAAAAGTTTTAATAATAGTAAGTAATCATTCAGCTAGGCTTTGATATTAACGAAATAGACCTCGATGACTGTCAGTTGGTCAGTGTGTACTACGCTTAATGTAAACATGCTATAATGCGGGCAAACTTCGTTTACAGCAGCTTTTTTTAGTTTTTTTGGTTCTTTTTTCGTTTATGTATATTTTAAACACCATCATGCCAACTGCTTATTCATTCACTTGTCATTACACAAAATAAAACATTAAAATCATCTTCTATACGATGTAAACCGGTTGTGTTTTACTGTTTTTGTTTTAATATGGCAATAACAACAGTATTGCCACTACTTGTAAATGTGGCAATATCGATAACCAACAAGCAAAATCAATGTGTTATCGATTTGTTTGTTTTGCCATGTATGATAATGAAGTCGTTATAAAACTTGTTGCTGTAAAGAAATAAAACGTGATAACACAAATGAAAAAAAAAAAACAAAATGCATGATTTATCAAATAACACGGTGTTTCTTTCAACTAAATTATATATTTTATTGCAGCTTAAATGGAAAATATGTGTGTTAAAAGCAAATAAAATATCGATGTTTTGCATTTGATATCGAAAAAAGGAGAGGGATGCCACATGACCATATACACAGAGTTGCCACTTGTATAAGTTGGTTGACTGAAAACTACAGAGAAAAATAGTTGGGTGGCACTATTGGGAACAAAATATAGGTTATGTTAAAGAGCAGCTAAGGCCTGCGTACATAAGCTGCTTTGCCTGATTGCCTTGCTTTGCTGCTTCAATAAAAAATAAAAGAACAAAGAAGGCCGACCCAATTTCCAACTGATGGCAACCCAGTTCAAAATTTCGTCTTTATTCTATTATTTTTATTACGTCAGAAATGAAGCAGGAAAGCAAGGCAATCAGGCAGAGCGGCTTATGTACGCAGGCCTTTACATCTTCAATGAAAAACTGCTGGCTGAAAATAGCATTGATAAGTGTCAGTCCACACAATTAATTAGATCGAATTTTCATAGTAGAGTAAAATCATGAATTCCCCACTGAGGAAAAGAAGGTAGAAGATAGCGAATGAATGTTTGTGGACTGTTTACGCAGCACCATGTCAAAAAAAAAAAAAAACAAAATATTTCAATCGACCATCGATCAATTGGTAGAGGGAGAATTCTTACTATATTTTACCTCAATGATATACATATCTATTCCAGCACCTGCAAGAATTTAAAAATGTTTACTACGATAACAATTGGCCTGTTTCACAACTCCGAGAATATACAACTTTTTACTATTTTGTTTTCGTTTTAAAAATGTGTAGACTCTTGCAGGTTCTGGAACAGGCATAATGTTTCCTTTATGATATCGTGAAAAAGGGGAAAAATAGTAGATTTTTGCAGTTCTGGAACAGACCAGAGGCTCAATCCTCTTTCTATGCAAATGTGTAATGACAACTTTTATAAAGAAATAACTGTCAAATGGAAAAATTATAAAGGAACTATTTTTCATTTCAAATTTTCATAGAACAAGAATCCAGCCCCAGAAATGTAACCTCCTTCGAATATGACTGAAATTCTCAAGAACGGGAAGTCAATATTAAGGTCTCTTTTTAGCTGTGTTCCTTTACTTACCTGAGGTTACCATTTTTACCATTTGTTACCATATTTAACCTGCAAAGCGTTCCTTATCCCCAAAAAGTGGTAAAGCTGGCAGCAATTTTTAAGAGAGTGAAAGAGGAGAGAGCACATATGCCTTTCTCTTCTAGCACAGGCTACCAGACAAATTTCTGTAGGTAAAAAATGGCAGAACTGATTTTTCGACTTTTGTTTGACGATTATTTCACAATGAAGAAAATATGGACGAAAAAGGAAGAAAAAGTCGAAAGCTGACAAAACTAAATTAAAAACTGTGAAATAGAAGACGAAAATTGATTTTTTTATGTTTCTTTTTGACATTGCTACCACATCTACCATTTTTCCGTTCCTTTAATTTTCTGCTAAACATGTTCATGAGAGAGCAATATTGAGCAATTTTGACACTTTAAGGAACAGAGCTTATATAAGTCCCGCTCCACACTAGCGTGAATTTCATTAAACAAAATTTCATGAAATTTGCCGTTCTTAGATCGAGTTCCCCACTACCGCAGAAATCGCTCTAGTATGGCCCTGACTAAGCGGCTGACTTTCTTGCTTAAGATATTCCCGGAAAAAGTCTAAACGACAAAGGGAAACCCAATTCGAATTTGGCTAAAACAAGAATTTCATGTCTCTTATGTACCGAGGCCTTTGAAATGTCAATTCCATAGATTAAACGTCAAATACTATAATAATAAATAAATATAACGAGGATTAATTTGAGGTAGAAGCTATGAAATTCACATTTGAAATCGGGTAGATTTATAAGCCTAAACATACTATACGCTGAGGAGATTGAATCATTGAATTGAGAATTTTATAATGTCTTGTTTCTCTGATAATCTTCACATAGCCTTAACTACTCAATACTACAGGCGGTGTTTGACATTCTAGGTTACTTCATTTCTGGAAAAAGGTACAAATATGCTCCTGAAATGCATCGCTATATGACAACACGCAAGGTCTAAGTCAAAGCAAATAGTTTATTCTAGTTTGGGCTTTAACGTGGACCTTAACCGACTTGGTTCAAATTTTGTATGTAGTAATATTTCCACAAAACCTAGATTAATTTGTAGGACGGACAATATAGTTACAATAATTTGTGTGCTTCAAAGTTAAAAAATATTGCTATAAACATTCTGAAAACTCCAACAGCATTTTTATTTGTGTCAACCATGTGTATTTAACTATCTAATTATTTTCCAGCTGTGGATATTGTACTTAACACAGTGTTGTCCTTCCACAATAACTTAGTGTGGATTTTTGTTGCTTATTTTTTACGCCTCGTCTCAAAGCGCAAAAGTGAACTTGTGCTGTTTTCAATATGACAGACCACAACGAAGCGAGGCTTCAGGAGACAAACTTGAAATTTGTTCAACCTTTGAATTCTTCGCCTGGCTTCAAATTTGACATTTCGTTTCTACATTCAATTTGACGTAAACGCGTGTTCAATCTGAAAAATAGAATTTGGATATATTTTTTTTTTTTTTGCACAGAACTAATTATTTACGAGCAATTCATATAAAAAAGTTGAATTTTATTTAATAAATTGAAATGATTATATCAAGGCACATTTATAGAAGGTAGAAGTGACAATCAGCTGTATTTTTACTTTTTTTGTAAATTTGGTTTTCAAAATGTAACAAAATGTCTACTCATGAAATTTGAAACTTCGAAATTTGCTACCATAAAATTTTTCTTTTCACCATAAACGTGTAATAAAAATTACCTACGAGAGTTCTGAATGCGTTGTATTACATTTTGATTCAAATTTGTTCTATTTTAGATAATTTTTAAAATGTATTTATGTTTTTCCGAAAAAAAATTTCGAACGACTCTATTATTCAATATTTTCTTTGACAATTAATTTTCGATAACAACAATGTTGTTTTTGTAAATTTGCTAGTTGTTGTAATTCATGCTTATACCTTATATGAATTTGCCTTGGATTATATTATAGCTCCCATGCATTTTACGCTTCGATGTGCGATACCAAGAAATAAGCGGCCTGGTGAAGAAATAAGCTAAGCAGAAAAATTAATTAATTCTCACCTTTAAGGCCTCGTCACATAAGGGGATTTCTGGCCTAATTCATTAAGTTGCATATTCTTCCGGCTTTAAGTCAAAAGTCAAAGCATAGAGACTTGCCGCATCTCTACGCGGCTGAATGTGTGCTGAAATACGATTTTCGTATGCTTTGACTTTTGACTTAAAGCCGGAAGAACATGCAACTTAATGAATTAGGCCAGAAATCCCCTTATGTGACGAGGCCTTAAAGGTGAGAATTAATTAATTTTTCTGCTTAGCTTAGCTACGAGGCCTTCATTCTGGTCATCTTTAGAAGGTCTTCTGCCTACAAAAGATCGGTTCTATCTCTTGAATACATTAATAAGGGTTTTTGTGTCTGTAGAAACCTTTTGAAGGTCTTCCGCCACCAAAAACCTTTAGAAGGTCTTTTGCTCCCCTTCTGTCAATGGATAGAAACATTCTGAAGCTAAGATTTTCATTAAACGGCTACAGATCAATTCAACGGCATAATGTAAACATAGTTAAAGTTTATTCTTCTTCTTTATAATCGTGTCTTTGTAGTAATAAAAAGATTGGGTAACACTGTCACAGTTTGCGCTAAAATTGACAAATCAATGCTTCATTTTTTTCTTTCAAGCAAAGAACACTATAAAAAATACAAATATGTGGCAACACTTTCATTAGTCAGCGAAAATAATCGAAAAAGGTTTACACCTTCATCTTCATATTCCACACGTTGATGATTTTCATGTGAAATTGTAAAGTTTGTGGGCGAACATTGAGGAATTGCTCCCCCTCACCAACGCTCTCTCCCTCTAAAAAGTCTCAAAAGTTTTCATCGTCCTACTTCGCGCATTCTTTATTCCATAAAACGATAAATTATCGTTTATTTGCATGCTTCTTCTTGCTGTTTTATGCTAAGTGGCAACCATTCGTCTACCACTAAAAACATACGGCAACACCGCAGTGAAAATTTTTGACATTTCGCTTGTCAAATGTGCCAGTGTATACCTAAAGAACGGACGATAATTTTTTTGCAATCGGGTATTTTTGGAAAAAAAAACTTCGGTATAATTTCCATAAAATTTGCTAAAATCAGTGATCAAAAAACTTTCGAAAAAACATTGACAAAAAGTGCTCATCTCAAGCTTGTGTTTACAAAACTGTAATCAGCAAAGTATAACCAACGCCGCCGCTCAGCTCAATTGGCAAAGTCTCCGTGCAACCGTGAGCAAGAAGTTTTACTTAAAGTACCCTACACCGTTATTGGCTGGTGTTGTGGGTTAATGAAGAGGGTTGTTTGTTGTACTGTTATTTAATCGTTCAACACGAAGAAAAAAAGACACATTTCACCTACTATCAGTAGCATTGTTTTGTTCTCGCATTCCCAGTAAATATGCAGGCAAGTGAACAAAACATCCAGGCCAGTGCCAGATTATGTGACGCTATCAAATGGCATCCTTGTCTATATGATACCAAATCGAAGGTGTATCAAATGAAACATGCAGTCGATGCTGCTTGGCGTTCCATCGCTAACGAGTGTGAAGATACAGGTAAACAGCAGTAAAATGGAATGAGTTTTATTTCTATTTTTCTTGTGGTTTTATTCTCATACGTTGTTTTATTTTTTGTTGTTTATAGTTGCCAAAGAAATCATAGAAACCGTATTGTTTTGATATCTCATTCTGTGATGTGCCAAATGTTTTTGTTTTAGTTTATTTGCCCCTGTTTTTATAATTTTAAGAGTGACTATCAAACTGTAGGCAAAAGTGTTGTTTCGATTACAGTTTTAACTGCTTCGATAAATGGTAAATCGATAACTTTTATTTTTATAATAATTTTTTTAAGAAGTTAAAAAGAAAGTTTTGGGAAGCTATCAGGCATTTCAAATCTGTATAGGCATATTCTGTATAGAGAAGACCTTCAAGAAGTCGTCTATATTAGAATAAACCATTTTATAGTACAAATAAGTGGGGTAATCTATTAAAGAACTTAAACTATGTTTACATTAGTGTCAATTGGCGTAATAAACCTACTTGAATAATTTGACTGTGTATTTTCTACAGTCTAAATTAAATCGAAATAGATCGGTTAATCGTGATAATATGCTCTATTGTAAATCACATTCAAGTAGGTACAGTCGAAATTCTCTTCTCCGACCTTCTAAAGGTTAATTATTTGCACTGTTTTTCTTTTTACAACGATAACAAACTTTCCTTTATGTTATGAAAAAAAAAAAAATAAGAATTAGTATATTCTTGCAGTTCCGGGACAGATCAATTTCCAAATATTTATTATGTACAAGATCCGTAGTAATCCTGCTCATTACAGAAGTTTTCCTTCTATTCGTAAAGAATCTAGGAAAGCCTTGGCACAAATGCCATTTAGTAACATCTCTCTTATTGGGTAGACATTTTTACAACAGGTAGTCCTTATTTTCCTGTTCACAGCGATATATAAATTTTCGGGAAGAATGTCCATACTTCGTCAGATGTGGGTCTTTACATTTTCGGAAACGTTGAACTTTGTCCATATGCCCATATTTACATTAGGCAATTTTCCTTGAGGCAATTGTCAGTTTGTAGGTGAGAGAGGGTGTTGAGAGGCTAAGGGTTACCATGCGCCTCACCTCTCTCTCCTTCAAACTGACAATTGCCGCAAGAAAAATTGCCTAATGTAGATATGGACTTTATGGTCATTATAAAACCGGATTTAAAATGTCAATTTCATTGCGTGTACGTATAAAGAAGGTTAAATCGTCAAAAAGCTATAATGACAAGTAAAAAAGTGTCAGTCGGCTTTGCTGACAGATATATACCCTCAGCCAATGTGAAGTGAAACTTTCACATACGCTCAGATCGAATGTATTTAAGGTCTCCTCTGAATTTATTGACCCTTTTTGAACATTTGAACTTGCCGACAAAAATGTGGATTAGGAATTAACTGCACTAAGACACAATTGTTGAACTTTTGTGGGGGAGGTACCCTTAGGGAGGACCGATATGGGTTATTTTATGCTCTGTTCCAGAACCTCCAAGAAGCTACTATTTTTACTACGATAACGATTTTTCCTTTATGTTATCGGAAAAAATAGGCAAAATTAGTAGATTCTTGCAGTTCTGGAACAGACCATTAGAAGTTAAAATAATGCTCTGTTCCAGAACCTGCAAGAAGCTACTATTTTTTACTACGATAACATTTTTTCCTTTATGTTATCGGAAAAAATAGTAAAAATTAGTAGATTCTTGCAGTTCTGGAACAGACCATAAATGTTGACAAAATATTATGAGATCCAAAGTTTAAACCAAATTGGTTGCCCCATTCATCCTAGCATTTTAGTGACATTTTTTTTAAAGCCACTAACCAGGTAAAAAAACAACGAATTCGAGAGGAGGTATTAAACGGCACTGAACTGAAATTTTGTGTGGGAGGTACCCTAAGGGCTGGACCGATGTAGCACATATTCTAACCTGATAAATGTTTGGTAGAAATATTACGATGTGCAAAGTATGACCCAATCAGTTACTGCCCTCGAGGGTTATAGTGCGCAAAATTTTTGCGAAAAAATTGAACTTTTGTAGGGGAGGTACCTGAGGGAGTGGACCAGACTTAGATGAAGTTCCAATATGGATGCAATCGGTCCACTCCTTCGGGTACCTCCCACACAAAATTTTGGAAAAGTTCAGTTTAGGACCAGCTTTCGAATCGCTTTGATTTTTGTTGTCACAACTTGTGTTCTCTGCCCCTCATACGACGGTACAAGTTTCATCAGGGGCAAGCCCAAAATTCCTGACAAAATAGCCTGAAAGTTGTAAAAAAAACCCCTATGACACCCTGTGTAGTTGTTGGAGCACAAGATAACTCTCAAACGGATCTGCCGGTTCGGTCTAACATTTGGCTTTCCTAATATTTTTTCCAAACTTAGTTTAAGTTCGAATATAAGCCATATCGGTTCAATCCTTCAGGTACCTCTCCCACAAAAGTTCAAAAGTGTTCAAAAATTGTGCGCACGATATATCAACCAGATATAGATAAGGTTCGAATATGGACTATATTTATCCACTCCTTCGGGTACCTCCCACACAAAATTTTGGATAAGTTCACTTTAAGACCTGCACTCGGATCACTCTGATTTTTGTTGAAGCAAATTGCATTCACTGACCCCCATTGCAATGGTACAAGTTTTCTTCAGGGGCAAGTAAATACTTCCTGAGAAAACAGCACAAAAACTGTAAAAAAATCCCTATGGCACCGTATATAGTGGCTGGAGAGCACGTAAATTTCGAACTGGTCAACCGATTTGGTCGGAGGCCTTCGACATATTTTGTCCAAACTTAGTTTCAGTTCGAAGTGGGTTATACCGGTCCACCACTTCCAATACTTTCCCCAAAATTTAAAATAGTGTCACTAAAATGGTATGCACGATACACTTTCATCTTCTAATATTTTGTCCAAATTAAGTTTAACTTCCAAATATGACCCAATTTTTTATAACAATTGACACTTGGGTATAAAAAGTTTCTTGTTGAAAAACAAGAAACAAGGGAACTGATGAAGATCTGTCGCGAGATCTAAAACTATAGTCTTCCCTGCCTTACCCCTTGGTAAACATCGCCAACTTTTTCCCACTAATACTCGTAAATTAAAGTTGTTTTAATAAAATATTAAAACAAAGACTATGGGAAAAAACTTGACTATTTTGAAAAACAAAAAAAATAATCTTTGAAAGTCCACTCTTTACCTTGAAAATATTCTTATTTTTTTAATCTTCGAAAAATTTTTTAAAAATTGCTCTTTAAAAATCCAAGGGTCTTTGAAACAAAAATATTTATTAGTTTTTAAAAATAAAATTTTTAAGGCCTCCAAAATTCTTCTGAATCATCTACTTAATATTTTTCGACGTTTCGGATTTTTATATATATGTATATATCTTTAGGTAGGTGTTTTATTGCCACCGAACGTTAAAAAATATATTCTTTAAAAATGCATCTTCTTTCTTTAAAAATTCTCAAAAAAATATATTTTAGAAATTCAAAAGGTGCTCAAAATTATTCTTAAAAAAATCCAAGGAACACCCAAAAAAAAATCTTTAAAAATCTTCGAAAAAATACTCTTTTAAAAAAATTCTAAAAGAATTTTCTTTTAAAAATTTTGAAAAAAAAATATTCGAAAAAATATTAATAATAGTTAATAATTTTTAAATGCTCCTTTAAAGTGTTCGTTTTTTTAATAATCCTCCGAAAATAATATGGAAAACAAAAAAATCTTTTTCAAAAAATTCTAAAATTTTTCTTTGAAAGTCCACGAAGCCTAGAAAAATATTCTTAAAAACTGCCGAAAAATATTTTTCTTAATCTTCGAAAAATTTCTAAAAAATGCTCTTTAAAAATCGAAGTGTCTTTGAAACAAAATGTTTTTAATAGTTTTTAAAAATAAAAATTTTATGGCCTCCGAAATTCTTTTAAGTTTTCTAAAAAACAAGAAAACACGAACGTTAAAAAATATATTCTTTAAAAATTCATTTTTTTCTTTAAAAGTCCTCAAAAAATATACCTTAAAAATTCAAAAGGTGCTCCAAATTATTCTTAAAAAAATCCAAGGAACTCCCCAAAAATTTCTTTAAAAATCTTTGAAAAACAATATTCTTTTAAAAAATTCTGAAAAAATGTTTCTTTTTAAAATTCTGAAAAAATATTAATAATAATAAATAATTTTTAAATGCTCCTTTAAAATGTTTTTTCTTTTTGAAATCTTAAAACATCCTCTTAATTTTGTTTAAGTATTCATTAGAAATCCGTTTTTTTTTATTAAAAAAATCCTCTTCAAATATTATTTATATTTTTTCTTTAAAATTCCAAAATCCTCGAAAAATATTTTTTTAACACTGGTTTCACGTCCTGGAAAAAATAAACTCTGAAAAACTATGGTTCAAAAATCCTCAATTGTTTTTAAATTCAAAGGATCCTTGAAAAAAATCGTCTTCCTTTAAAAATGTTTTCTTTTTTAACGCACATTTATTGGTCTGGATTTTTTTTTTTTTTTCAAATATGTATGTATGTATATATTTATTTAATATTTTTTTGTAGATCGAAGTTTTACGGCGTCCGATTTTTTAAATATGTTTCTTAAATCCACGTTTTATGGTGATAGAATCTTAGAAAAAATATTATTTAAAAATCTTCAAAAAATATTTTTTAAAAAACAAAGCATCCTCAAAAATTTTATTGAAAAAATTCTTGGAAAATAGAATAATGTAATAGCTTTGTTCCCGTACTTTTTAATAGTAAAACTCGTAAAAGAGAGAACTGTAAAAATTTTTTTCTCACACAAAAGTTTTTTGAGATAGTTCGGGAACGGAAAAATGGAAAATACGTCAAAAAACTGGAACAAATGTCAAAGTCGGCGTATCAGCCAATCAAAAGCCGGCAACCATTTTACTATTTGTTAAACGCTCAAATTTGTCGTGTAAAAAGTTTTTAAAGAGAACGCCATTCAGCGCCATTTTTGTTTAAAGAGAAGTGCACGTTTTACAACTTTTTTGTGTACGGGAACGGTTTATCGGGCAAAATGTGTAAAAGTCGTAAAAATTTGTAAAAACTTTTTAGTTCTGGAACAAAGCTAATAATTGTTCTACAAATATCCCAGACGGGACAAGGGAGACTTTTCTCATATCAATGAGTGCAACCCGATTCATATTAGATCAATAATATGGGATCTACTCTCTACGGCGTATCTTGAAATACTCAGAAATGTCGCCCACATTACTGGGGTGTATTTTGCCAACGTTGAAAATTTGATGTTGCCTGGCCGGGGAATCGAACCTACGACCTTCAGCGTGTAAGGCGGGTGTGCATACCACGGTGGCCAAGTGCTATTTCCTCGAAAATATATTTTTAAAAAATTCCAATAATTTTTAATTTAAAAAAAAAAAAATTCTATAAAAAACTATTTTTTAAAAATCATCAAAAAAGAAATTAAAAATTCAAAGGATCCAAAAATTTTTTTTTCAAATCCTCGAAAAATAATATTAGGTTATCAAAAACAAGTAAGAACGGCGTTAAGTTCGGCCGGGCCGAACTTGTTATACCCTCCACCATAAGTTGTATGGAAGTAAAAAGGAATAATTAGTTTCCTTTCGTGTATGAAGAAGACTTAATACTAAATTTCAGCAATTTCGATAAAACAATGTGAGGCACCATTCTATAGGGGGCTATTTCAAAACGTCGATCTATACCGACAAATTTCTGACGGAAAGTTTTTAGGCTCAAAGAAGACTAAATACCAAATTTCCTATATTTCGGTAAGAGAATGTGGCTAAAACTTAAAAAATACCGAAAATCAAGAAGTACGCTTCTTTGGGGATATAATACTCTTCTGGAATATTTTATAACTCTTGGAAGACAAAATAACGAATTTCAGCCATTTCGGTTGGATATTGACGTCACAATCTTCAGTATTACGAAAATGGGGAGGTACCGTTCTATGGGGGCTATATCGACGACCTATACCGACGAATTTTAGTCAGAAATGGGGCAATATGAAAGCGTGGACCTGTACAGACATATTTCTGGCGAACAGTTTTATATCACATTGAAGACTAAATACCAAATTTCAGCCATTTTGGTGGAATATTGAAGACACAACCTTCAAAATACGAAAAATCGGGAGGTACCGTTCTATGGGGGCTATATCAAAAGGTGGACCGATATATCCCATTTTCAATACCAACCATCCTGCAAGTAATAAAAACTTCTGTACCAAATTTTGACTCTCTATCTTTAAAATTGCGAGCTGTATCTTGATTTCAACAGACAGACGGACGGACGGTCAGACGGTCAGACGGACAAGGTCAAATCGACATAGAATTTTATGCTGATCAATAATATATATGCTTTATAGGGTCTCCGACGAATATTTCGATGTGTTACAAACGGAATGACAAATTTAATTATACCCTTCATATAGTGGAGGGTATAAAAATATATAAAAAAATCTTTAAAACTCAACAAATATTCATCAAAATATTTTGAAAAAAATATTCTTTCAAAATTCAAGTGTCATAAAAACTATTTAAAAAAAAATCCACGTTTAGTGGCCTCCGAACAAAAGAAAATCCTGAAAAAGTATTCTTTCAAAATCCAAGGGAAATAAAAAATATTTAAAAAAAAATCCGCGTTTTGTGGCCTCCGAACAAACGAAAATCCTCAAGAAATATTTCTTAAAAAACCAATCCAAAAAACCACGGAAGCCAAAAAAATATTTTTCAAAATACTGGAAAAAATGTTAAAAATTCAGAAAAAAATATTCATTAAAAATTTACGGAATTTTACAAAATATTCTGTGAAAATCCTCAAACAAATATGTATTTCTTAAAAAACCTGAAAAAATATTCTCAAAAAAATTTAAAATTAAAATTAATGGCCTCCAAATGATCGAAAAAATATTCTTTCAAATTCACATTTTTCTTTAAAATACTCGAAAAATATGTATATTTCTGCGAAAAAAGTATTCCGCAATAAAAATTTAGAAAATATAATATTTTTTTTAATTTAAGAGGGTCATCACAAAACGTTTTTTTGCAAAGTGTAATGGCCTCTGAATTCTTTCCAAAATTTTGTTAAATATTATTTTAATAGATTTTAAAAAATCCATGTTTTATGGCTTGCGGATCCTTGAGAAAAATATTCTTTTAAAATCCACATTTTATGGCCTGCGTAAACTCAAAAAATCTTTTAAAAATCCATGTTTTAATTTTTTAAGATGTCCGAAAAAAATTGAAAGATCCACATTTTTAAAATTTATTCTTTTGAAAACTATTCTTGTTTAAATATCTACGCCTCTAAAAATTTGCAAAACAAATTAATTTTGTAGCCTTCGGAAGTCCTTCAAAAATATTTAAATTTCTTCGTGAAAGATACATATCTTTTTTTGGGCTGCGTAGTAATTTAAATTTCAATTCAATTTCAATTCCCAGAAATGTGCTAAATCTGAGAAATATTTTTAAAAGTCTTGGATCTGCGAAGTCCTTGAAAAATATTCTTAAGCTAGTTGTCTTTATAATCCACCTTTTGAGCTTTTACCTTTTTTTACAACTTTGTTCTAATTTTCCCCACCCTTCCCTTTTTCCTTTTCTATTTTAGTGGCCAACTGTAAATTCCGCTGGCGCATAATACGCAAATCCTTTGCCATATCGTATCGCAAGTATGGCAACAAAAACAAACATTATCTGCAGGACTACTTGGAGTTTTTGGTACCGCATGTAGCCAGTATTGATGTATACGATGGTAGCCTAAAGAAACCCGATGTTAAGAAAGTGGTGGTACCACAAGAAGAACCCCAGCAAAAGCAGCAACAACAACAGGATGAGGAAGAGGAACAGGAAGAAATTGGGGAAGAATATGAAGTATTTGATGATATAGAGGAAGACGACGAAAATGACGAGGATTTTGATCATGAACAGGAAGAACATCATGAATTGGAGGATGAGGAAGAGGGAGAAGTTCGTAGAGGTGGCAGAGGCGGTGGAAATAATCGCAAAAGAGTGCAGCAATCAAGTGATCATGAAAGTGAGACCAGCAGTGCAGATGAGACCCTTAAAGATAAGGCAGCTGAAAAATTGAAACGTAAACGTAAACTGGCCACTAATGCCAACAAGGCAAATGATACCAACAATGAGGGGGATGAAGAGGCAGATGATAATCATCATGATACCGATGAGGGTCCATCAAGTGGTAGACGTATTGTGCGTGTACGCAAAATTACCAAACGTTTCTTGGAGTCGGGATTATGTGATGGCCGTAAGAAAGATAGGCCTGAAGAAAAACGTCCACGACTCTCAGTGGAAAGGGGCAAAAAGTCCACCCCCTCTGCCAGTCCCTCGGTGGAGGAGTTTGATAAACGTAAATCCTTGACCAATATACCGCCAAAAAGGGTGGAGGTTAAGCTGCTGAAAACCAAGCTTAATGAAAGTAACGCCAGTAACGCGAATACAACCTCCACCACCACCCAAACTCCGGCTTCTGTGGAAATTAAAAAGTCACGCTCTGAGGGGGTGGAAAAGCCAACCATAAAAATTGCCATTCCCGATAAGGTAAGACCCGTCATCACCAAACCTGACAAACAAACTCTGCAACAATTGAAGGATAGTGTGCTCAAGGGCTCCACTCCTGCTGCTCCATCTTCGGAAAAATCGTTTAGCTCAAGCCAAGAACCTGTTGCAGCTGCTGCTGGCGCTACCATTAAGAAAGTGGTTAATCGTGGTACCCAATGTGACACGGAGCTGCCAAAAACATTGGATCAACAATTCTTGGATACCATTCTACCACAAATGGAATACATGAACGGCCGTCAAAAATTCAATTTCAAAAAGAAAGTTTTCTCAGCACTCATGGAGGTATTTGATGATCCCAGCAACTTTCCCAATCGTGATGATCATGTAGAACCTCCCGGGGGTGCCGGGGCCTTTCGTTATCAAAACACCACCACGGCAGAGCTGCGTTTAATAAGAGAATTGGTAAATGTTGTGCAAGCTGCAAAAACCACACCAGAGCTAACAGCGGACGTCAATGATTTGGTGAAACTTTCCTCGAAGGAGAAGTCCCCCGAACCACAGGATGGAGAAATTGATCTCAGAAACTCCAAGATGCGTGGAGAAACTCTTGGTTTGCCACGTCACATTCTACAAAAAGTGGTCAAGGTTGCCGGCTCGAATGGCGGCACAATTCTCACCCACGAGGGAGATAAGCGTCGTGTCTATCGCATTTATCCCAAAGGCACTATACCAACATCTCCACCCAATAGCTCCAACTCGGCCAGCACACCCATTGGTACCTTTTATGTTACTCCACCCAAGACTGCAACCCCAAACCAACAATCGGCTGGCAGCCAAACTAAAACAGTGACCCAAACCCTGGTCGCCTCATCATCATCGGGCAGCTCCAAGCCAATTGTATTCAATGGTAAAATTGTCAATCATATGGCAACTGTATCATCGGCCACAGTGGGCGGAACCACAACAACAACACAAGTGGTATCCTCCAGTGGTAAAAGTGGACCAAGAATTGCCGTACGCACTCCCCAAGGTCTGGTTATACAGAAACGCATCACCACCTCAAATGTGCAAAATAAAAATGTTAGCTCCAGCAAATCACCAGCAACAACAGCATTGCGTCCATCACCCCAGCCGCAGGGTAATGCAACGACAACATCGGGACTCTCACAAATACAAATTTCCCAACCCATAAGTCTTAATGCCGCCGCCGCCGCATCCAATGCCAACGAGAATAGTGTTAAGGCTTTTCTAGAATCTGCCCCAGAAACCCCAGAAACCAAACCCAAAATTCCCGGAGAAAATTCACCAAATACCATATTGCCAGATGGTGGCATGGCCGAGGAAGAGGATGGCAATGGACAAACCATAACTGGTGATGGTGGTTATGATCCGCTCTTTATTAAATCGGTCATTAAAGATGAACCAGTAGATGAATAAGTTTTCCCCTTAAGAGCTTTCGACACGTAAAGCGTCAAGAAATTTGAATTTGAAACTTTTTTTTTTTTTGTAAATTTAGGTTATGTAACGTTTTCTTTCGAAGAACTTGATACACGGATCAATTGCTAAAAGGAAAAAAAATATATTTCTTTCGTTTCATTTCATTTTATTTTATAATCTTATCGTTAACTCATTGTAAATAGTTTTAATAAAACTACATATAAATCACTTCGAACTAGTGTTCGATTTATGCACTTCACATCTAATAAACTTATGAACGCTTTACGTATAGTTACGTAACAATATTTGGATGGTTTTATTGGGTGGGAAATAAAGGTATTTTGAATTTTATTCTTTCAGAAAGGGTCTATAGAAGCACCCTTTGTTTCAGGAAGTGGCCTAGGGAGGCACACAAAAAAATCTTTAAAAAATCCACGTTTTGTAGCCTTGGGAGGGCTACAAAAAATTCTTTAAAAAATCCACGTTTTGCAGCCTTGGGACGGCTACAAAAAATTCTTTAAAAAATCCACGTTTTGTAGCCTTGGGAGGGCTACAAACAATTCTTTAAAAATCCATGTTTTGTGGCCTTTAAAAAATCCACGTTTTGTAGTCTTGGGAGGGCTACAAAAAATTATTTAAAAAATCCACGTTTTGTGGCTTTGGTGGGGCCACAAAATTCTTTAAAAATCCGCTTTTGTGGCCTTAGGAAGGCAGCAAAAAAATCTTTAAAAATGCATGTTTTGTGGCCTTAAAAACATCCACATTTTGTAGTCTTGGGAGGGCTTCAGAAAATTCTTTAAAAATTTCACGTTTTGTGGTCTTGGGAGGGCTACAAAATTCTTTAAAAATCCACATTGTGGCCTTGGGAAGGCAGTCTTGGGGGGCTACAAAAAATTATTTTAAAAATCCACGTTTTGTGGCTTTGGGAGGGCCACAAAATTCTTTAAAAATCCGCTTTTGTGGCCTTAGGAAGGCAGCAAAAAAATCTTTAAAAATGCATGTTTTGTGGCCTTAAAAACATCCACATTTTGTAGTCTTGGGAGGGCTTCAGAAAATTCTTTAAAAAAATCACGTTTTGTGTCCTTGGGAGGGCTAAAAAAATTATTAAAAAATTCCACGTTATGTAGTCTTGGGAGGGCTTCAAAAATCCGTGTTTTGTGGCCTTTAAAAAATCCACGTTTTGTAGTCTTGGGAGGGCTACAAAAAATTCTTTAAAAAATCCACGGTTTGTGGCCTTGGGAGGGCTACAAAAAATTCTTTAAATAATTCACGTTTAGTGGCTTTGGGAGGGCCACAAAATTCTTTAAAAATCCACTTTGTGGCCTTGGGAAGGCAGCAAAAAAATCTTTAAAAATCCATGATTTGTGGCCTTTAAAAAATCCACATTTTGTAGTCTTGGAGGGCTTCAGAAAATTCTTTAAAAAATTCACGTTTTGTGGCCTTGGGAGGGCTACAAAAATTCTTAAAAAAATCCACCTTTTTGCAGCCTTGGGAGGGCTACAAAAAATTCTTTAAAAAATCCACGTTTTGTAGTTTCGGGAGGGCTACAAAAATTCTTTAAAAATCCATGTTATGTGGCTTTTAAAAAATCCACGTTTTGTAGTCTTGGGAGGGCTACAAAAAATTCTTTTAAAAATCCCCGTGGCCTTGGGAAGGCTACACAAATTCTTTAAAAAATCCACGTTTTGTGGTCTTGGGAGGGCTACAAAAAATTCTTTAAAAAATCCACCGTTTGTAGTCTTGGGAGGGCTACAAAAAATTCTTTAAAAAATCCACGTTTTGTTGTCTTGGGAGGGCTACAAAAATTCTTTAAAAATCCATGTTTTGTAGTCTTGGGAGGGCTACAAAAACTCTTTAAACATCCATATTTTGTGGCCTTTAAAAAATTCACGTTTTGTAGTCTTGGGAGGGCTACAAAAAATTCTTTTAAAAATCCACGTTTTGTGGCGTGGGGAGGACTACAAAAATTCTTTAAAAAATCCACGTTTTGTGGTCTTGGGAGGGCAGCAACAAAATCTTTAAAAATCTATGTTTTGTGGCCTTTAAAAAATCCACGTTTTGTAGTCTTGGGAGGGCTACATAAAATTATTTAAAAAATCCACGTTTTGTAGTCTTGGGAGGGCTACAAAAATTCTTTAATAATCCATATTTTGTGGCCTTTAAAAAATTAACGTTTTGTAGTCTTGGGAGGGCTACAAAAAATTCTTTTAAAAATTCACGTTTTGTGGCCTTGGGAGGGCAGCAAAAAAATCCATGTTTTGTGGCCTTGGGAGGGCTACAAAAAAATTAAAAAAAATCCATGTTTTGTGGCCACGATTTGTAGTCTTGGGAGGGCTACAAAAAATTCTTTAAAAATCCATGTTTTGTGGCCTTTAAAAAATCCACGATTTGTAGTCTTGGTAGGGATATAAAAAATTATTTAAAAAATCCACGTTTTGTGGCCTTGGGAAGCCTACAAAAAATTATTTAAAAAATCCACGTTTTGTGGCCTTGGGAAGCCTACAAAAAATTCTTTAAAAAATCCACGTTTTGTGGCCTTGGGAGGGCCAGAAAAAATTCTTTAAAAAATCCACGTTTTGTGGCCTTGGGAGGGCCAGAAAAAATTCTTTAAAAAATCCACGTTTTGTGGCCTTGGGAGGGCCAGAAAAAATTCTTTAAAAAATCCACGTTTTGTGGCCTTGGGAGGGCCAGAAAAAATTCTTTAAAAAATCCACGTTTTGTGGCCTTGGGAGGGCCAGAAAAAATTCTTTAAAAAATCCACGTTTTGTGGCCTTGGGAGGGCCAGAAAAAATTCTTTAAAAAATCCACGTTTTGTGGCCTTGGGAGGGCCAGAAAAAATTCTTTAAAAAATCCACGTTTTGTGGCCTTGGGAGGGCTATCAAAAAATTCTTTAAAAAATCCACGTTTTGTAGCCTTGGGAGGGCTATCAAAAAATTCTTTAAAAAATCCACGTTTTGTAGTCTTGGGAGGGCTACAAAAAATCTTTAAAAAAATCCACGTTTTGTGGCCTTTGGGCGACCTTGGGAGGGCTACAAAAAATTTTTTAAAAAATCCACGTTTTGCGGCTACAAAAAGTTCTTTAAAAAATCCACGTTTTGCGGCTACAAAAAATTCTTTAAAAAATCCACGTTTTGCGGCTACAAAAAATTCTTTAAAAAATCCACGTTTTGCGGCTACAAAAAATTCTTTAAAAAATCCACGTTTTGCGGCTACAAAAAATTCTTTAAAAAATCCACGTTTTGCGGCTACAAAAAATTCTTTAAAAAATCCACGTTTTGCGGCTACAAAAAATTCTTTAAAAAATCCACGTTTTGCGGCTACAAAAAATTCTTTAAAAAATCCACGTTTTGCGGCTACAAAAAATTCTTTAAAAAATCCACGTTTTGCGGCTACAAAAAATTCTTTAAAAAATCCACGTTTTGCGGCTACAAAAAATTCTTTAAAAAATCCACGTTTTGCGGCTACAAAAAATTCTTTAAAAAATCCACGTTTTGCGGCTACAAAAAATTCTTTAAAAAATCCACGTTTTGCGGCTACAAAAAATTCTTTAAAAAATCCACGTTTTGCGGCTACAAAAAATTCTTTAAAAAATCCACGTTTTGCGGCTACAAAAAATTCTTTAAAAAATCCACGTTTTGCGGCTACAAAAAATTCTTTAAAAAATCCACGTTTTGCGGCTACAAAAAAATTCTTTAAAAAATCCACGTTTTGCGGCTACAAAAAATTCTTTAAAAAATCTACGTTTTGCGGCTACAAAAAATTCTTTAAAAAATCTACGTTTTGCGGCTACAAAAAATTCTTTAAAAAATCTACGTTTTGCGGCTACAAAGAATTCTTTAAAAAATCCACGTTTTGCGGCTACAAAAAATTCTTTAAAAAATCCACGTTTGGTAGCCTTAGGAAGGCTACAAAAAATTTGGCCTTGGGAGGGCTACAAAAAATTCTTTAAAAAATCCACGTTTGGTAGCCTTAGGAAGGCTACAAAAAATTTGGCCTTGGGAGGGCTACAAAAAATTCTTTAAAAAATCCACGTTTTGTGGCCTTGGGAGGGCCAGAAAAAATTCTTTAAAAAATCCACGTTTTGTGGCCTTGGGAGGGCCAGAAAAAATTCTTTAAAAAATCCACGTTTTGTGGCCTTGGGAGGGCCAGAAAAAATTCTTTAAAAAATCCACGTTTTGTGGCCTTGGGAGGGCCAGAAAAAATTCTTTAAAAAATCCACGTTTTGTGGCCTTGGGAGGGCCAGAAAAAATTCTTTAAAAAATCCACGTTTTGTGGCCTTGGGAGGGCCAGAAAAAATTCTTTAAAAAATCCACGTTTTGTGGCCTTGGGAGGGCCAGAAAAAATTCTTTAAAAAATCCACGTTTTGTGGCCTTGGGAGGGCCAGAAAAAATTCTTTAAAAAATCCACGTTTTGTGGCCTTGGGAGGGCCAGAAAAAATTCTTTAAAAAATCCACGTTTTGTGGCCTTGGGAGGGCCAGAAAAAATTCTTTAAAAAATCCACGTTTTGTGGCCTTGGGAGGGCCAGAAAAAATTCTTTAAAAAATCCACGTTTTGTGGCCTTGGGAGGACCAGAAAAAATTCTTTAAAAAATCCACGTTTTGTGGCTTTGGGAGGGCCAGAAAAAATTCTTTAAAAAATCCACGTTTTGTGGCTTTGGGAGGGCCAGAAAAAATTCTTTAAAAAATCCACGTTTTGTGGCCTTGGGAGGGCCAGAAAAAATTCTTTAAAAAATCCACGTTTTGTGGCCTTGGGAGGGCCAGAAAAATTCTTTAAAAAATCCACGTTTTGTGGCATTGAAAATTTCTTTAAAAACTCCACGTTTTGTGGCCTTGGGAGGGTCAGAAAAATTCTTTAAAAACTCCACGTTTTGTGGCCTTGGGAGGGTCAGAAAAATTCTTTAAAAACTCCACGTTTTGTGGCCCTGGGAGGGCCAGAAAAATTCTTTAAAAAATCCTCGTTTTGTGCTACAAAAAATTCTTTAAAAATTTACGTTTTGTGGCCTTGGGAGGTCTACAAAAAATTCTTTAAAAATCCACGTTTTGTGGCCTTGGGAGGTCTACAAAAAATTCTTTAAAAAATCCACGTTTTGTGGCCTTGGCAGGGCTCCAAAAAATTGTTTAAAAAATCCACATTTTGTGGCCTTGGGAGGTCTACAAAAAATTCTTTAAAAAATCCACGTTTTGTGGCCTTGGGAGGTCTACAAAAAATTCTTTAAAAAATCCACGTTTTGTGGCCTTGGGAGGTCTACAAAAAATTCTTTAAAAAATCCACGTTTTGTGGCCTTGGGAGGTCTACAAAAAATTCTTTAAAAAATCCACGTTTTGTGGCCTTGGGAGGTCTACAAAAAATTCTTTAAAAAATCCACGTTTTGTGGCCTTGGGAGGTCTACAAAAAATTCTTTAAAAAATCCACGTTTTGTGGCCTTGGGAGGTCTACAAAAAATTCTTTAAAAAATCCACGTTTTGTGGCCTTGGGAGATCTACAAAAAATTCTTTAAAAAATCCACGTTTTGTGGCCTTGGGAGGTCTACAAAAAATTCTTTAAAAAATCCACGTTTTGTGGCCTTGGGAGGTCTACAAAAAATTCTTTAAAAAATCCACGTTTTGTGGCCTTGGGAGGTCTACAAAAAATTCTTTAAAAAATCCACGTTTTGTGGCCTTGGGAGGTCTACAAAAAATTCTTTAAAAAATCCACGTTTTGTGGCCTTGGGAGATCTACAAAAAATTCTTTAAAAAATCCACGTTTTGTGGCCTTGGGAGGTCTACAAAAAAATTCTTTAAAAAATCCACGTTTTGTGGCCTTGGGAGGTCTACAAAAAATTCTTTAAAAAATCCACGTTTTGTGGCCTTGGGAGGTCTACAAAAAATTCTTTAAAAAATTCACGTTTTGTGGACTTGGCAGGCCGAACTTGTTATGCCCTCCACGAGTTGTATTGAAGTAAAATGGAACAATTAGTTTCCTTTCGTTTATGAAGAAGACCATGGTGTAAGAAAGAAGGTGATACAATAATACCAACTGATGTCTTCATTTGCTGTCAAAACATATTTTTAATCAAAAATAAACAACAAATATTTCGCTTCTATAAAAAATATCTGCCTACAACATCTATGTTTAAGCTTCGCGAATAATATTTTAACGTTTTCTTCTAACTTTTGTGGATATTTCGCGCAAAAAAAATTGACAGCAAATGAAGACTACAACCTAACGTCAACTATTGGATCACCTACTATTGGATCACCTTGTTAAATTCGCCTTGGGTAAAACAATGTGGCTAACCTTCAATATACCGAAATACAGGACGTACCGTTTTATGGTACATCAAAACGTCTATTTCTGTCGGAAAGTTTTTTAGACTCAAATTTCCGATATTTCGGTAAAACCTTCAAATATGACGGCGTGGACCTATACCAAAAAATTTCTGTGGGAATATTTAATACCCCTAACGAAGACTTAGTACCAAATTTCAGCCATTTCGGTGTGATAACAAGACTAAAACTTTAAAAATACCGAAATTCGGGTGTTACAGTTCTATGGATGCGTGGACCTATACCGAAAAATTTCATAAGGTACGTTTAATACCCCAAATGAAGACCAAATACCAAAGTTCAGACATTTCGGGAGGTACCGTTCTATGGGGGCAATATAAATCCGCGGACCTATACCGACAAATCGCACATGAGCATCAATTACCAAATTTCAGCCATTTCGGTGGAATATTGAGGCCACAACCTTCAAAATACCGGAAATAGGGAGGTACCGTTCTATGGAGGATATACTTAGGCGTGGGGGCTATATGAAGCCGTGGACCAAGTTTTGGGGCCTTTGGAGGGCTACAAAACAATCTACGTTTTGTGACTTTGGGAGGCTACACAAAATTCTTTAAAAAATCCAAGTTTTGTGGCCTTGGGAGGACTACAAAAAACTCATAAAAAAATCGATGTTTTGTGGCCTTGGCAGAACTACAAAAATTTCTTTAAAAAATCCACGTTTTGTGGCCTTGGGAGGGTTAGAAAAAATTCTTAAAAAAAATCTTTAAAAATTGACGTTTTGTGGCAATGTGAGGGTTTGAAAAATTTTTTTAAAAAATCCACGTTTTATGTCCTTGGGAGGACTACAAAAATTCTTTAAATAGAGAAACTGTTATCTGATGATCATCACCAGACTACTTCATCACAACACCTCTCCCAACATCTGGTAACTCTCCCCGCCGCCGTGAAACCAAAACATAACTCTGACATTCCCAAACGTCAAGTTTCTGTCATGTTGGTTTGTTTTCATTTTTGAATTTCTTTCGGTCAGTTGTTCTCTTTGCTCTCTAACGATTTAATAGAGTTTGGCCTAGCTTCCCGTGTCGAAAGATATTTTTTGTTTATAAAACAAATGCTGACAGTATCGGAATAAGACGCGAATACTAACAAATGTACGTGCGTGTGTGTGCGGGTATCTTATGAGGACAACTAGATTAGTGCGTATTTGACTTAGAAATAAAAATCCCTAAGAAACCACCATTCGACCTGACTGCCTGTGTTTGCCATTTGCAGCAGGCAATGTTGTTGTAATTACCAAAGACCAAGTGAAACCCTCATAAGAATTGGTCGGTAGTGTTGCTCTTGTTGTTGTCGTTGTGCGTGTATCGTCAAAATGAAGGACTTTCCATGTATGAACGATGAACAAATCCAAAGTGGACAAAAATTATGTGAAGCCGTTCGCAGGCATCCATGTCTCTACGATCCATTGTCATCTGGTTATCAGATGAGAAATATGGTCAATTCAGCATGGAAAGCTGTTGCGAAAGAATGTAACGATACGGGTAAGTGAGCAAAAGAAAGTTAAGCTTTAACAAAATGTAAACACAAGAAAGGTTTAAAGATGAACCAACCATTTTTGGTTTTGTTAAGAAAAAGTCATTGTATCTGTATTTTGCTGTTCATGTGTGTGTGTGTCGGCCTTTCATTCAGTTTTTTTGCCAGATGTTTTTGTTGTTGTTGTAGCGTTGTTTTTCCCAATTGTCATAATTAAGTTGCATTTCTCACCAGTGGCTTTAAAACTTTGTCGCCATTTTGTACAGTGTTGTATCTACAACAACAGAGCAACAGATGTTTTTTCCCTTCAGGGTTGTATTCGTTGCCAAAGTGAGCGGGTATTTGATATTTGATCACAACTTGGAATATTTGGTAATTGAAAAGTTGGAACTAAAAATCCAATTAGTCGTGTAGGATTGTAAATGGAAGTATCGCAGGTACTTTTTCCATTAAGATGAACATAGCCTTACCTAATGAAAAAGGAAATACTTAAGCTTAGTATAATATTAAACCTAATTTACATTATCGACTATAAAGCTAGCAGTAGAGATTTCCAATGGAATTAACGACTTAAATGACATGCTTATGGCTTTTCTGCAAAGGAATTTGCAATACAAATTCTCTGGGGCTGGATTCTTGTTCTATATACATTTTTTTATTCGACATTTTTTCCTTATAAAAGTTTTCATTTCACATTTTCGAACGCATGAATAGATTAATAAAATTTGATATTTTCTTTTTACCTAAATTTTAATCCTATGAATCGCGAAAAATTACATTTCTTGGTCATCTTGTTCTATTCACCGCCGTCAACATATCATGTTTGCGGCTATGTCATAAATCAACGTCGGCACCTATGTATGAATGGTGACGGCGTTGCAAATTCACACTTTAAACGGCGTTTTGCACTAGAGCGTTTTTCTTGCTTCTTTATGAGGATTTATTTGACGTTTACACTATGTCCCGGTCCACACTAATAGTAAGTTTACATTTACGAAATCCACTCGATTTCAACTGTCAATTCCATTTCGTCTGTCAATTCGAATGGATTTCAGATGAGTTTTCATTTGACGTATACCCAAAGGAATTGACAGTTTAAATCGAGTGGAATCGCAAATATAAACCAAGTATAAGAGTAATTTCACTGAAATTTTGACATGAAACTAAATGAAAATGTAATATAAAACGAACTGTTTGTTTCATACGAACATTGCAACAAGCAAAGTTTCAGAACACATGAAACCGTGTACAATAGTTTCTTGAAATTATGTGTTTCCCCAAAAAATGAAAAATTTCATGTCGAAATTTCATTGACATTGCTCTAGTGTGGACCGGGTCTATGGAATTGATATTTGAAACCCAAACTCACTGGGTTAATCCGGTTAAGTGTAAACGTGGTATTATGCTCATATTTACAAAACAGAAACCCTACAAAATGGCTGTCTTCCATAACGTCAGTAGCTTTGTTGTCATGAAGCAAATCTCATGAAATTTGGCGTTCCTAGATCGAGTTCCCCACTACTTTCATAAAATAAGTCCCAATTTACATTAGGCGAGTTTACTTGCGGCAATTGTCAGTTTGTGGGTGAGAGAGGGTGTTGAGAGGCAAAGGGTTACCATATGCCTCGCCTCTCCATCAAACTGACAATTGCCGCAAGTAAACTCGCCTAATGTAAATTGGGACTAAGTCTCAATTTACATTAGGCGAGTTTACTTGCGGCAATTGTCAGTTTGTAGGTGAGAGAGGGGGCTGAGAGGCAAATGGTTACCATATGCCTCACCTCTCTCTCCATCAAACTGACAATTGCCGCAAGTAAACTCGCCTAATGTAAATTGGGACTTACTCTAGTATGGAACTCGATTTAAGAACACATAATTGCATGAGATTTGTTTCATGACAGTAAAGCAACTGACGTTTCGTAAATAAGCCAAACAATAGGAGCATGAAGTGTAAATTTGCATCGCAGTCACCATTCATAAGTACCGACGTTGATGTATGCCGCGACTTTAAACTTGATATGTTGACGGCGACAAATAGATTTCCAGGGATGGATAGTAAGAATTGCTAGAATATTGGGGAGGTTCTTTTGTAAAAAAAAAACACAACTTTTTATTGTATTGTGTCCAAATTGTTGACATTTTTGAAAAACGTCAATAATAATAATAATAATTGTTCCACAAACATCCCATGCGGGACAAGGGAGACTTCTCTCATATCAATGAGTTCATATTGGCTCAATAATATCGGACCTACTGTTTATCGCCGAGTCCAAACGGCGTGTCTTAAGACACCACTTGTAGAGAAGTTTTACATGGCTGAAATACTCAGGAAATGTCGCCAACATTACTGAGGGGAATTTTGACACCGTTGAAAAGTTTGATGTTGCCTGGCCGGGGAATCGAACCCACGACCTTCAAAATGCAAGGTGAGTGTGCATACCATTGCACCACGGTGGCACACCATACGTCAATCTACCGGTGTTCTAAAATGTCAGTTGCTTTAAGCATCCAATGTAGCAGTGATACCGAATGAATGCTTAGCATTATAGTCCAAAACTTAGCTGACGTTATTTGAGTCGTTCAGTGCACACATCGATTAAATCCACTTTTTGAAAAATCTTAAATTTAAGTGTCAAAGTCCTTTATATAGTCATAACTTTTTATATTAAAAATAACTTTCCTGAATAATAATGATTAGCACCTTTAAATTACAAATAAACAATGGCAAATATACAGATACACATTTCATCATCGCTTTTCTCAACATTGTCGGCTCATTTATTGAGACGACTTCAAACTTGATGTTGACGGCGTAAATTGATGTTCATACAGGGATGGAAATTCTGAATTTGCTAGAACGAACGTTCCTTTAAAAAAACACACACAAAAATATTTGTTAGAAGAGCTATTTTATACACAGGACTCAAATTGATGTAAAATTATTGAACATTTTGCAAAACGTCATGCTACCTGGCGTCCAAAACGTCATTTGCATTGTCGATGCTTTAAGTATCCTATGTTGCAAGAAATTAATCGAAGCATTATAGTTCAAAATTTCGCTCTTGCGTTATTCCACAGACAAGATATACGAACAATTAACCGCAGGTAGAAAACTGATGGCTTAGGTAGATTTTGCAAACGTGTACATTTCGTATATTTTTTATTTCAAAAGTGCCGACGTTAATTTATGGCACGACTTCAAACTTGTTTTAGCTTTGTATCCTTACAAAGAGGAAACTGTCAAAATTGCTCTCTCATGACCAGTTTCACCAGAAAAGTAAAGCAACGAAAAAAATGGTAGATCTGGTAACAATGTCGAAAATAAATAAAAAATCAATTTTCTTTTTTTTCACTGCTTTTAGTTTTATTTTGTCAGCGTTCGCTTTTTTCTTTTGTTATTTTTTCATCATTGCCAAATCGTCAAGAAAATGTCGAAAAATCAGTTCTACACATTTTTTAACCGCCCGTGGTAGAAGAGAACGCAGTTTTTGTTCTCTCTCTCTCTCTCTCTCTCTCTCTCTTTCTCATTAAAAATGTTTCCAGTTAAGGGACGCTTTGCAGGTTAAAAATGGTAAGAAATGGTAACCTCAGGCAAGTAAAGGAATACAACTTATAGCTCTGTTCCAGAACTAAAAAGTTTTTACAATTTTTACCACTTTTATGCTTAATTTACATTTGGCGTCGTTTCGTGATTTCGAAGGCGTTTCGTGATTTCGCATACAAAAATGAAATCATCTCATTACGTGATTTCAGCGAAATCAACATCGAAATCACAGTACACATGATATACAACCCTGTTTTTGCCTAAAAAAGTACCAAAAGTTGCAACACTTTTCACGTATCACAATAAACAAGGTAGATGGTCAATTGCTGCAACAAAAATTTTTTGTATCAAAATTTGTAAACAATGTGAAAAAAATATTAAATTACTTTGTTACAATGCTATTTTTACCCTATACCACATTGTGGAAAAGGGTATTATAAGTTTGTTTTGGTAAAAATTCATGTAACACCGCGAAATATTCGTCGGGGACCCCCAATATGGTATACCAATCTTCATATCTCGACGAGATACAGCGATTTTGAGATGTTTGTCCGTCCATTATAAATTGTAAGTACGCTCCAGGCCACAATTATGGACCAATCGTCACGAAATTTTGTATGGAGGTCGGGTTCAGATCAGAATAGATCCCTATTATTATTGGTGATGATCGTGAAATATTTAGCGGGTAAAATGGATCAAAAACATAATATTTATCCAATTTTCTAGCGGCTCTGTAGGTCTCAATAATAGTCCGATCAACGCGTAATTTTAAATAAGGTAAGAGTATATCACAAAGGAGAAGCTTGCAATTTCAGATGGCGATCGGATAATATTTAGAGGGAACAAAACTTTTGTGTGAAAATTGTGAAAATTTTTAATATACAGCTTATATCTTAATTCCTGGAAGTGACATTCCGGACAAGTGAGAAACACTTGAAAGTGAAACGCTTGACCTTTCATGTGCATGATCAGATAACATAGTTACAGCCTAATATATTCCGTTATTTGTATGTAGTGTAATAATAAACTCGCTAGAAGTCGCAATTATACATCAATAGTCACGAAATTTTGCACCGGGTAATAGTATAGGTCGAAAAAGATGCCTACAATTTTGAATGATGATCTGATATTCTTTAGCGGGTGAAATGGACCATTACTTTTGTATGAAAAATATAAAAATTTTATTGTTGGTCGATATTTTAATTCTTTGAGGACATATATATTTCGCAAAGTAGCCTACATATGGAAAAAAACTACTGACCTTTCCTCTGATGTAAATTGCAATAAAGTGTTTGCTAGATAACAGGCCTACTGCCTAATATATAATGGGTTCTGTGTAGAGAACCACATTTTTATCCCATGCTACATATTGTCTCTCCAAAAGTTTATGTAACACCACGAAATATTCGTCCTAGACCCCTTATTTGGTATGCCAAAATTCATATCTCGACGAGATCTCGATGACTGTCAGTTTTGCTTGTCAATGTGTACTATACTTAAGGCCGCAATTGTGGACCGATTGTAAGGAATTTTTTAAGGAGGTTGGGTTCGGGCCAGAATAGAAATGATTAGTTTTTGGTGATAATGGTGAAATGTTCAGGGGATGAAATGGACCAAAAAAACATTGTAACTAATTTTGTAGCGGCTCTGTAGTTCAAAATAATAACCCGCAAATTTTTAAACAAAGTTTGAGTTTATGATGAAGAAGAAGCGTACAAACCAACGTGAAGATCAGATAATACTTAGCGGGTTAAATGGACTGAAACTTTTGTGTGAAATTGGTAAAAATTTCAATAACGTAGCGGTTAAACAACGGAAGTAGCAGTACAACATAAGTGGGTTTCATTACATTTTAGTTTGTGTGAACTATATTTACCTTTCCTGCTACAAAAATGTCTTTGTCATGCTAGATAACTTTTTGGTTTTGGTCATAAGTATTATACATTACATCTCTGATATTTGATAATAAAATTTTCACAATCATTGAAAAGAAGTTCCGTGGAGAGCGATTGTCCAGGGATAGTGGTATAGGTTATCCCATTGTGTTCCCGTACTTTTTTAATGTTAATTTTAGAAAAAAGAGCGAATTGTCAAGGATTGCTTCCCTATTCAAATTTCTTAAAAAATACGGGAATGGAAAAATTACGGAAATTGCAAAAACTCCAGCATAAATGTCAAAATCAACGTATCAGCTATCATATTAGATGCCAATGAACATGCTTGCTGCTATTTTCTACTAGGCCAAAATTGTATGGCAGAAAACAGGAGAAGAGGGTGTTTGTTTTTCGGCGCTATTTTTGTTTAAAGAGAAGTGCAAGTCTTGCTTGATTTCGGAGTACGGGAACGCATTTTAGCATTAAACGGGAAAACTACTGCAAGTACTAATATTGTGCAGGTTCTGAGCACAACTTTTATCTATCAAAATTTATTATAAAGAAGTCTCAACGATAAAATCATTATTTTTTATATTTTCATTGGTTGGTACTATACACAATTAATACGATATATAGATAATTTTACCATAATTTTCCAAATAAAGTTGTAAAGTTCTATACTGTCGTATATTTTTGATGATTAATTCAATTTACAACAACTTGTTTTGAAAATTCATGTTCGATCATCTGCGCATATGCATCTACCTTGATCATTGTGATATGTTTGAAATCAACAAAAAATAAGTGTAAACACCGGGGCGTATTTCAGGATTTCGTGAAATCCAGTGGATTTTGGAGGGCAAGTGTAAACTTGGCATTACACATTTTGCGTTCCCGTACACAAAATTTATATGAAAATCGTTTACGACTTTTACGACTTTTACCACTTTATAAAGTACGGGAACAGGCCATATGTTGACGCCGTTAAATAGATTTTCAAGCAGGGATGGATGTTCAGAATGGCTAAAATATAAAGAACGTTCTTAAAAAAACAACTGTTTGTTAGAACATGTATTCAATTCGCTTAAATTGTGTCCAAATTATTGAAATTTTTGCAAAACTTCAATCTACCTGTCTTCCAAAACGATTCCGAATGAATGCGAATCATTATAACCCAAAACTTCACTGTTGCGTTATTTGGAACGCAAGATACACTCAAAATAAACAAAAGGTAGAATCTTTGTAAGTTTTCCTTGTATTGGTATTGAAAAACTAAATACATATTTTTACATAGCATAATAAATTAAAACATTTTTGATATCTTTCGATTGATATCCTCAATTTCCAAACCCCAATAAATAAATTATCACAATAAAAACTATTAAAATTTAAATAGATTTGATTTTTGAAGCAATTTTATTAATTTTTCGACACCCTTAACAATTTTTACATTTTGTGAAGAAGGAGCAAAAGCTAAAATTGTTAATGTTTTTGGATTTTGAGTATATGTTTGAAAATAATTAAAAAAGCCTTGTTAAAGATGATAAACTCAAAGATTTATTTACAAAATTTACGATATTTCATAAAAATAATCTGGCAGCCCTGACAGTGAGTAATGTTAAAAACAATCAAATGAGATTGATACTTCAATCAAAACAAAACAAACAAAATACAGCGGATGGCATGCGCAGGGGAATTTGAAATAAATTCCAATAACACTCACCCACAGGCAACTGTGGTGATGTTTTTTCAACTTAGTTGATACGTGCTGATAGTTTTCAAATATTGTTGTTCTGATGTTTTTGGAATAGTCGAAAAGTGAGTGCGATTCTCATTTATTTGAGATTACTAGATACTTAAAGAGGTCGGGTTTTCGCTAAAAAAGGCATCATTTCAAAAAGCTGAAAAGCCAATTGATAATTCCCTTCGCCGGGATGAAATCATGATATTGGTAGCGATCAGTAAAATTTTCGTTTTTGAAAAACATCACTCTCTGTAGCAGACTTAAAAACAATATTTTCATAAATATTAAAAAAACGTTTTGTGTCATTTAAAAACCTCCAAAAATATTCTTAAAAAAACGTGAAAACCAGAATTCTCCGAAAAAGAATAGATATTCACGTTTTATATTTTGGGACCTCAAAACATTTTAAATATTCCAAAAATAGTATTTAAAAATTAGCTTTTTGTGTACTTGTTGTCTCCAAAAATATGTCATGGTACTTTATTTTTAAACATCCGTCTCTGGCTTTACTTCAAAGCAGAGAACAGAAATTTAGTGACGGCGTAATGCTAGGTTTACATTAACGAAATCCACTTGATTTCAACTGTCAATTTGGCATATACGCAAAGAAATTGACAGTTGAAATCCACTCGATTTCGTAAATGTAAATGTACTATAAGCCACTAATCTTCAGCTACGATTTGTAATCAGGTAATCAAATAATCGATTTTAAAGAGGTTAGTTAACCCGACAAAAAGCACTTCTTTAAAGATGGCCTAATAATATCAAAGGACAGAAATAAAAAAACAATAGGGATCGAATGTAGAAAGCAACTCCAGTGCAGTGACAATACAAATATCAACATTTAACTGATGCCATCCGTAAAGTTGGTGAGCAAATTGTAAAAAAAGCGCCAAACAAAGTTATAAAGATATTTTCTTAAATCTTTATAAGGCGACAGTAAAAACGTTAATCACATAATAACTCAGAAACTTTAACTATGGAGAAAATTACCCTTGGCAATAAGGCTTTCTTTCAAGGCTTTCATTCCCAAAGGAATTTTCGAGCCCAGACCTTGAATTGCATTTTGTCCTGCAGTGTAATTTCTTTATGATCGACTTTTTTCCAACATTTATTTTTTTAACATAAATAATAAAGCTGTATTTTTGACTTGACACATGTATCACCTTTTACTTTTTTTCTTACGATCACAATCAAATATAGTTTAAGACAACGTTCGAACAGCTTATTTGATAATTTTCTTCTATTGTGTAGTTATGATTTTCCACCTCTGGCTGTCGTTTATGGGCGCAGTTGTTGGCGGCATAGTTGTTCGCCAAGGAAACATATGTATGTATGGTTATTTACATATATCCAATTTATGCGTGCACATTTTGAGTAATTGGTATTCACGTTTTCTTTATAAGGCGACAGACTAGCAGAAAATAGGTAGTAGAAAATATGGATCCTGCAAGAGTCAACTTGACACTTTGTCCTTTATAAATTTGTCAAAAATTTCAAAAAAAGTAGTTTCTGGAACAAAGCATTAAAACCTAATAGTTTCTAATAGTAAGTTTACATAATGGATTTAGTAAATCCGCTAGATTTCAAATGTCTATTCCATTCCGTATACGTCAAATATATTCTCATAAAGAAGATTAGCCCCTCAAAAAACTCTAATGTAAACATGGCGTAACGCTTCTATTCGCTGCTTTATAGCGCGTTTCCAGGGTACGTCGTTCGTTCTCTATTCGTTGTTCGACCCATAACTACGAATAAAATACTTATTTCCCTACACAAAATTCTATGAACGAACGACTATTTTTCTACGTTTTTCGATTAGAAATACTCTCTGAACGACGAATAAGTACGTCCCATCCCTAACAAATGAGAGAATTTATCGAAAAAAACAATTATGACATGTCTAAATTCAAATTTGAAACATTTTTTGAAAACACAAAAATTTTTAGAAAAAAAGAAAAAGATGAATGAAAATTAATGTACTAGACTTAAAGAGAAATTGAACAAGAGAAACTGTTGAGCGTTGATGCCAAACGCAAAATTTTACCCAAACGTTGTATGCAAGGCCTATAGAAGGTCGGCCATTCAGAGTTCTGTTAACAACTTTTGACAACAAACATAATAGATTTTATATTATTGTGATTTGAGTTTCTTTGTATTTTAAATTACAATAATGTTTTTGACAACAAACATAACAATCAGGTGGGCTTAGTGTCCAACTGTATAAACTGTGGTTGTATGTGTTTACACATTTAGGAGTCAATATGAGAAACGCTTGACGCCGTTATTTTTATGTCATTGTTACAAACTGTACAGACGTGACGGCGTTAACCAAAAGCTAACCACTATGTATATTTACACAGACGCAGGGAGGGAAATTCATAATTTAATAAATCTAGAAAACTTTAAATTTGGGGAAAGCTATTGACCTCAACCAAACATTTAATCAATTGAAAGGTAAAGGGAAATTGGAAAAATAAAGAATTCGGAACCCAGGCCAACCAAGCTGTGCATTATTTATCATTCGAATAACTAAGATGTGCATTATTTATCATTCGAATAAATTATTTATCGAAATTAAAATTTAAGTTATGTTTAACGCCGCACAGTTGTTCAAAAATCGATTTTCCTGGCCAACACCCCAATTTTTTGTTTTTATTGATATTTAATTTCTATATGGTATTGGATAGTGAACTTATTGAAACTAAGGAATCAAAAAAAAAAAATCGTAATATTGAAAAGTGTAGGCGTGGAGTGTTAGGGGGCACCGACAATTTTCCCCATTTCAACAAATACGTAAATTTTGACCATTTCTGTAGAGATGGCTATTTCTCGGATTCTCTAACTCTTTTTTGAGTTACCGACAAACATCGGTAAAATTAGAACGCAAAATTATGAATGAAAAGTTGAACAAATGGCACACTGTTGTTGTCGGTAGATCTCTACTACTTCTTATTGGTCGTTAACATACCGAATACGGAATTTTTTATCGTAAACTCAAAAACTGAGTTAGAGAATCGCACAACAGATATTGTGTTCATTGTCTTTTGTTCGGCAGGTAGGATGGTTGTCTTTAAGAAGCGTTTTAAAAAATTATCGTAGCGTTTACACAAAGTGAACTCTTTATTTTTCCTAAATTTTAGTGAAGTAGAACTTTGTGGGGAAAAAAGATGGAACAAAGTTTCGTATACACAATATATTCTTTTGTACCTGCACCCTCCGTTTAACACTTGTTTCTTTCGTAAAAATGAAAGAAATTACTTCAGTAATAAAGCGCAGTAGCTTTGTGTTGGTTAATTTGGCAAGAGGCACACTCCTCAAGATGGTCCAATGTGATCTTAAAATGTGCATGTAGTTATACGGTAGTTTTCGCTTACCTGCACATAAAAAAATTCTGACATTTTTGTGAACGTAAGCCAAAAATGCAGTTATCTTAAATAAATTTGATAAAAATAGAATATTTTTTATACGCAAAAAAAGTGATATTGGACAGCTAACGCCAAAACGCAGCTAAAACTAAGGCAGCTAAGTGAAAACTGCATAACTACCTTCACACTTAAAGAACACATCGGACCATCTTAATTTAACCCACACAAAGCTACTGGTTGTTTCCATGCCATAAAATGGGCACAAAAGTACAGGTAAAAAGCCATTAGACACGTGTTTTTTGTTATCTTATACTTTACTTTTACTTCTGTCCTTTCCCACTCATAAAGTAAGATTTGACATGTGCAGTTTCGAACTGTTTTGTCGTAAATCGAACTCTACTCGAAAAACGATTTTTAAATTTATTTACAATGAAAAAGGGGGTTTAAGATCTCACCTTCACTACTAGTTCACGATAACATTGTTTACGTGCACTTTTACAATTTGAATTACTAAATTTGACCCAAGAATAAATAAAACAAACGGGGTGAGCTAAATAAAACCATTTAAAAAAGTTATAAGTTCGACAAGTGCCTTCTTGAATGTAAAACGCATTTTACATTTAACATGTTTTATAAAACATGAATCATTTTTAGTTGTCAATTTCATACAATATCTGTCAAATAAATTACGTAAACTCCTAGAAACCCTGTTTTAAGTGCAAGTGTAAAATGCGTTTTTATTTTACAATGGAGCTTGTTGCTACGATTAAATATTCTACCACGATTACTTTCAAGTAAAATTCACAAAAATATGCGTCAAGTAGTTCAAGATAAATTATCATGATTATGGATATTTATGTAAACGTAGCTTTAGTTCTTTGATAGATTACCTCACCTGTTTGTACTATAAAAGCGTTTATTCTAATATAGAGAAGACTTATACAGGATATTCTCTATACAGAATACCCCTCTATATCTCTAAA
Organism: Musca autumnalis; assembly: GCF_047663935.1. Lineage (NCBI taxonomy): Eukaryota > Metazoa > Arthropoda > Insecta > Diptera > Muscidae > Musca > Musca autumnalis. The sequence continues at coordinate 230,363,886 of NW_027411977.1, forward strand.
TGTTTTATAGTTCCTCAAAACTTTCGTTTTACTTTTAAAAAATAACTGTCATTTTTTAAACTTTAATCGAAACAACACTTTTTCTTACAGTTTGATGGTCACTCTTTTAACTAACAACAGTGGCAAATAAACTAAAACAAAAACAAGAGATATGAAAATAATACAATTGCTATGATCTCTTGGCAACTATAAACAACAACAAAATAAAACAACATATGACAATAATAGGGGTGTCTTTTTACATACTAAATGTTGCTGAAACATTTTTTTCAGCAACTTTTCCTTTACACAACTGTCAAAATCTTCAACATTAGTAATAATTATTAGAAATTATCACGTAAAAAGACCCAGCTAATACTGCAAAAGAAAATGGAAACAAAACGCATTCTATTGGCCTGTTCCTTTACTTTTGAAATGGTAAAACCGGCAAAAGTAGTAGAAGTTGTAAACTGCTACCATATGAATTGTATGGTCTCTAAAGTAAAGGAACGCTTTTCGAGTAAAAAGTGGTAAAACTTGAAGATTCTTGCACGTAAAGGAACAGAGCTTATTTTAGTGTTTTTTACCTGTATCTCTTATGCCAAGTTTACACTTGCGCTCCAAAATCAACTGGATTTCACGAAATCCTGAAATACACCCCGGTGTTTACACTTATTTTTTGTTGATTTCAAACATATCACACTGATCAAGGTAGATGCATATGCGCAGCTGATCGAACATGAATTTTCAAAACAAGTTATTGTAAATTGAATTAATCATCAAAAATATACGACAATATGGAACTTTACAACTTTATTTCGAACATTATCGTAAAATTATCTATATATCGTATTAATTATGTGTAGTACTAACAAATGGAAAAATAAAAAAATATTTTATTTATTTTGAGACATCATAATAATACATTTTGATAGTTAAAAGTTGTGCTCAGAACCTGCAAAATATTAGTACTTGCAATAGTTTTCCCGTTCAGTGCTACAAATGTGTTCCCGTACTCCGAAATCTAGCGAGACTTGCACTTTAAACAAAAATAGCGCCGAATAACAAACACCCTCTTCTCCTGTTTTCTGCTACACAATTTTGGCATAGTCTAAACTAGCAGCATGTTTATTGGCACCTGAATATGATAGCTGATACGTTGATTTTGACATTTCTGGAGTTATTGCAATTTACGTCATTTTTACGTCCCCGTATTTTTTAAGAAATTTGTATGGGAAAGCAATTTTGACAATTCCCTCTTTTTTCTAACATTACCGTTAAAAAAGTACGGAAACACAATGGAAAATATCATTGTAACAAAGTAATTTAATATTTTTTCACTTTGTTTACAAATTTTGATACTAACATTTTTTGTTGCAGCAATTCGCACATCTACCTTGTTTATTGTGATACGTGAAAAGTGTTGCAACTTTTGGTACTTTTCTAGGAAAATGAGATGATTTAATTTTTGTATGCGAAATCATGATAAATTTTGCTTGATTCCGCGCGAAATCACGAAACACCTTCGAAATCACGAACGACGCCGAATGTAAACCAAGCATTACACTCGTTTACAATGGATCGCCAAGCAGCATCGGCTGCATATTCAGGGATGCCATGTTGGTGATTTTCCCGCTACTTGTGATTTTTGACATACAAAAAAAACACCTTTTAGAAGTTGTCGCGATTTTTTATTTTAAATCGCTACAGTAGCGATTTTGACTGTTTAAGGTAACGATTATAGCGATTTTTACGCAACATTGTTTACTGTCATCACTTTTAAAGCAAACGAAAAATAGTACATTGTGCAGCGAGTGAAATATTCATACATTTAGAGGCCAGATAGTGTTCAAAAATACAGAAAAGCACGGGAATTCAGATATTTTATTGAAGAAATTGATAAAAACATGTATGTGCTATTTTTTTAATTTATCTCTTTCTGTGTAACAGTGGATCATTTCTACCGTTTTTATACATTTTCGAAGTGCTTTTTGGTCTTAGTCAGTGGAGATTTGTGGTGGTTTTTAACACAACTTTTCTGTTACGATTTTTGTCTCGGAACAGTTGGCATCCCTGTGCAAAATTTTTTTGATACACCTTCGATGTGGTATCATATAGACAAGGAGTCATTTGATGGCGTCACATAAACGGGCACTGGCTTGGATGTTTTGTTTACACTTGCCTGCATATTTACTGAGAATTCGAACAAAACAATGATGCCGATAGTAGTGAAATGTGTGGTATTTTGTTCTTTGTTGAACGATAAAACGTAATATTACCACATTTTACTAGCAAATAAAAACTTTAGTTTAACTAAAAATTATTGAAATACAGTATGTAACGTATTATTTAGAGATTAGGGAAGTATTCAGCTATTATATTAACGAAATAGAACCCGATGACTATCAGTTTTGTTGATCAGTGTGTATATGTAAATATTTTTAATTTTTATTAACCCACAAAACCAGCCGAAAACGGTTTAGAGCATAGATGAACGATCGCACACGTATCTTCGTGTTCAAAAAGTTTTCAATTATGTTTAATTTCTTCACAAATAATAGCTTATTATGAGTAAACGATACAGTAATTTATTAAAACGTTTCTTTACGGCAACAAACTTACCTACCATGGCACAATATACAGGGTGGAATACTAAAGCCAGCTGTTTTCACCCGATTTGTCAAATTCATCGTTATCGTGAATTATTTGTATTAAAATGTAATCTAAATTGTTTGGTTCCCTTAGTTCAATATAATTACTCTCGAATCCCATATAGAAATTAACAATCAATGACGACAGAAAATTTGGGGTTTTTGGGGAGGACAATCGATTTCTAAGCCATTAATTGTCTATTTTTTTTTCTTATTGCGATCTAATGATTTCGGATAATTTCTGTTATAAAATAAGATTTGTTCCCGTACTTTTTAATAGTAAAACTCGTAAAAGAGAGGACTGTAAAAAAATTTTCTTAATAAACGTTTTTTGAAAAAGTTCGGGAACGGAAAAATGAAAAATACGTCAAAAAAAACTGGAACAAATGTCAAAGTCGGCGTACCAGCCTATCAGACGCCGGCAATTATGTTACTATTTTTTACACGTTCAAATTTGTCTAGTAAAAATTTTTTAAAGAGAGCGTAATTCAGCGCCATTTTTGTTTAAAGAGAATTGAACATTTTACAACTTTTTTGTGTACGGGAACGGTTTTTCGGGTAAAATGTGTAAAAGTCGTAAAAACTGTAAAAACTTTTTAGATCTAGAACAAAGCTATTTACTTAAAATCAATGCCCAAACAACTTCCTTTTTTAATTTTCCCCCAAAGTGTAATTATTTTCCATCCCTGGCTGTCGTTTTAGGTGAGAACACAATGAAGGTAGAAACACAATGAAATACGCCGCTTTTTCACGCTCAGTTTCATGTAAAAGACTAAAGGCCAAATGCTACACGCAGAAAAATTTATGTTAGAAATATGTTTGGATCCAAACAAATATATGTTTGGGACCGGTTGCAAACAATTATATGTTTGGATCCAAACATAATATGTTTGGGTCCAAACAAAAATATGTTTGCAACACACATGTTTTATGTTAGAACATTTTTTTCATGGGTGGAGAGAGGATGTTTGTCAACGAGAGTAATAACAGTGCTCTCGCGACTGTGGAATGCTGTTTTATAATGAAGAGTTGTGTGTATTGTATAATAGAAGACGTAGAAGCGAAGAAGGGGGCTTTGGTGCTTTGATTGCGAGTATGCGTCAAACTCGTGTGTTTGTTGTTGTTAACCAACGTAGTGGGCGAAGAGGATAAGAAGAAATGGTATGAATTATTTTGTTTTTTCTTTCTTCAGTGTTTTAGTTGCCAGCGTAGCGTCAAGACGGTAAAGTGAGTGAATTAATCAGTGTTTTGTGTTTTCTTAAAGAAATTGTGTTTTTAGTAAATTAAATGCCCAATACATTTTATAATTGAATCGGAAAGTTGAATGGAATTATTTTATTGGACAAGGAAGAAATCGCATTTAATATTGGTAATTACATACATACTTATGTATATTTGAAATATGGCATATCCATATTTATTTAATACATTACATAATCATTTGATTCTAGATGCCTGATGATTTCAACTATGAGGACAATTTGTTTTATTTCACAACTAAGGAGAAGCGTTCAATTACGTTTCTATATATTTTTCCTTTTTAAAAGTGTGACTATTTACAAATTATTTCAATCAGTTTTTCTTTTATTAAAGTGTGTCATGTATTTCTTTGGAATTTTGTATGTACCTATGTGTTTGTTGTTCTTTTTCCTTTCAATAAACAACCTCAACATTTGTGTGTATACTATAGAGATAGCCAGTGAGTTCTTAGTGAGAGCAAATGAGCACACATTTCAAAGTGTTTTACATTGAATTTTATGCTCCCTTGCTCTCAATAAGCGCCCACTGGTGCATGTGTTTGTTTTTTTTTTTGTGCCTTTTGGGTTTGTACTTTTTTGCACCCAAACATATAAAATGTTTGCACCCAAACATAAATATCTTTGCACCCAAACATATATATGTTTGCACCCAAACATATATTTGTTTGCAGACCCAAACATATATTATGTTTGGGACTGTTGCAAACATATATATGTTTGCTGCAAAATATGTTTGGGACATATGTTAGAGAGGCCTTTTTTTTGCGTGTACCTAGGTAGTACTCGGCCTTTAATCTTTTACATGAAACTGAGCGTGAAAAAGGGGGGTTTTTCATTCTGTTCACACCCTGAGAAATTCATGCTTATCCAAGCCTCAATTAATGTAAAAGAATAAAGAAATTCAAGATCGCATTTTAATTAGGTAGGACATGAAATTAAGCGTGAAGCTAGTAACAAATTTCATTGTATTTCAAACTTTATGGTTATCGTTTTTGGCGGCATAGAGTTGATTGGTAATTTAGATCCAATGTATGTGTGTACTTTGTGAGTAATTGGTATTCACCATGGTGGAATAATGAGGTCTTACATCGATAAAAATAATCGGACCATTTACCAGACCAAACGTCAAAATTTGTGAAGAAATGTTGACGTTTTGTGTGATAAATGGCCCGATTATTGTTATCGATGTAACACCTTATTATTCCGCCATGGTATTCATGTTTGAATAACCTGTGGTTGTCAAACTGTTATCAAATGAGATACATAGTTTGAATACTTATCAAGCAAAACAAGTTTAGTACGAGGGCGGTTCGGAAACTTCTTAGCCTATCAATGAAAGAGAATAGTTAGTTTTTCAAAAATATTTCTATTTTTCAATATAATTTCCTGAAACTTCAATACACTTAATCCAACGCTTTTCTAGCTATTCTATCCCTTGATTAAAATAGTTTTCCTCAAGGTCTTCAAAATAGTGGTTTACAACTGTAATTGCATCTTCATTTGAGGTAAAACGCTTGCCAGCAAGGATTTTCTTTTAGATTTGGGAACAAGTAAAAGTCACTGGGAGCTAAATCAGGAGAATAAGGTGGGTGGTCAAGCAACTCGTACTTTAATTCGTTGATTTTAGCCATTGTTCAAACACTCTTGTGCGCTGGTGCGTTATCTTGATTAAAAATTATTTTTTTGTGTTGTAAGCCAGGACGTTTTTCTCGAATTTGTACATTTAATTGATCCAAAAGGTTGCAATAGTACTCTTAATTTATTGTTTTACCCTTTTGCAGATAGTCAATCAATAAAATACCTTTGAAGTCCCAAAAAACCGTTGCCATAACCTTACCAGCCGATTGAATTGTGTTTGCCTTCTTTGTGGCACTTCCTCCAGCTTCAGTCCATTGTTTGGATTGTTCTTTTGTCTCTGGAGTATAGTAGTGGATCCATGTCTCATCAACAGTTATAAAACGACGCTTAAAATCCATTTTATTTCGCTTAAAACGATCCAAACAAGCTTGAGAAATGTTCATTCTTATGCGTTTTTGATCGACTGTTAACAAATGCGGCACCCATCTTGCAGAAAGGTTTTTCATCTGTAGTTCTTCATGCAAAATTAAATGGACTCGATCATTTGAGATGCCCATGATATTAGCAATTTCACGCACTTTTATTCGTCGATCATTTAATACTATATCATGCACTTTGGCTACAATTTCTGTTGCTGTTGTTGGACGTCCATTACGTGTTTCATCCTCAATGCTTGTACGACCACGTTTAAATTCAGCAACCCAATTTTTTACTGTTGCAAATGAAGGAGCACTTTCACCTAACACATTCACCATATCATTATGGATTTCTTGTCGCGATAAACCTTTTTTATGTAAATATTTAATGACAGCACGCATTTCTGATTTTTCCATTGTAAAAAAATTGCGGATGCGTCTTTTTTGAACACCTGTTTCTTATGAAGGAGTTGCCAGATCGAAACAAAATTTAACATGTGTTCATAACAGAGATGGAAGTTCCCAAAACACTTAACTTTTTTCTGTTTATACCGCGCTTTTTGTGCTAGGCTAAGAAGTTTCCAAACTGCCCTCGTAATCGGTTGTTTGGTTTAATAAAAATCAATGACAATGAATGATATATTTTAAGCCCAATTTACATCTAACAGGTTTTATGAAACCATAGCCAAATAAAAGAATAGACAGAGAAATTGTAGTGTGCATGTGTGTTCACTCAATTGCATTTCGTTATGGGTACATTGCTTTTGCTTCAAAACAAAAAAAATTGAAAAACACACAAGAGTTTGGACGTGTTTCATTCGCACACATTCTTCTTTCGACATACAGAAACTGGCTGATAGTCTTAAAAAATTAAGTATAAAATCAAATAAAGTCGAAATAAAAACCATTTTCAATAAAAAAATGTGTCATTTAAGTTGTCAATTCTATTGAGTATCTGTCAAATACATGATGTATTTGCCCCAACCACTGGTTTTATGTGCAAAATATATTATGTTTTAGATTTTGCAATTATTTTTAATTAAAAACACGCGCAAATAAACATGGGTGGTGTCGGCAGTTAAAGAGCGCCGTATGAGAAAATTCTCAAAAGTGATGCCAAATTTGCATATTATTTCTTCCAAATTATTAATGATTGACAAATTTTTTCTCGTGAGAAACGTTTTCCGTAGGAATTGAATTCATCACTAATATTCATCATTGGACTAATTAAGGGACGGTTTTTGTAAGTTTTTAATTGAATGCAATTAAACGATTTTTTAATTAACTTCCCACCATATCATTGCTATGGAAGACGATATCGTTTTCGATAAAAATTCTTTAAAAAATTTACATTTTGTAGCCTTGTGGGGGTACAAAAAATTCTTTAAAATATCCATGTTTTGTGGCCTTGGGAGGGCAAAAAATTCTTTAACAAATCCACTTTTTGTGGCCTTGGGAGTGCTGCAAAAAATTTTAAAAAATCCACGCGTTGGGGCCTTGGAATGGCTACAAAAATTCGTTAAAATATCCACGATTTATGGCCTTGGGAGGGCTACAAAAAATTCTTTAAAAAATTCAGGTTTTACCGCCTTGGGAGGGCTACAAAAATTCCTTAAAAATCCACGTTTTGTAGCCTTGGGAGGGCTACAAAAATTCTTTAAAAAATCCACGTTTTGTAGCCTTGTAGGAGGGCTACAAAAATTCTTTAAAAAATCCGCGTTTTGTAGCCTTTAAAAAATCAACGTTTTGTGGCCTTGGGAGGGCTTCAAAAAATTCACGTTTTGTTGCCTTGGGGGGCTACAAAAAATTCTTAAAAAAATCCACGTTTTGTGCTCTTGGGAGGTCTACAAAAAATTCTTTAAAAATTTGACGTCTTGTGGCCTTGTGTGGGCTACAAAAAATTCTTTAAAAAATCCTCGTTTTGTGGCCTTGGGACGGCTTCAAAAAATTCTTTAAAAAATCTACTTTTTGTGGCCTTGTAGGGCTACAAAAATTCTTTAAAAAATCAACGTTTTGTGGCCTTACGAGGGCTTCAAAAATTCTTAAAAAAATCCACGTTTTGTGGCCTTGTGTGGGCTACAAAAAATTCTTTAAAAAATCCTCGTTTTTTTTTTTTGGCCTTGGGAGGACAAAAATTTTTTTAAAAATCCATTTCTTGTGGCCTTGGGAGGACAACAAAAAATTTTTAAAAAAATCCACGTTTTTTGGCTTTGGGAGGACTAATTTTTTTTTAAAAAATCCATGTCTTGTGGCCTTGGGAGGGCTACAAAAAAATTCTTTAAAAAATCCACGTTTTGTGTCTTTGGGAGGACTACAAAAAATTCTTTAAAAAATTTACGTTTTGTGGCCATGTGAGGGCTTGAATTTTTTTTTTTTAAATCCACGTTTTGTGGCCTTGGGAGTACTAAAAAAATTATTTAAATAGAGAAACTGTTCTCTGATGATCATCACCAGACTACTACATCACAACACCTCTCCCAACATCTGGTAACTCTCCCCGCCGTCGTGAAACCAAAACATAACTCTGACATTCCCAAACGTCAAGCTGCTGTCATGTTGGTTTGTTTTCATGTTTGAATTTCTTTCAGTCAGTTGTTCTCTTTGCTCTCTAGCGATTCAATAGAGTAAAGATATGTTTTGTTTATAAAACAAATGCTGACAGTATTGGAATAAGACGCGAATACTAACTAATGCACGTGCGTGTGTGTGCGGGTATCTTATGAGGACAACTAGATTAGTGCGTATTTGACTTAGAAATAAAAAAATCCCTAAGAAACCACCATTCGACCTGACTGCCTGTGTTTGCCATTTGCAGCAGGCAATGTTGTTGTAATTACCAAAAGACAAAGTGAAACCCTCATAAGAATTGGTCGGTAGTGTTGCTCTTGTTGTTGTCGTTGTGCGTGTATCGTCAAAATGAAGGACTTTCCATGTATGAACGATGAACAAATCCAAAGTGGACAAAAATTATGTGAAGCCGTTCGCAGGCATCCATGTCTCTACGATCCATTGTCATCTGGTTATCAGATGAGAAATATGGTCAATTCAGCATGGAAAGCTGTTGCAAAAGAATGTAACGATACGGGTAAGTGAGCAAAAGAAAGTTAAGCTTTAACAAAATATGCAAAATGTAAACACAAGAAGGGTTTAAAGGTGAACCAACCATTTTTGGTTTTTGGTAAGAAATAGTCATTGTATCTGTATTTATTTTGCTGTTCTTGTGTGTGTGTCGGCCTTTCATTCAGTTTTTGTTTGCCAGATGTTTTTGTTGTTGTTGTAGTTTTGGCTTCCCAATTGTCATAATGAAGTTGAATTTCTCATCAGTGACTTTCAAACTGTGTCACTATTTTGTACAGTGTTGTAGCTACAACAACAACAGAGCAACAGATGTTTTTCCCTTCAGGGTTGTATTCGTTGTCAAAGAGAGCGGGTATTTGATATTTGATCAATACAATTTGAATATTTGGTAATTGAGAAATTGGAATTAAAATCCAATTAGTCGTGTAGGATTGTAAATGAAAGTATCGCAGGTACATTTTTCATTAAGTAAGATAATCATATAGTACGTTTATATAAAACCGGATTAACAAACCCACTGGGTTTCAAATGTCAATTCAATTGGGTATACGTCAAATAAATCCTCATAAAGAAGATTACATGCCTGAGGCTACCATGGTAAAACTAAAAAAAAATTAACAAAAACAAAAGAAAAAAAGCGAATGTTGACAAAACAATATCAAAAAACGTGAAAAAAATTGAAATTTCTTTATTTCTTCTTGACATTGTCACCAGGTAAAACTAGTCATGAGAGAGCAATTTTGACAGTTTTCTCTTTTAGCATTAAAAAGGTAAAGGAACAGAGCTATTAAATTTAATTTAATAAAAAACGTTTACAATAGATCATAAAACACCTTTTATATATAAATACTTAATTTATCTGACACATATCCAATGAAATTAACAATTTTAATGACAGGTTTCACTAAAACCTCCTGTATGCATTTTTTGCAATGGAATTTGCAATGCATTATATTTGCTAAATGGAGTACTATAGCTTTGTTCCAGAACTAAAAAATTTTTACAACTTTTACGACTTTTACACATTTTACCCGAAAACCCGTTCCCGTACACAAAAAAGTTGTAAAATGTTCACTTCTCTTTAAACAAAAATGGCGCTGAATGACGCTCTCTTTAAAAACTTTTTACTCCACAAATTTGAGCGTGTAAAAAACTAGTAACATGGATGCAGGCGTCTGATTGGCTGGTATGTCGACTTTGCCATTTGTTTCAGCTTTTTTGACGTTTTTTCCATTGTTGCGTTCCCGAACTTTTTGAAAAAACTTTTGTGTGGCAACAATTTTTCTCTCTTTTACGAGTTTTGCTATTAAAAAGTACGGGAACAAAGCTTACATTTGCTAAATGGGGTACTATGTAAGCGCATTATTGGAATAATAAAAGCTTATATTTCCTTCATAGATAAATTTGTATCCTACATTTCTTGGTCATCTTGATCTATTTACCGCCGTCAACATAAGAAATTTGAAGTCGAGTCATAAATCAATGCCGGTACCTATGAATGGTAACTGCGTTGCAAATTCACACTTCTCCGATTTATCATCGCACAATAATACGTGTATTACAACAAAAACAGCTGATTATCTCATTCTAGTTGTCAAAATGCATTATTGTGAATAACATCACATACAAAACATAAACAAGCAATTCACAGTATTGCGTTATTGTGAAGAAATGTTGACGTTTAGACTGATTTTTGAGCAGCTACTGTAACACCTTCATATGAAGTGTGAATTTGCAACGCAGTCACCATTTGTAAGTACCGCCGTTGATTTATACCACGTCTTTAAACTTGTGGTGTTGACGGCGGCAAATAGATTTTCATACAGGGATGGATAGTCAAAATTGTCAGAATATATAGAATTTTCCGTTGTAAAACCACAAATTTGTTTGATAGAAGTTGTATTCTATTTGCGGGAGACTCAAATTGCGTTCAAATTACTGTCGTTTTTACAAACCGCCAATCAGGACGACATTCAAGACGCCAGTTTCTTTGTCGGTGTTTTGAGCATCCAATACCGCAGTGATATGCTATGTTTACATTTACGAAATCCACTCGATTTCATCTGTCAAATCCATGGGTTAAACGTCAAATGAAATCCAATGGATTTCAGATGAGATTTCATTTGACGTTTGAGCTATGGAATTGACAGATGAAATCGAGTGGATTTCGTAAATGTAAACTTAGCAATACCGAATAAACAAACTGCGTTGTTTCGTTATTTGAAAGGCCGTTAAGGTAGAAACAGAATCAATCGTCGCTTGCTTGCTTCCCCAAAAGTCAAATTATAAAGGAATGCCAGAGCCTCCTAACGAAGAACGCAGGCGGATATGCAAAGAGGCTCTAGCATTCCTTTATAATTTGACATTTGGGGAAGCAAGCGACGATTGATTCTGTTCTGGCCCTTAAATAGATTTTCATACAGGGATGGAAATTCAGAATCGATAGAATATAAAGGACGTTCTTTTGTAAAAAAAGCAACTGTTTTTTAGAAGATGTACTCTATTCACTCAAAGTGTGTCCTAATTATTAAATTTTTTGCAAAACTTTAATCTACTTGTCTTCTAAAACTATACCGAATAATGAATGCAATTATTTGGAACGCAATATACACGTAAAGTAAACAACAGGTAGAAAACTAATTCCTTGGGTAGATTTTGCAACCGTGTATATTTCATATAATAATAGGCTTTGCAAGTTTTCTTTTATAAATAAATACATTTTTTAATTTGATGCCTTTCGATTGATATCCTCAAATTTCTGTCACCAGAAAAACTTTTTTCATCAGAATTTCATAAGAGTTAAATGATCAATTTGGACCACTTGTGAACGGATAAACAAAGATATTTTCATAGTTTTTGTCGTGGTAACGAAACCAGTAGTGGAATTAGGTATCTGTTATCAAAATAAAAAAATATTAAAAGAAAAGCTATATGGTAACATGGGGCGCCTTCGACACTGGGGCGGCTACGCCAGCGCCGATTTTCTCGCAAAATACAAGTGCTAGAAAAAATCCGTTAAAGGCAAAATTGTGAGTTTAATGAAGATCTGATAGCGGACGCACGCGGTTTTGTGTTTTCAGGGCATTGGGAAAAATAATTATTTTAGGTATTTTTGGTGATATCTTCTTTACCTTTTGTGATATCAAAAACACATTTTATACCGTTAGAAGGCAACTAATGAAGAATATAAATCCCAATAATTCGCACGAAAAAAGCAATTGCAAATGTCAATATATTAATAATATGAAATATGTAAGGGGTGGGGCGCCTACGCCATGATAGGGGCCTGGTGAGTTAATGTTAGAAATTTGTCATGTTTAACTTAAATTCTTTATACCATAGATATACCGCACTATAATGTGAAGTTAAAATCAAATATTGTCCTAAACGTATCTTGTTTTAGTTATACTATGATTTTTGTAGCTAAATTCAAGGTACCTACTTCAATTAACCGCTAGAATCGGTTACTTTTTGTGAATTTTAAAATCATTTTTGATTATTCAATAGAAAACATGTTCCTTTTTTTTGCACAATGATGATATTTAAGGAAGAAGTATGGTAAATTACAGTTTTAGAGTCCGTTGGAGAATTTTCAATATCGATGGCGAAGCTGCCCCATGGGTGGGGAGGCTTCGCCACTTTTTAGACATTTTGTAAAAACTCAAAAAAAAAAAATATTTTAAAAACAAAATTATAACCATTTTTATATCAAAACTTATAGTCAAGATTTGTTAATATTTGTACCAAAAGTAATATTTGAAAAAACTTTAACTTTAACGGTTAACGTGGCGAAGGCGCCCCATGTTACCATATTTATTTTTTAATTAAAAAATAATGTAATTTTTTAAGCACCACTCAAAACTATATATGGACTGAAATGGGACACTCTTAGGCATCTTTTTGAAAATATGAAACTATCATCCATATTTTCCTTACAAGTTCTACCGCCATTATTATAAGTCTTCTTTTGTTTTAGTTTGGATTTACCGAACAGATTTATAGTGTTCTGGTTAACTTAAAGTTAAAAGTGATGATTGAATTTCAAGGAGGAGCTTCTTGGCATTAACTTTCAATGTAAAATTGTATTTTAATGCCTCCAAATTGGTTTATTTTGCGTTTTTAAATCCATCAAAAATTCAAAGAACACATATAATAATGGCCCCTAGTCCACTGAAGTTGGAATATCAATAAAATTTAGTACCTGAGGAAAAATAAAATAGCTCGCTTTTTTCGCAAAGCATTTTTTACCCCCAGATCGTTAGTTCCATTTTGTTTCACAGTGTAATTTCATTTATGAACGATTTTAGCCAAGATTAATGTTTAATAAAAATAGGTAAAAAACTTTTTAAGTTAAACGGTTTTATGTTAAACATACATTGCAATGTTTAAGATAAATGTACTAAAAACAAAAAAATAATAAAATAGATACAGTCGTGGGAATTATAAACATATGCGTAGACTAGACTAAAATAAAATAAAACCGTGGGGCACGTCAATTGTCTACATTCGTTGATTAAAATGTTTGTTTTGTAATGTTACACTATAATTAGGCAGTTGTTCAACCGACAGCGATGGACGTGTGGTAAGTAGGGCTAGAATGTGGAAACAAGCTAGCAAGCTCGATTATAAGCGAGTTTTAGGGTTTCATAGTGGTGAGCGAGTAGTACTTTGTCGATTAAAGACAAACTACGAGCAGTGAAACGATTCCTCGCCAGCCAGCAGTGTGAATGTCCAACGATAAACTAGTTGCAACATCTCTTTTATTTACATGGAGTGTATAACTATTGGAATTTCCATGAGCAAGAAATAGTAAGTAATTTCCTCACCGTCTGCGGTCCAACTGCCTAACGACGAATTAAACGATTCTTCTATCGCACATTAAGTCGATAATTTGTAGACAATTGACGTGCCCCACGGTTTTATTTTAGTCTAGTCTATGCATATGTTTATAATTCCCACGACTGTATCTATTTTATTATTTTTTTGTTTTTAGTACATTTATCTTAAACATTGCAATGTATGTTTAACATAAAACCGTTTAACTTAAAAAGTTTTTTTACCTATTTTTATTTTCTAGTTTTTAGTTTTTATTTCGCATTCTGTTTAATTCATTTAGTGCTTCATTATTGCAAGGTTTCTTGCCCGTTAGTTTATTGCAGTCCAACTCCTCTATACGTAGTCCCTGCAAAGATCTTACTCTACTAAGAGCCACGTAGGCTTGACCTTCTTCAAACAGTTTCGCACCTAAGTATACGACTGCGTGAACCACAGCGCTGCCCTGCATTTTATATATTGTAGAAGCCCATGATAGTATTAAAGGCAACACACATCTGTGTGTATCGCTCCCGTTGTTTTGTTAACCTGGCTTCATATTCTTCAGGTGTTTCTGACGCTATCATCTGTGTGTATCGCTCACGTTGCTTTGTTAACCTGGCTTCATATTCTTCAGGCGATTCCAACGCCGTCATTTGTGTATATCGCTGACGTTGCTTTTTTAACCTGGCCTCATATTGATCAGGTGTTTTTGACGCTAATTGTTCCCGTCGTTTCTGTAATCGACTATTTCTATCACCTTCACTTTCTTTAGCTCGTTTTGCTTTATACTTTTCTTTCGCTTTTTGAAGCCTTCTTTACGTTGTGTTGCAGTTTCTGTTTTATTTAAACTGTTTTATTTTTTAACCTGGCATCATATTGCTCAGGTGTTTTTGTTCCCACGAGTAATGGACATTTAAACGGTCGATCCCCCCAGAGGTCCAATAAAGGGGCAAGGCTATGTACAACAAGATGCGCCTGAGTCTTGAGGGGAAAATTAAATTTAATTTAAATTTAAATCTTAATTATACGCCATTTAGTGGCTGCGCCCATCTTAAATATTGACGTTGTATAGTGCACTGTATTCTTCTTGTCAAGCCCTTTTATTTGATACCCATATTGGTGGGATTGATAAAAACTTGTTATCAGCCATTTGGTAGCGGCGGCCATCTTAGATTTCAATTTTGCATTGTAAATTGTATTCTACTTGTTGAGACCTTTCATTTGATACCCATGTTGATGGGATTGATAAAACCTAAGTTATCCGCCACTTTGTAGAGGCCGCCATCTTGGATTTTAATTTTATATAGTACATTGTATTCTACTGGTTGAGCACTTTTATTTGATACCCATATTGATGGGATTGATAAAACCTACGTTACCCGCCATTTTGTAGCGGCCGCCATCTTGGATTTCAATTTTTTATAGTATATTGTATTCTGCTTGTTGAGCCCTTTCATTTGATACCCATATTGATGGGATTGATAATACCTACGTTATCCGCCATTTTGTAGCGGCGGCCATCTTGAATTTATAATGATAATGAATAAACATAATTGTATTGTCACCAAAATCCAAAGTGTATACAAAATTTCAGATTAATCGGTTGACAGGAAGAGGGTGAAATTTGAATTACTAAATTTGACCCATGGTTTAATAATAAAGGTTAGCCAAAGCTTTATGTCAATTTAATTTTTTTCATTCGAGTATGCCTAAAACTTCAAAACAATATAAACAAACTGTGTATGTGTGTGTGGTGTTTGAATAATATGCCAAATAATTTTAAAAACAATCGAATTCAATGATTTTAAAATTGTTTTTAGACCATTTGTATGGAAGAGATTGGTGAGATTTGCATTGAAACAATCAGTTGATCATATTCACAATTCGATTATGTGGAGAAAACATAACTCTTCATTCATTTTTCTCGTTTTTTTATAAAATGCTCAAAAAATGCATTGTAAACAAACTCACTTGTTGCTTTTATTTTGAAGTTTTAGGAATTCAAGAAAAACAAGGGTTCTATAGATTTTTTTCATTTAAATCTACCTCTTTACTTATACCATGAATTTGACCCAAGAATAAATAATAAAACAAACAGGGTGAGCTAAATAAAACCATTTAAAAACAAACTGTATATCATTTTACATGAGAAATGTATTCTCTTTTACTTTTGTCTTATGACGATCTAATAGTTTCAGTTAATATTTGTAATAAAATACATGTGTTTAATATCTTTGAGTTTTAATATTAACAGCTGCTTTGATAAATTTCCTCTATTGTGTAGTTATGATTTTCCATCCCTGGCTGTCGCTTATGATTGCCGTTGTTGGCGGCATAGAACGCCTTTGACGAAGAACTAGGCAAGTTTTGGGTTTTTGACAATCAATACATGAACTCAACTGTCTGTTGTAAACGCAGGGTTAATATAATTTAAAACAAACAACGTTTTTATAAATCGTATAATTTAACTCGTCCGTTCCATTGAATATCTGATAAATAACTTATTACGGTGCCAAGTTGAATGTGTAACGCCGTTGTTTTTAGGACATTACAACAAACTGTATAAACTTGACGGCGTTAGCCAAAAGTTAATCACCTCAGTATATCTACTCAGTTGCAGGGATGGAAATTTCATAAATGTGGAGAACCTTCAATGTCAAAAAGACTATAGCAGCCCACCAACAAACAAACGAAAATAAATAAATAAAATATTTATCAAAATGAAAAGTTAAGCAATGTTCAACAACTATATGTCTGTTTCTAATTTTTACTATGATAAAAATTTTTCTTTATGTTATTGGAAAAAATAGCAAAACTTAGTAGATTTTTGCAATTCTTGAACAGACCAACTATTAGACTCCTAACAGATAACCAAAGTTATTATCGCACAGTGGGAAAAAATACCGATCTAGCGTGCAGGAAATAAAAAAATGGACTTCAAAGAAACAATGAAACTTTAGTACTGTACTTAACGGCATATACAATAACTAGAATTGATTAGTCGAAACGGAATAACGGAACATTGAACGTACACTGGTGTGCGAAATAATAGAGCCACTGAAGTTACAACGCATTAAACGTTTCTAAACCACTTCTGAAAAGTGTTTTATGGCGAAGATTGCATTTTTATAGTGCAATATTATCCTATAAATAAAATTCAGTCAACATTTGTCCAGTTTGGGGGTTGACCTTGTATTAGGCAGGGCAGAGCCTGTAAAGATCTGTGCGAAATAATAGAGCCACTTTAAGTAAATAAGACAATTTCTTAAGGAAATTTAAACTTGACCGTCAAAATCATAGGGAAAACTTTAGTTTTTCTTCCTAACATTATTTTCCTGAATGAACCTGCACCAAAAATAAAAATTGTAATTCCCCTTCTAGAGTTAATGGGGCTGAAAACCCATATGGACCCAGAATCAAAAATAATGCCCCGTAAAGACCTCCAAAATATATTGCAAATATCAATAATATTTGTGATTGTGAAGAAAATGTGCTAAACTATTATCAAAAATAAGAAAACATTAAAAACCCGTCGAAAGAACTTAATATTTTTATGATTTTAGATCAAACAAGTAAAAAAGTATCAGTCGGTGCTCAAGAAGTATGGAGTTGCCCCTGAAAAAAATTGGATAGCAGGTCTTAAAGTGAACTTATCCGAAATTTTTGTGGGAGCTACCGGATGGAGTGGACAAATATAGTCCATATTTGAACCTGATCTATATCTAGTAGACATTTTTGAACTTTTGTGGGGGAGTTACCTGAAGGAGTGGACCAATATGACTTATCTTCGAACTTAAACTATGTTTGGACAAAATATTACTAAGGCCAAATTTTGGACCGAATCGGCAGATCCGTTCGAGAGTTATCTTGCGCTCCAACCACCCACCTCACATGGTGTCAAAGGGGGTTTTTGCAACTTTCAGGCTAAGTTCTCGGGAAGTATGGACTTGCCCCTAAGGAAACTTGCCCGTCGTGAATACAAGTGGCTAAAACAAAAATCAAAGCGATTCGAGAGATGGCCCTAAACTGAACTTTTCCGAAATTTTTGTGTGGGAGGTACCCGAAGGAGTGGACCGATTGATATATCGAAACCTTATCTAAGTCTGGTACACACTTTACGATGGGCAAAGTATGTATCAAATCGGTTACTCCCTTCAAGAGTTATCGTGCGCACAAATTTTCCGAACATTTTCGAACTTTTGTGGGGGAGGTACCGGAAGGAGTTGACCGATATAGCCCATCTTCGAACTTAAACTAAGTTTGGGCAAAATATTACGAAGCCAAAATTTGAACCGAATCGGTGCACCCGTTCGAGAGTTATCGTGCGCTCCAGCCAGCCAGACAGACAGACGGACGGACATTGCTCAATCGACTCCAAATTGTCTGAAACACATTTCGTCCAAACATACTTGGGGTCTAAAACCATTATTTCGATGAGGCACATTTTGCCCGTATGAAAGTGTATATACACTCGTTAGCATAAATGCTGAGGGTATAAAAATTGGAGGTCCTGTAAGAAATATTACCCTTTGTAGCTCCCCTCTGCTCCAATAAACGAGCAAATAATGGATTGCTATCAATTCTAACAGATCATATGTGTTATTTAAGAACAGCCTAAAACAATCTATGGGTACAGATATCACGAATCCTTAAACATAAAACATCGACTTTTATTTTCTGAACGCTAGATCTGTATTTGTTTCCAATGTGCGACGGCGTCGCTTTTATGCATTCGTGATTGATGTGCTGCACTAGATCAAATGTGTTCTTCTTTGACACAGCGGTGTCGAAGTTTTTCGGCAATTTACACACATACGACCCGAATGCATAGAAAGAGCGCACGAAAAAGAGATAATGTTTTGATTTGTTTTTGTTTTGTAGCGTGCGTGCATAAAAACACACTAACACACAGTCATAAGTTGCCAATAGTTTTAATACATTCACCTTTTGGGCTGTTCTCTTTTTGGTCACGTCTGCACTAGATTGGTTCGTTCGACGATCATTCGTTGATCTTTCAGTCAGTGCTCAGTGAACTATGTATATCAACCTCTGGTGGAAGAGTGAGCACATGTTTTGATTTGTTTTTGTTTTGTAGCTTGCGTGCATACAATTTACTAACACACTGTCATAAACTGCCAATGTTTTAAATACATTCACATTTTTGGCGTCGCTCTTCTTGGTCGGCACTGATTTAAACTAATTCATTCGTGAACAATACAACTCAAAGCCCCCTGCTACACGGCGAAATAAATTTCATGAAATTATGCGCTCTTAGGTCGAGTTCCATACTAGAGTAATTTTATTAATTTGCTGTAGTGTGTAACTCGATTTAAGAACCCCGATGAATGAGGAAATTTTTATAACAAATTTCAGCATGTGGCATAAGACTAAAAACCACTGAAGCAATATTACAGTATTCTATGACATGAGGAATGTCTCACCTTTTTATTTTTTTTTTTTCATATTTTCAAGCATGGTGAAAAAAGTAATGCCATGTTCAGACTAGCGGTAATTCGCTCTCTATTCGATGTTCGACCCCAAATTACGATACAATTACTTCATTTCCCATACAAAATTTTGAGAACGAACAACGATTTTTGTACATTGTTCAATTTAAATTACTCTCAGAACGACGATAAAATATGTCCCATCTCTAACAAACGAGAGAATTTATCGAAATAAATTAATTATGACAGGAAAAATACAAAAATTAAAAAGTTATTAAAAACCCAAACATTTTTAGAAAAACTGCAAAATATGAATGAAAAGCAAACGGTTTAACGACTAGTATACATTCAAATCATAACAAATTTTGTCTTCTCTTTCAATGCATTTACATTTCTTGTCCATCGTTTCAAATTCGCGTACAAATTTAGAAACAAAAATCAAATTAATTCGTGTACGTAATTATGAGAACGAACGACGTTATTCAAATGCTGGTATGAACATGGCATTAGCCAACATTAATGTTTAAAAACAAAGTCGATGGTCAGACTAGCAAGGTTTCATGAAACCAATTTCGTTAAAGTTTCTTTTCAAATTTCGTTAATGTCCACACACGTTAACGTGAAATTTAAGATCTTTGCGTGTTCTCTTTATTTTACCATTCGCGTTTGTTGGGTTTCTCATACCAATAAAAACAAAAAAGACATAAACCAAAAAACAACACAAAATAACTAACATTATTAATTAAATTAATATTAATAGTTAAATTTTCACTATTTCATTAATTAAATGTTTTTATTAAATATATTTATGTTTGTTTTGTTGTTAACGTTTGGTTGAGAAAATAAAAATGAAAGAAAATTGAAGAAAAAATCTTGCAACGAAGAACAAGAAGAGGCAACACAACAAACACAGAAAACCATGTACATGGGTTTCACTACTTCATACCCCTCGCCAATAAACTTGACGTCGCCATGTTGAAATCGTGCTAGTCTGACCATCGACAAACTGTATTTCATTTTGCATGAGAAATGTATTTTCTTTTACTTTTTTCTCATGATGATCTATCTAATAGTTTCGGTTAATATTTGTAATAAAATACATGTGTTTAATATCTTCGAGTTTTAATATTAAGAGAACGTCAGAACAGCATCTTTGATAATTTTCCTCTATTGTGTAGTTATGATTTTCCATCCCTGGCTGTCGTTTATGGTTGCCTTTGTTGGCGGCAAAGAAACACATGCTCTGTTATTTAGATCCAATTTATGTGTGTACATTGTGAGTTATTGGTATTCACGTATTCACAGGTGGCTTTCAAACTGTGATCATATGGGATTGTTAGTTTGAATACTTATGGTGGTTCTACACGGTATGTTTTATACATGTTATGCATAGCATCTGTCACTGTTTTTTTCGCCCATATCTAATTCCTTCTGCACAGCAAAATTTTATTTTTCAGTTGTTTTCTGTTGTTTTCGTTTTGTATATTGCGAACAAACGAAAAAGCTGTTTTCGTTTTGTTCTACAAACGAGAATAGAGCGCGTTCTATTCGTAAAAAATGCTTATGTACACATACCCATATCACTTTGATGCATACAATTTTTTGTATGGTTCACACCATGTGTACAAAATTCAGATTTGTAAAAAGTGACAGTAGTTATGCATAAAACATACCGTGTAGAAGCCGCATTATTGAGTAAAACCAAAGACATAAATACAACAAGATAAGACATTTCCTTGATATCATTCTTCAGTGAATGGCTTTTGAATTTATCATAATGTTATGTTACGATATGGTGAAATAACATTTTTTTATTTACCGAATTTACCGATCCAATTGACATGGAATTATTCTTGAATAGATGATTGAATTCATAAATTTCGTTTCTGATACCATTACATGAAATGTTCCTCCTTGGTTGCGATTTTGAATTAACTGCAACCTGTTAAGGGTAATGTTTCTACACATTGTTTCATAAACATTTTTTTGTTACATGCATTTTGTCTAGTCTTATTTCTTCTATGTTTTTGGTAAAACAAGTTTAGTAATCGGTTGATTTAATAAAAATCAATGACAATGAATGGAATGGAATG
This sequence comes from Musca autumnalis, assembly GCF_047663935.1. Taxonomy (NCBI): domain Eukaryota; kingdom Metazoa; phylum Arthropoda; class Insecta; order Diptera; family Muscidae; genus Musca; species Musca autumnalis. Next base: position 230,385,202 of record NW_027411977.1, read on the forward strand.
AGAGAACATACAAAATGTAAATCTTCAATGATCTTCTTAACCCAATTTTTATCTCATGGCTATATTACACAATTATTGTTTCATGAAAATTAAAAAGTAAAATATTTTCCGTATAATATTTTTTGACATTGTTTTCCTTTATACCATCTTTTATAGACACAGTATTGAGCCCCAGCAGTAAAGGTGGAAACAGAATCAGCTCGTTGCTTGCTTTCCAAATGTCAAATTATAAAGGAATGCCAGAGGATCTTCTCAATTCCGGCGGCGTTCCCCATTTAATTTCACATATGGAAAGCAAGTGAAGCAAGCAAAGAGCTGATTCTGTTTCTACCTCAACTCTTCTATTAAGCTGTAAACACATCCAACATTTGGTAAAATTTTGCATTTGGCATTGACGTCCAAAAATTTCTCTTGTTCTAATTCTCTTTGTGTTGCACACAACAACGCTCAGTTTTGGACTTCAAAGTTAGAAATTTATTCACTTTTCATTGTTTACATGTTATACAAACGCATTGCAAAAACATAGAAGAAATAAGACTAGACAAAAGGCATGCAACAAAAAATGTATAGAATGTATAGAAATACAAACTATGTATAGAAATATTACCCTTAACAGAAACAATGCAGGTTGTAGGTAACTTAAAATCGCAATCTAGGTGGAACATATCATGTAATAGTATCAGAAACGAAATTTATGAATTCAAGGATCTGTTCCAGAAGAATTCCATGTCAATTGCATCGAAAAACACAGGAAAAAAGTGTTGTTACGGCATGTTAGCGTTCAGAGCCAAACTCATTACTTTCAAAGGCAGCGCTAAGCGTTTGTCATGAAAGCAAAACTAAATGGGAAAATCCCCATTGTTGTTGTAAAAACAAATATGCATTTGAAAGAGTAAAAGTTAGCTGATAGCGAAGCCGTCCTACATCCGATATGTCTGAGGAGCCTTCATTACCAAAGGCGAAACATGTCATGTCACATAGTGATGGGTGTGTGGGTTCGAATCGTCGGCTTTCCTTTTTCACTTGCATTATTGATTGATCATCAAGCTCGACTGCAACGAGAAATTAATTAAAAAAGAAGAAAATGTTACTTTATCATATCCTAAAATTACATTATGTTAAATTCAAAAGCCATTCACTTAAGAATGACAGCAAAACAATGTCTTATCTTGTTGTATTTATGTTTTTGCACATTGACTCATTTTTGAAGTTATTCTTGTTTTTTTTTTTTTTATTATTTGTTACTCATTTTATAATAAAAAGTATGTAATAACAATGTTTGGGAGGGATTATATTATATTTTTACATTTCTTAAATGTTGATTGCCGAACATATGTTTTACATAAAACATATGGCTCACGAAGGCGTTATCAAAAGTTTTATGTGTGTTACCAACGCCCAACGTAAATCGACGACGATGGACGACACGAAACTTAAAAACAAAAGTTGGACGTGTTTAAGGGCAGGACAGAATCAATCGTCGCTTGCTTTAGCTTTGTTCCTTTGCTTTTTTAATGGTAAGAGTGGTAAAAGAGAAAAGTGTCAAAATTGCTCTCTCATGAACATTTTTACCAGAAAAGTAAAGGAACGGAAAAATGGTAGATCTGGCTGCAATGTCAAAAAGAAACATAAAAAATCAAAAATCTTTTATTTCACAGTTTTTAATTTAGTTTTGTCAGCGTTCGACTTTTTCTTTTGTTTTTCGTCCAATTTCTTCTTCATTAAAAGCCATTTTCGCTCTCTCTCCTCTCTCACTCTCTTAAAAATTGCTTCCAGTTTTCCACTTTTCGGGGTTAAGGAACGCTCTGCAGGTTAAAAATGGTAAACTCAGGTAAGTAAAGGAACACAGCTTTTGCTTGCTTTCCAAAGGTCAAATTATAAAGGAATGCCAGAGCCTCCTAAAGGAGAACGCAGGCGGATTTGCAAAGAGGCTCTGGCCTTTCTTTATAATTTGACATTTGGGGAAGCAAGCAAAGCAAGCGACGATTGATTCTGTTCTGGCCTTAGGGCTTTACGCACTGACATTTTTTTCAATCCTCCCATACGTAACATACGCATTGAGTAATTCTATAGTTATTTTATAGACAGTGATTCTCAAACTTTAAACATAAAAGGAAGTCCACATTTAGTCTGTGTTTAGATCAGTCAAGATCATCCATATACGTTAACGTAACTGGAACAACAACATATTTTTTTCTTTATTCTCATCTGTCGTGGTTTAGCAAAGGAAGGACTCGCTCGGAGAGACTAATGCACAAAATATTTTGAGCATCAATGCATATACGCAATGGTGCACAAGAAGATAATGCTATTTTGGGTTTTTGTATGGGAAAGAGAGTTTTAGTTAACTTTTTCGTAAAGACGCGTGCATGGCTGATATACGTTAACGTGACTATATGATACGTGTACTCACAATGAGAATAACAATCAGTCGTCGTTGAGCAGCTGACAAGTAAACATGTGCATGTATGTACGCATAGTTTTAGCGGGGACACTGAACAAAACCGCACACACCCGCCACATGTTTACTGGTCGACAGTTCTAACAACCACTGAATGCTGATACAAACTTTCTTGTGATCCTCTCACTACTTTACTCTCTTTTTTATTTTGAGCATCAATGGTTTAGACCAGAGTGAGGCAGAGAACATTTTTGGGTCTCTCTTGTGCTCTCAATGAGCGTAAATTTGTTGTTGTTCACAACGTGTTAGCATCTACACAGGCTGTGAGCGATAACAAATTTACGCTCACTTTGAGCACATGGGCTCTCTTGTGAGTCACAATGCCTCCTCCTGGTTTAGACTCTAAAGTTTAGAGTCTAAACTTTAGACCATTGGTGTCCAAAATAAATGAGAGAATTGATGGGAGAGTAATGTCCCTATGGTAAACAACGGCTGACATGGCTCTCATTCGGATTTGTTATTCTCTGTTGTTACGACAACGTGTAGGCGTGTAGATCAACGCTTTAGACCAGGAGGAGGCATTGTGACTCACAAGAGAGCCCATGTGCTCTAAGTGAGCGTAAATTTGTTATCGCTCACAGCCTGTGTAGATGCTAACACGTTGTGAACAACAACAAATTTACGCTCATTGAGAGCACAAGAGAGACCCAAAAATGTTCTCTGCCTCACTCTGCTTTAGACACACAAATTTCTCGGGAAAGTAAATTGAGTTTTTTGGGAGAGAGCGGAGAGGAAAGAGCTCCTCAATACTCTTTCCTACCCCCTATTGCCTAAAAACTGAATTTATTTTCCCGAGAAATTTGTGTGGCTAAACACGGACTTAGCTGCTGATTACAGTTTTGTATGTCCATATCTATGGTAACCCTTTGCCTCTAAACACCCTCTCTCTCCGACAAACTGACAATTGCAGAAAGGAAAATTGACTAATGTAAATATGGACTTAGTCGGCTTTCACACAGTGTCGTTTTGACGACAACATTTCACAGCTTCCGTTTTGATGTTCATTCGTAGATGTTGTCAGGGTGGGAAAATTAAATGAAGAAAACGTACGAAAAGGTACTGTTGATGTAAATTCATACACAAAGTAATTATTTTATTGCACTTATTTATTATATTTCTTACCTGCAATATTGTTTTTCATTAGAATCAATATATACACATATTTTGTAATCTCTATTTCAAAATATTTCATTAAAACATGTTTGTACATTCGGTACATAAATAGTACGCTTAGGTAAAGATGTACGATTGGCACAAAAATCCCGCAAAAATGCAACCCTGCTTACAAAAAAATACGAATGAAGCGAAAACGGAGAGCAAGAAATGACGTCGTCTCCGTGACGAAAGTACACTGTGTGAAAGCCGACTAAGTCCCAATTTACATTGGGCGAGTTTACTTGCGGCAATTGTCATTTTGTAGGAGAGAGAGGTGAGGCATATGGTAACCCTTTGCCTCTCAGCACCCTCTCTCACCTACAAACTGACAATTGCCGCAAGTAAACTCGCCTAATGTAAATTGGGACTTTATTACGGCTTATAGCATGGTATAATAAGAAAGGTATAGCAGAGCCCACAGCTGATTACAATTTTTTTCTTCGGTGACCGACTTGTGTCAAACCCATTTTGACCGACTTGTGTCAAACCCAATAGGCCGATTTGTGGTAAGATATGCGGCGCCATCGTTCCCTCATGACACTATTGAAGGCGGAGACGAAGATTTTACCCTTGCATCAGCACAACAAAATGTTGTCGATGCAGTACCTTCTTGGGGTGTTATCGCCGTGAGCATCATTGCCACGACATAGTGGGCAGGCTTCCCTCGCTCAGGCACGTCAGGAGAGATCTTCATGATCTGGAAAAATAGGTATAAACGATGCCCTCTTTATCAACGAACCTATCAGGCAGACTTGAATGGCATTCATACTGATGCAGTTGCGCAGACCGTACAATGCTACAGTGTGTATTCCGTATTCGGAGGCCACCACCACCCATCCATTGCAGCAGTAGAACGCCAACTATCAAGATAGAACGAGTGGCTTTAGCGGACGATGCAGTCGACTCAGTACAGTATCGGACCCGAATTGATGCCACGATATCCAACACATGCCCGGCATGTGAATTGGGACCACATGACACGCTGCATTTGTTTAGCTCACTCACCACTGTCTCTTGATTCTTTATGGGCGCAACCAGTCCATGTTGCAGAATATTTGAGTCTGAATACAGAGGAATCAGCACCACATAACTGAAATATGTACATATTTGCGATGCTGCAACACCAACATCCACAGTCTACACTCAGGCCAAACTAGTTAGCCCTGACTATTTAGTTTGCTGTCAAATACATTATTGTGACCATCGAGGAATAATAAGGTGTAACGCCAAAAAACAGCTGATCTTCATACCAGTTGTCAAAATGCGTTATTGTGAATAAAATCACATACAAAATGTAAACAAGCAATTCACAATAATGCATTATTGTGAGCAAATTTGACGTTTGTCATGATTTGATGTAACACCTTCTTATTCCACCATGATTGTGACATAAAATACAAAAGAAATCAAATCACAATAATGAACAATCTAATATGTTTGACAAAAGTTGTTAACAGTACTCTGAATGGCCGACCTTCTGTAAGCGTTGCCAACATCTGTAGCAGCAACATTTGTAGCAGATCCGCATAAAAAATACATATATATATTTTTTTCTTTACAACGTTCCATTTATTTTTTTTTAATTTTTTTAATTTTCAATTTTCATTTCAATTATTATCTCACTGATTTTTACAAACATGTCAACAATTTGTTAACCCGACTGTCTATGAAAACAATTATGGACAGCTGGAAGACAGCCGACAAATGTATGTATGTGTTAGTAGATCAGAGTTGTATTTGAAGACAAACTGTCTGGTGTAAACACCTAGTAAGTGTAGTGTTGATTTTGTATGGTTTTTTCGAACCTGTTCTACCTTCCTTATTAGAGTTGTATAGTTCATGAACGAACTAGTTCAATTGAACGATTCATTGAAAAGAGCGTATGAACTAGATCAGTAGATATAGTTCATTATAGTTCAATAGTTCACTGAACTATAATCAGTCGGTGACCGTACGATCAACGAACGATTCACAATCTAGTTCAACATGTCGTTCACAAATACATAAAGTGACGGCGTCTTTTATGTTAAGGGATGCCTTCGTAATGTGATCAGTTTGTTTATGTTTTGAATCAAGGTACATGGAATAGCTGTCCGAAAATGAAGATTTCTACAAAAACATAGAGACATAACATATTAAAATATGTCGAATCGATTACCTAATGAATCTGCCTTTTTGGATAAAAAAAGGGAAAACATAAAAAGAAACACACAAACACAAAGCTTTTTCGCAATGACAATTTCTGCACACACACACAACATAAGATTTTTTGCCAGCCACCTAAATGAAGGATGTTTTTTTTTCCTAGAATTAATTAATCATTCTTTAAGAATGCAATAAAACTATGTAAATGTAATATTTTTGTTATGGGTGTATGTATCCGTTTTCATCAAACGACCGATTAAGAGCCGGTGAACGATTTTTATCCGAATGATCGAACTGGACAGTGAACTATGAACTAGATTACTGACCTAGTTCAGTTTAAAGAGCTGAGCTATTGAACTAGATCTTTCAAATGAACTAGATTGTACAACTCTATTCCTTATTCTACCATGGCTTATGGTACGTTTAGACTATGGTGGGTTTAGCAAATCCAGTCGATTTAATTTGTCATTTACATACAATATATGTTAAATAAATCGACATAATGCTCTTAAAGATGATATAAGTGTATAGTCTAACAGGCGTTTTAGGCTGTCGAAAGCAGGGTTGGTTTTTTTAATCTTACGCCCATGCCTAATATTCAACGCGATGTACTAAAATAATTTACCATCATGCAATAATAAAGGTAGTAGCATGGACGAATCTTAATATTTTAGTATTATGATTGGGTATAGATTTATGTTTCATAATTATTGGTAATAAATATCTTTAAATCTCTTCTTGTGTTTACATATTTAAAAAGTCACACTTACTAACCTAACCATACAGTAGTCGTATTAAAATCTTAACCAATTGTTATATAATTATGAGAAATTACATGTCAAATCTGACCATAATTTCCCGCCTTCCTACCTGCCTACCCCCAAAAAACACCTCTAGCTTCCAACTGCCGATTTCGATGGAAGACAATACGCAGTTCATTTACACGATCTTTTCGTAAATTTGGCACAAGTTCCCAATATTATTTGTACGAATATTTGGACTTTTTGGTTCCCCATATGTCGCTGATGGAAAAGAATGATGAGAGCATTGGTGGGGCTGATGAAATGAATCCTTTACAATTGGACAAAGAAGAAGATAGCTCACACAGAGATGATATCAGTTTAAATGATACCGATACTACCAAAAGTGCCGATGAACATTTTAAAAATAAGCTACGTAGAACTTCGTCAGTTATTGAACTGGATCCAGATAGTAATGGTGGTGGTAGTGGTGGGGAGTTGGCGCCCAATAGTACCACAGATGATGATCAATCTAAACGAAAACTTGAGTCACCACCACCTTTACCACGGCTGCAGCAAATTCAGCCGACACCTAGTCCCAATCAGTCCTTGAACTCTTTTGATGATTGCCGGCCCACACGTATCCGAAAACCACCAAAACGTATTTATGTGCCCGAACTTGAAACAGAGATGCAACAAGAGAAAAGGCCACGTCGTATTATGGAGAGGCGTAAGTCACTGGGCGGTCTGGTTCTACGGGAATTTATGTACAAAAATAACATTTCCCTTGATGAACCCGCCGAATCACCTCAAAGGGAAGAGAAACAAAAGAAAGCTGCCGTTAGTTTTTGTGATGAGCCTGAAATTGACATACCCAAAAAATCAACCTTCAATGAGGTGAAAGTTATTGAGAATTTGGAAAATAATTGGCAGCAAATCAAATCCACCTCAGACGCTGAGGTCTTTGCAAAACCTGAAATGTTGGATGCCAGCACCGAGACCGAGCGAATGGAAATAACCGATGAAAAGGCCATACAAAGCAATGAAGAACCACGCACATTGGATGATGAGTTCCTGGATTCATTGAGGCCTCAAATTCGAATAATGAATTTCCGCCAGAAAATCAATTTTAAGCAGCGTGTTTACCTGGCTCTGATGGATGTCCTGGACGATGCCAAGAATTTCCCCAATGATGAAGATGATATTGTTGAGCTGCCACCACCCATGGCAAAGCATTTTGAATCTGCCACCAGTGGTGAATTGCGTTTAATGCGGGAGTTAGTGTCCCTGGTAAAGGCTGCCAAGGTCTCCTCCGAAGTTGTTGATGCCAATAAAAAGGTGACAATTGTAAGGTCATCATCGGAAACCAATTTAACCAAACCAAATCGTTTGTCTGATCCCAAACAACATTCACCCACTACCAATGGCCTGGAGGAGCTACTTGGGGATGATGAACGGGAAACCAGTTCACCAAATCCCACTGGCGGAGCAAAATCCCACGATTCCTTGGGTATACCACGACACATTCTGCACAAGGCCGTTAAGGTTACGGGACAAAGTGGTGGTACTTTGTTGGCCCAAAATGGTGATAAACGGCGGATTTATCGTATATATCCTAAAAATCAGGTACCAAACTCGGGCACGGGAGGTTCCACTACTTCGTCTGCTTCTTCCACCTCATCCATGGTGGTGGGTGGTGGAGAAAAGGTGGTTGGCACACATCAAAGTAGCAGCGGCAGCAGCAGTAACGCAGGTACATTTTTTGTCACCCCATCTAAGCCACCATTAAATCGTGCACCCACATACATAGGTCCCATGAAAAAAATGGCACCTCTCAACAATCCTTGTACCACTCCGATGAGGGGCACTGCAATTCAGTATCCAAAAATAGTACCCAAACAAACAGGAGCTGTAACAAGCACTGGCGCCGCTGGTAATGCCAGCGGCTCTCCAGCAGCAGCAACATCATCATCAACCACATCACCAATGTTGCCACCCAGCACCACTCGTTCACCAGTTTTATCGGGTAGCTCACCACATGCCACCTCCACACCACAGGGTCAAAAAATTAGCATTTCCACACATGTGCCCAGTGCAAATATCTTTCGCAGACGCTACTCCATATGTGGTCCAGCACCAAACTCTTCTGCAGGTGTGCCTAGCAGGGTGATAACAACAAATGGTGGTGGAACATCAGCCTCGGTGCAACAATCACGGCACTCTCTACAACCATTGCAAAATATTCAACAAATGCGTCAAGGGTTGCAGCAACATTTACAACAAATGCGTCAGGGCATGCAGCAACATCAGCAGCAGCAACAACAACATCAGCCCTTCAAGTTATCCCAACAACCCATAAAACTAGCTTCTTCTAGCCCAGGAGGAGGAGGACGGCCACCACCACAAATGCAACAAATACGGCCTGTGCCCATTGCCAGCATCAGTTCGGTAGTTGGCAATGTTCGTTCAATTGCCGCCACCAGCACCACTACGACCACCTCAACCACCAATTCCTCATCACCATTTCAAATTTTACAACCCAGAAGCCTTAATTCATCAGCCATGGATAACGACACAAGAAGCAATAGTCCCAGATTCAACCAGGACTCTAATTCCACAGATGGTCCAACATCGTCATCAACAACTACAGCAGCAAGAAATTCAAACAATTCCCCCGAGGGACCATCGGCTGATTCCTTTTCTCAAAATGCAAATGATATACCTGTTTTAGAAACAGCCGGCACCATTGCCGCCGATTCATTTGAACCAGAATTCCCCAAACCACCTTTTATCAAAGATGAACCTCAAGATTAAAATCTACCCTTCAAATATTATTTCCTTTTTTAAGTTTATATGTAATTATTAATTTTTTTCATTGACTTTTTTAATAATTGTTAAAAAAACAAGAAGAATAAATTCCAAAAATTTCATTTCAAATACAAGAAAATTAAATAATTTACGCCCACAAATCCCCAGTTTCATGTTAATAAACTTGTATTGAATAAACTTTTTGTGTTTTACTTTGGAGACATTTCGGCAAGGAAAAGGGTAAGTACGGTTAAGAAGTCATGACAAAACAAATGCCAACCACGAACACACAGAAATGAAGGGAGAACACAACATTCAAAGCGGAGACAGGCACAAGCAGCATAGGATTCTGGCTCAAGTCATTTCTGGTAGAAGAATAAAAGGCAACCTAGTTTAAATTTGACCAAGCAGTTCTCTAATCTAATACTATGTTTACATTTACGAAATCCACTCGATTTCAAATGTCAATTCCATTGCTCAAACGTCAAATGAAATCCAATCGATTTCAGATGAGTTTTCATTTGACGTGTACACAAAAGAATTGGCAGATGAAATCGAGTGGATTTCGTAAATGTAAACATAGTCTAACTCAAAACCGTGAAAATATTGTTTTATTTTACAATGATTTACTTACGTTACTTGTTCACTAACTGACACCACTAACTGCACATTTACATCAAGAAGGTTTTTGTAAGCTGAAAGCTTTGTTCCCGTACTTTTTAATAGTAAAACTCGTAAAAGAGAGAACTGTAAAATTGTTCTCACACAAAAGTTTTTTTCAAATAGTTCGGGAACGGAAAAATGGAAAATACGTAAAAAACGGCGTACCAGCCAATCAGACGCCGGCAATCATGTTACTATTTTTTACACGCTCAAATTTTGGTCTGTTCCTTTACTTTTGAAAGTGGTAAAACCGGCAAAAGTAGCAAAAGTTGTAATCTGGTTCCATATGAATTGTATGGTGTCTGAAGTAAAGGAACGCTTTTCGAGTAAAAAGTTGTAAAACTTGAAGATTCTTGCACGTAAAGGAACAGAGCTTTTGTCGAGTAAAAAGTTTTTAAAGAGAGCGTAATTCAGCGCCATTTTTGTTTAAAGAGAAGTGAACATTTTACAATTTTTTTGTGTACGGGAACGGTTTTTCGGTAATATGTGCAAAAGTCGTAAAAATTGTAAAATCTTTTTAGTTCTGGAACAAAACGAAATTAAGGGCCTGTTTCACTATGTCGAAAGAAAATTAATACGAACGAAAAACACCTAAACTTTGCTATTCATGGTAATATTGACTTTGTTTTTGCTTCGAAACAATTACACAATTTGAAAATCATACACGAGTTATGTAGTTTTTCTTTCGTTTTCATTTTCTTTCAACATAGTGAAACAGGCTGTAAATTTTCCCTGCAAATTAAAACCAAATTTTTCGAATTACGATTCCACAATAATTTATTTGGGCACAGCTTTACTTTAGTTGTCCAGTAACTACCGCCACTTGATGGTACATTTACATCAATCAAGACTTCACATGTGAATTAACATTGTATTAATGTCATAGCTTTGTTCCAGAACTAAAAAGTTTTTAAAATTTTTACACATTTTACCCGAAAAAACGTTCCCGTACACAAAGAAGTTGTAAAATGTTCACTTCTCTTTGAACAAAAATGGCGCTGAATGGCGGTCTCTTTAAAAACTGTTTACTCGACAAAATTAAGCGTGTACAAATTGGTAACATGGTTGCCGGCGTCTGATTGGCTGATACGCCGACTTTGACATTTGTTCCAGTTTTTTTACGTATTTTCTATTTTCCCGTTCCCGAACTATTTCAAAAAACTTTTGTGCGAGAAAAATATTTTTACAGTTCTCTCTTTTACGAGTTTTACTATTAAAAAGAACGGGAAGCTTATATTTTCCGTGCAAAATAACAAAAGTTTTTTATTGCGATTCCGCAATGCTGTATTTGGACACAGCTTTACTTTACTTTGTCACTAACTGACGCCACTGATGGCAAATTTACACCAAGAAACAAAATTCCACAATGACTTACTTAGACACAGCTTTAAGGTGCCATCTGCTTTTTTACGTATGTTATGTAGCTTGTATATTCACATGTGAATGCATATGTACAACAAAATTGTCATTTTACATACAGTTTATGTTGTTTGCTACATTATGTTTTTTGTAGGACATAACCTAAAAATGTAAGCAACAGCTCTCCTAAACTTTGTAAAAAATAAGCAGCGAAATTCTGTCTATACATTGCACAACTTCCATTTTTTGCTGGGATTTTATAAAATCACCTTCAAACTTCTTTGTCGGATATCAAACTACCTTCTCGAATAGCAAAACACATCCAACCTTCTTTGTTGGGTATCAAACTACCTTCCCTAGTAGCAAAACACCTTTAAATTTCTTTGTCGGGTATCAAACTACCTTTTCGACCTTTCGGACCACCTTCAAACTTTTTTGTCGTGTATTAAAACACCATTAAACCTCTTTGTCGGGCATCGAACTATCATCTCGTACATATATCAAACCACCTTCAAACTTCTTTGTCGGGTATCAAACTACTTTCTCGAGTATCAAGCCACCGTCAAACATTTTTGCCGGGAATCAAAAACCACCTTGTCGCGTATCAAACCACACTCAAACTTCTTTGTCAATTAAAATTGTTGTCGGGTATCAAACTACCTTCACGAGTATCAAATGACATTCAAACTTCCTTGTCGGGTGTCAATCTACTTTATCCAGTAGCAAATAAACTTCAAACTTCTGTTTGGGGTATCAAACTACCTTGTAGAGTATCAAAACGCTTTAAAACTTCCTTGTCGGGTATCAAAACGTCTTCAAACTTCCTTGCCGGGTATCAAGCTACCTTACCGAGTGTCAAAACACCTTCAAACTTCTTCGTCGGGTGTCAAACTACATTCTCGAATATCAAAAACAATTTAAACTTATTTGCCGGGTATCAAACCATATTCTTGTATCAAAGCACCTCCAAACTTTTTTGTAGTAAATCAAAAGCCACCTTCTGGAGTATCAAACCACATTCAAACTTCTTTTTAAATTGTCAAACGTTTAAATTTCTTCCACCTTCAAACTTCTTTGTCGGGTATCAAACTACCTTCTCGAGTATCAAAACAGCTAAAACACCTTCAAACTTCTTTGTCGGGTATCAAACTACCTTCTCGAGTATCAAAACAGCTAAAACACCTTCAAACTTCTTTCTTGGGTATCAAATTATCCTCTCGAGTTTCAAAACACCTTCAAACTTCTTTGTCGGTTATCAAACTATATTCTCGAATATAAAATCCTCTTCAAACTTTTTTGTCGGGAATCAAAAATTACCTTCTCGAGTATCAAACAACATTCAAATTTCTTTTGAGTATCAAACTACCTTCAAACTTCTTTGTCGGGTTACTCACCGTATGATTTTTTAGAGCTTTAGCACCACGATGCAATAAATAAGGTGGATCAGTAACTACAACAAGATTATTTTAATTGAAATTACTTCAAGCTGTCAAAAATTTTGTTGACTTTTTTATACGATTAATTCAGAATAACAAAAAAACTTGACAGATTGTTTGAAATCAGCAGGTCTTAATGTTCCATCTTATATATTGCACCATACTTTTGCACCATTATGCCAAAAAGCATGGAAAAACATTATATCCGTGTAAACAGATATGCAAAAATCTTGAATTTTTGTGAGACAAATAACCGAAGTTATCGTGTTCATCAGTCACTTCATTTGGTGCCGTCAGGGATTTGGTGGAACCTTTAAGTCGTTATAGAGTCCGCGAGGATAAGCCGCTGTAGAAACATTAAAAAATCCAAAACATATCCTTAAACAACTCGGTTGATCCGTTCGAAAGTTATTATGTTCACAAACCAGACAAAAACATTACATCGATGAAACATATTTTTGATAGCATCAAAGTGCATATACCCTACTTCGCCAAAAGGCTGAGAGTAATAAATTTAAGTTGTTTTAATAAAATATTAAAATAACAACTATTTGATTAAACCTGAATATTTTGAAAAGCTTCTATTTTGCTTTTCAAAATAGTCAGGTTTAATCGCCATCCGAAATAAAAAACTCCAACCATCCTAATTGTAAGACCGGGCACCGTCAAATGTGTGGTTTATTGCTATTAGGGGTCGATTATCGTTAGCAATTATCGTTGAGTGGAGTTGCCAGTTGTCAAAATTACTTTATGTATGGCAACCTCCAACTGAAATTTTTATACCCTCCACCACAAATTTCAACCATTTCGGTGGATTAATGTGCCCACAACCTTCAAAATACCGAAATCCGGAAGGTACCATTCTATGGGGACTATAAGATGGCGTGGCGTACCTACAAATTTCGGGGGGAAAGTTTTATACGCCTAAAGAAGACTAAATACCAAATTTCAGCCATATCGGTGTGATAATGAGGCTAAAACGTTCAAAATATCGAAAATCGGGAGATATTTTATTATGGGGGCTATATCAACAAGTGGACCTATATAAACATTTTATGGTAGAAATGTTTCTTAGCCTCTGGAAACACAAAATACAAAGTTACAACCGATTCTTTGGTCAAATGAGTCTAATACATTCAAAATATATTAAAATGACGCGTGCTTTATAAGGGGTCTTATGTGGGGACTATACCAAAACGTGGACCGATATAACCCAACTTTGGTAGGAATATTTTTTGGCCTCTGGAGACACAAAGTACCAAATTAAAACCAATTCGGTGGTAAAATGGGCCAAATATCTTAAAAATTCCTTAAAACGACGACGCGTCACGCGTCATTTTGTATGGGGGCTATACGAAAGCGTGGACCTACATAGCCCGCTTTCAATACCAAAAGTCCTACGTAAATATAACATATTTTCCCAAAATTTCATCAACCTACGTCAATCCGTTCGGACGCTAGAGTGATTTCCACAGACGGACAGACGGACGGACATGGCTATATCGATGTAGAATTGCACGCTGATCAAGAATATATATACTTTGTGGGGTCAATGATTATTTCGAGTAGTTACAAACGTAGTGACAAACTTAATATACCCCCATCCTATGATGGAGGGTACAAAAACATGTTCTTAACAATTGCTGATTATTTGCATGATTAATTTATTTTGTGTATCAAAAAATATGGTGAAAATAACAATAAAACAACAGTTTGAAATATTAATTGATAAATTGAGTGCAAATCCAATGTGCACATGGGTTCCATCTATACAGCCGACTACACCAGGGAATTTCGTTCTTGAATAAAAATGATTTTTGTTTTGTCTTTTTTCCTCCTCCGTCAACTTCGAAACGATCCAATTTGTCCTCTATCAAGTGGACAACTTCCTTCAATACGTTCGACAATGTAGATTGAGCCATGCAATTGTTGTAATCATTGCCATGGGACTTTTGGAAACTTCCCTCCGCAAAAAATCTCAACGCAGCGCACTCGTTTAAAAGTGGGGGTATTGCTGTTGATCTGTAACTTACTTTGAAGTCATCTTTTAACTGTTCCACAATGTAAACTACGGCATCCTTTGGCAATCGAAAATACGCCTTAAACCTAAAATAATTTACTGATTATACAGATCTTTCAAACATGAGCTCAACTTACAGTACAGATGGCAATTCCAATGGATTCGACTTGTCCCTCAAATTTCTTCTAATAAATGGATGTTATGTCCTGTACATTTTCTTAATCATCAAAAAATAATTCCACTGAACTTATCATTTTAAAACAGATTTTTGGAGAATTGTGCCTTTTGGATATAATAGAGTTCACAAGTTTGAAAAAACAATGATCGATAACACGTTTATCAACAACCCAGTTGGGTTGACACCAATAATACAACATTTCATCTCAGTTGTGCTGACAATTGACAACGCAACTCAATTTTAGTGGCAATGCCTAATCGACCCCTTAATAGGCAATATCAACAAATTAGTTATGTGTTTTTCGTTGAGACTCAACGAACGCATAGCAGCGGGACAGATTTGGTTTTGTTTGCAAGTGAAGTTGCTCGAGTTTAGGTAGTGCCAAAGAAATTCCCGATCAGAGTCTTTCTTTGGACACTTATCTATTTGAGCGAGCAATTGACACTTGGGTATAAAAAGTTTCTTGTTGAAAACATGAAACAAGGGAACTGATGAAGATCTGTGGCAAAATCTGAAACTATAGTCTTCCCTGCCTTACCCTTTGGTAAACATCGCCAATTTTTCCCCACTAATAAATTAAAGTTGTTTTAATAAAATATTAAAACAACGACTATGGGATTAAGCCTGACTATTTTGAAAAGCAAAATAGAAGTCGTCATCCCAAATAAAAAAACGCCAACCAAAATAATAATTCATATACATAGCTACCTAGTAGGTACATACAATTAAGGCCATGCTTATATTATCGCCTTTTTCAGGGTTAACCTTCTTTAAACAACGTTCCCTTTTCTCATGATATGTTAATAATAAAAACTTTCCATCCCTGACGTGGAATGTCATAAAACAAAGCAGCATTTCTAAAAGAAAATTTGGCATCACTGTTTGTGTCGGTAGAGGTTAGCGACTACTTTTTATTCATCGTTAACTTACCGAAAAATTTCGTTAATTATCGAAATAATAAGCATTTTAATTTTACCGACAATTACACTGTGATACAAAAGTGGACAAAATTTTTTTGCAGGATTTCTGATGCACAAATTCGGTTTTGTGGGAGTCCACAGAAGACGAAAATACCTTTGGTTTCTTTGGGTCACTTCGGGTTTTGATTTTATAACGGTAAATGTAGAGAAAAATTGACTTTCTTGCATTTTCAAATTTAAACGGACATTACTTCTTTTTTCCACAACCGATTTGCACACACTGTTTATTGTTTTTTAATGCGTTTTTGTCACACTTAAACCACTATTACTTAGCCATTTGTTATGCCCGTAATTTCTAGCCCTAGGTAACCGGGTAGGTGGTTACCCATTAGTTATCTTACCCACGCGTTTGGTAATTTCTACGTGCCATTTACCGAGGCGTGTAAATTTTGAAAACATGTGGTAACATTGGTGATTTTCATTCATGATTTCGTAAAAACATTGCCACATATAAGTGTGTTACAATTTTTAACACATTGGCAACGATCAACCAGGCAAAATCCTTGGTGTAAGTAACACGACCGTTTTCGACCCGGTAACGTTACCTATGGATTGAAATTATGAAATTTTGCTTACACGGGGGATATCTATGAACTCATAGATAACTACGCGTAGAAATTACGGGCATTAACCGATTTTAAAAATCTATTGCTTGTTCGAAAGGTATTACTCTCCCCTTTATAATGAAAAACATTGTGCCCAAATCGGTTGTGGAAAAAAGAAGTAATGTCCGTTTAAAGTTGAAAATCCAAGAAAGCCCATTTTTCACTACATTTACCGTTATAAAATGAAAAACCGAAGTGACCCAAAGAAACCAAAGGTATTTTCGTCTTCTGTGGACTCCCGCAAAACCGAATTTATGCATTAGAACCCCTGCAAATTTTCACTGTAGCACAGTGTTATCGATAACAGCCAAAAAGAGTTAAGCTGAGTACACATTGCCAGTTTTGAATGACAGCTTTGTTGGTGCTTGCTAGTGTGGCCGTTGATTTTTGTCATTCATCATGCAACCACAAAATGTTTTGTGGTTGCTGGACGGTTGTACAGTTATCGATAACTGCGAAATATCGTCATTCAAAACTGACAATGTGTACTGCTCTTTACAGAATCCCACTACTGACTAGATGTGTGTCAGCACCTGTGAGGAGGAATATTAAACCCTTGTTAGACTATGCACTTACAACATACAGTGACACAGAAAAGTATACATACACCCTACAAAAATGCAGTTTTGGCTAAATCGTTGGGTTTTTTACAGCAACAACTGCACTGTGTGGCTCTTTGGTGACAAAATAACCATAATTACACAAATGTATTTTAATCTAATGCGTATATTTAATACAATTGAAGAAAATCAATTTTCACAACATAGAAAAGTTTACATACACCCCAAAGAAATACGAGTATAATCGTAAAATTTATGGAATTAGTAGCAAAATTTATACATTTTTTAGTTTTGGCGAATGTCTCTGGGTGTCTGAGATATATTTTAGAGAAAAGAAAATAATTTTTGGGGGTCAAATGCGGTTATTTAGGGTCAAATTTCTTATATACCTCGTTTAAGCGGACCCTTGCTTAATTTTTTGTGTTTTTAGGTATTGTACTTTATAAAAAGCACAAATATCGTATCAGATGGCAAATCTGGAGACCCTAGAAGGCTTTGAAGTTGTTTTTGTGCGAAATATACCTTCCTGATCGTCGATAAGCGCACGTTTTCCCCCAGATTTCTCAGGAAGTGAATAGATTCCGAGGAATTCTTGGTGCAAATTACATATAGATGGCCTTGAATTGCCTTGTAATATTGTCGGATACAATCCTTGGGCATCAATCGACTCAGAAATGTACAATTATACGAAACGTTTCGCGCCTATAGTAACGGTAATGATCATAATACGAAAACGACGTTGTTCACAGTACAAATTTCATGCTTTTTTGGTAGTGCTTATATTTTGTTGCTTTAGAAGCTTTGGGAACAGGTTTGTAACAAAATATATCAAATTTCTGATTCAATTAATGTCCAAGGATTGTATCTGACAATATTACAAGGCAATTCAAGGCCATCTATATGTAATTTGCACCAAGAATTCCGCGGAATCTATTCACATCCTGAGAAATCTGAGGAAAAACGTGCGTTTATCGACGTTCAGGAAGGTATATTTCGCACAAAAACAACTTCAAAGCCTTCTAGCGTCTCCAGATTTGCTATCTGATACTAATTTTGTGCTTTTTTTTTAAAAAAATACAATAGCTAAAAACTCAAAAAATTAAGCAAGGGTCAGCTTTAACGAGGTATATAAGAAATTTGACCCCAAATAACCGCATTTGACCCCCAAAAATTATTTTCTTTTCTCTAAAATATATCTCAGACACCCAGAGACATTCGCCAAAACTAAAAAATGTATAAATTTTGCTACTAATTCCATAAATTTTACGATAATACTCGTATTCCCTTGGGGTGTATGTATACTTTTCTGCATAGATGGGCAAAATTCTTCTTAAATATAATTTAAGGGAAAATTAGAACGCGGCTTTTGTTAAAATTTCTTTGCTTTTTTAATATTTTTTAAACACAGACGGTATCTTAACAAGTCCAAAAAACTATTATATTGAAAACAAATTTGCAAAATTACCCGTAAATATTTACATATTTATGTTGTAACAACGAAAAAGAGAAACAAAACATAGCAACGCTGGCGTGCAAGAAAGCCCATCTATGCTTTTCTGTGTTGTGAAAATTGAATTTCTTTAATTGTATTAAATATACGTATTAGATTAAAATAAATTTGTGTAATTATGGTTATTTTGTCGCCAAAGAGCCACACAGTGCAGTTGTTGCTGTAAAAAACCCAACGATTTAGCCAAAACTGCATTTTTGTGGGGTGTATGTATACTTTTCTGTGTCACTGTATGTATATGATGTCATAACATCTAAAGCAAAGCCGTTCTTTGGTATTGTTGAAGTTACGAAGTTTTTCGGCTATTCACACACACATGACCCGAACGCAACGAAAGAGCACACAAAAGAGAGCAAATGTTTTGATTTGTTTTTGTTTTGCAGCATGCGTGCATACAACCTTACTAACACACTGTCAAAAGATGCCAATATTCAGAATTTTGTGTGCCCTCTTCTTGGTCGGCAGTGATCTAAAGTATAGGAACCCTGAAAAATGCCTTGCAAGGAGAATGGGAAAAAATGCAGATATCTTGCACCGAAAATTTAGTTATATCTTTGCCAAAAAAGGGTTAAAAGCTATAAAGGATAACAAAGGATGTCATATCAAGTGCTAAAACCCTAAGAAATCCTTTTTGTTTCATAAAACTTTTAGAGTGGATACTTTTCACTGTGTGGTAGAAATCGATGTTGTTTAAAAATTTTTTTCTAATATTACCCGAATTTCGTTAATTTTATTTCATTATATTTAAGTTAAGGTCCTAATGTAAAAATATAAAAAAGAATGAAATCGCTATCATTAATTAACTCTTAGCAAGCGCATTTTTAATGAAAAAAAGAAGAAGTGGATACTTTTGACTGTGATTCACTGTATGAATACATATACAAAAGGTGGTTGTTGTGCAAAGAGAAATTTGTTTCCGACATATCGATCCGAATTCGTACCGAAATCGGAAGAAATCTGAACGATTTTGCTTCCGAAATTAGGGATAGGTAATGGACTAAAACTAAAAATGAGATTTTTCGGTCTTGCGATTACTTCAGTTGTGTTAAAACTCGACTTTCGACTTTTCGATAACCGCAGAAAATCGATTATAATCTACTATTCGTCAATTTTCGTGTGTTCCTTTGAAACTGTAAAACCGCCAAGTCAACAATCTATGGGCAAACTCGAAAATCGATCACAAGATAATCGATTATGCGATTTTCCCTCCAGACAAAGGTCGACCATGATTTTTTGATTTTTGACTGCAAAAAGTCGATTAATCGAAAGTCGACTTAGCTATCGTCGTGGCAGATATCCTACATTTGGTTTGCTGGGTAACCACCACAGAAGAGCAGGTAGTCGAGGGAGCGAAAATCATAAAGGGATTGCAATTTGTATTTATTAGATGATCTTTGTTTTTTCTGTTGCTGTTGTACAGGCATTTCTTTCCAGCAACAACATTGTTGCCCGATCATCAAATAAAGGCCCAACATTGTAAAAACATCGTGTTGTTGCATTTGTTAATTATGTACATATATCTTCGAATGTGTGTGCGTGTGTGTGTTTTATGTCATAACAACAGCTGCTTTTTTGCAGTAGCAGCGGTGATGCTGTTGTTGTGCGTTGTTTTCTTTATTTCTCAGCAACATCAAGTAACCACCACAAGGTAGTCGACGAGTAGGCTATTTAAAAAAAAAACAACAACAACAATGCCGCCAATAACCACCACAACGTCATAATGAAGCAGCTGATAATGATAATTATGTTCAGTCGGCTGATGGTGTTTGATGGGGTATTTCCAGTAATTTTCAGCACAATATTGATGTTGCTGGTTTCTTTAGATGAAATCATGTAAAGAAGGTAGGGTGGGAGGATAACGGGTGGTGGTGGTGGTTTTTTTCTTTGGCTATTGCAAAAGAAGTCTCCTTTTTTGGGGGTTCTTTTTTTTTTGGCAAAACCCAAGTAAAGTTGCCGGCCTTCTGTCATGCATGACAGACCGACCCTCTCTGCCTGTCTGTCACTGCCTTTACCGTTTTCAATGACGACAACGTTGATGATTATGTTGATGTCGTTCATTGTTCAGTCTTTCGTTGCTGGGTTTACTTGCTGCTGATGACTTGTTTGGGCTTGTTAACGGGGCATTATTGTTGGTTGCTTGCCTGCCCGCCGACTTTGTGTTGTTGTTCTTTGCATTGCTTGGTGGTGGCAATGACGATGTCTGGTTACAATGTTGTTTTTTATTTTCTGTTTTTGAGCAATGATGATGAAGATGGTGGTGTGGCGGGTTGATGGGATATGGTTTGGCGGCGGTGGTGGTGTGTGGTGCAGATTTAAATCTTTGTCGTTGTTGTTGCCTGGCCTAGTCCGTATAGCCCGTGTGCTGCAGCTGCTGTCCGTAAAATGTGGTTGCTTTGAAATATTATCGTCGTTCGTTTTGGTTTGTTCATCGTCGTTGCTTGGATGGTTAGCTGGGCTGGCTGGTGGGTTTTTGATTGCTCATTTGTTGGACTGTTCTTGTTGTTTTTATTGTTGCTGTGGTGCTGCCCGTTGCTTGTGTCTGGCTGTCTGTTTTGGTTTTTTTTTTGCTTCTCCCGTGTTTTTGTTTTTCAATTTGTGTGAATGTGTAAGTATCGGTGTTTGTAAAACAAATTGTTGGCCGAGTAACGAAGACGCGACAACAACGGCAACGATGATAATGACGATGATGCCGTTCGGATTTTTGGTTTGTTGTTGTGCAGGGTGATAATAATACAGTGTGAGTATGTTTGTGTGTGTTCAGGGGTCCCAAAACACAACCGCCACCATCATCATCCACAACGGCGCGCAATCTTTTTTTTGTGTATGTTGCCATCGTCACTAACCGACAAAAATTGTTATAATAACCATTACATACAACAACAAAAACAACAACCCTACAATACAACAGTTGGGATACTGTCAATGCTGACGACGAGGATGATGACTGTGACTATGATGACAACACTGCCACTCAACTACCACCACCACACCACCAACAATGTTTTATGCCAAATCCAGACAACAAAATCCAAAATCAACAAACAATCGCCAAGCAAACCCAGTAAACATTTTTTGAGGTAACCTGACATGATGTTACCTCAAAAAATGTTTACTAAAGTTGAGTTTATTGTCACCACTCGTTACGACATTTTTACCAAAAGGTGAGTCTTGCTTTCCTGATTACAATGCCGTACATATTTAGTGAGGAAAATTCATACCTTTCATTATGTGGGCCTGCGAAGTTTAGGATCCCCACGAAGGGTTGCTATGAAATTTTTAAAGCGCAAAAATTTTGAATGAAAAGTATCAATAAAAGTTTACAAGACTGGTAGGACATGGCGACAAATTTATTTTGGTTGTTAACTTACCGAAAATTTTAGTTAATTACTGAATTAATAAACATTTTAATTTTACCGAGTTTTGTCGGTAATCAAAAAATGCGTTAGAGAATCCCACTACAGTTCCTGTTTGCAGTGGTGTACAGTTTTAGTGGAGGAACATTGAAAAGTTTGGGGTCACCAACCGGATTTCTATTACATTTTTATTAGAAAATCCGAACACTCCGGGAGTATCTGAACTTTCTAAAAATGTTAAAACCCTACCGGGTTTGTACGAAATGTTTTCCTTACCTTGATTTTGTTATCCTGATTACATTGAGGAGGTAATCCATATGACCATCAAAAAGATCTTTATTTAAGAATTAATCGCCACCTGGTATCACCATCTATGCACATCCACGACACTCTTGCATTTTACATAGCTGCGCCTCTTTAGGAAACTGCGGCACACCCTGTAGTCGAATATTCGAACAGATCTCTAAGGCATGTGATGTTGGAGGCTTCTAGGTAACCCATACCTGGTGCAGTGACCTCGGGTACCTACTTTAAAATATCCCAGTTAGTTCAATATTAATTTTTTCTAGTCAAACTGAGATACTCGGTTGCAAATTGAACGCTGCAATAGCTTAACTTCCAGCTTTGCTAGTTCATCGCTTCAACAGCAGATCGGATATTTTAATCCGACATTGGGCTTGTTAGCAAGGATGCCAACTATTACGAGGTAAAAATCGCTACAGACCATTTGAACCTTTGAACAGTGACATGGTTGTTAAACAGTGGTTTTTGTACGTCAAAAATCACCACAAGTATCGGGAAAAACCACAGAGCGATGAACAGGTTCTACAGCAATTCTCTCAAGTCAGACTTACCCGTTAAATTTAACGCTTCAACTCTTCATTGTACAAGTTCTATGGTAATTCTGAAGGATCCTTGTAAATTGATGATCACTATTTGGCAGGCTTCTCGTACGGAATCCCTGACATATTTTGACCCGATCGTATGAGCAGGTAGACTAGGGTTGCAAATTGAAGACAACTGCTGGCATCTTCGAAAATTTCTTGCGGATTTGTGTATTGTTTACTTTGTTGTTGTAACCGAAAAAGAAAAAAAAAACAGTAAAGAAAAGTAGAAAAGCATCCACATCCAGTCCTAGAAAGCGGGGCACTACGGCTGAATGTGTCCATCCATAGTGACTCCAGTTTTAGGCCTGTTGGATTTGCAGGGCATGCAGAGAGATGGCGTGTGATGTTTGGTTTATAGGCCGGATTTAGGGCACGTGTCTGAGATCTCAGGAGTGTAATATAGATGGTTAGGTACCTAGAGGTGCCAGAGCGAAGTTGGGATAGTATCGATCTGGGGCTCAATTCTGTTTCTATGAAAATGTGAAATGAAAACTTTTATAAAGGAGAAAACTGTCAAATGAAAAAATTATAAAGGAAATAATTTTTAATTTCAAATTTTCATAGAAGAAGAATCTCCCACCGAGAATAACACTGTAAGCGTACGATTAGGTGTAGTCAGCTACCAAACTTGTGTGTGCCTGCTTCAGTGTATTTTGGATGTCATCATTTGAAGAATCTTGAGTGATATTATGGAGCTCTTTTCGAAAATCAAATCTTTTTAGGAAATTTCTTTCTGAGGGGGTCTGTAGGAATAGTATATCCATTTATTTTTGGTAACTGAGCTGCGGGTTATAAATAACTTAACAGAGTGTGATATAGCTGGTTAAGTACCTAGAGATGCCAGAGCGAAGTTGGGATAGTATCGATCTGGCCCTCGTTGCTTATGCATGGGTGTCTCCCACCAAGAATAACACTGTTGGCGTACGATGAGATGTAGTCATCTACCAACCTTGTGTGTGCCTGCTTCAGTGTATTTTGGATGTCATAATTTAAAGAATCTTGAGTGATATTGTGGAGTTCCTTTCGAAAATCAAATCTTATTAGGACATTTCTTTCTGAGGGGGGTCTGTAGGAATGGTATATCCATTTATTTGTTGGTAGCTGAGCTGAGGGTAAACGAACACACCTTATGTCTTTTCAAAGATGTATAACAGGATTTGGTTTAGAAGACTTTTGAATGGCTTTCGGTAAGGTAACTTGAATGAGGATCATGAATAACTTAGCAGACCGTATGGTTCAACATATTTCAGAATAAACTTAGCTACGAAGTTATAAATGGACGTCCGTCTCTATGACAATTTTTTCAAACTGTTTGACTAGTGTTGATATTTCATGGTTTCATTAGTTGAATTCTGGATGAGTTGTTTAAAAGCTATTGGATGGATAATTGAGTAATTAAGTAACTGTGATGAGTAATATAACAGCTCGTTCGGCCCGCCATGTTGCGGTTCCATTGCTTCATTTGCTAAATGTAGGTTTGGCTGTTGCTTTCCTTGCCGTTATACTTTAAAATTTTATTACTGTTAGGTGGCCGTCCGTGCTGCTGAATGAGATTTTTGTTACCACTGTGGAAGAAAAAAATAAAGTTTATTATTTTAATCATTTCAGGTTGCGGCATGTCGGTGCATTCTGCTCCGATCTCGTTCATTGTAGGCAAAGAATATTTACCTCGCACAGTTGCAATATCGGTGTTAAACAACTTACCTCGAATGGACTTTCATATTTTCCTTTAAACTTTACTGCAATGTGCTCGAAACTCTAATAAAATCAACCATTGCTAATACCCCCAATGTTTGTGGTTTTGGGTCAATTCTGTTTTGAGTCTCAGCAAAGTTTTTCTTAAACAATCCACATTGGTACCTCTGTTCACTTCGAAGAAATATTGTTTACTGGGTTACAGCAACACATCAAAAACCCCAGCCACCAGGCAAGGCAGCGACGATGAACAACCACATTTTACATGCTTTTCGGAAACTTGTGTGTACCGGGCCGGAGCCGGCCAGTCACCACTGTGGTGCTGTTGTTGTTGACGACGATAGCAACACAATATAGCGCATTTGGTTGTTTTTGTTAAATTTTTTTTCTGTTCGCCTTTAATACCCAAAGCCAGCTGTAGTGTAGTTGTTTTACTGCTGTGGTTGGTCTTTGACTACGACAGACGACAACAACAGCACCATCATCATCAACAGCAGCAACGAATGAACGACAACACCACTAACTAAAACAACAACAATAAAAACAGCAGTTGTTTTACGACAGCCGTATGGCCTGGCCAGACAAGCAAAGCGAACGTCTGTATGTCTGATTGCCTGCCTACCTACCCGCACCCGCCACCACCACCATCAATACGACATCTTGTGTGTGATGTTGTTGTTTTTGGGTTTTTGTACAACTACTTCTGCTGCCTTTGTTATTGTTGTTTTTGTTTGTATATCCCCAACCACACAATAGAGCAGAGCAATACAGGGTATTCATTGCTGTTGCCATCGTTTGCTGCTCTTCATTGCCCTCAGTCTGTTGTTTGCGTTCGCCAAGAGTTGTTGGCAATCAGTTTTTAGCACGGGTAATAATCGGACTGTTTTCTTTGCACGCTCTCTCAAAGCTGTGTATAGTATTTTGAAATAATAATAGTGTTTGATAATCACAATAAACGGAGAAGAAAATAACAACTAAAATAAAGAAAGAAATATTAAAACAAAAAAATTGTGAAAAATATACCCCATCGCTGCTGTTCCCCAAAGCAAAGATTGGCCACAGAAAACCGCAACCATTAAGTCCCCAAGAAACAGTAGTAGCAGCAGCAACACCACCAACATGTTGGAGAATAAACCGGAAAATTATAACATCAATGCAAAAATTTGTCGGCTAGTGCAACAATATCCCTGCATGTATGATCGTTCACATCCCAGCTACTTGAAGAAAGATGTTGTTGATCTGGCATGGATTGCTATTTCGAAAGAAATGAATGATTCAAGTAAGTATGAGACACAATAACATTAACAACATTTTTACTCTTTGCCTACCTCCTCCAAAATGTTAAAAACAAGACACAGTCTTTGCTTGAAATTAACTCTTTTTTGGAGGTTTATTACCTTTCCTCCTCCCCTATCAACTCATCTTTGGTACAAACAAGTCACTATAATCGCCAATAACAACTAACGAACCAAACCGTCATCATCGTTTCGTCGTCACCACCACCAACAACATCATGTAATCTAAACAGAAAAAAACAACAATAACAACTTTTGTCATATTATTCTTAATTATGAACAATTTGTTGTTTTTGTTTTCACCACAGTAGAAATATTATTGCTTGCTTGCCTTTTGGTTGGTTGTTATTTCGTTAACATTTTAGTTGTTTTCTTTTCGTTTTTTTGCTGTTGTTTTTACTAAGTTGTCGGTTTGTTTGAGGAACCTCATAGTCGTCATTGTTGCTGCTGTCGCCGCCGTAGTATTATTTATAGTAGTTTTTCTTCTCATCTGTACATTATTAAGCTCTTCGTTTTTACACAACACACAGCGCATTCTCTCTCTGCCTTTGTATTCACCTCTCTTGTTCTTCTTCCTCACATTTTCAAATACATAACAAACAACCAACCTTTTGGATAAGGGGGCAACATTGCTTTTGTCTCAATGCGGTGTAAGGAGAGTAGACGCCATTATCCAATCCGAGAGAGAGTGAGAGTTTTGCAAACCAACCATTGGTATATAAACAGCAACAACAACAATGATTGTATCAAATGCAATACATAACAACAATGGTTTGTAAACTGTGCCGTTCGTCGTCGTTTCGTTGTGTTATTAGCGGCGGCAGCAGCAGCGCAGTCGACGCAACAAATGCATACAAGAAATATGGCATATGTTTGTTTGCCTTTGAAAACAGCAGCAACAATAATACGCGTGTGTGTTGTATTCATGCAAAGACAATGGCAATCAAAACATTGCACACTCACTGCACCACCCCAACCCCCGAAAACAAAAGAAGGTTTGCAGTAATGCTAATTTGGCGGTTTTTTATGGAAGATAAGAAAAAAATGGATATTTAATATTAAATCGAAAGTAATAGTACATAGTAAGTTTACATTTACGAAATCCACTCGATTTCAACTATCAATTCCATTACTTAAACGTCAAATAAAATACAATACATTTGAGATGAGTTTTCATTTGACGTACGTATACCCAATGAATTGAAAGTTGAAATCGAGTGGATTTGGTAAATGTAAACCAAGCATAAGGTTGCAGCGATGCTGATTTGGTCCAGGTCCACACTAGCGTGAATTTCATTAAGAAATTTCATGAAATTAGGCGTTTTTAAATCGAATTCCTCACTACAGCAATTTTATGATTTTACTCTACTATGGAAGTCGATCTAGAGACGCATAATTTCATGCAATTTTTTCAATGAAATCACTCTAGTGTGGACCGGGACTTGGTGGTTCTTCTAGCGGAAGATAAAAAAAGGTAATTCAAAATGAAAACAAAAGTAATAGTACATTTACGAAACCGAGTGGATTTTAAACGTCAATTCGCTTGTGCATACGTCAAATGAAGTCTCGTCTGAAATCTATTGGATTTCATTTGACGTTTAAACAATGGAATTGACAGTTGCAGTAATGCTAATTTGGTGGTTTTTCTCGGGGAAGATAAAATGAAAAAATAATGTAAAATTGTAAAAAAGGCTATAGTGCCGTGTATTTCATACCTTATGAGCAAGTCAGTTTGAAAATAGTTCGGGGTCCATGGGGGTGTAGAATACACAGCATTATTCTGAACGTAAATTCCGCTAGAGTTTGCTCACACTCTCCTTTAAGTTGAAACGGCATAAAAATAGTACAGTTCGTATGTACTATCTTGCACGTTCGGGAACACAACTACTGTAACATATTGTGACATTTGTTAGGGTGTTCCCTAGTAGACAGAAGACACTTTTAAATTTCCCTTTAGTAGATAGAAGACCTTTTATGATAATCTCTAGTAGATAGAAACCTTTTAAGGTAGTCGGGAGGCCTTTTAAGATCTTCCCTAGTACACAGAAGACCATTTATGGTATTCTCTAGTAGACAGAAGGCCTTTTAAAGCATTCAATAGTATAAAGAAGACCTTTTAACGCGTTCTCTAGTAGACAGAAGACATTTAAGATGTTCTCTAGCAAACAGAAGACCATTTAAAGTGTTCCCTAGTAGACTGAAGACCTTTAAAGGCCTTCATTAGTATACACAAGACCTTTTAAGGTATTCTATTGCAGACAAAATACATTTTTTTCTGGTAGACAAACAACTTTTTAAGGTCTTCCCTAGTAGACAAAATACCTTTTAAAGTCTTCTCTAGCAGACAGTAGATCTTATAAGGTCTTCAATAGTAGACAGAAAAACTTTTTTTGGTATTCTCTAATAGACAAAATACGTTTTATGATATTCGCTAGTAGACAGAAGACGCTTCTAGGTCTTCTATAGTATACAGAAGACGCTTTTAGGTCTTCTATAGTATACAGAAGATCTTTTAAAGCACTTTTTAGTAGACAGAAATTCTTTTAAGGTGTTCCCTAGAATACAGAAGACATTTTAGGACCTTCTCTAGATTTTTCTCTGGTAGACAAAGGACCTTTTAGGGTATTCCCTAATAGACAGAAGACCTAAGATCTTCTCTAGCAGACAGAAGACCTTTTAACGGACAGAAGACCTTTTGTGATATTCTCCAGTAGACATAAGACCTTCTAAGGTCTTCCATTGTAGACAGAATAACTTTTAAGGCCTTCCTTAGTACACATAAGACAAGATATATCTTAATACCTTCCCTAGTAGACAGAAGTCGTTTTGAGGTCTTCCCTATTAGACAGAAGAACTTTTAAAGTT
The DNA here is from genome assembly GCF_047663935.1 of Musca autumnalis. Taxonomy (NCBI): domain Eukaryota; kingdom Metazoa; phylum Arthropoda; class Insecta; order Diptera; family Muscidae; genus Musca; species Musca autumnalis. Next base: position 230,413,917 of record NW_027411977.1, read on the forward strand.
TTCTTTAATAGACAGAAGCCCTTTATTGTCTTCCGTAGAAGACAAAAAGTATCATTATGGCTCACTTAGTACACAGAATACCTTTTAACGTCTTCGTTGGAACACAGAAGACCTTTTAAGATCTTCCTTTGTACAAAGAACACCTTGATATACAGTAGACATTTTAAGGTTTTCTATAAAAGAAAAAATACTATTTTGCTTTTCAAATATACTTTTAAGGTATTCTGTAGCAGACCGAAGACCTTTTATGGACATCTATAGTCGACAGAAGACCTTTTAAGGTCTGCTATAGTAGAAAGAAGACCTTTTAAGGCCTTCTACAGTATACAGAAAACCTTCTAAGGTATTTTCTAGTATACAGAAGACCTTTTAAATTGTTATCAAGTAGACAGAAGACCTTCTAAGGGCCTTCTCTTGCATAGTTTTTAGAATACTAGACTTTAGAATATTTAAAAAAGTCCTCTTTTCACAATAAAAGTCTTTTTGTTGTCTTTTTGGAAGACTTGAGGTATTTTCTGTGCCCAATAGAAGATCTCGAAGTCTTCTGTTGTCTATAAGAGCCCTCGAAAGGTCTTCCGTTTCTAAAGGATACCATAAATTCTTCTCTGTTGTCTTCGAAGAGACCTCATAAAGTCCTATTTGTTCTATAGAAGAGGTGAAGTGGTCTTCTGTTATTTATGGAAGGCCTCCTGTAGTCTTCTGTTGTCTATAGAAGAGTTCAAGAGGTCGTCTTTTCATAGAAGGCCTCAAGTAGACTTTTGTTGTCTAAAAGAGCCGTCGAAAGATGTTCTGTTGTCTAAGGAGGACCCTAAATGTTTCTGTTGTCCTTAGAAGACCTCATGAAGTTCTATTTGCTTCATAGAAGAGCTCAAGTGGTCTTCTGTTATTTATGGAAGACCTCCAGTAGTCTAAGCGGTCTTCTATTGTCCCTATGAGATTTCATTAAGTCTTCTGTAGTCTATGCAAACCTAAAGAAGTCTCCTGTTGTATACAGAAGGTCTTCTGTTGTCTAAATGAAACCCTAAATTCTTCTCTGTTGTCATTATAACCCATGAAGTGCTATTTGGTCTATAGAAGAGGTGGAGCGATCTCCTGTATTTATGGAAGACCGCCTGTAGTCTTCTGTTATCTATAGACGAGTTCAAGAGGTCGTCTGTTATCTATAGAAGTCCTCAAGATGTTTTCTATTGTCTTTAGAAGTCCTCAGGTGATATTTTGTTGTCTAGAAGAGCTCTCTAAAAATCTTCTGTTAGTTAAAGAGGACCCTAAATTGTTCTCTGTTGTCCTTGGGAGATCTCATGAAGTCTTTTACTTTCTATAGAAGAGCTCAAGTGATCTTCTGTTATTTATGGAAGACCTCCAGTTGTCTTCAGTTGTCTAAAGAAGACCTTCTTGCTTCTGTTGTTCTTAGGATACCTCAAGAGTTCTTATGTGATGTACACGTATAGGCTACAGCGCAAAAGTGTTGAGCTTTTGCGGAGGAAGTACCTGAAGTAATGGTCCTCATAATCCATTTGGGAAGTGGATCTAATTGCGGGAGCCATTTTTTGAATAGTTTCCGTGCCAACCAGCCGATTTTATTTGACTAACGTATAATTATGATAGAACTTTTGGGCCTTTACGTCAAGAGGCATGTTTTCCGATAAAGCCCATATTCGAAATAGGAAAAGTTTGAAAAAATACTACAGTATGAATGGGTTGGGCTATTGTCGTTCAAACCATTCGATAGTTATCGTGGTAACCACGACCATTGCATTTGGCCGCGTTAGGATTTCTTAGAGCCTTTGAATTATCGTCAGGTAGCATGAACTTGGCCACAACAAATTATTTTGTTGTAATCAGAATCTCAAGGACTACCCTCTATGAATATTTCAAACCAAACATCGAACAGCACGTAAACTGCTCTTAAACGAAAAATTGGAATTTTTGTTAGGGAGGTACCGTACCGGAAGGATTTGTCCGATATTGACGTTATCGGAACTTATAGAAAGAAATTTTACAATGTTAAAAGTGCTCATCAGCCTTTTCGGTTGAGGGCGGCTGGGATTTTTTAGAACTTTTGGGACATTTCAAGAAATATAGACTAGACCAGAGGACAACTTGCTGCAAAGATTTACAAAACAGTACGAGACATGTCCTTAAACAGCATTTTTACAAACAAAAAAAATAAATAAATTTTGTGTCGGAGGTACCCGAAGGAGAGGAACGATAGTCCATATGCGAACCTGATCGATCTATGTCTGAATGAAATATTACGATGTGCAAAGTTCGAACCAAATCGGGTTAATACGTTCTAGTATTATCGTGTGCAACATTTTAGCGAACAATTTGGAGTTTTTGTGGGGGAGACACCCGAAGGAGTGGACCGATATGGCCAATCTCCGAACTTGATCTAAGTTTGGACAAAATATTATATTTGTTTCGGACCAAATCGGTAAATCCGTTGGAGATTTATCGTGCATACCTGCCAAACCGACGAACGGATGGACAGGGCTAGATCGACTTCAAACTGTCTGAAACGAAACCATTATTTCAATGAGGTACATATTTGATCTCGTTAACATAGAGGTTAAGGGCAAAAAAATGACAACTTCACCTAAAACCTCTACATTAGTCTTTTGTTTCGAATATCTCGACAAATGTCATGTTTGTTTGACATTCAGCTGTTTTCTTTACCAAACGGTGTTTTTATACCCTTTATAGCCTGAAGGGCATTCAAACGCCAACTTCTACAAAAACCCTAACGGCTGGGTGTATAAAAACGCCAACTTTTACAAAAAACGCTACGTTTGTTTTTTACTTTGGATTTTATATCGGGATAAATGTCATGTTTGTTTGCTTTTCTGCCGTTTTCTTTGTCAAGCCCATGGCAGAACTTCCAGGTAGTGGTATCGCACCAGCCGATCGCATATGAAAAGTCAAATCCCTTTATAAATTTTTTTTTTGTTGTAATTTCCCCAACAACATAAAGAAAGTTTTGACATAACATATTCAAAATTTTATCATGCCACTACCTGGGAAATTGTGCCATGGTCAAGCCGAGCTTTTATACTCTCGTTAACATAACGGCTGATGTTGTAAAAAACGCCAAACTCTACACAAACCGCATCATTAGCCTTTTGTTTTGCATTTCTTCTCGGGAAATGTCATGTTTGTTTGGTTTTTCCCGCCGTTTTCTTCACCAAAAGGTATTTTTATCCCTCGTTAACCTAAAGGTTGATGTTGTAAAAAACGTTAACCTCTACAAAAACCGCTTCATTAGTCTTTTGTTTAGCATTTCATCTCGAAAAATGTCATGTTTGCTTGTTTCCCGCCGTTTTCCTTGTCAAACGATTATCATATAACAAAGACGAATTTTTAATTTTAACGCCGTCAAAAACAAATAGCGGTAATTTGCAGTCTATTTGAACGGTTGAATACTTTTGAAATGCAGCAATTTGGTGTATGTAAATGTTTATGGAGTAGGCTAAAAGAACTATTTTATTATTTAGGGAACTTTCTTTTTAACCTTCCCTCCACTTGTTCTCTTTCAGTTTCCTCATGCAAAGAACGTTGGCGCAATATACGCACTTCCTATGCCCGTTCCATAAATGTCAATAAAGTACCTGCCAGTGCCAATCGCACCAAGCCATATTATCTACATGAGGAGTTGCAGTTTCTATCGCGACACATCACCCCTGGTATACCTGTTTCAAGACGTTCCGTGTCCAATTCCTATCACACATCACCGCGTAGCGAAAAAGGTGAACACATTGAAGTCGCTTTGGGAGAAGAATCGATTGATAGTTATGCTGCTGCCATGTTAGACTATGAAGATAAGTCACAAGATCGTGAAGAACGTAGCAGTAGTGTGGTTAGTGAGGCAACATCAAAGAATACACCTGAAAATGAAACGGAACCAGAAGTTGCCATTGTGGAGGCAAGTCAGCAGCAAACACAACAACAGCAAAGCCAACAGCAACAAAACTCACAACCTCCCCTACCACACAACATGGAAGAAAAAGCCACCTCAACAACAGCCCCTGTTAGTGCTGAAGAATTTGTTGCCCCACCCATGGTACAAATTGAGCAGGATCAATTGGATATATCACAGGAAGAGAAACGGGATTACATTAATTTTGCCTGTGCACCACCTAAGAAACGTTTAAGGGTGGCCAATAGTGCCTATGGTATTGATAATTATACATATCCAGATGTTAAGGTGAGTTGAAGGACATTTATAGCTCATACATATAATATTAATTGTTGTTTTTTTCCTTTCCAGCCCGTTGAAATTGTCCCACCTCATGATTATGACAACATTTTCCTACAGGGGCTATTACCTGAAATGAAAGCCATGGATTTTCGACAAAAAATCATTTTCAAGCGGCGTATTTATGAAGTCCTTTCAGAGATTTTTGATAATTCCTCAAGTCAAGCCACATCCACGACAAATTCTACACATCTCTTTGGCCAGCAATCACAATCTAATCAATCCCCAAATACCTCACCCATGGCCATGGTCAACTCTTCAGATTTAAATTTACTCAGGCGTTTAAATCATTTATTACAAGATCCTTCTTCAACAACTACAACAACAGCAACACAACCAGCGCCTCTAACTCCACGCTGTGTTAATATATCCTCCGCCTCCTTGGCCTCGCCCAATACCCCATCATCCATAACGGTACCTATTGCAAAAATTGGTGCCACAACACGATCATCAGCCGTAACAACACGATTACGTATGGTCAGTGCAAATGGTATGGTGGCTGGTGGTCAAACGGCTGTTAAAGAGGAACCAGATACAAATTGAGGTTATGTTTTGAGATAGCTAAAATAGTTTTATAAATAGGATTAGTTGTAATTATATTTTAGCGTGTGAAGTAATTTTATGCGTTTTTATGTGTGAATGTCCCTTTTAGCATGAATTTCAATGTAAATATTGTAAACATTATTAATAAGTTTTTTTTTAGATTATTGAGAGTTTTAAATGTAAATTTCAAGAGTGTACATTTAGTTTTCCTATACCAAGAATTATAAATGAATCAAATGGCGGGAAAACATTGAAGTGTTTTATAAGTAGGGGACCTGTGAGAGACCTTCTATAGACAGAAGCTTCATGGGGGTCATATAGGGGGTTATTCTGAATGAAAACTCCTCGTGAGTTCTCACTCTCTGTCATTAGAATTTAAATGAGGAAATGAGAAAAATCACGGAGGAGTTTTCATTTAGAATAGTCCCCCGATAGTTCCTCAAAGAAGACCTTACAAAGGAAGGGATTTGAAATTTTTTTCATTGTGAGAAGGAGTTTATGATTTCTTCTATTGGTCTTATAAATATAAAACCCCTTCGAGGGGCTTTCTGTGGCTAGATAACCATCGAGAGGTTCTCTATCGAAACAAACAATGTACAAGATTCAATATTGTAAATTTTTTAAAAAATATTAGTGTATGTTATCTTTATGTAGTTTTATATAAACATATATAAAATAATAATAATGCAGTCATTAGTTTTGTAATGATTTTTAATAAAATATAGAAGAAAAGATTCGAATATAAGCAAACAAAACAAATATGGAGTTTTTTTTAATAAAAAAATATTCTTTAAAAAATCCACACTTTGTGGCCTTTGGTTGCTAGAAAAATATTCTTTAGAAAATCCACGTTTTGTGGCCTTTGGTTGCTAGAAAAATATTCTTTAAAAAATCCACGTTTTGTGGCCTTTGGTTGCTAGAAAAATATTCTTTAAAAAATTCACGTTTTGTGGCCTTTGGTTGCTAGAAAAATATTCTTTAAAAAATTCACGTTTTTTGGCCTTTGGTTGCTAGAAAAATATTCTTTAAAAAATCCACGTTTTGTGGCCTTTGGTTGCTAGAAAAATATTCTTTAAAAAATCCACGTTTTGTGGCCTTTGGTTGCTAGAAAAATATTCTTTAAAAAATCCACGTTTTGTGGCCTTTGGTTGCTAGAAAAATATTCTTTAAAAAATCCACGTTTTGTGGCCTTTGGTTGCTAGAAAAATATTCTTTAAAAAATCCACGTTTTGTGGCCTTTGGTTGCTAGAAAAATATTCTTTAAAAAATCCACGTTTTGTGGCCTTTGGTTGCTAGAAAAATATTCTTTAAAAAATCCACGTTTTGTGGCCTTTGGTTGCTAGAAAAATATTCTTTAAAAAATCCACTTTTTGTGGCCTTTGGTTGCTAGAAAAATATTCTTTAAAAAATCCACTTTTTGTGGCCTTTGGTTGCTAGAAAAATATTCTTTAAAAAATCCACGTTTTGTGGCCTTTGGTTGCTAGAAAAATATTCTTTAAAAAATCCACATTTTGTGGCCTTTGGTTGCTAGAAAAATATTCTTTAAAAAATCCACGTTTTGTGGCCTTTGGTTGCTAGAAAAATATTCTTTAAAAAATCCACGTTTTGTGGTCTTTGGTTGCTAGAAAAATATTCTTTAAAAAATCCACGTTTTGTGGCCTTTGGTTGCTAGAAAAATATTCTTTAAAAAATCCACGTTTTGTGGTCTTTGGTTGCTAGAAAAATATTCTTTAAAAAATCCACGTTTTGTGGTCTTTGGTTGCTAGAAAAATATTCTTTAAAAAATCCACGTTTTGTGGCCTTTGGTTGCTAGAAAAATATTCTTTAAAAAATCCACGTTTTGTGGCCTTTGGTTGCTAGAAAAATATTCTTTAAAAAATCCACGTTTTGTGGCCTTTGGTTGCTAGAAAAATATTCTTTAAAAAATCCACGTTTTGTGGCCTTTGGTTGCTAGAAAAATATTCTTTAAAAAATCCACGTTTTGTGGCCTTTGGTTGCTAGAAAAATATTCTTTAAAAAATCCACGTTTTGTGGCCTTTGGTTGCTAGAAAAATATTCTTTAAAAAATCCACGTTTTGTGGCATTTGGTTGCTAGAAAAATATTCTTTAAAAAATCCACGTTTTGTGGCCTTTGGTTGCTAGAAAAATATTCTTTAAAAAATCCACGTTTTGTGGCCTTTGGTTGCTAGAAAAATATTCTTTAAAAAATCCACGTTTTGTGGCCTTTGGTTGCTAGAAAAATATTCTTTAAAAAATCCACGTTTTGTGGCCTTTGGTTGCTAGAAAAATATTCTTTAAAAAATCCAAGTTTTGTGGCCTTTGGTTGCTAGAAAAATATTCTTTAAAAAATCCAAGTTTTGTGGCCTTTGGTTGCTAGAAAAATATTCTTTAAAAAATCCACGTTTTGTGGCCTTTGGTTGCTAGAAAAATATTCTTTAAAAAATCCACGTTTTGTGGCCTTTGGTTGCTAGAAAAATATTCTTTAAAAAATCCACGTTTTGTGGCCTTTGGTTGCTAGAAAAATATTCTTTAAAAAATCCACGTTTTGTGGCCTTTGGTTGCTAGAAAAATATTCTTTAAAAAATCCACGTTTTGTGGCCTTTGGTTGCTAGAAAAATATTCTTTAAAAAATCCACGTTTTGTGGCCTTTGGTTGCTAGAAAAATATTCTTTAAAAAATCCACGTTTTGTGGCCTTTGGTTGCTAGAAAAATATTCTTTAAAAAATCCACGTTTTGTGGCCTTTGGTTGCTAGAAAAATATTCTTTAAAAAATCCACGTTTTGTGGCCTTTGGTTGCTAGAAAAATATTCTTTAAAAAATCCACGTTTTGTGGCCTTTGGTTGCTAGAAAAATATTCTTTAAAAAATCCACGTTTTGTGGCCTTTGGTTGCTAGAAAAATATTCTTTAAAAAATCCACGTTTTGTGGCCTTTGGTTGCTAGAAAAATATTCTTTAAAAAATCCACGTTTTGTGGCCTTTGGTTGCTAGAAAAATATTCTTTAAAAAATCCACGTTTTGTGGCCTTTGGTTGCTAGAAAAATATTCTTTAAAAAATCCACGTTTTGTGGCCTTTGGTTGCTAGAAAAATATTCTTTAAAAAATCCACGTTTTGTGGCCTTTGGTTGCTAGAAAAATATTCTTTAAAAAATCCACGTTTTGTGGCCTTTGGTTGCTAGAAAAATATTCTTTAAAAAATCCACGTTTTGTGGCCTTTGGTTGCTAGAAAAATATTCTTTAAAAAATCCACGTTTTGTGGCCTTTGGTTGCTAGAAAAATATTCTTTAAAAAATCCACGTTTTGTGGCCTTTGGTTGCTAGAAAAATATTCTTTAAAAAATCCACGTTTTGTGGCCTTTGGTTGCTAGAAAAATATTCTTTAAAAAATCCAAGTTTTGTGGACTTTTGTTGCTAGAAAAATATTCTTTAAAAAATCCACGTTTTGTGGCCTTTGGTTGCTAGAAAAATATTCTTTAAAAAATCCAAGTTTTGTGGCCTTTGGTTGCTAGAAAAATATTCTTTAAAAAATCCACGTTTTGTGGCCTTTGGTTGCTAGAAAAATATTCTTTAAAAAATCCACGTTTTGTGGCCTTTGGTTGCTAGAAAAATATTCTTTAAAAAATCCAAGTTTTGTGGACTTTGGTTGCTAGAAAAATATTCTTTAAAAAATCCACGTTTTGTGGCCTTTGGTTGCTAGAAAAATATTCTTTAAAAAATCCACGTTTTGTGGCCTTTGGTTGCTAGAAAAATATTCTTTAAAAAATCCACGTTTTGTGGCCTTTGGTTGCTAGAAAAATATTCTTTAAAAAATCCACGTTTTGTGGCCTTTGGTTGCTAGAAAAATATTCTTTAAAAAATCCACGTTTTGTGGCCTTTGGTTGCTAGAAAAATATTCTTTAAAAAATCCACGTTTTGTGGCCTTTGGTTGCTAGAAAAATATTCTTTAAAAAATCCACGTTTTGTGGCCTTTGGTTGCTAGAAAAATATTCTTTAAAAAATCCAAGTTTTGTGGCCTTTGGTTGCTAGAAAAATATTCTTTAAAAAATCCACGTTTTGTGGCCTTTGGTTGCTAGAAAAATATTCTTTAAAAAATCCAAGTTTTGTGGCCTTTGGTTGCTAGAAAAATATTCTTTAAAAAATCCACGTTTTGTGGCCTTTGGTTGCTAGAAAAATATTCTTTAAAAAATCCACGTTTTGTGGCCTTTGGTTGCTTGAAAAATATTCTTTAAAAAATCCACGTTTTGTGGCCTTTGGTTGCTAGAAAAATATTCTTTAAAAAATCCACTTTTTTTTTCCTTTGGTTGCTAGAAAAATATTCTTTAAAAAATCCACGTTTTGTGGCCTTTGGTTGCTAGAAAAATATTCTTTAAAAAATCCACGTTTTGTGGCCTTTGGTTGCTAGAAAAATATTCTTTAAAAAATCCACGTTTTGTGGCCTTTGGTTGCTAGAAAAATATTCTTTAAAAAATCCACGTTTTGTGGCCTTTGGTTGCTAGAAAAATATTCTTTAAAAAATCCACGTTTTGTGGCCTTTGGTTGCTAGAAAAATATTCTTTAAAAAATCCACGTTTTGTGGCCTTTGGTTGCTAGAAAAATATTCTTTAAAAAATCCACGTTTTGTGGCCTTTGGTTGCTAGAAAAATATTCTTTAAAAAATCCACGTTTTGTGGCCTTTGGTTGCTAGAAAAATATTCTTTAAAAAATCCAAGTTTTGTGGACTTTGGTTGCTAGAAAAATATTCTTTAAAAAATCCACGTTTTGTGGCCTTTGGTTGCTAGAAAAATATTCTTTAAAAAATCCAAGTTTTGTGGCCTTTGGTTGCTAGAAAAATATTCTTTAAAAAATCCACGTTTTGTGGCCTTTGGTTGCTAGAAAAATATTCTTTAAAAAATCCACGTTTTGTGGCCTTTGGTTGCTAGAAAAATATTCTTTAAAAAATCCAAGTTTTGTGGACTTTGGTTGCTAGAAAAATATTCTTTAAAAAATCCACGTTTTGTGGCCTTTGGTTGCTAGAAAAATATTCTTTAAAAAATCCAAGTTTTGTGGCCTTTGGTTGCTAGAAAAATATTCTTTAAAAAATCCACGTTTTGTGGCCTTTGGTTGCTAGAAAAATATTCTTTAAAAAATCCACGTTTTGTGGCCTTTGGTTGCTAGAAAAATATTCTTTAAAAAATCCAAGTTTTGTGGACTTTGGTTGCTAGAAAAATATTCTTTAAAAAATCCACGTTTTGTGGCCTTTGGTTGCTAGAAAAATATTCTTTAAAAAATCCAAGTTTTGTGGCCTTTGGTTGCTAGAAAAATATTCTTTAAAAAATCCACGTTTTGTGGCCTTTGGTTGCTAGAAAAATATTCTTTAAAAAATCCAAGTTTTGTGGCCTTTGGTTGCTAGAAAAATATTCTTTAAAAAATCCACGTTTTGTGGCCTTTGGTTGCTAGAAAAATATTCTTTAAAAAATCCACGTTTTGTGGCCTTTGGTTGCTAGAAAAATATTCTTTAAAAAATCCACGTTTTGTGGCCTTTGGTTGCTAGAAAAATATTCTTTAAAAAATCCACGTTTTGTGGCCTTTGGTTGCTAGAAAAATATTCTTTAAAAAATCCACGTTTTGTGGCCTTTGGTTGCTAGAAAAATATTCTTTAAAAAATCCACGTTTTGTGGCCTTTGGTTGCTAGAAAAATATTCTTTAAAAAATCCAAGTTTTGTGGCCTTTGGTTGCTAGAAAAATATTCTTTAAAAAATCCACGTTTTGTGGCCTTTGGTTGCTAGAAAAATATTCTTTAAAAAATCCAAGTTTTGTGGCCTTTGGTTGCTAGAAAAATATTCTTTAAAAAATCCACGTTTTGTGGCCTTTGGTTGCTAGAAAAATATTCTTTAAAAAATCCACGTTTTGTGGCCTTTGGTTGCTTGAAAAATATTCTTTAAAAAATCCACGTTTTGTGGCCTTTGGTTGCTAGAAAAATATTCTTTAAAAAATCCACTTTTTTTTTCCTTTGGTTGCTAGAAAAATATTCTTTAAAAAATCCACGTTTTGTGGCCTTTGGTTGCTAGAAAAATATTCTTTAAAAAATCCACGTTTTGTGGCCTTTGGTTGCTAGAAAAATATTCTTTAAAAAATCCACGTTTTGTGGCCTTTGGTTGCTAGAAAAATATTCTTTAAAAAATCCACGTTTTGTGGCCTTTGGTTGCTTGAAAAATATTCTTTAAAAAATCCACGTTTTGTGGCCTTTGGTTGCTAGAAAAATATTCTTTAAAAAATCCACGTTTTGTGGCCTTTGGTTGCTAGAAAAATATTCTTTAAAAAATCCACGTTTTGTGGCCTTTGGTTGCTAGAAAAATATTCTTTAAAAAATCCACGTTTTGTGGCCTTTGGTTGCTAGAAAAATATTCTTTAAAAAATCCACGTTTTGTGGCCTTTGGTTGCTAGAAAAATATTCTTTAAAAAATCCACGTTTTGTGGCCTTTGGTTGCTAGAAAAATATTCTTTAAAAAATCCACGTTTTGTGGCCTTTGGTTGCTAGAAAAATATTCTTTAAAAAATCCACGTTTTGTGGCCTTTGGCCTTTGGTTGCTAGAAAAATATTCTTTAAAAAATCCACGTTTTGTGGCCTTTGGTTGCTAGAAAAATATTCTTTAAAAAATCCACGTTTTGTGGCCTTTGGTTGCTAGAAAAATATTCTTTAAAAAATCCAAGTTTTGTGGACTTTGGTTGCTAGAAAAATATTCTTTAAAAAATCCACGTTTTGTGGCCTTTGGTTGCTAGAAAAATATTCTTTAAAAAATCCAAGTTTTGTGGCCTTTGGTTGCTAGAAAAATATTCTTTAAAAAATCCACGTTTTGTGGCCTTTGGTTGCTAGAAAAATATTCTTTAAAAAATCCAAGTTTTGTGGCCTTTGGTTGCTAGAAAAATATTCTTTAAAAAATCCACGTTTTGTGGCCTTTGGTTGCTAGAAAAATATTCTTTAAAAAATCCACGTTTTGTGGCCTTTGGTTGCTAGAAAAATATTCTTTAAAAAATCCACGTTTTGTGGCCTTTGGTTGCTAGAAAAATATTCTTTAAAAAATCCACGTTTTGTGGCCTTTGGTTGCTAGAAAAATATTCTTTAAAAAATCCAAGTTTTGTGGCCTTTGGTTGCTAGAAAAATATTCTTTAAAAAATCCACGTTTTGTGGCCTTTGGTTGCTAGAAAAATATTCTTTAAAAAATCCAAGTTTTGTGGCCTTTGGTTGCTAGAAAAATATTCTTTAAAAAATCCACGTTTTGTGGCCTTTGGTTGCTAGAAAAATATTCTTTAAAAAATCCACGTTTTGTGGCCTTTGGTTGCTAGAAAAATATTCTTTAAAAAATCCACGTTTTGTGGCCTTTGGTTGCTAGAAAAATATTCTTTAAAAAATCCACGTTTTGTGGCCTTTGGTTGCTAGAAAAATATTGTTTAAAAAATCCACGTTTTGTGGCCTTTGGTTGCTAGAAAAATATTGTTTAAAAATCCACGTTTTGTGGCCTTTGGTTGCTAGAAAAATATTCTTTAAAAATCCAAGTTTTGTGGCCTTTGGTTGCTAGAAAAATATTCTTTAAAAAATCCACGTTTTGTGGCCTTTGGTTGCTAGAAAAATATTCTTTAAAAAATCCAAGTTTTGTGGCCTTTGGTTGCTAGAAAAATATTCTTTAAAAAATCCACGTTTTGTGGCCTTTGGTTGCTAGAAAAATATTCTTTAAAAAATCCACGTTTTGTGGCCTTTGGTTGCTAGAAAAATATTCTTTAAAAAATCCACGTTTTGTGGCCTTTGGTTGCTAGAAAAATATTCTTTAAAAAATCCACGTTTTGTGGCCTTTGGTTGCTAGAAAAATATTCTTTAAAAAATCCAAGTTTTGTGGCCTTTGGTTGCTAGAAAAATATTCTTTAAAAAATCCACGTTTTGTGGCCTTTGGTTGCTAGAAAAATATTCTTTAAAAAATCCAAGTTTTGTGGCCTTTGGTTGCTAGAAAAATATTCTTTAAAAAATCCACGTTTTGTGGCCTTTGGTTGCTAGAAAAATATTCTTTAAAAAATCCACGTTTTGTGGCCTTTGGTTGCTAGAAAAATATTCTTTAAAAAATCCACGTTTTGTGGCCTTTGGTTGCTAGAAAAATATTCTTTAAAAAATCCACGTTTTGTGGCCTTTGGTTGCTAGAAAAATATTCTTTAAAAAATCCACGTTTTGTGGCCTTTGGTTGCTAGAAAAATATTCTTTAAAAAATCCACGTTTTGTGGCCTTTGGTTGCTTGAAAAATATTCTTTAAAAAATCCACGTTTTGTGGCCTTTGGTTGCTAGAAAAATATTCTTTAAAAAATCCACGTTTTGTGGCCTTTGGTTGCTAGAAAAATATTGTTTAAAAATCCACGTTTTGTGGCCTTTGGTTGCTAGAAAAATATTGTTTAAAAAATCCACGTTTTGTGGCCTTTGGTTGCTAGAAAAATATTCTTTAAAAATCCACGTTTTGTGGCCTTTGGTTGCTAGAAAAATATTCTTTAAAAAATCCACGTTTTGTGGCCTTTGGTTGCTAGAAAAATATTGTTTAAAAAATCCACGTTTTGTGGCCTTTGGTTGCTAGAAAAATATTGTTTAAAAAATCCACGTTTTGTGGCCTTTGGTTGCTAGAAAAATATTGTTTAAAAAATCCACGTTTTGTGGCCTTTGGTTGCTAGAAAAATATTCTTTAAAAAATCCACGTTTTGTGGCCTTTGGTTGCTAGAAAAATATTCTTTAAAAAATCCACGTTTTGTGGCCTTTGGTTGCTAGAAAAATATTCTTTAAAAAATCCACGTTTTGTGGCCTTTGGTTGCTAGAAAAATATTGTTTAAAAATCCACGTTTTGTGGCCTTTGGTTGCTAGAAAAATATTGTTTAAAAAATCCACGTTTTGTGGCCTTTGGTTGCTAGAAAAATATTCTTTAAAAATCCACGTTTTGTGGCCTTTGGTTGCTAGAAAAATATTCTTTAAAAAATCCACGTTTTGTGGCCTTTGGTTGCTAGAAAAATATTGTTTAAAAAATCCACGTTTTGTGGCCTTTGGTTGCTAGAAAAATATTGTTTAAAAAATCCACGTTTTGTGGCCTTTGTTTGCTAGAAAAATATTGTTTAAAAAATCCACGTTTTGTGGCCTTTGGTTGCTAGAAAAATATTCTTTAAAAAATCCACGTTTTGTGGCCTTTGGTTGCTAGAAAAATATTCTTTAAAAAATCCACGTTTTGTGGCCTTTGGTTGCTAGAAAAATATTCTTTAAAAAATCCACGTTTTGTGGCCTTTGGTTGCTAGAAAAATATTCTTTAAAAAATCCACGTTTTGTGGCCTTTGGTTGCTAGAAAAATATTCTTTAAAAAATCCACGTTTTGTGGCCTTTGGTTGCTAGAAAAATATTCTTTAAAAAATCCACGTTTTGTGGCCTTTGGTTGCTAGAAAAATATTCTTTAAAAAATCCACGTTTTGTGGCCTTTGGTTGCTAGAAAAATATTCTTTAAAAAATCCACGTTTTGTGGCCTTTGGTTGCTAGAAAAATATTCTTTAAAAAATCCACGTTTTGTGGCCTTTGGTTGCTAGAAAAATATTCTTTAAAAAATCCACGTTTTGTGGCCTTTGGTTGCTAGAAAAATATTCTTTAAAAAATCCACGTTTTGTGGCCTTTGGTTGCTAGAAAAATATTCTTTAAAAAATCCACGTTTTGTGGCCTTTGGTTGCTAGAAAAATATTCTTTAAAAATCCACGTTTTGTGGCCTTTGGTTGCTAGAAAAATATTCTTTAAAAAATCCACGTTTTGTGGCCTTTGGTTGCTAGAAAAATATTGTTTAAAAAATCCACGTTTTGTGGCCTTTGGTTGCTAGAAAAATATTGTTTAAAAAATCCACGTTTTGTGGCCTTTGGTTGCTAGAAAAATATTGTTTAAAAAATCCACGTTTTGTGGCCTTTGGTTGCTAGAAAAATATTCTTTAAAAAATCCACGTTTTGTGGCCTTTGGTTGCTAGAAAAATATTCTTTAAAAAATCCACGTTTTGTGGCCTTTGGTTGCTAGAAAAATATTGTTTAAAAATCCACGTTTTGTGGCCTTTGGTTGCTAGAAAAATATTGTTTAAAAAATCCACGTTTTGTGGCCTTTGGTTGCTAGAAAAATATTCTTTAAAAATCCACGTTTTGTGGCCTTTGGTTGCTAGAAAAATATTGTTTAAAAAATCCACGTTTTGTGGCCTTTGGTTGCTAGAAAAATATTGTTTAAAAAATCCACGTTTTGTGGCCTTTGGTTGCTAGAAAAATATTGTTTAAAAAATCCACGTTTTGTGGCCTTTGGTTGCTAGAAAAATATTGTTTAAAAAATCCACGTTTTGTGGCCTTTGGTTGCTAGAAAAATATTCTTTAAAAAATCCACGTTTTGTGGCCTTTGGTTGCTAGAAAAATATTCTTTAAAAAATCCACGTTTTGTGGCCTTTGGTTGCTAGAAAAATATTCTTTAAAAAATCCACGTTTTGTGGCCTTTGGTTGCTAGAAAAATATTCTTTAAAAAATCCACGTTTTGTGGCCTTTGGTTGCTAGAAAAATATTCTTTAAAAAATCCACGTTTTGTGGCCTTTGGTTGCTAGAAAAATATTCTTTAAAAAATCCAAGTTTTGTGGCCTTTGGTTGCTAGAAAAATATTCTTTAAAAAATCCAAGTTTTGTGGCCTTTGGTTGCTAGAAAAATATTCTTTAAAAAATCCACGTTTTGTGGCCTTTGGTTGCTAGAAAAATATTCTTTAAAAAATCCAAGTTTTGTGGCCTTTGGTTGCTAGAAAAATATTCTTTAAAAAATCCACGTTTTGTGGCCTTTGGTTGCTAGAAAAATATTCTTTAAAAAATCCACGTTTTGTGGTTGCTAGAAAAATATTCTTTGGTTGCTAGAAAAATATTCTTTAAAAAATCCACGTTTTGTGGCCTTTGGTTGCTAGAAAAATATTCTTTAAAAAATCCACGTTTTGTGGCCTTTGGTTGCTAGAAAAATATTCTTTAAAAAATCCACGTTTTGTGGCCTTTGGTTGCTAGAAAAATATTCTTTAAAAAATCCACGTTTTGTGGCCTTTGGTTGCTAGAAAAATATTCTTTAAAAAATCCACGTTTTGTGGCCTTTGGTTGCTAGAAAAATATTCTTTAAAAAATCCACGTTTTGTGGCCTTTGGTTGCTAGAAAAATATTCTTTAAAAAATCCACGTTTTGTGGCCTTTGGTTGCTTGAAAAATATTCTTTAAAAAATCCACGTTTTGTGGCCTTTGGTTGCTAGAAAAATATTGTTTAAAAAATCCACGTTTTGTGGCCTTTGGTTGCTTGAAAAATATTCTTTAAAAAATCCACGTTTTGTGGCCTTTGGTTGCTAGAAAAATATTCTTTAAAAAATCCACGTTTTGTGGCCTTTGGTTGCTAGAAAAATATTCTTTAAAAAATCCACGTTTTGTGGCCTTTGGTTGCTAGAAAAATATTCTTTAAAAAATCCACGTTTTGTGGCCTTTGGTTGCTAGAAAAATATTCTTTAAAAAATCCACGTTTTGTGGCCTTTGGTTGCTAGAAAAATATTCTTTAAAAAATCCAAGTTTTGTGGCCTTTGGTTGCTAGAAAAATATTCTTTAAAAAATCCAAGTTTTGTGGCCTTTGGTTGCTAGAAAAATATTCTTTAAAAAATCCAAGTTTTGTGGCCTTTGGTTGCTAGAAAAATATTCTTTAAAAAATCCAAGTTTTGTGGCCTTTGGTTGCTAGAAAAATATTCTTTAAAAAATCCACGTTTTGTGGCCTTTGGTTGCTAGAAAAATATTCTTTAAAAAATCCACGTTTTGTGGCCTTTGGTTGCTAGAAAAATATTCTTTAAAAAATCCACGTTTTGTGGCCTTTGGTTGCTAGAAAAATATTCTTTAAAAAATCCACGTTTTGTGGCCTTTGGTTGCTAGAAAAATATTCTTTAAAAAATCCACGTTTTGTGGCCTTTGGTTGCTAGAAAAATATTCTTTAAAAAATCCACGTTTTGTGGCCTTTGGTTGCTAGAAAAATATTCTTTAAAAAATCCACGTTTTGTGGCCTTTGGTTGCTAGAAAAATATTCTTTAAAAAATCCACGTTTTGTGGCCTTTGGTTGCTAGAAAAATATTCTTTAAAAAATCCACGTTTTGTGGCCTTTGGTTGCTAGAAAAATATTCTTTAAAAAATCCACGTTTTGTGGCCTTTGGTTGCTAGAAAAATATTCTTTAAAAAATCCACGTTTTGTGGCCTTTGGTTGCTAGAAAAATATTCTTTAAAAAATCCACGTTTTGTGGCCTTTGGTTGCTAGAAAAATATTCTTTAAAAAATCCAAGTTTTGTGGCCTTTGGTTGCTAGAAAAATATTCTTTAAAAAATCCACGTTTTGTGGCCTTTGGTTGCTAGAAAAATATTCTTTAAAAAATCCAAGTTTTGTGGCCTTTGGTTGCTAGAAAAATATTCTTTAAAAAATCCACGTTTTGTGGCCTTTGGTTGCTAGAAAAATATTCTTTAAAAAATCCACGTTTTGTGGCCTTTGGTTGCTAGAAAAATATTCTTTAAAAAATCCACGTTTTGTGGCCTTTGGTTGCTAGAAAAATATTCTTTAAAAAATCCACGTTTTGTGGCCTTTGGTTGCTAGAAAAATATTCTTTAAAAAATCCACGTTTTGTGGCCTTTGGTTGCTAGAAAAATATTCTTTAAAAAATCCACGTTTTGTGGCCTTTGGTTGCTAGAAAAATATTCTTTAAAAAATCCACGTTTTGTGGCCTTTGGTTGCTAGAAAAATATTCTTTAAAAAATCCACGTTTTGTGGCCTTTGGTTGCTAGAAAAATATTCTTTAAAAAATCCACGTTTTGTGGCCTTTGGTTGCTAGAAAAATATTCTTTAAAAATCCACGTTTTGTGGCCTTTGGTTGCTAGAAAAATATTCTTTAAAAATCCACGTTTTGTGGCCTTTGGTTGCTAGAAAAATATTCTTTAAAAAATCCACGTTTTGTGGCCTTTGGTTGCTAGAAAAATATTGTTTAAAAAATCCACGTTTTGTGGCCTTTGGTTGCTAGAAAAATATTGTTTAAAAAATCCACGTTTTGTGGCCTTTGGTTGCTAGAAAAATATTCTTTAAAAAATCCATGTTTTGTGGCCTTTGGTTGCTTGAAAAATATTCTTTAAAAAATCCACGTTTTGTGGCCTTTGGTTGCTAGAAAAATATTCTTTAAAAAATCCACGTTTTGTGGCGTTTGGTTGCTTGAAAAATATTCTTTAAAAAATCCACGTTTTGTGGCGTTTGGTTGCTTGAAAAATATTCTTTAAAAAATCCACGTTTTGTGGCCTTTGGTTGCTTGAAAAATATTGTTTAAAAAATCCACGTTTTGTGGCCTTTGGTTGCTTGAAAAATATTCTTTAAAAAATCCACGTTTTGTGGCCTTTGGTTGCTTGAAAAATATTCTTTAAAAAATCCACGTTTTGTGGCCTTTGGTTGCTAGAAAAATATTCTTTAAAAAATCCACGTTTTGTGGCCTTTGGTTGCTAGAAAAATATTCTTTAAAAAATCCACGTTTTGTGGCCTTTGGTTGCTAGAAAAATATTCTTTAAAAAATCCACGTTTTGTGGCCTTTGGTTGCTAGAAAAATATTCTTTAAAAAATCCACGTTTTGTGGCCTTTGGTTGCTAGAAAAATATTCTTTAAAAAAATCCACGTTTTGTGGCCTTTGGTTGCTAGAAAAATATTCTTTAAAAAATCCACGTTTTGTGGCCTTTGGTTGCTAGAAAAATATTCTTTAAAAATCCACGTTTTGTGGCCTTTGGTTGCTAGAAAAATATTCTTTAAAAAATCCACGTTTTGTGGCCTTTGGTTGCTAGAAAAATATTCTTTAAAAAATCCACGTTTTGTGGCCTTTGGTTGCTAGAAAAATATTCTTTAAAAAATCCACGTTTTGTGGCCTTTGGTTGCTAGAAAAATATTCTTTAAAAAATCCACGTTTTGTGGCCTTTGGTTGCTAGAAAAATATTCTTTAAAAAATCCACGTTTTGTGGCCTTTGGTTGCTAGAAAAATATTCTTTAAAAAATCCACGTTTTGTGGCCTTTGGTTGCTAGAAAAATATTCTTTAAAAAATCCACGTTTTGTGGCCTTTGGTTGCTAGAAAAATATTCTTTAAAAAATCCACGTTTTGTGGCCTTTGGTTGCTAGAAAAATATTCTTTAAAAAATCCACGTTTTGTGGCCTTTGGTTGCTAGAAAAATATTCTTTAAAAAATCCACGTTTTGTGGCCTTTGGTTGCTAGAAAAATATTCTTTAAAAAATCCACGTTTTGTGGCCTTTGGTTGCTAGAAAAATATTCTTTAAAAAATCCACGTTTTGTGGCCTTTGGTTGCTAGAAAAATATTCTTTAAAAAATCCACGTTTTGTGGCCTTTGGTTGCTAGAAAAATATTCTTTAAAAAATCCACGTTTTGTGGCCTTTGGTTGCTAGAAAAATATTCTTTAAAAAATCCACGTTTTGTGGCCTTTGGTTGCTAGAAAAATATTCTTTAAAAAATCCACGTTTTGTGGCCTTTGGTTGCTAGAAAAATATTCTTTAAAAAATCCACGTTTTGTGGCCTTTGGTTGCTAGAAAAATATTCTTTAAAAAATCCACGTTTTGTGGCCTTTGGTTGCTAGAAAAATATTCTTTAAAAAATCCACGTTTTGTGGCCTTTGGTTGCTAGAAAAATATTCTTTAAAAAATCCACGTTTTGTGGCCTTTGGTTGCTAGAAAAATATTCTTTAAAAAATCCACGTTTTGTGGCCTTTGGTTGCTAGAAAAATATTCTTTAAAAAATCCATGTTTTGTGGCCTTTGGTTGCTTGAAAAATATTCTTTAAAAAATCCACGTTTTGTGGCGTTTGGTTGCTTGAAAAATATTCTTTAAAAAATCCACGTTTTGTGGCCTTTGGTTGCTTGAAAAATATTCTTTAAAAAATCCACGTTTTGTGGCCTTTGGTTGCTTGAAAAATATTCTTTAAAAAATCCACGTTTTGTGGCCTTTGGTTGCTTGAAAAATATTCTTTAAAAAATCCACGTTTTGTGGCCTTTGGTTGCTAGAAAAATATTGTTTAAAAAATCCACGTTTTGTGGCCTTTGGTTGCTTGAAAAATATTCTTTAAAAAATCCACGTTTTGTGGCCTTTGGTTGCTAGAAAAATATTCTTTAAAAAATCCACGTTTTGTGGCCTTTGGTTGCTAGAAAAATATTCTTTAAAAAATCCACGTTTTGTGGCCTTTGGTTGCTAGAAAAATATTCTTTAAAAAATCCACGTTTTGTGGCCTTTGGTTGCTAGAAAAATATTCTTTAAAAAATCCACGTTTTGTGGCCTTTGGTTGCTAGAAAAATATTCTTTAAAAAAATCCACGTTTTGTGGCCTTTGGTTGCTAGAAAAATATTCTTTAAAAAATCCACGTTTTGTGGCCTTTGGTTGCTAGAAAAATATTCTTTAAAAATCCACGTTTTGTGGCCTTTGGTTGCTAGAAAAATATTCTTTAAAAAATCCACGTTTTGTGGCCTTTGGTTGCTAGAAAAATATTCTTTAAAAAATCCACGTTTTGTGGCCTTTGGTTGCTAGAAAAATATTCTTTAAAAAATCCACGTTTTGTGGCCTTTGGTTGCTAGAAAAATATTCTTTAAAAAATCCACGTTTTGTGGCCTTTGGTTGCTAGAAAAATATTCTTTAAAAAATCCACGTTTTGTGGCCTTTGGTTGCTAGAAAAATATTCTTTAAAAAATCCACGTTTTGTGGCCTTTGGTTGCTAGAAAAATATTCTTTAAAAAATCCACGTTTTGTGGCCTTTGGTTGCTAGAAAAATATTCTTTAAAAAATCCACGTTTTGTGGCCTTTGGTTGCTAGAAAAATATTCTTTAAAAAATCCACGTTTTGTGGCCTTTGGTTGCTAGAAAAATATTCTTTAAAAAATCCACGTTTTGTGGCCTTTGGTTGCTAGAAAAATATTCTTTAAAAAATCCACGTTTTGTGGCCTTTGGTTGCTAGAAAAATATTCTTTAAAAAATCCACGTTTTGTGGCCTTTGGTTGCTAGAAAAATATTCTTTAAAAAATCCACGTTTTGTGGCCTTTGGTTGCTAGAAAAATATTCTTTAAAAAATCCACGTTTTGTGGCCTTTGGTTGCTAGAAAAATATTCTTTAAAAATCCACGTTTTGTGGCCTTTGGTTGCTAGAAAAATATTCTTTAAAAAATCCACGTTTTGTGGCCTTTGGTTGCTAGAAAAATATTCTTTAAAAAATCCACGTTTTGTGGCCTTTGGTTGCTAGAAAAATATTCTTTAAAAAATCCACGTTTTGTGGCCTTTGGTTGCTAGAAAAATATTCTTTAAAAAATCCACGTTTTGTGGCCTTTGGTTGCTAGAAAAATATTCTTTAAAAAATCCACGTTTTGTGGCCTTTGGTTGCTAGAAAAATATTCTTTAAAAAATCCACGTTTTGTGGCCTTTGGTTGCTAGAAAAATATTCTTTAAAAAATCCACGTTTTGTGGCCTTTGGTTGCTAGAAAAATATTCTTTAAAAAATCCACGTTTTGTGGCCTTTGGTTGCTAGAAAAATATTCTTTAAAAAATCCACGTTTTGTGGCCTTTGGTTGCTAGAAAAATATTCTTTAAAAAATCCACGTTTTGTGGCCTTTGGTTGCTAGAAAAATATTCTTTAAAAAATCCACGTTTTGTGGCCTTTGGTTGCTAGAAAAATATTCTTTAAAAAATCCAAGTTTTGTGGCCTTTGGTTGCTAGAAAAATATTCTTTAAAAAATCCACGTTTTGTGGCCTTTGGTTGCTAGAAAAATATTCTTTAAAAAATCCACGTTTTGTGGCCTTTGGTTGCTAGAAAAATATTGTTTAAAAAATCCACGTTTTGTGGCCTTTGGTTGCTAGAAAAATATTCTTTAAAAAATCCACGTTTTGTGGCCTTTGGTTGCTAGAAAAATATTCTTTAAAAAATCCACGTTTTGTGGCCTTTGGTTGCTAGAAAAATATTCTTTAAAAAATCCATGTTTTGTGGCCTTTGGTTGCTTGAAAAATATTCTTTAAAAAATCCACGTTTTGTGGCCTTTGGTTGCTAGAAAAATATTCTTTAAAAAATCCACGTTTTGTGGCGTTTGGTTGCTTGAAAAATATTCTTTAAAAAATCCACGTTTTGTGGCCTTTGGTTGCTAGAAAAATATTCTTTAAAAAATCCACGTTTTGTGGCCTTTGGTTGCTAGAAAAATATTCTTTAAAAAATCCACGTTTTGTGGCCTTTGGTTGCTAGAAAAATATTCTTTAAAAAATCCACGTTTTGTGGCCTTTGGTTGCTAGAAAAATATTCTTTAAAAAATCCACGTTTTGTGGCCTTTGGTTGCTAGAAAAATATTCTTTAAAAAATCCACGTTTTGTAGCCTTTGGTTGCTAGAAAAATATTCTTTAAAAAATCCACGTTTTGTGGCCTTTGGTTGCTAGAAAAATATTCTTTAAAAAATCCACGTTTTGTGGCCTTTGGTTGCTAGAAAAATATTCTTTAAAAAATCCACGTTTTGTGGCCTTTGGTTGCTAGAAAAATATTCTTTAAAAAATCCACGTTTTGTGGCCTTTGGTTGCTAGAAAAATATTCTTTAAAAAAATCCACGTTTTGTGGCCTTTGGTTGCTAGAAAAATATTCTTTAAAAAATCCACGTTTTGTGGCCTTTGGTTGCTAGAAAAATATTCTTTAAAAATCCACGTTTTGTGGCCTTTGGTTGCTAGAAAAATATTCTTTAAAAAATCCACGTTTTGTGGCCTTTGGTTGCTAGAAAAATATTCTTTAAAAAATCCACGTTTTGTGGCCTTTGGTTGCTAGAAAAATATTCTTTAAAAAATCCACGTTTTGTGGCCTTTGGTTTGTTGAAAAATATTCTTTAAAAAATCCACGTTTTGTGGCCTTTGGTTTGTTGAAAAATATTCTTTAAAAATCCACGTATGGTTGGTTGAAAAATATTCTTTAAAAAATCCACGTATGGTTGGTTGAAAAATATTCTTTAAAAAATCCACGTTTTGTGGCCTTTGGTTGGTTGAAAAATATTCTTTAAAAAATCCACGTTTTGTGGCCTTTGGTTGCTTTGAAAATATTCTTTAAAAAATCCGCGTTTTGTGGCCTTTGGTTGCTAGAAGAATATTCTTTTAAAAATCCACGTTTTATGGCCTTTGGTTGCAAGAAAAATATTCTTTAAAAAATCCACGTTTTATGGCCTTTGGTTGCTAGAAAAATATTCTTTAAAAAATCCACGTTTTATGGCCTTTGGTTGCTAGAAAAATATTCTTTAAAAAATCCACGTTTTGTGGCCTTTGGTTGCTTGAAAAATATTCTTTAAAAAATCCATGTTTTGTGGCCTTTGGTTGCTTGAAAAATATTCTTTAAAAAATCCACGTTTTGTGGCCTTTGGTTGCTAGAAAAATATTCTTAAAAAAATCCATGTTTTGTGGCCTTTGGTTGCTTGAAAAATATTCTTTAAAAAATCCACGTTTTGTGGCCTTTGGTAGCTTGAAAAATATTGTTTAAAAATCCACGTTTTGTGGACTTTGGTTGCTTGAAAATATTCTTTAAAAAATCCACGTTTTGTGGCCTTTGTTTGCTTGAAAATATTCTTTAAAAAATCCACGTTTTGTGGCCTTTGGTTGCTTTGAAAATATTCTTTAAAAAATCCACGTTTTGTGGCCTTTGGTTGGTTGAAAAATATTTTTTAAAAAATCCACGTATGGTTGGTTGAAAAATATTCTTTAAAAAATCCACGTATGGTTGGTTGAAAAATATTCTTTAAAAAATCCACGTATGGTTGGTTGAAAAATATTCTTTAAAAAATCCACGTATGGTTGGTTGAAAAATATTCTTTAAAAAATCCACGTATGGTTGGTTGAAAAATATTCTTTAAAAAATCCACGTTTTGTGGCCTTTGGTTTGTTGAAAAATATTCTTTAAAAAATCCACGTTTTGTGGCCTTTGGTTTGTTGAAAAATATTCTTTAAAAAATCCACGTTTTGTGGCCTTTGGTTTGTTGAAAAATATTCTTTAAAAAATCCACGTTTTGTGGCCTTTGGTTTGTTGAAAAATATTCTTTAAAAAATCCACGTTTTGTGGCCTTTGGTTTGTTGAAAAATATTCTTTAAAAAATCCACGTTTTGTGGCCTTTGGTTTGTTGAAAAATATTCTTTAAAAAATCCACGTTTTGTGGCCTTTGGTTTGTTGAAAAATATTCTTTAAAAAATCCACGTTTTGTGGCCTTTGGTTTGTTGGAAAATATTCTTTAAAAAATCCACGTTTTGTGGCCTTTGGTTTGTTGAAAAATATTCTTTAAAAAATCCACGTATGGTTGGTTGAAAAATATTCTTTAAAAAATCCACGTATGGTTGGTTGAAAAATATTCTTTAAAAAATCCACGTTTTGTGGCCTTTGGTTGGTTGAAAAATATTCTTTTAAAAATCCACGTTTTATGGCCTTTGGTTGCTAGAAAAATATTCTTTAAAAAATCCACGTTTTATGGCCTTTGGTTGCTAGAAAAATATTCTTTAAAAAATCCACGTTTTGTGGCCTTTGGTTGCTTGAAAAATATTCTTTAAAAAATCCACGTTTTGTGGCCTTTGGTTGCTTGAAAAATATTCTTTAAAAAATCCACGTTTTGTGGCCTTTGGTTTGTTGAAAAATATTCTTTAAAAAATCCACGTATGGTTGGTTGAAAAATATTCTTTAAAAAATCCACGTATGGTTGGTTGAAAAATATTCTTTAAAAAATCCACGTATGGTTGGTTGAAAAATATTCTTTAAAAAATCCACGTTTTGTGGCCTTTGGTTGGTTGAAAAATATTCTTTTAAAAATCCACGTTTTGTGGCCTTTGGTTGCTTTGAAAATATTCTTTAAAAAATCCGCGTTTTGTGGCCTTTGGTTGCTTGAAAAATATTCTTTAAAAAATCCACGTTTTGTGTCCTTTGGTTGCTTGAAAAATATTCTTTAAAAAATCCACGTTTTGTGTCCTTTGGTTTGTTGAAAAATATTCTTTAAAAAATCCACGTATGGTTGGTTGAAAAATATTCTTTAAAAAATCCACGTATGGTTGGTTGAAAAATATTCTTTAAAAAATCCACGTATGGTTGGTTGAAAAATATTCTTTAAAAAATCCACGTTTTGTGGCCTTTGGTTGGTTGAAAAATATTCTTTTAAAAATCCACGTTTTATGGCCTTTGGTTGCAAGAAAAATATTCTTTAAAAAATCCACGTTTTATGGCCTTTGGTTGCTAGAAAAATATTCTTTAAAAAATCCACGTTTTGTGGCCTTTGGTTGCTTGAAAAATATTCTTTAAAAAATCCATGTTTTGTGGCCTTTGGTTGCTTGAAAAATATTCTTTAAAAAATCCACGTTTTGTGGCCTTTGGTTGCTTGAAAAATATTCTTTAAAAAATCCACGTTTTGTGGCCTTTGGTTGCTAGAAAAATATTCTTTAAAAAATCCATGTTTTGTGGCCTTTGGTTGCTTGAAAAATATTCTTTAAAAAATCCACGTTTTGTGGCCTTTGGTTGCTTGAAAAACATTCTTTAAAAAATCCATGTTTTGTGGCCTTTGGTTGCTTCAAAAATATTCTTTAAAAATCCACGTTTTGTGGCCTTTGGTTGCCTGAAAAATATTGTTTAAAAAATCCATGGCAGTTGACAACCCTTTTCCGCCATAGGTGAATGATGATTATTACAATAATCAAATACAACCCTGCTGTCTGCCACGATGACAAGAAGAAAATAACAGAAAATAAAAACAAAAATCATTGGTTTTTACTCTCAACGAGAGAGAATCACATACACATACAAGAGAGCCGTGATCAGTACATGGAGAAGTAGACATGAAGCAAAATGGTAAAGGCAAATGAAGACCAAAGTAAAAGGAATATGAAAAAATAAGCAACAGTCAAATGATAATTACCACAAAATAAATTAACATATGTACAAACAAACACACATGAAATGAAGAAGCATAGATACACACAAACACCGTTAAAGCAACAATATCATTCCGGCAAATGTCAAAGAAAAGCAAATGAAAAATGTTACATAAATTGTTGAGTGTTAAATTCCTTTTAAAACATTAATAATGACATTTGTTGATGATCATAATCCTTATCATGGTAATTTTTTCTTGCCTAAAGCATTCTAAGCAAAGTTATGTAAAGTATCTTCATGAAATTAAAGAGTCTATCTGCTTCAAGGAAGTGGCAAAGCTTCCCACTTTTGCCATTTTCCTTTCCTTGTCTTTTAAGTTCCCCTTTGTTCCACTTCATCATCATTTTCTTATGTATGAACGGTAATTACATGTAGCTGAGTAGTTATTGATACATACATACATAAGTTTGTCCGTATGTAACATCACAAAATTGTGAAATAAAACAAATAATAATGTCAAGACGAACGAAAACTTGATCACATTTTGCTGCTGTTGCTTGGCTTTTTTTTTCTATATTCAACACTTTTGAACTTTTTACTCTCTTCTCACATTGAATTTCAGGTTAATTTCCCCCATATATCTCCCTCTCACCAACATTTACTCATTGTTTGACGTTCCATCTCAGATTTTCAAATTGTCTCAATTGCTGAATGATAATGAGAGAACACTCTCTCATTGTCATTTTGTATTTTTCTATGACGGAATTTTTTCAATGGCTATGACACACACACACAGATACTCTTGCATGAGTATCTGTGTCGTTGTAGGTTTCGTTTTGTTAAATAACCAACAACAACTGCAGCAACAATTCACCGTCGAATGATACATTTCTAGATATTTCATCAACAGCATTTTTTTCGAAAACAAAAAAAAAACCATACCAACAAAATATCAAAAGGCCAGCAAATGTATATTTTTCCAAATATCTCATCTCAGTCATCTAGTCGGTCACAAAAACAATGTTGGAGATACCCAACCAAGATGTGTAGTTGTGTTGCTGCTGTGGGGGGAAGTAGTTGTGGTAAAGAGATACATACCACATATTTTCACTGCTCTCTCTCTCTTTCAATGATGTGGGGTCTTTGATATGAAGACAGGGCTGGGGAATGTAAAATTATGGATAATATTCTTTTAAAATCTATGATTTGTGGAATAATAATTTTTACTATTTCTACAAAATGCGGAAAGCTGTTCTTTTGTGTAAGTAGTTTTAGACACATCTTTGATTATTGTGAAAATAATTTTTAAAAAGCTAATGATTTTTTTAAACAAATCATAAACAAAGAAATCATAAAGCAAATCGTATGCTAAAAAATAATTTTAAAAAATCCATGATTTTTGGAAAATAAATTAAAAAAGATTTTTGAAAAATATTGTTTAATAAAGTCCACAATTTTGAAAAATTAATGAGAAAAATAATGTTTAAAGAATCCAGAATTTTCGAAAAATTAATGTTAAAAATTTGAAGAAATTTTTGGAAAATAATGTTGAACGAAATCTGGATTTTTGGAAAAATTAATGAGAAATAATTACTTTAAAAATTCAAAATTTTTGAAAATAATATTAAAAATTTAAAGAAATGCACGATTTAAAAAAAAAAATGTTGAGCAAAATCTATGATTTTTTTGAAAAAGTAATGCTATTTGGAATGCTATTCTTTAAAAAATCCACGAGTTTTGGAATATTTTTCTTTAAAAAATTCACGATTTTTGGAATATTAGTTTAAACAAATCCACGATTTTAGTAATATTAGTCTTAAAGAATTTACGATTATTAGAATATTAGTCTGTAAAAAATCCTCGATTTTTGGAATATTAGACGTAGAAAAAATCACGATTTTTGGATCTTTAAAAAATTCAAGAAAATTAATGTTAAACATTTGAAGAAATTTTTGGTAAATAATTTTGAACGAAATCTGGGCTTTTTTGAAAAATTAATGAGAAATAATTATTACTTAAAAAATTCAAAATGTTTAGAAAATAAAATTAACAATTTAAAGAAATGCACGATTTTTTAAAAAATAATCTTGAGCAAAATCTATGAAATTCAATATATTCTGAAGATTAATGTAATGTTAAAAATTTAAACAAAACCACGATTTTTGGAATACTATTCTTTAAAAAATCCACGAGTTTTGGAATATTTTCCTTTAAAATATGCACGATTTTTGGGATATTAGTTTAAAAAATCCACGATTTTAGTAAAAAAAAATAAAAAATCTACGATTATTAAAAAATATGAGTATGTAAAAAATCTTCGATTTTTGGAATATTAGAATAAAAATTCAGGATTTTTGGATTTTTAAAAAATTCAAGATTTTTTGAATATTAGTCTTTATAAAATCCAGGATTTTTGCAATATTAGTCTTAAAAAAATCCGCAATTTTTAGAACAAAAGATTCTAACATGTTTAAAAACTAGTGCTAAAAAATGCACTAATAACACTGCTCAACAAAATTGAAAAAGTTGAATGTTTCAGACGAAGTTGCATTTGTTTCTAGATGAAATCGGCGAGTTATTTTCAAATCCGGTCCCGGTTTTTCTCCATCAGCTCTTGTTTTCGAGATATAGCTCAAAATCGGTTTTTACGAGTTTAACCCAGACTTTCGTTATTTTCGGATACAAACAAATATTTTTTGTGGGTTTTTCGACATTAATATATTAAGGAGATGTTGTACGCTCGATACAAATCGTTTTTGAAATAGTTGTGGTGAGTATATATCAAAAAAATATAGAAAATATACGACGGACCTTGTAAAAATTGCTTATTTTCAGTATTTTAATCTGTAATTACGTCATCGGGGGAAGTCACAGGATCTTCATATGGTAACGCGGATATGCTTAGGGTGTCTACTATATAGTCCAGTATTCAAATATATAATATAAAGTTCATAGCGCCCATGATTCGGCCATAACCTAAAAATCATCATGAATACTGCCATTGAAAAGTAAATGGCTTATGTGGTAATGATATCACTGGTAAATTATTTCCCTTTAGCAGTATTCATGGCGATTTTTAGATTATGGCCGAATCATGGGGGCTATGAACTTTATATTATACATTTGAATACTGGACTATATAGTAGACACCCTAAGCATACCCGGAGTACCATATGAAGATCCTATGACTTCCCCCGATGACGTAATTACAGCTTAAAATACTGAAAATAAGCAATTTTTACAAGGTCCGTCGTATACTTTCTATATTTTTTTGATATATATCCACCATAACTATTTCAAAAACGATTTGTATCGAGCGTACAACATCTCCTTAATATATTAATGTCGAAAACCCCACAAAAAATATTTGTTTGTATCCGAAAATAACGAAAATCTGGGTTAAACTCGTAAAAACCGATTTTGAGCTATATCTCAAAAACAAGAGCTGATGGAGAAAAACGGGGACCGGATTTGAAAATAACTCGCCGATTTCATCTAGAAACAACTGCAACTTCGGTTGAAACAAAAGTCATGTTGACCAGTGTAATTAAAAATATCCATTATTTTTGGAAAGGTAATGTGAAAAAATAAAAAATAGGTTTCAAAATCCACAAGTTCTGCAAAATTTATATTATAGGTTTAAAAAAAGTTGGTTAAAAAATCGAAATACACCTTTTTTTAAGTTTGTTTTAAAAAATCCACAACTATTATTGTTAAAAATTAGTAAACAAATTTTTAAATTAATATTTAAAAAATCTAAATTTTTTGGAAAATGTATATTTAATTAGCGAAAAATAAATATTTAAAAAAAAACCTACAAAATGTAGAAATTTAAATTTAATTCCCGTGAGTTTTGAACTTAAAGGAGAAAGTGAAAAAAACCGATTGGGAATTCAGTTAACAAATGGGGAAAATCCATTTTGCTAAAATTTGGTGTCTAAAAATTCATGATTTTTGGAACTAATTTTTACAAAATTCATTTTGGAAAAAATTTTATAAATGCACTATTTTTTTATAAATCTATGCCATGGTAGAACAATAAAAGGTAACAGCAATACCCAGCTGACTGAACTGGGCTGTAATGTTAGTGTCAAATTCCATACGACATTTTATATATTTATTTCTATGTTCGATGTATATATATATATTTTTGAAGAACAAATTTATTCATCACAAAAAAAAACTATTTCCCATAAAGACTTCTTCATATCATTGACATGTAGGTTAAGGGATATGTAGTCAATATATATTGACTACGCCACTCGGAGACCTTTCGGTCCATTGTGATCATCCATAAATCAGAAAAAAGAGGTTCAGAATTAACTGAAAAGACAAAAGAAGAGAAAAGTAAAGAAAATAGGGTGGGGTTGGGAAAGTAATAATAAATGGATTATTAAAGATGAAGATGTAATAAAGAAAGGAGGATGGTTTATTTGGTGATGGTAGAAAACTGTCGGAGAAGTAGATACGCTTATGGGTCGCGCCGTCCCAGCCAATTCAAATTTTAGATGATGTTGTTTATGATTGTTGGTTCCATGTTTGAGTAGAAGATTAAGCTTGGAAGAAAGCATACCCCTGTTAATCTATATCGCTTTCGAGTTAACATCGGGCAACGACATAAAATATGCTCAATAGTATCCGTTTCCTCCTCATCTTCACAGAGCCTGCAAATTTGCCGATAAAAGCTCGGATGTTGCAATGACCGGTAATGACTCCCGTCAATACCCTGATTTCTGATTTGCTCAAATTTAAGAGTGAAGTTGTTCAGTTTGTTGATAGAGTCAGCCAAATGGCCCTTGACACGTTGCACCTTGGTTCATTATGCCATAGTTTCTTGGCTCGTTAGTGAAAGAACGTCTCCACTCTCCGAAAAAGGTGACATATGGGTGGTTTGATTGAATCAGTGATTGCTAGACTTGTTAATTGGGATCCATGTCTTGCCAGTTCATCTGCTTTCTCGTTTCCCACAATGTTTGTTCTACCATGGCTACAGAGAAAGGAATTCTCCTTAAAAATCCACGCCACACAGAAAGAAATACTCCTTAAAAATCCACGCCACCCAGAAAGAAATACTCCTTAAAAATCCACGCCACACAGAAAGAAATACTCCTTAAAAATCCACGCCACCCAGAAAGAAATACTCCTTAAAAATCCACGCCACACAGAAAGAAATACTCCTTAAAAATCCACGCCACCCAGAAAGAAATACTTCTTAAAAATCCACGCCACACAGAAAGAAATACTCCTTAAAAATCCACGCCACCCAGAAAGACATACTCCTTAAAAATCCACGCCACACAGAAAGAGATTTTCCTCAAAAATCCACGCCACACAGAAAGAGATTTTCCTCAAAAATAAACCACGCCACAAAAGAATCAACCTTAAGAAGAAGAAATTAACATTAATAAAATATATTCTCCCTAAAATTCCATGTTTAGAAGGAGTTAACCTTACAAATATTCTCTTTAAGGATCCAGGTTGTGAAGAAAGAATTCACTTATTTCTTTAAAAATATTTTTCTTAAACTATCTAAAGTGAGTTAGTCAGACGTATTTACTTCAGTTTCTTTTATTAAAACTGCGATTGCTAAGAGTACATTTTAAATTATCCTTCAGAATGTTTAAAATACCACATCGTATTCATAAGTCCTTCGACAAAGACAAGATTCCCTACACCGGAAGCACTCATACAAAAATCCACGCCATACAGAAAGAAATACTCCTTCAAAATCCACGCCACACAGAAAGAAATTTTCCTCAAAAAATCCACGCCACGCAGAAAGGAATTCTACTTAAAAATAAACCACGCCACAAAAGAATCAACCTTAAGAAGAAGAAATTAACATTAATAAAAAATATTTTGCTTAAAATTCCATGTTTAGAAGGAGTTAACCTTACAAATATTCTCTTTAAGGATCCACGTTGTGAAGAAAGAATTCACTTATTTCTTTAAAAATATTTTTCTTAAACTATCTAAAGTGAGTTAGTCAAACGTATTTACTTCAGTTTCTTTTATTAAAACTGCGATTGCTAAGAGTACATTTTAAATTATCCTTCAGAATGTTTAAAATACCACATCGTATTCATAAGTCCTTCGACAAAGACAAGATTCCCTACACCGGAAGCACTCATACAACCCCATAGAATAATTGATCTTCCTCCGCGCTTTACGGTTGGAATTGTGTGTTTAGGGTCCAAGGCAGTATTTGCAATGGGCAATACCTTACTTGGTCCATCCGACCCAAACAGGTTAAATTTACTGTCATTGGCAAAAATAACAGTCTGTTTGGGTCGGATGGACCAATTAAGGTATGGCGTATAGCAAATACGGCCTTGATATGGGTTGTATGAGTGCTTCCGGTGCACTATAGGTATTTTTGTACAGGCTTTTAGGCAAAAAGTCGATTTATGTATTTTTAATAACGCGAGTTTTCTAATTTGATTTGAAGAAAGAACATGTATAGGAATATGACATTTGTTTACAAAAATATTCAAAACCCGCT
Organism: Musca autumnalis; assembly: GCF_047663935.1. Classification (NCBI taxonomy): domain Eukaryota; kingdom Metazoa; phylum Arthropoda; class Insecta; order Diptera; family Muscidae; genus Musca; species Musca autumnalis. Next base: position 230,446,124 of record NW_027411977.1, read on the forward strand.
GTATTATTCAAAGTCAAAATCAAAAATTCGAAAGCAAAATAAAAAATATTAAGAAAGATAAAAACTCAGAACAGAATTAAAATGCAATTTGTAAGAGTTTGGTAATATCCAAATAAATAAATATGATATTCAGTAGAATGGTGACAATGTGTACTTTCTCTGTAAAGTTATAAATTTCTTTAAAATGTATGCTACTGCCGAAAAAATCGGCATCATCGCTCATTCTTATTATATGGCCTAGCCAACGCAATCGCTGCATCTCGATACGTTTAACTATGTATATTGATGTCGTTGTATATCAAATACAGCTCGTGGTTCATACGACTTCGATATTCAACGTCAACGCAGATCGGTCCGTAGATCTTTCGAAGAATTTTTCTCTCGAACACGCCAAGCACTGCCATATCTGCTTGCGCAAGTACCCAGGCTTCGGAACCATACATCAGCACGGGTGGTATCAGTGTTATTTTTGTTTGACGAGTTGTGGCTTTGTTTTTAAAGTGCTTACTTAGGTCAAAGTAGCATCTGTTGGCCAATACAATTATTCTTTTTATTTCACAACTGATGTCATTTGTTGTGTTTACGGCGGTGCCGAAGTCTTTTACTACCTCAAAACTATAGGAACCAACTTCAACAGTTGGTCCGATCTCAATGGACGCATTGCGCAGATTACCTTGCTGGTCTCTACAGGAGGATGTGCCAGTTCCAAAGCCATCAGTTTGATGTTTCATCTTTTGTAGAATTTTCGGACTTCATTCTGTCTCCTGTTCATCTCGACTTATTCACACTCCCGCTTTTTCATCTCTCTCTTTTTCCTGCGGAAAAGACGTTTCTCCTCTCTCCTTTTCTCCCGATAACTCTCTCGTGCGCTCCGCGTTGCTACTGATTGTAAAGTAGCCCTATATGCCGCATTTTTCTCTGTTTTTTGCATGGAGTGGGCAATCTTTGCCATTGTCCTGAGGTTATCGGGACGATGAGTTCTTTGATTAAGCAGTTGGGCCGTTTGAGTGGAATATGCTGTGGCTATCTGTTGTGATTGCAGTTTATCGATGCCCAACTTCCGTGTTGTGTCTGTTCGCACTTTGTTTGCTACGTTTAATCTGTTACGTACCTATGCTGCATCAAGGTAGTGGTCCGAGTCTTTGTTTGCACCTCGGAACAATCGTACATCCAACACGCTTGATGCATGTCTTCCATCTACGTGATCAATTTGATTTCTTGTTCTTTGGTCTGGCTTAGGTGCCCTTATGAATATCGAGATGCTTAAATCTGGTACTGCTAACTACCATGTTTCTTGCAGCTGCAAAGTCTATCAGCCTCATACCATTGTCAGATGTTTCACTGTGGAGACTGAATTTCCCGACTGTTGGGCCAAAGATATTCTCATTTCCAATTTTGGCATTAAAATCGCCTAGTATAATTTTAATGTCATGGGCAGGGCAACGGTCGTAAGTTTCTTCTAAGCACTCGTAAAATATATCTTTTGTCTGTTCGTCCTTGTCTTCAGTGGGAGAATGAGCGCAAATAAAGCTGATGTTGAAGAATTTAGCTTGTAATAGAATTGCAGCGAGTCTTTCATTCACTGGGGTGAAGCTGGAGACTAGATGTTTTAACCTCCGACCAACTACAAATCCGCAACCAAACTCATGCTTTGTGTCATGGCATCTATAATGCAGGGTGTCACCTTTAGGTGTTGTTGTGACGCCTTTCCCAATCCATCGTATTACCTGTATGGTGCATCTGCCAATGCGTAAACTGCACTTTCTCTATAAAGAGTGCGAACATTCCAGGTGCAGATTCACAGATCATGGTCCTTAAAACGTTTGTGGAGGTCGTCAACTTTTGAGGGATTTGCTTTTATTTTCTTTCGTTTTTTCATAGTAGGCTGGTTTTTCTAGGGGAGGGTTATAAACCCGACGCCCGAACCCAAGTGTTTAACGTTCTTATGGGTGACACCACGGGGAGGTCAAATGACACCACGGGGAGGTCAGTGTCCACTTGAGATGAAAGAGGGACCAAGATAAATCCTGGGCTTTGCCATGTTAAAGCCGGTCAGGACCGTTGCTTGGTACCTTCCATGCCCTACGTGAATGAAATATTAAACACAAAAAGCATCGGCTTTGGACTAAAAATAAATTTTCTTTAAAGAACTATCCACAATTTGTTGCAAAGTATAGGAACTTGCTAATTTTATACCCTAGACAGACGGCAGCGTTAATTTGCATTAAGAACTGTATTTAATTTTGCCCTGACAGACGACAGTTTCTGCATTTACGAAACAGCTGATTGCTGGTAAACAACTGTTTTGTTGTTGTTTGCAATGCAAATTGTGTCTCATATGAATATGGGTTCTCTTTTACGGTATTGCCATATTAAAATACCTAAATGCCCTTTAAATTCAGTTTCATTTTGTGCATTAAGAATGTGGATAATGCACGAATTAATTTGCATTAAGGCAGTTAATGCACATTAACGCTGCCGTTAATTTTAAGTTAAGACACTAATGTAAAAATATAAAAAAAGGACAAAATCATTTTCATTAATTTACTCTCAGCAATCGCTGTTTTAATGAAAGTAACTGACATGGCTACTTTTCACTGTGACTCACTGTATGTACATTTTTAAAAATCCACAGCACATAAAACTGCAGCAAATTTCAAAGAACCCATTTTACCTAACAATTCACTAAAGAAATGACAACAATACCAACCATCCAACCCTGGATGATAGTACAAAATATTATACAGAGCATAAGGAAGCAATTGAGAGGAAGAGAGAAAAAGAGGGAGCCAAAAAATACTTGTTGATGACTATTGTTTTGTGTGTGGGGATTTTCGATATTCACTGAGACGGCGAATGTATCTCGTCGTGTGTTGATGATTACTCTCTCAACAGAGGTGAGCTTACCGATGTTGATGTTGTTGCTATTGTTGTTAGTTGTTGTGTGATTTTCATTAATGGGCAACAACACAAAAACAACTTCGATTTTTAGTTAATTCTTGGCTCTCGCATGGAGTAGAAGTGTTTTGTCGTCTCGTTCGTCGTGGGTTTTCTTTTCGTTATTTCTGTGGTGTGATTATTTTTTACACAAAATTTTAAGTGTGCTCATTTGTTGCTTTTGCCGCCGCTCATCGGAGGAATATCTTCTAGCTGTGTATTTGTATTGTGGCTAGTTTAGTTAGCAGCATTCATTGTATTGTTGGGATGATGATGATGTGTTGTTGTTGTTCTGTGTAGATCACATGAAGTCTAAACGTTGTCGTCGTTGCCGTCTCCGTCATTTGTTGTTATTATTATTGTGAATATTTTGTTGCTATTTTTTCTGTGTGATTTAAACAAAAAATTACTTGGTTGTGTAAAAGAAAACAAAAGACAAAGTAAAATAAGAAAAAAGAGAAGACAAAGTAAAAGAAGAAGAACTATAAGTTATAAAAATCAACGATGATGATGGTTGATGTTGCCTTGCTCTGAGTGTTACGTGAATGAGTGAGAGAGAACGAGAGGGGGAAACTGTAATTGCCGTGTTGGTTACTTATTGTGGTAGTGTGGAGCTTGGCTCTACTCAGCAATTCCCCACAAACAGTTTAACAACAAACAAAAACGTATACGATCAAATAAAAAGAAGAAGCAGAAGGAGACGAAGAAGAATAGAGTGCAATTGTATCTAAATAAAATTAATCAGCACCACCACCAACCAGCAGAAGGGTCTTTAACGGTGTCGCTTGACGAATGGTTATTTCAATTGAATGCCGATGCTCAAACGAAGATGATGTTAAAACATAAATAAAATAAAAACAAAAACTGCATGAGTAATAATGGATAAGTAGATGGAATGTGTAAATGGAAAAGAAAAAACGTGATTTAATAAAAAAGTAACGACCAAACAAACACGTGTGATAAAAGAAGTCAAGAAAAAAAAAACAACAAAGTAAAACATTTTGTGAATAAAGCAAAAGCAAACATAACAGAAAAAAGGTAAACAAAAAAAAAAAGCAGCCACTTCTTTAATAAATTCCACAGAATTACAAAATTTTTTTGGGAAATCTTTTTCTCGAAATTGAAAAGTTCTGGGATATTCTTCTATGTTGTTGTTCCCTATGAACACTACAACACTTCTGTACGTGGTTTGTTTATTAAAAATTCCAGCGTATTATAAATTTATAATTTATGCATATTCACAGAAAACGCTCTATTCGCTCGCATGTATTTTCTTGTGTTGAGTACACCGCCTCCTTCTTTTTTGTTCCATGTATGATTATTATTATATGGCTAGTGCTTGCTCTTCTCTGCTGTCGCGGTCATCACCGTAGACTGAATTGGCAATACTGAATTTTCTGCATAAATACTACCGTACATAGCTTAGAATACACAGGATACAAAATTCTTGTGATCTTGCAGCGTTAGAGCTTCTAATTATCTAATGGTTTCCATAGCTTAGTGGTTTTATCTCTCGAGCCAGACACAATCATTTATCATTTGTCCACTTTCCGTTATGGCTCCAGCCGACACTGATCTAACATCCATACCATATATATTTAAGGTACCGGCTTTATTTTACACATTTTGGAAATAAAATGTCAGGTGTAATACTGGGATGTAGGATACTGGGATAGAATTTGTAGTACGCTACATCTTTTCAACTGTCCACGAATCACGAATGTCCATTCATCTTACCGGTTTGAAATATGCAGTTTTCCGATGGGATGTCTTTATAATTAGATCTGTTGTCTCCAACATCCAACAGTCTAACTTGCCTTGCAAATACAGAAACAGCTGTTTTTGCAAAATTTCTTTGTTTTCTATTTTGACGGAACTAACTGTCAAAATATAAAATATGTCGCACAATATTAAATTGTTGGGCAAAATACAAGACAGGAAAAACATGAATGAAAACGATGAACGTAAGAAATGTGAATACATTCAAAGCATAGCAAATTTTCTATTCTATTTAATTTAAATTTAATTTTCTATTCATTGTTTTATATTCGAGAACAAATATAGAAACAAAAATGGAAAACCTGCGAGAAATTTTGGTTGACAAAATAACCCCAATTTCCAATTTTGACAGAATTATCAGAGAAGAGAGGTTATTTTGACAGAATTAACTGAGAAGAGAGATTGTTTTGACAGAATTAACTGAGAAGAGAGATTGTTTTGACAGAATTATCAGAGAAGAGAGGTTATTTTGACAGAATTAACTGAGAATTTCAATTTCAATTGTATTTTTTGTTTTGTTTTCATTTTCGTGTTTAGCTGTTGAAATTGGAAAAAGGCAAGAGAAGAAAAAGATCAGGCACAGCACCAAACATACAATAATGCAACAACGACGACAACAATAAACACCACCACTAGCAATAAATATACGCAACCAAAAATTTACACAGGTGATTGGCACTTTTTCTCTGTTATAAAAATTGCACACACACGAAACAGCAACAACAAAAAAACAGACACAATTCCACATAACAGTTTCGCTGCAAGAAATGCCGCCAAAGAAGGAACCCAACGCCCACAATAACAACAGCAACAACAACGAAACAGCAACCCAATCAGAGACCACCACAACAACAACAAGTGCTTCGAATACCACAAATACTAATAATACAGGTACTACTGTTGTTGCAGCCGCCGCCACAAACATGTCAGAAACTAGCGCCGCAGAGCAAAGAACCGTCGCATTCCATGCCAATGCAAAATTATGCCGCTTGGTTCGGAAATGCCCTTGGATGTATGATCGTAATCACCACAACTATGCCAAGAAACACATTTTGGATAAGTCATGGTGTAAAATTGCTCGAGAATGTAATGATTCGGGTAAGTACGAACAAAAAAATTGAATAGTTTGGCAACTCTTGTTAGCTTGTCACTGAAGGAAAACAGAGAGAGAGAGAGCAAACACAGATCACAAACCTCCCTCTTTTGTAGGGTTATTAAAGAGTAATTTGTATGATGATGTTAATCTGTTGCTGTCCGTAGTGTTGCCAGATTTTTTATTGGGTCTTTTTGACACAAAAAATGCATTTTTTGGGAAAAGTGTCGTTTAGGGACACTGGACATTTTTACCATATGCATGTTATGCTGATCGCAACGAGAAGACGTTTGGCAGGGGATTTATACTTTAGCCTATGATCAGTAGTGCAATTCTCTAACTCATTTTTTGAGTTACCGACAATTGTCGGTAAAATTAAAATGTTTATAATTTCGGTAATTACCGATGTTTTTCGGTAAGTTAGCGACGAATAAAAAGCAGTCGTAAAGTTATACCGATAGCACGAGTGTTGTCAACTTTTTTTTGAACTTTTCATTCATAATTTTGCGTTTTAATTTTACCGATTTTCGTCGGTAACTCAAAAAATGTGTTAGAGAATCGCACTACTGGTTCAAAACCCGATTTTATTCCGAGAAAATTGGCAATAAATAGAGAGCTTGGGTGTCTGTACGATACATTTAGCACATAAGCAAGTGCATTTGACCCTCTGGTATTCAAGTCTGCTCCCTATTGCATATAAGATAGTATATTGCGTGAGCGACTAAAGCCTATGGTAAATGAAATAATTGGTCAGTGCGGCGTTAGACCGGGCAAGTTCACCATTGATTAGATATTTACCTTGAGGCAAATCCTGGAAAAGACACAAGAAATGCAGATCGAAACCTATCATATTTTTGTCGATTATAAAATAGCCTTCGTCAGTCATATACAGCTGATGTGACAGATTTTTTTTATAAAGATTGTGAAATATTTCTCAAAATTTTAAACATAGGATCAAAACAATGATTGATATCTTTAAAAATTAATGTAAGAGACGAATAGAAAAAATTCATGATAATTCCGCTCATAGCAAAAAATATAACAGAACACCTGTAACACTCAAATAATCATACTCACAGCTTAAATGATGTATTGTAAAAAACAGATTTATGAGAGAAAAAAATAACGGTCTCATTACAAATGTTTGACAATAAATGAATTCTAATATCATTTTAAAGTGATATTTGACACGATCCGTTTAGAATCGAACACTTCTTCCGAGAGTTTTCGTTATGGGTAAACGTACCTCAGTTGAAAAATGTCAAGATCTCATTCGACATCATTCACTTGGAAACAGTCAAAAGAAGATAGTTGAAATTGTTGGATTGAGTACTTCTACAGTCCAACATATCGTAGAAAGATTCGTAAAGGAAAATAGAATTGATAACAAGGGGAGAAACGATCATAGGAAAAATCAAAGCTAAGCTTGATCCTAGTATCCCAAAGTTGGCAATTGAAGCCGAGAAATACTTGGAAAAGTCATGTAGTCCCGAAACAATAAGACGAGTTTTGCGAAAATTATAATGGCAGAACTGCACGCAACAAGCCCTACGTCAATGCCAAAAAAAAAAAAAAATAGAAATCGTCGAATGGAGTTTTCCCGCGTGCATTTAGACAGGGATATTTAATTTTGGAATAACGTTATTTTTGCTGACGAAAGCAAATTTAATATTTTTAAGTCAGATGGCAAGTCCCTGGTATGGAGGAAACCCAATACTGCCCTTAATCCGTTAATTTACTGTCAAACACGGTGGTGGCAGTGTAATTGTATGGGGCTGCATGTCATCTGTAGGGGTCGGAAATTTGGTATTTATCAATGGGAATATGGACAAGAGAATATATTTGGACCTGCTTAAGAATAATTTGCTACAAAGCACAGAAAAACTTGGCATAAGGCAGTCATTTCGATTTTATCAGGACAATGATCCAAAGCATACAGCCGAAATTGTGAAGACTTGACTCGCCTGGAACTCCAGCACAAGGTCCAGGGGCTCAATTCTGTTTCTATGAAAATGTAAAATGAAAACTTTTATAAAGGAGAAAGCTGTCAAATGAAAAAATTATAAAGGAAATATTTTTCATTTCAAATTTTCATAGAACAAGAATCCAGCCCCAGATCTCAATGTCATAGAGAATTTGTGGTCTCTACTTGAAAAAAAAAAAAAACATAAGAACTCACAATATTTCAAATGGATGGGACCTTAAACGTGCCTTGCTTGAGGAATGGGAGAAAATTAGCCCAGATTATACCAGGAAGTTGATGGAATCAACGATTTTATCAGGACAATGATCCAAAGCATACAGCCGAAATTGTGGAGACTTGGCTCGCCTGGAACTCCAGCACAAGGTCCAGGGGCTCAATTCTGTTTCTATGAAAATGTAAAATGAAAACTTTTATAAAGGAGAAAGCTGTCAAATGAAAAAAAATTATAAAGGAAATATTTTTCATTTCAAATTTTCATAGAACAAGAATCCAGCCCCAGATCTCAATGTCATAGAGAATTTGTGGTCTCTACTTGAAAAAAAAAAAAAAAAAACATAAGAATTCACAATATTTCAAATGGATGGGACCTTAAACGTGCCTTGCTTGAGGAACGGGAGAAAATTAGCCCAGATTATACCAGGAAGTTGGTGGAATCAATGAATACTCGCCTAAAGGCCGTTCTGGATCAAAGAGGATGTCCCACAAAAGTACTAGAAATTACTACAATCTCAAAACAATCTATTACATAAGTTTATTGAAGACTTTGCATAGAATGCATCATTTAAGCTGTGAGCTGAAGAACAGCACTTTTTCATTTAATTTTAGTTTATTATGGCGCGATGAATTGCTTTTTTTTGGGAATATGTTTCTATAAGACTTAAATAATGAATAAATGTTTTTATTTTGTTTCCATTACCTAAAACACTCAAAATAAACTGCTTTTTATTTCAATTTGACTTCTACATCAAATAAGCTGGGAGTAACTGTACGTTCAAAGGTTTTCCAAGCCATGTCTGATTTTTCTATCCCCACCAAAGCTCACTAGACTTTGTAAGATGACATTAACCGATACTCTGTCCTCAGTTAAAATTGGGAAGAACCTCTCCAAAGAGTTTATGACCAAAGGAGGTTTCAGACAAGGAGATGGCCTATCGTGTGATCTCTTCAACATCCTGTTAGAAAAGGTAAGAGATGCGAAGGTCAACAGAAGCGGGACAATATACATATGTATGTATACAAACAGCCATATGTTACTTGCTTATGCCGGCGATATTGATATCCATGGGTCGATCGGTAAAGGAAGTAATTGATACCTTTGCAAAGATCGAAAGGGAATTAGCTAAAGTCGGTCTGGCGATAAAACCAAGTTGTTGGTATCGACGCGTAATGCGTCCACCGATGTCGCACCGACTGTGAATGTTGGTACCTACAATTTTGAGGTAGTAAAAGACTTCGCTTACCTCGGCACCGTCATAAGCACAGCAAACAACATCAGTAGTTAAATAAGAAGAATAATGTTGACCATCAGATGCTAAGTAAGCAGTTTAAGAATAAACCCACATTGACCGTTTTTCATATATATAAGGTACTTCAAACTCAAATCGAATATGATTCAGCATTGATATCAGAGTTCGCAAGAAACAATTAAAATTAAATTTATACGATTTAAACCTCATTCGGAGCGCGCACATAAATTACCTGGGGTAATTAATGACATTTCTCAGTCTGAGGTATCATCCGCTACAGGTGTTCTTTAGAGGACGTTTGAGTACTGATTATATGATGCTGATATACCAATCATTGATACATTCACACCTAATTTATTTAACAGGAGTTTACGGAGTTGGGAGTCATGTCCACTAAAGGATTTACAGTGTGCTCTTAATACAGCAGTGAAAGCAGCTTTGAATTTGCCGATAAGATATCCGACAGTAAGGCTGCATAAAAAAGGCTAAGTCCATTTTCCCGATACGCGGATTATACCTTCAGCACATTTTGCGATACATGTTTAAAACAGTAAAGAAATTGTTAGAGAATTTCAAGAGCTTCACGCCAGTGTGGTCAGTTGTATATTGCAAGGTGACCACTTTGAAGTTAAAAAGCAGAGAATTGGTTTTACTGGGCCAACTGAAACAACAAGTTGCCTTTGATTATACCCTCAGCCTTTAGGCTAAGGAGGGTATATACACTTTGATACGATGAAAATGTGCCTCATCGAATTAATGGTTTTAGACCCCAAGTATGTTTGGACGAAAAGTGTTTCAGACAATTTTGAGTCAATCTAGCCATGTCCGTCCGTCTGTCTGTCCTGCTGGCTGGAGCGCACGATAACTCTTGAACGGATTCGGTTCAAATTTTGGCTTTCGTAATATTTTGCCCAAACTTAGTTTAAGTTCGAAGATGAGCTACATCGGTCCACTCCTTCCGGTACCTCCCCCACAAAAGTTCGAAAATGTTCGGAAAGATTGTGCGCAGGATAACTCTTGAAGGGAGTGACCGATTTGGTCCATACTTTGTATAGCGAAAACTTTCTACCAGAGTAATATGAGGTTCCAATATGGCCTCAATAGGTCCACTCCGTCGGGTACCTCCCACACAAAATTTCGGAAAAGTTCAGTTTAGGGTCATCTCTCGAATCGCTTTGATTTTTGTTTTAGCAACTTGTATTCACTGCCCTCCATACTACGGTACAAGTTTTATCAGGGGCAACTATATACTTCCTGAGAAAATATCATGAAAGTTGCAAAAAAAACCCCTATGACACCGTGTGAGGTGGTTGGAGCCCAAGATAACTCTCGAACGGATCTGCCGATTCGGTCCAAAATATGGCCTTAGTAATATTTTGAAGATAAGCCATATCGGTCCACTCCTTCAGTTACCTCCCCCACAAAAGTTCAAAAATGTTCGGAAAAATTGTTCGTACGGTAACTCTTGAAGGGAGTGGCCGAATTGGTCTATACCTTACACATCCTAATATATCTACCAGATATAGATCAGGTTCAAATATGGACTATATTTGTCCACTCCGTCCGGTACCTCCCACACAAAATTTCGGATAAGTTTACTTTATGACCTAATAACGAATCAATTTGCATTCGCTGCCTCAATTACGATGGTAAAAGTTTTTTAGGGGCAAGTCCATACTTCTTGAGCAAACAGCCCGTATAGTGTAAAAACCCCCTATGGCACCATATGTTGTGGTTGGAGATCCACTTCCATAACGGTCAATGTCGATCCATTCCTTTTAGTATCTCCTCCGCAAAACTTTTGATCTTTAATGCTTATCAACATTTTTGTCGGTTCAAACGCCCAACATTTTTAAAACCCCCTAAATACATACAGTGAGTGTCAAAAATATTCGGTTTTCAATTTCACCAATAATAACACCTCAGTATTTTAGAACCCCATAACCAATATTCAAAAAACCAAATACTTAAAAAAATGTTGGTCCTGTGGCTATTAAAAAATGTATGTAACATGGATCCATGGCAACCCTATAAGCGAGAATAACAAAGAAGAAGTTGTTAACCCTGTTTTCTATGCGTCAAAAATATTCGGTTTTTGTAACTTTTGTTAAATATTTTGGCAAAAAACCGGTCAATATCGGAATTTTTCTGCAATATGAGTATAAATTTCAATAATTGCGAACAAAATCTTTGTTCCTGTGTGCAAACATATTATATTTCATAGCAAATTATTAAAATTTAGTGCTAAGGAAAAACGCTATCCTAGAAAAGAGAAAACTGTTTATATTTCTTTATAAAAACCGCAGAAATAAAGGGAATTTTTGCTTATTTTTGAATATTTAGTCGAATATAGTTGATATAATGTGTAAAAGTCACGATAATGCTGAAATAATCGATTTCGTGAAACACATAAGCCAGCCAAACCAAGGACTGGGAGGGAAGGTAGAGGAATCTCCTAAAAACTTACGGCTAAACCGCCCTTAATTTTCTCGAAATTGGTCACCGAGTCCTAAATGACTTTCAGAAGATAGAAAATATGCACTTACATTCCAAAAAAATCGAAAGGATAAAGCTTTTCATGGCCTTGTAACACATCACACACCATCGGCTTATTTACATAACCAAAAATCTAATTCAAATTTCGCCTTGATGTACCTTCAAAACTTGATGTACATCAGAAACTTGGTGAAATGGAGTTAGTTTTGAATGTCTGAGCTCGAAAATCAGTATACCACCAAGTTTCCGGCCTTTCTGTTTACTCCAACACAAAAAGTACGAAGGAGCTTCTAGGAGACATGTATTTATCAATGACTTGTGATGTGTTACAAGGCCATGAAAGGCTTTATCCTTACGATTTTTTGGAAAGTAAGTGCATATTTTCTATCTTCTGGAAGTCATTTAGGGCTCGGTAATCACTTTCAAGAAAATTAAGGGCGGTTTAGCCGTAATTTTTCAGGAGATTCCTCTACCTCCCCTTCCAGGTCTTGGGTTTGGCTAGCTTATGTGTTTCACGAAACCGATTATTTCTATATTTTCGTGACTTTTGCACATTATTTCAACTATATTCGACTAAATATTAAAAAATAAGCAACATTTCCTTTTATTTCTGCTGTTTTTATAATGAAATATAACCAGTTTTCCCATTTCTGGGATAGCGTTTTCCTTAGCCCTAAATTTTAATAATTTGCTATAAAATATAATATTTTTGCACACAGGAACAAAGATTCTGTTCGCAGTTATTAAAATATATACTAATATTGCATAAAAAGTTCGATAATGGCCGGTTTTTTGGCAAAATATTTAACAAAAGTTACAAACACCGAATATTTTTGACGCATAGAAAGCAGGGTTAACAACGTTTTCTTTGTTATTCTCGCTTATAGGGTTGCCATGGATCCATGTTACATATACTTTTTAATTGCTACAGGACCAACCACAGTTTATACAGTTGGCCATTCAGAGTTCTGTTAACAACATTTGACAACAAACATAATAGATTGTTCATTATTGTGATTTGAATTCCTTTGTATTTTATGTATTTGACAGCAAACTAAATAGTCAGGGCTAACTAATTTGGGCTGAATGGCCAACTGTATAAACTGTGGGACCAACATTTTTTTAGGTATTTGGTTTTTTGGATATTGGGCATGGGCTTCTAAAATACTGGGCATGGGCTTCTAAAAAAGCTCGAAATGGTGGACATTATCAATGTCCATACTGAAAAAGGATGAGTTTCAAAACTGACACGGAACATTGTGCGCAGATTTACAGAAATATAATACAAAATCATCAAAATGCTCACAGATTTTAGTCGTCATATTCAGGGCAATCATGAGTATTTCCCTCAAAATTTTCCGCAAGGAAAATAATTTTGAAAAGTGAAATTCTTTTAAAATCAATATTTGTAAAACAAAAATATTCCCTTTTTGGTCATAAATATGAAAATAAAAAATTGTGAAATTCGGGAATTCGGCACGGAATTGTTCCAAAATTCTCGCTCAAATGATCTTCGTGCGATATAAGAAGTATAATATCCCGCTTGGTGCTTTAATTTTTTGTGAATTTTTTGTTTTGTTGAACGATTTTGGACGGTGTGACATTTAAGTCGTAATTTTTGCACATCTTTGAAAAGGATTTTTGTGTGAAATTTAAAATTAAACTTCACATTTTTTTAATTTTTGGTCGGTTTTTATTTTGGTCGTAAATTTTTTGGTCATATCAAGGCCTACAGAAGGTCGGCCATTCAGAGTTCTGTTAACAACTTTTGACAACAAACATAATAGATTGTTCATTATTGTGATTTGATTTCCTATGTATTTTATGTCACAATAATGTACTTGACAGGAAACTAAATAGTCAGGGCTAACTAGTTTGGGCTGAGTGTCCGACTGTATAGACTGTGGGTCATATTTTAAAAATATTTTCCAGGTACATAATAGGCTTTAATGAAACACTAATACAACAAACACTAATTATCAACTATTGTGGATAATTATTAATTTTATGCATGAATTAACAGATTTGGTCGGCTTTCAATTTAATTTAATTTAATTTACAGTGTTTACAGTTTATGAGTTATTATTATAAGTCTTCTATTGCTAAAGTTTGGATTCCGAAAGTTCCGAACAGATTTATAGCGTTCCGGCTAACTTGAAGATAAATGCGATCATTAAATTTCATGGAGGACATTCTTTGCAATAATTTTTGATGTTTAAATTATATTTTTAATGAATGCAAATTGGTTTATTTTGCGTTTTAAAATTCATCCAATAGTAAAAAATTACATATACCTATTAATGGCCCATAGTTTTTATATATGGCCTGTTCCCGTACTTTATAAAGTGGTAAAAGTCGTAAACGATTTTCATATAAATTTTGTGTACGGGAACGCAAAATGTGTAAAAGTGGTAAAAATTGTAAAAACTTTTTAGTTCTGGAACAGAGCTATAGTTGTTCTTCTAGGGAAATTGTTCCCAGGAACGTTAATATTCTCGATGAACTTTTATAGGCCGTTTATATATAACAAGGTTAACCCAGTGGGTCTGGGTTTCAAATGTCATTTCCATTGTATATACTTCAAACAAATCCTCATAAAGAAGGTTAACCCTGCAAAAAACTATAATATAAACGCCGTATTAAATTCGTATTTTTTGATGAATATTTTATCTTTTCTAGATTTTCAGAGTCTCGAATTTTTATTGGCAGCTTATCACCATGTTTGATATTTTTCTCCAATGCTTATTTTTTATTTTAATAAAACGGTTCACATTTCGATGACTTCTTTGAATTCCATCTTCTCTAGATTTTCAAAGTCTCTAACTTGTTTTATTTATTACGCCTTTTTATTATATTTCTTATTGCGTATCTTTCATTTTCTACTCCATTTTCCAATAAGCGAACATTATTTTGAAGCTATGATATTAATTTCATCATCGTCGTTATAATTTTACTTCGTTTCATTTAATTAGTTTCTTCTTTGTCCACTCTATCGCTCTTCTCTATGCTGTATTATTACATTTCTTCATTGTTTCGATTTCTTCATCATCTTCGTTCTTTCGTAGTTTGCTACTTTGTTTCATCGTTTTCTTCTTTGTTTTTTTATTATTATTTTCATCGTGGTTTCGTATTATACCAAGTCTGTAGTCTGTGTCTGAATGTGGTGATAATGATTCATTGGTATGTTGGATTATTTGCCGACTCTATTTGAGATATATAGTGAGAATGTTGAAAATAACAGGGAGAGAGTAAAAGGAGGTACAGAATATACAACAGGTTCGATTATTTTCATACGACAAGAACTAGTTGATTGTATTGGAAATGATGACGTTTGAAAGGTCATTCAGCTAATGATGTGTGAGAGAGAGCGAACGAATATTTATGTTTTGCTGAATCACAAAGAGAGTGGGATCTTAAAGAGTTGTAATAAATAAATAAATAAATAAATACATAAATAAATAAATAAATAAATAAATAAATAAATAAATAAATAAATAAATAAATAAATAAATAAATAAATAAATAAATAAATAAATAAATAAATAAATAAATAAATAAATAAATAAATAAATAAATAAATAAATAAATAAATAAATAAATAAATAAATAAATAAATAAATAAATAAATAAATAAATAAATAAATAAATAAATAAATAAATAAATAAATAAATAAATAAATAAATAAATAAATAAATAAATAAATAAATAAATAAATAAATAAATAAATAAATAAATAAGTAAATAAATAAATAAATAAATAAATAAATAAATAAATAAATAGATAAATAAATAAATAAATAAATAAATAAATAAATAAATAAATAAATAAATAAATAAATAAATAAATAAATAGATAAATAAATAGATATATTAATAAATAGATATATTAATAAATATATAAATAAATATATAAATAAATAAAGAGTAAATAACCCCTAGCGTCCAAAGATCCATTAATTTAGAGAATATGACACCAACTCCACAACCCAAGGGTCCCCAAGGGTCCTACTATAGCGTAGATGGCCCCCAACTGTTTTTCATGGAGTAGATGAACCCAAGGGTCCTCTACTATAGAGTAGATTATCCCAAAAGTCCTCTACTACGGATTAGATGACCCCAAGGGTCCTCTACTGTAGAGTGGATGACGCCAAGGGTCCTCTACTGTAGAGTAAATGACCCCAAGGGTCCTCTGCTGTAGAGAGTAGATGACCCTCTTCTGCGGATTAGATGACCCCAAGGGTCCTCTACTATGGAGTAGTCGATCCCAAGCGTCTTCTACTACGGATTAGGGCCCTCTACTACGGATTAGATGACCCCAAGCGTCCTCTACTATGGAGTAGATGATCCCAAGCGTTCTCTACTACGTATTAGATGATCCCAAGCGTCCTGTACTACGGATTAGATGACCCCAAGGGTCCTCTATTGTAAAGTAGATGGCCCCAAGGGTCCTCTACTGTAGAGTAGATGACCCCAAAGGTCCTCTAGTGAAGAGCAGACGACCCCAAGGGTTCTCTACTATCCACCAGTTGACCTCAAGCGTTCTCTACTGTAGAGTAGATGACCCCAAGGGTCCTCTACTGTAAAGTAGATGACCCCAAGGGGCCTCTACTGCACAGTAGATGACCCCAAGGGGCCTCTACTGCACAGTAGATGACCCCAAGGGGCCTCTACTGCACAGTAGATGACCCCAAGGGGCCTCTACTGCACAGTAGATGACCCCAAGGGGCCTCTACTGCACAGTAGATGACCCCAAGGGGCCTCTACTGCACAGTAGATTACCCAAGGGTCCTCCACTGTAGAGTAGATGATCCCAAGGGTCCTCTGCTGCAGAGTAAATGACCACAAGGCTCCTCTACAGTAGAGTAGATGACCCCAGGGTCCTCAACTGTGAAGTAGATGACCCCAAAGGTTCTCTACTGTAGAGTAGACGACCCCAAGGGTCCTCTACTGTAGAGTAAATGACCCCAAGGGTCCTCAACTGTAGAGTAGATGACCCAACGGTTCTTATCTATGGAGTAGATGAACCCAAGGGTCCTCTACTATGGAGTAGATGATCCCAAAAGTCCTCTACTACGAATTAGATGACCCCAAGGGTCCTCTTCCTTAGAATAGATGACCTCAAGGGTCCTCTACCGCAAAGTAGATTACCTCAAGGGTCCTCTACCGTAAGGTAGATGACCTCAAGGGTCCTCTACCATAGTGTAGATGACCTCAAGCGTCCTGTACCATAGTGTAGATGACCCCAAATGTCCTCTACTATAGAGAAGATGACCCAAAGAGTCCTCTGCTATAGAGTAGTTGGCCCCAAGGGTCCTCTACTATAGAGTAGATGACCTCAAAGGTCCTCTACTACAGAGTATATGACCTCAATTTACCTCTATTGTGGAGTAAATCATCCCCAGCATCTTTCATTGACGAGTAGATGACCCTAAGGGTCCTCTTCTATAGAGTAGATTACCACAAGAGTCCTCTAATGTAGAGTAGATGACCCCAAGGGTCCTCTACTGACGTCCAGTGCCCTCTAGATAACCTCAAGCGTCCTCCCCTGTAGAGTAGCCACCCTAACGGTCCTCTTCTATGGAGCATATTACCCCTTTTTTGTCTTTACCTGTACTAAGCGAGTAATTTTCTAAATTTCTAACCAAGTTTTTTTCCTTCTCCTTTCAGTGGCTTCCTGCAAAGAACGTTGGCGTAACATACGTGCCGCCTTTGCCCGTTCCATCAACATCTACAAAACGCACAGTGGTCCGAATCGTATAAAGCCCTATTATTTACACAAAGAACTCTCATTTCTCGTCAAACCCATGATGGAGGGACGTGACCGCACAGAAGAGACCCATGAAATATCGGAAAATGGTCTACAAAAAGAAGAATATACCGAGGGCGAGGAGGAAGATGATGATGTAGAATTTGAAGATGATGATCAGCATCCCGATTTGGCAGATGATGACGACCTCCAAGATAATAGTATTGATATGAAATCTGCATTTGAGGCTCTCAATCCCGATATTACCATACAGACTGAGGGTAAATTTCACAAAACCTTAAAAGATTTTCAAAATTCTCAAAAACGTGAACATCACAATGGTGGTGGTGGAGATTATGATAATAGCTCGGCCATATATGAAACGCATGATTTTTCAACTAGTGATGCTGAACAGGATTTCCATGATGGAAGGTATGATGATAACATGTCGCACACCACCGAAACTGAACGTCGTGTGATGACGACGGCAAATCATCACACCAGCAATCCATTGAAACGTCCAATGCAATTGGACACAGAGACATTTGAAATGAAACGTTTGAAATTCAATTCCATACCCATGGGAACCAGTGAGGCAGATTTGCGTTTCTTGGAGGCCCTTCTGCCGGATATGGCATTGATGAATACCAAACAGAAAATCATATTCAAGAGGAAAATTTATCAAACTTTGGAAGAGGTGTTTGAAAATGCCAATGATTTCCCCAATCTCAAAAATGAAACGAAGCCACAAGTTGCAAGTGTCTCGGTGGCAGCAAGACCAAGCGTAGCCTCATTGCCAACAACAACAAGCACTATTTTGAGTAACCAAAATAGTCACAGCATGAACAATAATAATAATTCCAGTACCAGTACCACTACCACAACCATGCAGGGCGGGTCCCAGGTCAAGCAAACTGTGCTGACCGTCAACTCCTCAACAGCTCGAAATTTAATCAACAACATTGCCAATCTGAGTGAGGCTGAGCTGCAAAAGGTGAATGGCTTCCTGCAGACATCTTTGCGTAATGTCAACATCAGTGTTAATACCAATCCTAATAACACAAATAATAACAACAACACCAACAGTAGCACTCTCAATCACACAACAAATATTACAACACGTCTCAGTAATGGAACCTCAGCCACCATTATACCGGCCAGTAGTGCTGCAGCCCGCCTTTTACAATCCACACCCAAGATAACCATTACAAAGGTGACATGTCCACCACCAGCCTCATTGCGTAACATGACCCTGGTTAATAAGGCCACATCACCGAACACCGGTACCGTTTCGACAACCATACATCATACACCCGCTACACCCGTTATGACATCCAATGTCCATTCAACAACCTCCACTTCCTCACCGGTACAATTGAATAATGCACAACAATCGGTTACCACGGTAACCAGTATCAGTACAACTAATGGCACTGCCACCACCACTTCATCAACAACAGCACCAGCAGCATCCTCAGGATCATGGACTCAAATTATGCCATTGGCCATCAAAGATGAAATTGAAGATGTGGATATCGATTGACCAAGACTGCAGTCGCAAGGAGGTGGTGGAGGGGCAGCAGAAGAGGGAGGAGGACTGCTAGTAGAAGCAGCTGGCTTAAAGTCAGCTCGTATAACTGTAAAAAATATAGGTTATCTTAAATAGGGGATATACTTTTTCGAATGTTTAGAAATAAGTTAGGAAAGGCTTTCATTCGGGGACTTTTAACACGTTATTTTGGGGGTTGAATTGCTTTTGAAATCTCAGTGTTATATCATTCACGTCATTGCGGATGTGTTCTATAAAATTATCGTGTATAAACATAATCCAAGTGATCTTTTGTATGTAGGGTTAGAAGATCTTATTTTTATGGACAAATCAACTTTTTACAAGGAAGGAACGATCCTAGAAGACCTCAAGGTGCCTTCTTGTTAGCTTTAACAGTCCTCAGGAGGTCTTCTATTGCCTATAGAAGACTTCAAGAGGTCATCTGTTGCCTTAAGAAGACCTAAAAAGGTCATATGTTGCAAGAGATCTTATGCATGTAGGGTTAGAAGATCTTTGAGGGTATTTGTATGGACAAAGCAATTTTTACAAGGAAGGAATGATCCTAGAAGACCTCAAGAGGCATTCTGTTAGCTTTAAAATTCCTCAGGAGGTCTCCTGCAGCCTATGGGAGACCTCAAGAGGTCATCTGTTGCCAATCGAAGACCTAAAGATGTCATATGTTGCCTTAAGAAGACCTAAAAAGGTCATATGTTGCTTATAGAAGACCTCAAGAGTTATTCTGTTGTCTTTAAAAGACCTCAAGAGGTCGTCTGTTGTCTTTAGAAGACCTCAAGAGGCCTTCTGTTGTCTTTAGAAGACCTCAAGAGGTCATCTATTGCTTAAAGAGACCTGAAGAGGTTTCCGTGAAAAGATCTCAGCAGGTTATCTGTTGCCTTTAGAAGACCTCAAAGGTCATCTGTTACCTAAAGAAGACGTCTAGAGGTCATCTGTGTCCTATATAAAACTTCAAGATGTCTTCTGTTGCCTATAGAAGACCTCAAGAGGTCATCTGTTGCCTACAGAAGACCTCAAGAAGTCTTCTGTTGCCTATAAATGATCTTAAGACGTCTTTTGTTGTCTATAGAAGGCCTCAAAATGTATTTTGTAGCCTATAGAAGTCTTTCAGAGATATACTATAGCCAATAGAAGTCTTCTAGACGTCTTGTGTTGCCTACAGAAGACCTCAAGAAGTCTCCTGTTGCCTATAAATGATCTCAAGACGACTTCTGTTGCCTATTCAAGACCTCGTGAGGTCTTATGTTGTACTTAGAAGGCCTCAAGAGGCCTTCTGTTGTTTTTAGGAGGCCTCAAGAGGACTTATGTAGCCTTTAAAAGACCTCAAGAGATCTTATGTTTTCTAAAGGAGAACTCAGGAGATCTTCTGTATAGAATAATCCAAGAGGTCGATAGAAAACCTCAAGAGAACTTATGTTGCCTATAAAAGACACCAAGAGATCTTCTGTTGCATGTTGAAGATGTCAAGAGATAATCTGTGGCCTTTAAAAGACCTCAAGAGATCATTTGTTTCCTATAGAAGACCTCAAAAGGTATTCTGTCGTCTTTATAAGACCTCGTCGGTGGTCTATAGAAGACCTGAAGAGTTCTTCTGCTGTCTTTTGCCTTCTAAGACCTCAAAAGGCCTTATGTTGTATTTAGTAGACATCAAGAGGTCTTTTGTTGTCTTTAGGAGACTTCAAGAGTAATTCTGGTGTCTTTAAAATACCGCAACAGAACTTCATGAGGTCTTCCGTCCATAGGAGATCTACCGAAAATTTAAACACCAGCCCTAAAGAGCCGTCTCCCATCTCCCAGAGCCTTTTATTTTCACAATATTATTATTATTTTTTTTTTAATTTTACAACTGTGTTTTTATTATGGCTTTAAGGTATATTTAAGCAGTATGCACATTAAGCTGGAAGATCAAGGCAGGTGATATGCTTCGTGTTGCTATAAAAATATAGCAACATTGATGAAATACCATATTGATAAATCTATTATCTTTATTTTATATTTTTTTTTCAGTTCAAAATGTGCCCTTCTGTTCATTTAGTTATAAGTTAAGTTTTTTTATTATTTAATTCAATTATGTTTTCATTTCCTCTTAAACTGCATTAATGTTCCACAAGCCACCACCCCGCGACTTTACAAAAGTACTTTCTACACAGTTTAGCTTTAAGTTTTCAAAAAAATTTTCAGTTATATAGCCTTCCCTACCAGGCTATTTAAAGTAACCTTTTTTAAAAAGGTAGTTTGCTTTTAATTTATCAATTATCTTTTAATTTGCATTAAAATTTTAAATTTTGTTTCATTTTAAATTACATTTTATTTTTATTATCACTAGTTTAAGTTATATTCTCTTTTATTATTTTAACATAGTTTTTAATTTTTTTAACTTGTTTATGTTTTATTTAATAATAGGTATTTAAGTTTTATTTTTTTTTTTTTGTAACAACATAATTTACAATATCTTTATTGTAAGCTGCTCATTTGTATACCCCCACAGTAACAATTGTTTTTGTTAAGTACTTAATTTGTAAGTAAATTTATTATATAATATTTTTTACTTTTTATATAAAAATTGCACATCATTTTTTGGTAATTAAGTAGTTTGTTGTAATTGTTTTATTAATCATTAAAGAATATATTTGCTCAATAATTTAGAGATTTGTTATTTTATTTTGTTAGTAGGTTATGTCACTCGGAGTCCTTAAGTCAATCAACACCGTCAGCGTTCCACTTGATGTATAGGCTCTAATGTAGCAGTGCCCAGTAATGACTCTCGTTATTACCCTTATTTCAGCTTTGCTCAGGCTTAAGAGTGAATTTGTTCTGTTGACTGACATATTTGGCCAAATAGATCTTGATTTTTTGGCTTTTTCGTTAAAAAACGATTGCGTCAGCGGTTGCTAGACATGTTGATTGCGATCCTCGCCTAGTCAGTTAGTCTGCTGTTTGGTTTCCCATAAAGTCGCAATGTCCTGGTACCCAGCATAGCCGGAAACTATTTGTTAGGTTTTTCAAGGTTGCCCTACTCTCAAGGACGGCCTCAGACTTGATGCCAAAGGATTTGATGGCTTCAAAAAACCGCTTGACTATCCACAAAAATAGTCACCGGTTCAAAGCTCTCCGCATCCAGACTTCTTATCAATTCTGCAGCCTTCCTGATCGCGAAGATTTCAGATTGGAGTACACTACAGTCGTTGTCTAACTTGTAAGAGTAATCAAGACCAAGCCTTCCACAGTGGCAGCCCCGGCACATTCGTGGAACCGTCTGTATAAAAAGCCAGACCGTCCAGAGGAGGTTACTACAGACGTCTCTACTTTGGATAACGACATCTATGTATATCTTCAAATACCAAGACTGGTGATATGTAGTCGCTCAGTTTCCCACATTGATCCATTTTGAAGCTCTCTCCTAATTCATTCTAACTTTATCCATGCCCATAGGTGGCACTGTTGCGCCAAAGTTTTTTTACAGCCTTAGAGAACTACGTTGCTGCCTGACACTTAGGGCCTGTTTCACTATGACGAAAGAAAATGAATGCGAACGAAAAACATAACTTTGCTTTTCATGGTAATATTGACTTTGTTTTTGCTTCGAAACAACTACAAAGTTTGAAAATCATACATGTGTTAAGTAGTTTTTCTTTCGTTTTCTTTTTCGTTCGACATAGTGAAACAGGCTTTTAATGCTAAAACCCAAAAGTCGTAGGTTCAGCATTGCGTTCAATGCAGCTTGTGGAGTGCTTCTAGCGGCTCCAGTTATTAGAGTCAAGGCTGCTCTTTATACCTTGACTATTTTCCTGGATGTCGGATTTTTGGCGTAGAGAGTCCCACCAGACAGGAGATCCATAGGATAGGATGGCCCTCACCACAGTGTTATACAACCAGTGTATAATCGATGGGTTTAGTCCCCAGCTTTTCCCAATAGAATTCTTGCACGAATAGGGTACTATTAATCCACTCTTCACCCTCTCCTCAACGTTCCTTTTGCATCGTAGCAAGGATTGTAGCTAGGTTTATAGCTTCGGGCGAGAGCTGAAGTTGCACTCCATCCAGTATTCCAGTATTGGTAGCACAAAGTCGTCGAGCTCACGTTTCGTAGTGAATATTTCCAATTCTGTCTTTGTTGGATTGACATAAAGGTTTAGGCCAAGGAGACAGTGTTTTTATACCCTACACCACCTTGTGGTAAGGGGTATTATGTCTTTAGTTTGTAACATGCAAAAAGAAACGAGATATATGTACCTTATCCTTTTCCTTTTAGGGATATACATAGAATCACTTTCTGAGTCGATTTACGCATGTCCGTCTGTCTGTCCATGTATTTTTGTGAACAAAGTACAGGTCGCATTTATTGTCCTATTCGTATGAAAATTGGGAAAGATAGTTTTTTTGGACAAAGGACGAACGCTATTTTTTTGGTAAAATCGGTTCAGATTTGGATATAGCCCCCATATATATTTTCACCCGATTTAAGGAATTTGGTGCACGAAACACGCTCTATGTCCGATTTCAATTAAATTTGGAATGTGCGACGGTATTTAGTCTAGAAATAAGTGTGCCAACTTATATAGAAATCGGTTCAAATTTGGATATAGCTCCCATATATATTCTCGGACGATTTTAGGTATTTGATGCACGAAACGCGCTATATATATGTGTACGATTTCAATAAAATTTGGAATGTTTACCGGGATTTGGACTAGAATTAAGTGTGCTAAATTATATAGAAATCGGTTCAGATTTAGATATAGCTCCCATATATATACTCGGCCAATTTTAGGTATTTGATTCACGAAACGAGCAATATACATATGTCCAATTTAAAAAAAAATTGGATGGTTTGCCGGAATTTGGCCTAGAAATAAGTGTGCTAAATTATATCGAAATTGGTTCAGATTTGGATGTAGCTCTCATATACTATATTTTAGGCAGATTTGAGGTATTTGCTGCAGGAAACACGCTATATTTGTCCCATTTCAATGAAATTTGGACGAACTGCGAATGAGAGAGTGTTGATAAGGCCCCTTGCATAAGCTACGAAATTGTGAACAGGAATTTACCGGAAATCATTAGCACCACGTCGTCCGCGTAGGCGATAACTTTTGATGCCTTGATTATGCAGTTCCGTCAGTATGCACGAGTGGCCACAGTAACGGTGAGACTGTAGTTGCGTTGCCAGAAGAGAAAATCATACAATTTAAATAAGTGAAACGACGGAAATTTTTGTCAACTTCATTCAATATCAGTGTTTTAAACCTTTAGCTATTAATTTAATTGTAAAAAAGTATAAATTTCAATGCGGAAATAGAAATTTCTCTTATTGAATTTGTTGTCGGCAACGCAACTGGAGTTGGGTTGCTATCCATAATTCCATAATCGACCCCTTTAATTCTGCTTTTTAGCATTTTACGTGTCCAACATGTCAGGGTTTTCGGTGTGTTGAATTTTCTAATTGAGAGGTCAATTGATTTGAAGTTCTACATTGTTGAACGTTTCTTCAATATCGAGAAAGGCGGCCAACGTAAAGTTTGAATTTTCCATGTTCCTCTCAATGTTACTGACCACCTCATGAAGTGTAGATTCTACAGATTTGCCTTTGATATAGGCATGTTGTGTATTGCTTATAAGAAGCAGTGTCTATATGCTCCTGATCTCCAGATCGATCAATTTCTCGAGAGTCTTGAGGAGAAACGACGATAGGCTAATGGGCCTGTAGCCTTTTGGTGTAGAGTGAATAGATTTCCCGGCTTTGGGAATGTAAGCGACGTTCACCTCTTTTCACAGACAAGCCCTCTAGATCTCCTACAGGATTTGATGCATCGCCGGTGTTATACCGTTCGGACCATGTGATTTGTAGAGCTTTAGGTAATGTGCGCTTACTGAGAGCAAGTGAGCATACATTTCAATGCATTTTACATTGAAGTTTTCGCTCACTTGCTCTCAGTAACCCTGCGTTTACAAAAGACTGGACAGTTGACTTCATGTATCGATTGTCAAAAACCCAAAACTTGCCTCTGTGACGTAGGCGTCCAGACAACTTCAAAAACAGTTGTAAAATTATGAATAAAAACCATAGATTTCCTTTTGTTTTCCGTTCACATATTTTGTTTTTGTACATATTCTTTTGTTTTCAACACATTTAATTTATCATCTCACTTCTTTTTCACAAAAATGTCAAAAATTTGTTAACCCTACTGTCTGTGAAAAACTGATAGACAACTGAGAAACAGTCGACAAATGTATGTATGTGTTAGTAAATCAGAGTTGTATTTGAAGACAAACTGTCTGGTGTAAACGCCTAGTAAGCGCACATCGCCTATCCATGCTTTAAAGTGTTGATTGCCCACTTATCTTATATCTAACGACCTCCCTGCCAATGCCTTAAAGTATGCTAAAGATAGGGTCGTAACTGTCCTCAGTATTTATATTTGATATTTACACAATTTATTCATTGTTAACGCCGGGAGCAAGCGTTTTCTCTTTTATTGTAAACATATATAATGATTGTTTAACTGCTGATTTTAATAACATGGGTTATATTCTTTTTATCAGTCATTAAAATAATACATTCCAGTTTTAAGTACCTCCTTTATAACGTTTCAAATACCTTGATTTTGTTAAAAAGTCTCAATAAAAATAAACTGAAACTGAACAATTTATTCATCTACATCCTAAAAGTATGCTATCATTTTTCAACATTTGATATACACATTTCTACCTCACCCAACAACAGAGTTGTATGATGAAGGAAAGTCTGGGGAACAAATCAACAGAACAGAACAAGTGTTATTTAGTGTTCTGTTTTATAAGACGTTTTTCTATGAACGAAGGCTTCCGAAAGGGAACTTCTATGGATAAAAACCTATTTAATTTACCTTCTATAGAATGGTGGCTCTCAAAGAGGTCATTAATGCAACGAAGACGTATAAATTTCTAAAAGAACGACCACCCAAAGCAGTCTTTTATAGAACGAAGGCCTCATGAAGGGATCGACTATAAATAGAAGACATCCTAAAGGGACTTTATGTAAAGCAACGTCCACTTACGGCAGTTTTCTATATAACAAAGGTCTCCATAGATATAAAGGAGTCTCTTATTGGTATACCAATGGCCAAAATTTGAACTTTTGTGAGCAAAATATAGAAATATTGAAAATTTTCTACAAATTACCATTTCGCGTACCTTCCTGGCTACGTCGGCGGTTGGTAAATTTAGGGTCCATCGGAACTTTCCATTCTAGAACAGTAATGCGAAAAAAAAACTTTTTTGGGAAGATACCAGAAGGATACTGATACAATCGACCTTCGAGCTTTATTTAAGTTTGAATGGCGTATTAGGATGTTCAAAGGTTGGACCAAATCCTGTACTCCATTAAAGAATTATTATGGTAACCGGTTGTTGTTGTAACAAAACATTGTATTCTTTGCTTAATCTGATCTAGGGGTTCTATATTCTGTCGTTGAATCTCTATCTGAATTCCTATCCACCATATGGTAATTACTGTGATTCTCACGAAAACCCCCAACATTGTTCTTAATAATCAACGTTTTGTGGCATTAGGAAGACTCCAAAAATAGCACCCTTTCTTTCAAAAAGGGTCTATGGAAGTACCATTTCTTTCAAAAAAGGTCTGTGGAAGCACCCTTTCATTCAAAAAGGGTCTATGGAAGCACGCCTTCTTTCAAAAAGGGTCTGTGGAAACATCATTTCCTTGAGAAAGGGTTTATGGAAGCAGCCTCTCTTTCAAAAAAGGCCTATGGAAGCACCCTTTCGTTCAAAAAGGGTCTATGGAAGTATCCTTTCATTCAAAAAATGTCTATGGAAGCACCCTTTCTTTCAAAAAGGGTCTATGGAAGCACCATTCCTTTCAAAAAAGGTCTATGGAACCACATTTTTTCAAAAAGGGTCTATAGAAGCATCCTTTCTTTCAAAGAAGGTCTATGGAATCCTTTCTTTGAGAATGGCTTTATGGAAGCACCCATTCTTTCAGAAAGGGTCTATAGAAGCGTCTTTTCTTTCACAAAAGGTCTATGAAAGCAGCCATTCTTTCGGAAAGTTCTTCAGAAGCACCCCTTCATTTAGAAATATTCAGAAAAAATTCTCAAATTCAAATCCTTCAATATCCTTTCAAAATAAAACAATTTTATTTTTTTTAATATTTTTCCATATATATGAATATATATAATAAATTGTTTATTTTTATTTATATGATTATTGGTTTTGTGGTTGTTTTGTTTATAATTCAATTATATGTCGCGATACAGTATATAAATATATAGATAAATGTATGTTCGTTGTTTGTTTGATTTGTGTGTTCAGCACATACATTTTGTTGTTGTTGTTGTCGATTATTATATTGTAAGTAAAAATAAGTAATAATTATAATAAGGTATATGATTAATTTAGATATGAAATAATAGATACAAATACATGTATGTATATAAGTAAATTTATAAGTAGAGTAAAAATATATATAAAAATAAAATTTATAGTTATTTTTTAATAGTTTACAAAAAGGTTAAGGTTAATAAAAAACAGTAAACTTTTAACTTTTACAAAAAAGTTATGATGAGAGAAAAAAATAATATACACATATCCATTGTTTGTTTGTTTTGTTGTTGTTGTTGGTTTTTAAATGCAAAGTTAAAGCACATTCTTTTTTGTAGAAGAAACAAATATTTTTAAATTTTAAAAATTATAACATAATTTTTATGGCTTTTACTTTTTCGTTTAGAAATTAAAAATGAACTAAAATTAAAAAGACAAATTTACAGGTTTTTTTTAAATTAAAAATTAAGTACAAATTAAAAGAATAAAATTAAAAAAAATTAATAATAAATAAAAAATAAAATTTAATTTTAAAAACAAAAAATTAAATACTAATTAAAAAAAATATTTTTAAAAAATCAAAATAAAAAATTTTATTTTTTTTAATTTAATTTAATTAAAAAATTAATTTAATTTTTTAACCAATAAAATATTTTTTATTTTATTTAAAAAATATTTTTATTGCATTAGAAAAATTAAATGTAATTAATTTTTTTTTAATAAAATAAAAATATTTTTTTCTCAATTTTTTTTTTTTAAATTAATATATTTATTATACAAAAAATAATTGCACTTTATGTTATATTATATATTTATTTTTATAAAAATTAAAAACGTTTACTTTCTTTTTTAATTTAAATGCTTTTAAGTTTTCCCCAAAAATGTGTTTTTTATATAAATTATTTTTAAGCCATTTTTATATATAATTTTAATTAATGGAAATAAAACTTGGTTTTATTTCATAATAATTGTTTTAAGGTTTGAGAAATGGCAAGATTAAGATTTTTATTCATTTTTTAACATAATTTAATATTAAATTCAATTTTTTACATTTTTTTATAAAAATAAAATTTTTGATTTTATTTCTTATAATAAAAAATAATTATATTTTTTAATTTACTTTCTAAGTAAATATTAATTTTTATAATAATAAAAACAAAAAAATATATTTTTATAATAATAATTATTAACATTAAAACTTAACTTCGTTATAACACTTTTTTGTTTAGCTCTTTAAGCGAATACAATTTTAACTGGTCCCAAAGGTAACTGTTTCATATAGTTCCAGGCATCGACCCGGGTCATTTTGGCTGTTGAACAGCCATTGATGCTTAGGATTTCATCACCATTACGCACTTGATTGGTTTTCTTGGCGGCTCCACCTGGGAAAGAACAAAACACAAAAATTGGAACATTAAAAATCCAATAATTATTAAAAAAAGTTCGAGAAAACTTACCCATAAACACCTTTTTCACCACCAAAGGTCGATTACCCAAAGGCGAATCGAAACCACCCTCAATGGAGAAACCCAGACCACAGCTATCTTTGATGATTTCCACACAACGGGCTCCCTTGGGTGTGGATTCTTCTATAAAAGAATAAAAAAATAGAAATAAAATAATTGTTTAAGTAAAGAAAAAAAAAGGTGTGAAAAGACCTAGTAATTTCCCATTACACCAAGGTGGGTTCATAGCTTCAAATATGTCGAAAGACTATCAGATTTTCGCTCATGAAAATTTCGATTTAATTTTTTCTGAAAAAATAGCCCTGAATTCCTCAAAAATAAAGTATGGACCCACTCATGGTACAATTACCAAGGTAGTGGTAATACACCAGCTGTTCGAATGTGAAATGTCAAATCCCTTTATGAGGTTTTCCTTTGTTGTAATTTCAGCAACAACACAAAGAAAATTTTGACATAACATATTCAAAATTTTACTATACCACTACCTTGGTAATTGTGCCAAGTGAAAAATGTTATCTCCCATGAGAGGAGGTGGGTTTGCAACTTTAGATATGGGTAGTTTTTTCTTTTCATCTTTAAATTCCCTAAGTTTTACACAAACTTCACAAAAATTCCCGAAAAACATGAAAATTGTGGCAAATCTACGGCTACGACTGAACTACCCCTAGTTCTCTCATGAGATTAAGGTGGGTTCACAGCTTCAGATGAGCCAAAAGACATCCACAAATTCTATCATGGACAACATTTTATTTTTACTTTCCTAAATTCTCCACCAATTTGGAACAATTCCCACAAAAATTAAAAAAGAGGCAAATCAGTTCCTCTGAACATACCTGAGGTTTTTAGATAAGATAAAGGTGGCTTCACAACTTCAGATATATCTTAAGACATTCACAAATTGAGTCTTGAATAAATTTGACTTTCATTTTTCCTTGAACTTCCCTAAGTTCCCCACCAACTTCAAAAAATTCTCACAAAAATTAAAAGATGAGGCAAATCTGTGGCTTTGAACCTAATTGAGGTTTTCCCAAGAGATAAAGGTGGCTTCACAAGTTTCGATATGTCTAAAGACAACCACAATTTGTGTCGTGAACATCTTTTACTTTCGTTTTTCCTTGAACTGCCCTAAATTCCCCACAAACTTCACAAAATTGCCCAAAAAATGAGGAAAATCATTTGCTCTGAATCCACCTAAGGTTCTTGTATGAGATAAAGGTAGCTTCGCAACTTCAGATATGTCTAAAAACATCCACAATTTGTGTCACGAACAACATTTACTTTCGTCTTTCCTTGAACTTCCCTAAATTCTCCATCAACTTAAAAAAATTCCAACAAAATTTAAAAAAGTGAGGCAAATTTTTGCTTTGGACTCCAACTGAGATTCCCTAATGAGATAAGGGTGGGTTCACAGCTTCAGACATGTCTTAAACACTCAAAAATTGAATCTTGGGCATCTTCAACATTCCTTTTTTTTGAACCTCTCCAAATTCCCAAACAAAGTTAACAAATAAGTCTATGAACTTCACAAAATTCCTCCGTAAACGTTTTCAAAATGAGGCAAATCATTTGCTCTGCACCCCCTTAGGTTCTTAGATGAGATAAAGGGGGCGTCACAACTTCTGATATGTCTAAAGACATCCACAAATTGTATTCTGGGCTAATTTTATTTTCATTTTCTTTGAATTTCCCTAAATTCCCGTCAAACTTCACAAAACCCCTCACAAAAAATAAAACATAGCTCAAAACCGTCCAGATGTTCTTTGATGAGGTAAAGGTGGGGTCACAACTTAAGTTATGTCTGAATACATCCATAAATTGTATCTTAAGAAACGTTTGTTTTCTTTTCTCTTTGAACTTTCCTGAATTCCCTAAAAATTAAATAAAAGAGGCAAATCTATTGCTCTGAACCCAACTGAGGTACTTTCGTGGGACAACGGCGTGTTCACAACTTCAAATATGTCTAAGATCACGCAAAAATTGCATCTTGGGCAACTTTTACATTAAGGTGGCTTCATTGCTTCTTTGTTGAATATCAAACTACTTTTTCGAGCATTCAAACAACTTCAAACTTTTCCAAACTACCTTCTCGAATGTCAAACTTCTTTGTCGGTTGTCAGATCACCTTCGAACTACTTTATCGGTTGTCAAACTACCATCAAACTTCACTGTCGGGTGTCAGACCACCTTCAAACTTATTTTTTGGGTTTCAAACTACCTTCTCGAGTATCAAAACCACCTTCAAACTTTCTAATGGAGTATCAAACTACTTTCTCGAATAACAAACTACCTTGAAACTTATTTGTCGGTTGTCAAACTACAATCAAACTTCTTTGTCGGGTATCAAATTACTTTCACAAGTATCAAACCACCGTTAAACTTCTTTGAATGGTTTCAGTCCACCTTCAAACTTCTTTTGAGGGTATCAAACCGACTTCAAACTAATTTCTTGGGTATAAAATCGCCTTCAAACTTCTTGGTGGGGTATCAAACTACTTTTTCGATTATCAAACTACCTTCAAACTTATTGCTTTTGGGTTTCAAACTACCTTCTCGAGTGTCAAACCACTATCAAACATGTTTGTTGGGTATCAAACTACTTTCTATGGTTTCAAACGATCTTCAAATGTATATGTCGAGTATCAATCTACTATCTCGAGTGTTTGTCCACATTCAAACTTCTATGTAGGGTACCAAAGCACCTTCAAACTACATTCTTGAGGAACAAAGCACCTTCAAACTTCTTGCTGGGGTATCAAACCACCTTCAAACTTCTTTGTTTTATATCAAACTACCTTCTCGAGTATCAAGCTACCTTGAAACTTCTTTGTCGGATGTCAAACTAGCTTCTCGAGTGTCAAACCACCTTAAAACTTCTTTGTAAGGTGTCAAACCACCTTCAAACATCTGTCTTGAGTATCAATCCACCTTCAATCTTCCTTTTTAGGGCTTCAAACCACCTTAAAACTATTTCTTGTGTTGTTTTGATTCTCACAAAATAGTCTGAGTACAGTTTGATACCCGACAAAGAAGTTTGAAGGTTGTTTGATACTCGAAAAAGTGGTTTGATAGCATTCTCGAGTATGAAACCACTTTCAAACTTTTTTGTAGAGTGTCAAACTACATTCTCAAGTATCAATCCACCTTAAAACTTCTATGTGGCGTATCAAACCACCTTCAAACTACTTTCTTGAGTGTCACACCACCTTCAAACTTCTTGGTGGGTGCTTTCTCGACCTTCAAACTGCATTGTTGGGAGTCGAACTATCCCCTCGAATAAGAAACCACCTTCAAACTTCTTTTTCGGGTATCAAACTACCATCACAAGTATCAATCCACCTTAAAACTTCCTTGTAGGGTGTCAAACCTTCTTCAAACTTCTGCCTTGAGTATCAATCCACCTTCAAACTTCCTTTTTAGGGCATCAAACTACCTTAAAACTACTTCTTGTGGTGTTTTGATTCTTACACAGACTGAGTACAGTTTGATACCCGACAAAGACGGTTGAAGGTTGTTTGATACTCGAGAAAGTGGTTTGATAGCATTCTCGAATATGAAACCACGTTCAAACTTCTTTGTAGAGTGTCAAACTACCTTCACAAGTATCAATCTACCTTAAAACTTTTTTGTGGGGTATCAAACCACCTTCAAACTTCTTAGTGGTGTACCAAACTACTTTCTCGACCTTCAAACTGCTTTGTGGGGAATCGAACTATCCCCTCGAGTAACAAACCACTTTCAAACATCCTTATCGGGTATCAAACTACTTTCTCGAGTATAAAATCACCTTCAAACTTCTTTGTGGTGTATTATCACTCTTCTAAAGTATCAAACCATCATCAAACTTCTTTGTCGGCTATTAAGAAAGAAGTTTGAAGGTAGTTTGATACCGGACGAAGAAGTTGGAAGGCATCAAACCACCACGTGAAGGCAGTTTGATAGCCGACAAAGTAGTTTGAATGTGGTTTGATACAATAGAAGGTAGTTTGATACCGGAAAAATACGTTTGAAGGTGGTTTGAAGATCAAGAAGGTAGTTTGATACCCCGCCAAGAAGTTTGAACGTGTTTCAATACTCGAAAAGACTATCAAACTACTTCTAAGGTTAGTTCACATTAACAAATTTTTATTCTAAGATTGGTTTTCATTACCAAATTTATCCCTAGATTTTTCCCCGCCCAATCTTTTAAGCAATTCTTCTCTTATTCCAACTTACCTTGTGCCCTAATTTCCGCCTGCAAAGCGTTACGCGTCTCTTGAGCCCTCTCCAACAGTTCGCTTGTTGAGATTTTACTAACATCTGGTCTAGACAGCTGGCGTCTAGCTCTAATACTGGCCAATGTCTCAGCCTCGGAAAGGCTGACGGGAGGCTGTGGACTGCTACGACTACTTGAACTTGTACTTGAGGGTGTGTGACGACTTGTTGGGCTGGTGGCGGTGGATTCTTCATTCGATATAACATCTAAGTCCAAATCCAATGAACGCGATGCCTTGTGATAGTTACGTTTCTTTTCGTAATCAATTTCGCTGGGTTTCTCATTCAGACTGGATAGGGAGCCCAGGGAGGAACGTTTTTTCGTCAACGGTTTGACGATAATTGATTCGGAGCGGGTTACAACTAAAACAACTTCAGGACGAGGAGTCTGAAAAAAGAGAGATAGAAAAAGATTAGTATGGCATTATTGGTGGGGTTTTCAAGTGACAGAAGAGTGAAGAGATTTTTGTAGGCTGAAGGCCTTTCGTATTGGACTTCTATCGATTATTCCAAGATGTCTTTATCTGGGCGAAATCTTCCTAAGCTAGAAGCTCTTCGAGGAAGGTCTTTTAAACCTAAAAATTCCTCCAGAAAGCCTGAAGGAATTTAAGCAGCGCTCTTCCAAATCGATATAAGCTTTCAGATAGATCTCCCCTGACTATGAGGCCCTTTTAGATTTCAGACATCCCTTCTAGAGCTTATCTCTGCGAAAGAAAACCTTAAATTTGCTTTCAAACTTACCTTTAGCACCGTTATAGATTCCCGATGTGTCAAACCGCGCATGCTCATGCCATTAACGGCCAATATGCGATCACCCTTCTTCAAACGACCATCTTTAGCTGCTGGGGTGTTGGCTAAAATTTTGTGGATCTGAAAAACCAAACAAAATTATTTCAAATCTTCGGAAAGCAAAATGTGTTTCGCACTCACCGTTATTTCCTTAGCTTCATAATCCGAACCACCGGCCAAGGTAATGCCAATACTTGATTCCGGTGTATCCCTTTGCAAGACAATAATAAAGGCTTCGGGTGTTTTAAGTGGGGGATCGGCTTCTTCGATTATCTGTTGTATATCTTGAGCAGTGATCAGGCTCTGATTGCTGCCAAGCGATGAGAAACTACCAAATTCGGTGGTATTCTCTTGGGTCGAGGAGACATTTTGGGTGGTTGAACTGACACCCGAGGAGGAGGAGGCAATTGAGTCCAACGAAGAGAAACGTTCGTGATAAGTGTTTTGTTTTTGTTGTGACTTGGCACTGAGGAGATTTGTGGTGGTGGTGGTGGGAGCAGCAGTGGCAGCGGAAGAGGAGTTCATAATGAGAGGAGAGCTTTGTGCGGCCGCAGAGCGTTCAAATTTCTCTCTAATCTCAGCTGTGCTAATTTTTGGAGTGGTTTTACTGGACAAACTGCTAAAGGTGGTCTTGGTATTGGTTTCGAATTTTTCGAACACCGGTTTGAGGCTTCTTTCAGGTGTCCTGGAGGAGGAATTCAGGGTTCTAGCCTTGGCCACCTCAACATGCATCCATTGGCTAAGTTCACTGCTGCCGGAATCCGAGGATTTTTTGCTTAACGGAGAAATGGCCTCCACGGCTCTTTGGGGACTAAGCTGCTGCACCGGTTGTGAGCTTATGGGAGCCACCACCTTGGCTGGAATGATTTGTGAACTATTCTTGCTGACCGCCGGTTTGCTCACGGCCTTTTGTGTGGGATCAGCTTTGAAGCTCTGTTTACGTTCCTCATCTATGAACATGGCACTGAGTTTCAGGGGCGAGCTGCTATCGGCCGACTTGCGGCTGCTGTCATCTGTGTCGGAGGTGATCTCCACATAGGCGGCCACATTGATGACCTTGTCAACCAGATTTTGGTCATTCTTGTTGACCAATTTATAGTTGATGGGGGCCGTGGGTGAGGCAGCTTTGGAGGGTAGCGTAATGAGCGAGGAGCTACTTGAGACAAGAGATCTGGGTTTGGATTTGTGATGGCGTCTCACCTCATCATCATCATAGCCATCGGTACTGTCTTCATCGTCGTATGGGCGGTTGCGCATCAAGGCGGAGGTATCACCACGGCCATTGCGACACTTGGCCGAGGCCAGGATGTTTTTGCGGTTTGTGGCCGATTCATTGGATCCGGATTTCAAAACACGGCGACTAAGATCCACGGTGGGAGTGCTGCCCACCGAAGAACAGCTTGCCTGGGAGCCAGAGCCCGAGGTCAGGGTGGAGGTGGTGGAACTGGCAATGGAGGTGTTTGTCTCCGAGGAAAGGGTACGGGTAAGGGCAAATTTCTCCGGCACCTGGGGTACACAGGGTGACATGGGTGGGGAGGATATGCGGGAGGAGAACACCGAATCACAGGAATCACTTTCTTCGTGCAACATTTGTCGGGGTGTGGCCACAAGGGAGGTGCGTGGTGGTTTGGCTGGGGGTATGGTGTTCAGGGCCTCCATGCGTCTTTGGGCCACTGAGGGAGGGGCATAGCGAGAATTTTGAGTCCCGCCGCTTTGTGACAAATAGCCCCGGTGATTGTTGGCAATGTTGACACTGTTGCTGTGCGTGGAAACATTCAAGGGCCTGAGCGGGGTGGTGCTTAGCATTGAGGCGGTGGTGGAGGTGTTTGTGGTGGAGCTAACCTCCGTGCGCTTGGCAGGGCGGGGTACGGTGTGCTGCCCTCCCACTCCCGACACTGAACCCACTCCACTATCAGTAGAATCTGTGGAGGAGGTGTTGCCCGAGGCCTTCATTTGATCACTGTCACGTGACTTGATTTCCGGTAAATCCAAAATGGGTTCCAACGGGACATGGGGTCTATCGGGTATAACCAGACCTCGAAGTTTTGAAAGACTTCTTCTCCTTTGCTCCAGTATATTTGTAATGGCTGCCTTGCGTGAGGCCTCATCAGGGACATAGGCCGGTTGTCCACTGAAACTTATGCGCCTATCCAGATTCTGGGTGGAAGCATGGCGCCTGGGTAGTGAGGCATAACTTTGGGTATAATCCGAATTGATGAAATTCAAAGACTGCAAAGAATCCGAGAAATTGCTTTGGGCCGGCAAAGGCTTGGAGAGCTGATAGAGACGGGCAACATCATTCAAATTTTCCACACTCATGGCACGGGTCTTGTGTAGGCTGGGCGAAGCCTTATAGGGGGCATATGCCGACACCGAAGACGAGCTGTCAAGCAGATTTTCTGTACTCAAATTCAAGGGCTTCGAGGAGCTGCTGGAACGTGAAAAGCTTAGGGGTTTGTTGGCCATTGAGGGTTCCAAAGGCTGCGCATCATCATTGGAGAACATGGCAATTTTGTCCCGCACACTCTTCTCGGACTTTTCATCTTTCCTCCAATCGCTGGACCTGCGTGGTACACTTAAGGAACGTTTGTAGTCGGGGCTGTCGGAGCTAAATGAGGGTGACTCCACCTTGTGGGCTGTGGGTGTGGTGCTGCCGCTACTGTTGCCGCTGGAAAGATTTTGTGTGGAACGACTGTTCCGGGTGTCAATGATGATTTTGGTGGGTGTCCCTGTGGCCACGGTAATGGGATTACTGCGCGTATCCTCAACATTTACCACCAAATCTTGGCGATAAACCTTCCTTGGTACTGTGGGTGGTGGTGTGGATTTGGGTAGTGGAGGTGGTTGGGCATCACTCGACAATTCCATGGTAATGGGTGCGGATTTTTGTTTCTCCACCTCGACAATAGTTTGTGTTACACCATTTGTGGTGGTACTGGTCATGTGGGTGGTTCGACTGCTGGCAACCATGGTTGGACCCACTTTAGAGGCGGCATATAATTTTTCCGTGTATACTGTGTTGTTGTCCCCGGGGGAAGCACCTTTTGTTGTTGTTGTAACACTTTGCATGAGACTTGTGGTTTTCATGATACTGCTGCCGCCGATATTGCTGCTGCTGGGCATAATTAGAGGCTCTGTGAAATTTGGCGGAAATTCATGACCATCGGGTGGCAGACGTGAATATGTTGGTGGAGATGTTAGGGTTAAGTAATCACTGACAATTATGGGTGTGGTGTGGTGGTGAACTGATGGTGGCTGAGGTGGCATGACATGCAGGCCGTTCTCCATTTTGTTTAAATGTCTTTGTTCAAGATCTGTTGGGTGTACGGAGGAGGGCATGGGGGAAGAGACAAAAAAAACAAAAACACATAAACACAAAGTTAGTTAAGGATCAAACACACTAAGGGAGGTGATTATAGGCTAAGCATAATTTACAAATAATAGGAATTACAAAAATAATCTGTAAAAAATAAGAGAGAGAGAAAGAAAATAAAAAGATGAGAGAAATATTGAAAAAGAGCAAACATTTTAGAAAAGTTTTAGAATATTTTATTATAGAATTTTTTATGTTTGAGAACCTACAAGAATCTAAAATTTTTTTTACGATAAAATTTTTTCTGGAGAGATTTCATTGAAAAATTTCATGAAATTAGGCGTTTCTAGATCGAGTTCCATAGTAGAGTAGAATCATAAAATTGTTGTAGTGGGGAGTTCGATCTAAGAACGCCTAATTTCATGAAAGTTTTAATGATGTTCACGCTAGTGTGGACCGCGACTATGATATCGAAAAATTAGTAAAAATCTGTACATACTTGCAGGTTCTGGAACAGACCATATATAATAAGAAATAGTCATTATGTCATTTATTTTGTAAACCTAAAGTTCGAAGTTGTGTTCAATTACCACATCAATTCGAAATCGAATGACTAAAATCCAAAAATCTGTGTTCAATTACCTTAACAATTCGAAATCGAATTGAACTACGATTCGAACATATAAACAAAGATTTGCATTTTATTGGTGTGTGTCTCGACTATCTGTGTTCAGCATGTAGCTGTGTTCAGTTATATTTCGGTTTCGAATTGAGGCCACCAAATCTTATTCGAAAATCTATTGTTTTTTTCTCAAAATTTCCTAATAAAAAATAATTACTATTTTCAAACCCATAATTATTTCTCTCTAATACCCACCAATTAAATACCATTTTTGTCATTCATAATTTTTTTCTTGTCTTGATTTATTTCTTATTGGAAATTATCAATGAACAATCCGAAAAGAAGACGACGAAGAAGAAGAAACAGATGTGTATGGTTTTTTTGCGGAAAATCCAAATAGCCAAAATGTGTGTCATGCCATGTGACATCAATAATGGAAATGGAAGATGAAAAACAAAAACCATAATTATAATAAATTTTTTTTTATTATTTATGGTGAAGACAATATTAGGGGGAAACGGAACTAAATTAAACAAATTATTTGATATATTTTTTGATTCATCAAAAAATATTTTTTTTTTCAAGAGGAAACGCTGTTGAAAATTGTTTTAGTTAGGAAATGAGAAACAAACATATAGAAAGGTCTTTTGAATGTCCCTGGCAGGCCCAGTAAATTTTCTAAATATTTTAATTAGCAAAATATTGGGGCAATCCCAGCCAATATGGATATAAAGTAAGGAAATCATATCTAGTCATCGATTTATAGCTTAATATTATAGAAAGCATCCGGATTCAACTATTTTATGTCGCAAATAGCATTTCGAGGTCCTCACAGCTGTTATAGGCTGCATTTTAAATAACAATCCTAAAAGTATGCACCACTTTCCTCAATAATGCAAAGAGAAATAGATTGAAGGCAATGTGAATTACCCCAATTTTTCGAATGGATTTGAAGGATAAATATTATAGCTAGAGATTTCATTTCTGAGGAGGCTTATAGTGAAATTCGATGGAGAAGATTTCTTTCATTGGCATCAAACCCATAAAATCATAAATTCCGGGAGATTTTGGCACTTATATGAAAAAAGGGTAGGAAAAATAGATTGAAGGAAATGCGAAGTATATGCGTTGGTATACAAGGAATTTGAAGGATAAATATTGTAGCTAGAGATTTCATTGCTTCGAAGACTTTTGGTGAATTTCTATGGAGAACATTTCATTCTTTGATGTCAAGTCCCTAAAGTGACAAATAAAGGGAGAATTCGACACTTTTATGAATAAAGTGAGAAAATAATAGAATGAAGGCAATGCGAATTATACTCATTTTTATAGATTGAATTTGATGGATTAATGTTATAGATACATATTTCATTTCCTCGGAGAATTTTAAGGAAATTCGATGAAGAAGACTTCTTTCATTGCCACCCAGTCTTTAAAATGATAAATAGTGGGAGAAATTGGCCCTTATA
This sequence comes from Musca autumnalis, assembly GCF_047663935.1. NCBI lineage: Eukaryota > Metazoa > Arthropoda > Insecta > Diptera > Muscidae > Musca > Musca autumnalis. The sequence goes on from NW_027411977.1 coordinate 230,485,419, forward strand.
TGACACAAGTAAGATTGAAGGCAATGAGAATTATGCCCATTTAGATAGAAGAAATTTTGGTGAATAAATATTATAGCTACAGATTTGATTTCTCCGGAAACTTTTAAAGAAATTCGATGTAGAAGATTTCTTTCATTAGCATCAAGTCCCTTAAATGATAAATAGTGGGCGTTTTTGGCACTTATATGGGAAAAGTAAATAAAGAGATATATCCAAGGCAATGAGAATTACATCCATTTTTTCATTAGGAATTTGAAATAAAAATATTATAACCACAAATTTCATTTCTTCAAAGAACTTAGAAGGATCTCTAAAATATCCCGAATTCTTCAGGATATTTTCTGAATATTTAAATTTGCAAAATATTGGGACAACCCCAGCCAATACTGATATAAAGTAAGGAAAACATATCTAGACATCGATTAATACCTTAAAATTATAGAAAACGTCAGGGTTGGATTTTTTTAAGCCACAATTAGCTAATTGGGACCATTACAGCTGTTAAAGCTTGAATTTTAAATTACAATCCTAAAAGTATGCACCAGTTTCCTTAATAATGCAAAGAGAAATATATTGAAGGCAATGCGAATTATACCAATTTTTTTGAAGGGATATTTATCCTTCAAATAATATAGATAGAGATTTCATTTCTTAGGAGACTTATAGTGAAATTCGATGGAGAAGATTTCTTTAATTTACATCAAGTCCCTAAAGTGACAAATAATGGGAGAATTCGACACTTATATGAAAAAGGTAAGAAAATAATAGATTAAAGACAATGCGAAGTATAGACATTTCAGTATAGACATTTTTCTATAAGGAATTTGAAGTATAAATATCATAGCTGCAGATTTTATTTCTTCGAAGACTTGTGGTGAAATTCGGCACATTGGCATCAAGTCCATAAAATACCAAATAATGGCAGAATTCGGCACTTATATGAAACAAGTAAGATTGAAGGAGATGAGAATTATGCCCATTTATATAGAAGAAATTTGGTGGATAAATATTATAGTTATAGATTTCATTTCTCCGGAAACTTTCAAGGAAATTCGATGGAGAAGATTTCCTTCATTAGCATCAAGTCACTTTAATGATAAATAGTAGCGTTTTTGGCACTTATATGGGAAAAGTAAATAAGAGATGTATCCAAGGCAATGAGAATTATACCCGTTTTTTCATTAGGAATTTGAAATAAAAATATTATAGCCACAATTTATAATAAAGGGAAGAAATCGGCACTTATGTGAAAAGTAATTAAAGACAATGAAAAGATTAAATTTTTAATAATAAAAAGGAATTCAATGATTTAAAAGATTGCCAATAATCGTAATTTTCTTTTACATATTATTGTGGGTAACTCACATTATATTCATTATTTATTCCCAAGGTTTGTGTATTTGATGCTAAATACACGTGATTAAGCTAAAATATGCCACAGTGATGGTCACATCTATCACATCACATCTCGAAAAGAGGTAGTTGTCTTTGCTAGTATTGCCATATACCAAAAAATTTCATAATCTTCAATATTCAAATTACTAAAAGCCACTTGCGCAAAAGATAATTTTTTCCTGAACCTAGCCCCCCACATGTCAACAAATCAATACCCCTAAAAAAAGTAGCCATTTGACAATTTTAAACACCACCGCATTGAATGCCTCCAAGTGACTGGTGTTAAATAATTTATTTGACAAATCTAATCCAAAGATAGACTTATCCGCCACCACTACACTACTGTCTGTCTGTCGCTAAATCTAAATCAAGAACAATTGCATTGAAAATTTTGTTAACAATTTAATAGCCAACCAGCTCAGCAACCAACCCAATTGTCCGCCGACCCACAGTGTTTTCGAAATTAAAGTCCGCATTCTGCCCCGTCTAGCAAAAAAATAAAAATAAATTGACAGTGATTTTTCTAAAATTTGACAGGTTGTAGATTATGTGCGCAGGCGCGCATAAAAACCCATGTAAACAAATCACATTTGACAAATAGTAAGCGAAATTTAGTGATAGTCAGAACAACAGAATAAGAAAAAAAACGCAAAATAATAAGCAAATTTTTTAGCACAGGCCAAACTTAAACAAATGACCAGAACGTTTTTTGGTCACATGTTGGTATTATTTTACCCCAAAAGTTCGCAGAGGCCAAAACCAAAAATATGAATTGATCACCCTCTAAGGTAGAAATATTCAAATGTTCTTGGTGGGCAAGAATTGTGTTTTTTTTTTTGAAACCAAGAAAAACCTTTGAATGAAGTCGTCTGGCAAGGCATACCATGTTTGACGCCTTCCCCTCTTTCCCTCGCAAATACCTTAACATGAATGAGACAAGATTGAGAGTATGTCTAATCTTTAAAAGACAAATTTGTTAATGTCAAATCAAGTGACAGTTAAAAATATTTTGTTAAATAAATGCAAAACAACAACAACAACAACAAATCGAAGCCCAAAAAATAGCAACAACAGCAATGACTACATTAAGGCTATGGGCATTAACATTTATGTTACCTTTTTGGGAGGTTGCTTTTTTGGTAAGGAAACGGCTAAGGGTTTAAAAAAACTACAAATGACTAACAGAATTATAAAACTTGACAAAAGGTTCGCTAAGAATTAGAAAAGAGTTTGTAAAACTAAATAGGTTTTACATCTCATTCCGGTTATACTTTTAAAAAGTCCTCCAGAGAAGAATTTTGCCAAGAAAATTATTCTAAGATTGGTATCATCATCTTGAGGTTACAAAATGATTGCCTTTGCCCAATTTTTAAGCTACAAATACAACATTGGGAGCCTTACAGCTGATTTCTAGTGAATCTTAGGTGATAATCCTAAAAGTATGCCACACTTTTGAAGCTGCAGAAAAGAAATAACAGTCAATTCAAATTCTAAGTGGAAATTTATATAAATATCATACACATTTCTTTTCATTGGAGAAGGCCTCTTTATAGAGAAAAGGTCTCCCAAGTACACTTCTATAGATTTGAAAACCTTTTAAGATGATTTCTGTAGAACAACAAATTCTGTCAATCTAACTTCTTTGGAATAGAAATGACTTCAATATAATTCTTCAATATAAGGTCTCCCAATTGCTTTAATATTAAAGAAGGCCTCTAAGTGCCTTTCTATAAAATATAGCTGCCTTCCGATCCGATCGGTCTGTAATAACGAAGGTACAAATTTGAAACAATAGAATTAAATATTGGCACAGATGCAAAAAGTGCAGAACCATTTTCAATGACTGTATTAAATACGTTATTGAATATTTTTGTTATATGGCAATGCTAGCAAAGACAACTATCTATTTTCGAGATTTTATGTAATAGATGTGATCATTACTGCTGCATTTTTTAGTATTATGGCTTGTGTCGAAGCATCAAATACATAAACCCAAGGAATCAATAATAAATATAATGTGAGTTACCCTAAAAAAATTGTAAAAAATATTCTCCAAATTCTCCGATTATTTATCATTTGAGGTACTTCATGTCAATGAAATAAATCTTCTTCATCGAATTTCACTAAAAGTTTTTGAATAAATGAAATCTGTAGTTATACCAGTTGTATCTAAAATTCCTTATTTAAAAATTGATATACTTCTCATTGCCTTCAATATAATTTTCTCACGTTTATTTTAATATAAGTACCCAATTCTCTCACTAGTTATCATTTCAGAGACTTGATGCCAAAGAAAGAAATCATCTCTATCGAATTTTACGACAAGTCTTCGAAGAAATGAAATCTGTAGCTCTACTATTTATCTTTCAAATTTCGCATGAATAAATATTATACATAATTCGCATTGCCTTTAATCCATTTATATTTTATGGAATTTTACTTATGAGTTTGTGGGAAATTGTTGAAATTGTTACAAGTTCACTTACGATTAATTGGTAGATCTTTTTTCTATAAAAATCCCAAAGGGAAACTTTATAGTCTATAGCAGACAACATAGTCCTTGGGGATGCCTTCTATTCTGTAGAATCTCCAGTAGGATGTATTCTTCTTTATTGAAGCCCTGTTAGAAGGCCTTACTTTCCAATAGAAGTTTATTTAGAAAACCTCTTTTCTATCAAATTCTTTTTGGGTCGTCTTCTAATCCCCAGTAGGAGACCTCCTTTTTTATTGAAGCCTTGTTAAGAGGTCATATTTTTCACTAGAAGTTTATTTAGAAAACCTTTTTTCTATCAAATTGTTTTTCGGTCGTTTTCTAGTTCACTTGTGAGTTTGTTTTTACCCTAGATATAACTTCTATTATATAAAAATTAACTTAGAGGTATTGGACGGGCTTGTTTCTATATAGAAATTATTTTAGAACACCTTATTTTCTATAAGTTATCGTAAGTAGAAGTCCACTTACGATAACTTGGGAGACCTACTTTTTATAGAAGTTGCATTGGGAAACTTTATAGTCTGTAGAAGTCAACTTAGGAGGTCTGGGAGGCTTTATACTCATTTAAATCCCCTGCAGGGCGCCTTATTTTCTATTGAAACCCTGTTGCGAGAAGTTATTTTCCAATAGAAGTTTATTGTGAAACGTTTTTTCTATCAAAGTCTTTTTGGGACTCCTTCTAGCGTTCTTGGTGATTTTTTGTTTTAAAGATACCTACTATTCTATGGAAATTAACTTAGGTGGCGTCGTGGCACCTTTTTCCAAATGAAGTCATTTAAGGATACTCCATAGGAGGCCTTCGCATATTGCAATATGATCAATCGGAACGTTTTCTATTTTTCTTGGGAGATTCCTTATTCTACAGAACCCTTATATTCCATACAAAAATAACTTAGAAGATTTTGGCATAACTTTTTCCTATAGAAGTACTCCGTAAGAAGGTCTACGCCTATCACAAGATGGTAAATTAAGTGTTTGGATTCTTAATAGCACGAACTTCAAGAAGCCTTGTGTAATAGCCCATTTAGACTACGCTGTATTTAGCAATTATCTGGCTTTATTTGACATATGTTGTATGAAAATGACAACTTAAAACCACTGGATTTGCTAAATCCAGAAAGCAGGTATAATATTGAATTTTTGAATGCTATTGAAGACCTATGGGGCCAATAATCAAACTGAATTTAAAAAAAGTAGTTCTTTAGGTTTTTTGCGATTTAAAATAAATGTAATTTTTATAATTGTAAGGTAATGTAGCTTAATTTCGGTTTTATTGTTTTTACATTTTAAAAACAAAAGTTTTTTAAATTGGGATGAAGTTAACATTGATTTAATTTCGGGAAACTCAGAGAATATATTAATATATTTTGAGGGTAACTTACTCCATCAAAATTATATATTCCCAAGGTTTGGTTATTGGATAAGCCACATAAGCTATCCTATAAATATGCGACACCTAAAGCCACTAACCTATCACTTCTATCATCCATGTCTACAAAAATAGATGGTTGTCTGTGATGGTACTGCCATATGTGAAAAAAAAGAAAACTTATTTAATTATGTCCCGGGCCACACCACAGTTATTTCTCTGAAATAATTACATGAAATTAGGTGTTCTTAGGTAGAATTCCCTATTACAGCAATTTCATAAAATTACTTTAGTATGGAACTCAATTTAAGAACGTCTAATTTCATGAAAGTATTTCATTGAAATCACTCTAGGGTGGACCGGAACTATAGAAGGGACTTGTTAGCACGGATAATTTGAAATTTGGTTTAAATGTGAAATTTCTATTTTTTATTTTTCAGTGAAAATGTATGTATCTCCACTCTATATTTCAGAACCTGTAAAGCGCCCCATACACTGTCAAATTGGATTGTCCAGCCGATGAACTCTTTCTGTCCATGTGTGCTGGATAAGGGTGTAGCTACACATTCAATCAGCTTTCAATCTACAACCGTAATCTTAAATTTTTTCCTCCATCGGATTGACTGGGGTTCATTTTGAAAATCAAATCGATTTTGATTTTCATCAAGCATTTCAAACTCACACACGCATTCTTAGATTTTGAAAAATTTACACATACAATTACAAGTATTGAGAATCCAATTTGATAATGTATGGGGCGCTTTAGAGGGTACTATTTTTAAAATTTGGACAATTTTTTCCTTTATAAATTTGTCAATTATTAGTAGATTCTTGCAGGTTCTGGAACAGAGCCTAATTTTTTAAAATGAGGAATTCTTTATTTATAAGGGTAGCTCTCTTTATAAAAATTATATATTCATAAGGTTTTTGTATTTGCTAAGCCTTTGTCCTATAAATATGCAATACTAAAATCAATTAATTTCCCATCTCCATTATCCGTGTCATTGATGGCATTGCCATATGTAAAAAGAAGGCAGATTTATTTATTATTCTTGGAAAATGTTACCATGGAGAATTTGAAAATTATTTTTTAATTTGAAATATCTCCTCTTCGTTGACAAGTTTTTCCCCATTCCATTCAATATCATTACCATTGTCAAATTAGTAATTCGTTATGATATCAATACTTTGTTGCTCTCTTGTTGCATTATATCATTTATGACTAATGCAATATATGGACAATGAATGGGACCAAAAGTCAATACAGCAATACAATCATCGTTCGATCATATCGTTTTTGTCGAAGAAACAAAACAAACAAAAATACACACAATAAAGATTAGATTGTCTTTAACACTTCAAAACATGAGTTATACAATGGCTTTTTGATAAGAGAATTTGATAGTTGGCCAACAATACACAAAAACAGCTGTTCCGCTGCTGCTGCTGCTCATGGAGATGATGATCTCATTGTTATTATTTTTATGATTATTGACCAGTCAGTTAGTTCAAGATAATAAATACTCTCCACATGAAATATGGAAATAAATCCTATTAAATAAAATTACGGGGAATTTATGACATTAGCAATTTGGTTCCCATGGCAAACTTCATTTTGGGCTGCAGTGGGAATTAAGAGAAGTTATTATGTCATAAATGGGTGTCATAAATATTGTTATCATTATTTGGCTACTTTAATAAACTGTGGTTATGCTCGAAGGACCATTTGTTTTATGATAATGATGGCCTGAAATGGTAACATAAATCAATTTTTTTTTGGTATGGCACTGCTTTAGCAGCTATGCCAAATTGCATTTGGCAGCACTGTTTTTATTGCCAATTAGCAAATTTCAAAACCAGATTTCCTTATCACAGAACCATGATGAAATAAATGTATTACCTTCCCCAAAAACAATTAAGGAAATAGTTGCATCTTTCAGGCAAAAATTCAAAACCTGTTGCCCATTTTATATCAGCTACAAACAAAAGGAAATCTAAATATCTTTAGTAAATCATGACAAAAAATATGAATTGCCAATTCTCTTAATTATTGACATTTCCCAAAACGTTTTAATACCTCGAATTACCGTATTTTAGAGAAAACAAGTTCCAAAATAATCGAAAAGAACATAAATTTCATTTCATGCACACGACTTCAAATGTTTGCTTCTAACTCATTAAGACCTCCTCTTTCTTTCTTTGTGGTCATCAACAAGTTTTTTTTTCCAGATAGTCACATTAAATTATTCCATGACTGCTTAGTTTTTAGTCGTTTTTGTTTTTTTTTGTTTCTTCATTGTTCTAAGTATGGTGATTTATTCTAGAGTACCTCCTCCACCTACTACTTCTTCAAACTTAAGTTGGTCATAACTACTTGAAATTAAAACAACAAAAACAAAAGCCAAAAACATTCTAAGTCATTCAATAAAGTATCGCATAATAAACAAACAAAGAACTACTTGAATGTAGATTGTTTTAAGTTTCTGTTTGTTTTTAAAGCGGGGTTAATAAATTATTTCATTATAGAAGGCCCACACTTTGAAATTCTTGAGCATGAAGCAGCCAGCGCCACAATGCACAAAGTTGCTGAGTTTTGTGGAGGAAATTTTATATTGCCAATAAATAACTAATTATTTATTTTTGTTATGGAAAACGTTCTAAATGAATTACCAAAATAATCAAAATACATTATCTGTGACATTCAAACATCTCAAGCGTTATTTAAAATTTCTAATGGGGTTATAGATAGTCAAAACTTTTTTTCTGTCTTGTCTAAATTTAGAAAATAGCTTTATCAATATTATCGAAATTATTTTGACGTATTAGCCGTAGTTTGGACTATGAAAATACATTAACCACGATGTAGATACATTATCCACGTTGTTTGGATAATGTAGATACATTATCCACGTTGTTTGGATAATGTAGATACATTATCCACGTTGTTTGGATAATGTTTGGATAATGTAGATACATTATCCACGTTGTTTGGATAATGTAGATACATTATCCACGTTGTTTGGATAATGTTTGGATAATGTAGATACATTATCCACGTTGTTTGGATGATGTAGATACAATTTTGATCACATTTGGAAAATATTTTTTTAAAAATCCAAGATTGGTCAAAAATATATTTTTTTAAATAAATAATAAAATATTTTTTTAATAATATATAGTTTTTAAAAATATTTTTAAATATCCGCGAGTGGTCAAAAATATATTTTTAAAACTAATGATAATAACAAAATAGTTTTTTAAAATAATATTTAAATTTTTTAATAATATTTATATTTTGATTTATATAATACTTTTTTAAAATATTATTTGTTATTTTTAAATAATCTTTAAAAAATATTTAAAACAATAGTGCTCAAAATATTTATTAATATTATTTTTTTATTTGTTAAATAATAATAAAACATTTATTCAGAAAATAGTATTGACCGCGAGTAGAAAAAATATTTTTTAAACTAAAAAAAAATATTTTTAAAAAATTCGCCCCGCCCGTGGTCGGAAATATTTTTTCACAATAAATAATAAAATATTTTTTAAAATAATATTAAAAAATCAATTTTTTTTAATAAAAGTTTTTAAAAAATATATTTTTTAATAATATTTGGAAAAGAATATTTTTTTAAATATTATTTGTTAAAAAATTTATTTTTAATAATCTTTTAAAATAAATATTTAAAACAATAGTGCTCAAAATATTTTTTATAGTTTTTTTAACTTGTTAAATAATAATAAAAAATTAATTTAGAAAATATTATTGACCGTGAGTAGAAAACAAATATTTTTTAAACTAAATAATAACAACAAAAAAATATTTTTAAAAAATCCGCCCGTGGTTAAAAATATATTTTCAAAATAAATAATAAAGTAACTCAATTTCAATTTTCATATTTGTCTTTATTGGTTGGAAGATTTTTGTACATAAAAATATAATAATGAGATTCTATCTTTAACGATATTACAACAAATAACAATATTTATCTAAACATCGTTTTTTAAATAAAAGTTTTTCAAAAATATTTTATTGATATAATATTTAAAATTTCTTTTAAATATTATTTTTAAACATTTTTTGTTTTAAATATTTTTTCAAATAATATTAAAAAAAATATTTTTTTAAATAATCTTTAGAGAAGAACATTTTTTAAAATATTATTTGTTAAAAAATCTTAAAATATTTTTTTTTAAATAATATTTAAAAAAAAAAATAAATAATATTTAAGAAATATTTTCCTAAAGAAAAAATAAAAAAATATTTTTTTAAAATAAAATTTAAAATTTTGTTTTTTTTTTAATAATTTTTTTATTTAAAATAAAATAATATTAAAATTTTTTTTAATCCAAGAGTGGTCAAAATATTTTTTTTAACATGTTAAAAAATATTTTTTTTAAATCCACGATTGGCCAAAAATATTTTTTTAAAAATCCACCGGTCTTAAAAAATATTTTTTAAAAATCCACGAATGTTAATTTTTTTTACAAATCCACTAGTGATTAGAAACATTTTTTTTAAATCCACGAGTGGTCAAAAATTTGTTAAAAAATATTTTCTTGAACATCCACAAGTGATCAAAAATATTTTCGGAAAATTAACCAAGCATGAAAAATATTTTTTAAAATTCCACGATCCCTGGAAATAATTTTATAAAAGTGCAAAAATCATAAAGATTTTTTAGGTATCCGCGAGAGCTCAAAAGTGTTTTTTAAGCATAAAAATTATTTTTTTTAATTCCACGACTGCTCACGAATATTTTTTAAAAATTTAAAAATATTTTTTAAAAATCTACGTGAACTCAAAAATTTTTTTAAAACATCCAAGATGGCTCAAAAATATTTTTTAAAATCAAAATATATTTGTTAAAATCCACGAGTGCTCAAACATATTTTTTAAAACCCAAAAATATGTTTTTAACACTCGTGGATTTTTAAATTTTTAAAAAATATTCGTCAGCAATCGCGGATTTAAAAAAAAAATAGTTTTGATGCTTAAAAACACGTTTGAGCTCTCATGGATACCTAAAAAAATCTTTGTGATTTTTGAGCACTCGCGGATATTTAACAAAATATTTTTGATTTTTAAAAAAAGTATTTTGAGGACTCTTGAATTATTAAAAAGATATTCGTCAGTACTCGTGGATTTAAAAAAATATTTTCCAGAAAAAATTTTTTTTTTTTATTTAAATAAATAAATAGAAATCCACGAGTGCTTTTTTTAAATCATAAACACGTTTAAAAAATCCACGAGTGCTTAAAAATATTTTTTTAAATCAAAAATATCTTTAAAAAGAAAGGAAAAATATTTTTTTAAATCAAAAATATCTTTAAAAAATCCACGAGTCGTGAAAAATATTTTTAAAAAATCCACAAGTCGTGAAAAATATTTTTAAAAAACTCACGTGTCGTGAAAATTTTTTTAAAAAATCCACGAGTGGTGAAAAATATTTTCAAAAAATCCACGAGTCGTGAAAAATATTTTTTGAAAAATCCACGAGTCGTGAAAAATGGTTTTAAAAAATCACGAGACGGGAAAAATGGTTTTAAAAAATCACGAGACGGGAAAAATATTTTTTGAAAAATCCACGATTCGTGAGAAATATTTTTAAAAAATTCACGTGTCGTGAAAAATGTTTTTAAAAAATCCACATGTCATGAAAAATATTTTTAAAAAATTCACGAGTCGTGAAAAATGTTTTTAAGAAATCCACGAGTGGTGAAAATTATTTTCAAAAAATTTCACGAGTCGTGAAAACTATTTTTAAAAAAATCACGATTCGTGCAAAATATTTTTTGAAAAATCCACGAGTCGTGAAAAATATTTTTTGAAAAATCCACGAGTCGTGAAAAATGTTTTTAAAAAATCCACGAGTCGTGAAAAATATTTGTAAAAAATCCACGAGTCGTGAAAAATATTTTTAAAAAATCCATCAGTAGTGAAAGATATTTTTGAAAAATTCACGAGTACTCAAAAATATTTCGAAAAAATCCTTAAAAATATTTTATAAAAATCCCTGAGTCCTGAAAAATATTTTATAAAAATACATGAGTCCCGTAAAATATTTTTGAAAAATCCACGAATGCGGAAAACATGTTTAAAAAATTCGCGAGTTCTGAAAAATATTTTTTTTAAAATACATGGGCCATGAAAAATTATTTTTTAATAAAAATCGAGTGCTGAAAAAAGTTTTTTTTTTTAAATCCACGATTCCTGAAAAATATTTTTTAAAAATCCACGAGTCCTGGAAAATGTATTTTTTTTTTAAATCCGCGAGTGCTCAAAAATATTTTCTTAAAATCCACTAGTCTTTTTTTAATCCTCGACTATTCAAATATTTTCTTTTAAATCCACCAGACCTTCGTCTTCGGGTCCTCAAAATATTCCCAAAAAATCCATCGATTTGTGACCTTCAGGTTACCCAAAAATATTCTTCATAAATATCCACGAATTGTGGCTTCCAAAAATTCTTGGCTAGAAGGTCTTAAAAGTATTCATAAAAACTTACAATCTTTGATCTTTTAAAAAATTATTGAAATAATATTTCCCAAAAATTCACTCAAAACTTTTTCGATCTAATCACAAAAATTCTTGGTAACATTAAATCCATACTTTATATACATGCGATTGGATCTTTATCAAAAGCAGGAAGCTTTAAAGTCATAAGCATCCAAAACCCTCTTTCCATGAATTCTGTTTTAAGACATCATGACGACCTCCACCACCAACCATCAGCCTCGCTCCTCTCCCTCCTTACCAAATATGAAATTTAATTTTATAAATTGCGCTTTTTATAACATTTCCTTATAAAGAGAGTGAAATAAAAGCGAACCGAAAAAGGCATAACGGCAAAAAATTTTCAAAAAAATAAAATTATTTTTATTACACAACACACATCTGATGAGAACCATCGGATGATGGTCGGGTCTATTTGCTCGCTTGCTTGGCTTTTGGTTCTTTTGTGGCCCACAATAATTTTTTTTGAAGTTAAGAAACGTTGCAGTTGAATTGCGTTTTTGTTCAGGTTCAGTTTTTTTTTTCAGAGTTTTGAATTAACTTTGCACCTGCTGTGGCGGAATGTGAGTGTGTAGTTCGTTGGTCGCTTGGTTGGCTTCATTGCCACACTTGATGGCTTTTTGGGGTTAATTTTTTAGTTGTTGTTTGTTTTCTTAATTTTACATATTGTCGTACAATTTGAATAGTGCGGTCGGTGGTGATCGCGGTGGTGGTGCTGGTGGGGGAATCTGCTTCTAGATCATCAACATCAAGTAATTGCCTACTCAGCACAAAAGTTACCTTAAAAAATTATGGTCTGATTTTTGGGGGAAGATTAAGTCTTTTTTCATTTTGTTGCTACCATTTCTTCTGCTTTAGCTTCTCACACTCACTCATATGAGGATGGCGGCGTTGGTTGTCAAGCAAATAACTGTAGCATGAACTTCCATATCAGCCAGAGAAATAAAAACGGCTACAACAACATCGTGTAATTAATTAAAGGCATACGCTCTCTTGTAACGACCTTCTTTACGTACGTTTTTTATTCAGTTTCCTTTTATTGTTGTTGTATTTGTTTTCATTATCTTACCTTTTGACTTTAGTGAAAAAAGCACAAGTCATAAAACTCATCAACTTATCTTAGAGGGCTTTTTTCGCCGGCTAAAACAAGCAGCTGCCTGCTCTGCCCTAAACCAAACAGTAGTTGGTTGGGATGATGGTTGAGGTGGTGGCAGGTCGTTAATTGTTGTTGGTAGTAAATTATAGTGACACTGTTGTTGTTGTTGTTCGGTTTCTTGGTATTACTACCGGAATTCTTTAACGTTTGTTTTATTTTTTTCGAAAAAGCATAAAGTGTCAAGTTCATGGTCTAAATCATTTACACAACGACACACACAAAGAAAAAAGCGAAAATTATTTTTGGGCAGCAAATGACTTCTTTTTTCTTAGATGCCACAATATATTAATAGAGAAGAAGGATTTAACAGCTTTCAGTGACACCGTAGATAACTCCGCTAGATGTCTATGCATAATCCTTATTTGTCCTAGCTAGGATTCAAGAAGATGGCAATTGGGAGTTACTTAACTCTGCTGTAACCAGGATTCTCGTCTTTAAACTTTTTGAAAACATTTGTATTTTTAAAGAAAATATTTTGAGAAATTGTTAATATTTTTGAAATATTTTTGAGCACTTGTGGAATTTTAAAACATATTTTTTTTAAACTCGTGGATTCTATTTCAACATATTTTTTAAAACTCGTGAATTTTATTTTTAAAAAAATATTTTAGAAATCGCTGATTTTTGAAAAAAATATTTTCGAAATCTCTTATTTAAAAAAAAATATTTTCGAAATCTCTTATTTTAAAAAAAATATTTTCGAAATCCCGAATTTTTAAAAAGATATTTCCGAAGTACCGTATTTAAAAAAAAAAAATATTTTGTAGATATGAAAAATATTTTTGAAGTTTTACAAAATGAACTGACAGTTTTACAAAATGTTTTTGAGCTCTTGTAGAATATAATATTAATAATATTTTTTACGACTCGTGGATTTTTTTAAAAATATTTTTCACGACTCGTGGATTTTTTAAAAATATTTTTCACGACTCGTGGATTTTTTAAAAATATTTTTCAAGACTCGTGGACTGTTTAAAAATATTTTTCACGCCTCGTGGAATTTTTAAAAATATTTTCCACTACTCGTGAATTTTTTAAAAATATTTTTCAGGACTGGTGGATTTTTTAAAAATATTCTCACGACTCGTGGATTTTTAAAAAAAATTTTCTCGACTCGTGGATTTTTAAAAATATTTTTCACTACTCGTGAAATATTTTACACAACTCGTGGATTTTTTAAAGATATTTTTCACGACTCGTGGATTTTTTAAAGATATTTTTCACGACTCGAGCATTTCATAAAAATTTTTTCACGACTCGTGGATTTTTTAAAGATATTATTCACGACTGGTGCATTTCATAAAAAATTTTTCAGGACTAGTGGATTTTTTAAAAATATTCTTCACCACTCGTGGATTTTTTAAAAATATTCTTCACCACTCGTGGATTTTTTAAAAATAATTTTCAAGACTCGTGGATTTTTTAAAATTATTTTTAACGACTCGTGGATTTTTTTAAAACATTTTTCACGACTCGTGCACCTTTTAAAAATATATTTTACGACTCGTGGATTTTTTAAAAATATTTTTCACGACTCGTGGATTTTTTAAAGATATCTTTTACGACTCGTGGATTTTTTAAAAATATTTTTCACGACTCTTGGATTTTTTAAAGATATTTTTCACGACTCGTGGATTTTTTTAAAAATATTTTTCACGACTCGTGGATTTTTCAAAAAAAATTTTCACTACTCGTTGATTTTTTAAAAATATTTTTCATGACTCGTGGATTTTTAAAAACATATTTTTTACAACTCGTAGATCTTTTAAAAAAATATTTATCACGACTCGTGGATTTTTTAAAAATATTTTTCACGACTCGTGGATTTTTTAAAAATATTTTTCAGGACTCGTGGATTTTTTAAAAACAAATTTCACGACTCGTGGATTTTTCAAAAAAAAAATTTTCACGACTCGTGCACTTTTTAAAAATATATTTTACGACTCGTGGATTTTTTAAAAATATTTTTCACGACTCGTGGATTTTTTAAAGATATCTTTTACGACTCGTGGATTTTTAAAAACAATTTTCACGACTTGTGGATTTTTAAAAAATATTTTTGGCCACGTGTGGATGTTTTAAAAAATATTTTTCAGGACTTGTGGATTTTTAAAAAATATTTTTCTCCACTCGTGGATTTTTTAAAAATATTTTTCATCACTCGTGGATATTTTAAAAATATTTTTCACCACTCGTGGATATTTTAAAAATATTGTTCACAACTCGTGGATTTTTTAAAAATATTTTTCACCACTCGTGGATATTTTAAAAATATTTTTCAAAACTCGTGGATTTTTTAAAAATATTTTTCACCACTCGTGGATTTTTTAAAAATATGCGACATGTGTATCGGCCTAATATTGGTTTTTGCAATATTGGCTATATTGTTACCGATTTCTGAGATACCGATACTTTAAATATTTTAGACTCCTGAGATAATTTTAGGAACTTATGGTACCTTTTTAACTTTTTCGAGTTCTGAAGATCGTTCTTATCGACTTCTTAGAGATTTTGTTGAGAATCGAGACGCCTTTGTCGACTCATGAACACTCACTATCGACCTATGATTCAGTTTTATCGACCAAATGTCGGTTTTAGCAATATTGGATATGCTTCTACCGATTGAAGAACCTTTATGGACCACTGCGAATTTCTCATGCGTATTTAAGGTTCCTTCTAGGGGTTTTATTGAATATACATAGAAGTTTTCCCTAGGAGGAAGATCGTTCTTGACGACTTCTTGAAGGCTTTGTTGAGAATTAAGGCGCCTCTACCGACCTATGGTGCGTTTTTATCGACCTAATGTCGGTTGTTGCTATAATGGGTACGTTTTTACCGATTTCTGAGATATTTTAAATATATAATTTTATCAGACCTTAGAAAGAGTTTATAGACCACTGCAGATTTCTTATAGACATCAGCAGGCTTCTGCGATACTTTTCGGGATTTCTGAAATATTTTTCATATTTTTAGTGGCCCCAGACAGGTTTTTGGAGAATCTTTTTGGTGTCCTAAGAATTTTTTGAAGCTTTTCTAGCCTTGTCATCTTTCTGGGTCTCTTAGAGATGTCTAAAAACGCAAATGAGAGCGTCTGTGGCTTCTTCTGAGCTCGCTGAAATTCATTTTTGTCACCCTAGGGACTTTACTGAAAGCGCAGTAGAGGCCATATATATGTTTACAAACTTTGGAGGGACTTAATAGATTCCTGAGAGTTATTTTGAAGCTTTTCTAGTTGTTTTACCTTTCAGGACCTTTTACTGATGTCTTAAAATGCAACAGAGAGCGTTTGTGACTTCTTGTGGGCTCGCTAAAATTTATTTGAATGTTCCTAGGGATTTTACCGCCATTAACATTCGTACTTGCCCCAGATGGACTCTAGAGGAACTTCATAAGACTCCTCAGAAAATTTTCTGGGTCTCTTAGAGAAGTCTTAAAATGTAACTGGGAGCCTCAGTGACTTATTTTTGGAATCACGGAAATTTATTTTAGGTTCTTTAGGGGATTTGCTACCAACGTTTAGGGCCATTAAAGCCTATGCTTAC
The DNA here is from genome assembly GCF_047663935.1 of Musca autumnalis. NCBI lineage: Eukaryota > Metazoa > Arthropoda > Insecta > Diptera > Muscidae > Musca > Musca autumnalis. The sequence goes on from NW_027411977.1 coordinate 230,501,898, forward strand.
TCATAGGTCTCATCATGTTCCTTAGAGGTCGCAGGCGGTTTCTCAGATAGTTCTCCTTATATATAATCAGATTCGCTGGTAAGTGATTTCAGATGATTTAACCGATTCCAAATCAGCTAATCTGTTAAATAACTTTTAAAGCCTTAAAGAAGAAAGTCTTATGAGCTTCGGAAAGTGTAAACAAATATACACATTACTGTAGAGATAATTGTGCGAACGCCATCTGCTGGAGACATTTGAAGTTTGAAAACAAGCAAAGACCGCAACCGCTGTGTTCATGTAGGTATTTACTAAAGTTCGAAAAAATGAGTAGAGGTCCCAAACTCATTTTTTCGAACTGTAGTAAATACCTACATGAACAGAGCGGTTGCGGTCTTTGCTTGTTTTCCAACTTCAAATGTCTCCAGCAGATGGCGTTCCCCCAATTATCTTTATAGTAATATGTATATTTCTTTACACTTTCCGAAGCTCCTAAGACTTTCTTCTTTAAGGATTAGGAGTTTCGGAGAGTGCCTAAAGCCAGAAACTTCGTTTTTTCCCTTAGTTTATATTTTATTAATTTATTTATTTATTTTTCATCATGGATCAGAACCTGCTTTCATGTAGTCGTATATATCTCCAATAACAACATGAGTCACACGGACTTAGTGTCTTCTTTCTGTGAGAACTTTATACAAATTTAACTTCCGTTCAAACACTTTCGTTATTAATTTGCCAATGAGAATTATGGTCGTCGTACTAACCATTTAGCAGGATGCATCAAGGGAGCCCTCTCCATGTTCGAACAGGAAATTGTTGACATTGCTTTAAGAAATGAAACATAAAAAAACTAAAACAACAAAGTCGCGAAGAATTTGTATGGGAAAAAGATTGTTCTTCTTGTCGTTGTTGTAATTCTCTTTTCTGCTTCATTTATTACCATGTTGCTTTGCCGCCATGATCTTTGTTGTTACATTTTTTATGACCATTCCATATGAATGCTTACACTTTTACTTGATGTCCAGCGTAGCAGAAAAATAGCACAAAAAAACAACAGAAACTCTTACCCCGAATGGATGACAAGAAGGCTTTAAAGTATCTTAAAAATGAACTGACGTTAATAAGACTAGTTTTCAAGTCTATCTAAACTTGGTCCGTACGTACCCCCTGCTATTCATTCATTGCCTAAGTTCTGTTTGCTCTCCTGCCGCCACCATAGATTTGCTTGGAATGTGTAACTTTGACTGGACTATCTCACGCCATCAGTTGAGGAAAATCTTTTACCTTGTTGGCCGCCGCCGCCACCACCGGTAGCTTGATGGTGGTCAACCGGTCAAGTTTTGTGCAATGTGCAAAGTGAAATTAAACGCTTTGATAAATGCTTAATATGACTCATAATCTGTTGGCACAAGATGATCTGGGAAAGATTTTTTGAATGGAGGATGGATGGATGGAATGAATGCTAAGTAGTAGTGGTGGTAAGGATGGGGTATAATTAGAATTTAGTAGGCCCATTGATTATTTTAACAGCTTGCCAATGATTATGGGAAGATGCGCAGAGACTATTTGGTCGTATTATCAAACGAGATATAGATTAGAGGGAAATTGAAATTTCAATATGGAGATTGAAGTGAAATCTTTTTTTGCCAACATTTCAGGTAAAGCAACAGACCTTTAATTAGAGGCTTAGTTGAGAATTAGGACGTCTTTGCCTGCGCGTGAACACCCATTTCCGACATATTCTACGTCTTTATCGACCTGCGTGACAAATAAGTTCATCCTTATCGACTAGACTAGAGGCGTTAATGATGTTTCATATGGCTTTACCGACGTTTGAACACCCATTACCGACCTCTGATACGCATTTATCGATTTAATGTCGGGTTTTGCAATATTAGGTAATTTTTTTACCGATCGAAGAAATTTTATAGACAACTGCGGTCTTATTATAGGGAACTGCAGAATTTTGAGACACTTAGAAGAAGAATCTAAAATTTTTAAAATATATTTTCTAGGAGGAGAATTATTGTTATTGCCTTCTTAGAGGCTTTGTTGAGAATTGAGACGCCTTTGCCCACCCATGATACGTTTTTATCGACTTAAGGTCGGGTTTTACATTATTGGCTATGTATTTACCGATTGAAGAGCCGATTATAGACCACTGTGAATTTCTTAAAAGTATCTGAGACTTTTGGAAGCAATCTTGGGTTTTCTGAGATATTTTAAATACATTTCCCTGGGAGCAAAATCGTTTTTAGCGACTTTAAGAGGCTTTATTGAGAAACAAAACGCCTTTGCCGACCAAGGAAAAGTCATCTCCGGTGAACTTTTTTATAGGAAAAGTCATCTCCTGTGAACTTTTGTATAGGAAAAGTCATCTCCGGTGAACTTTTGAATAGGAAAAGTCGACTCCGGTGAACTTTTGAATAGGAAAAGTCAACTGCGGTGAACTCTTGTAAGGGAAAAGTTATCTCCTGTGAACTTTTGTATAGGAAAAGTCACCTCCGGCGAACTTTTGTATAGGAAAAGTCATCTCCGGTGAACTTTTGTATAGAAAAAGTCACTTCCGGTGAACGTTTGTACGAACTTTTTTCCGGCGAAAGTCATCTCCGGTGAACTTTTGTATAGATAAAGTCACCTCCGGTGAACGTTTGAACGATACGTAACTATCGACCTAATATTGGGTTTTGCAATATTCGACATGTTATTTTGTACCGATTTATGAAATATTTTAGACTCCTGAGATCCTTTAAGGACTTATGAGATATTTTTAACATTTTTACTTTCCTCAGACATACTTTGGAGAGAGACTTTATAGAGTCCAGGAGATCGTTCTTATCGACTTCTTAGAGATTTTGTTGAGACTCCTTTGCCGACCAATGAACACTCACTACCGACCTATGATGCGCCTTCATCGACCTTATGTCGGTTTTTTCAATATTGGATAAGTTTTTACAGATATCAGAGAATTTTGTAAATAATTTTTTTTGAAATATTTTTTATTGTTTAGACAGCATTCGGACTTAATGACCAATGCAGAGTTCTTAAGGGTATCAACAGACTTCCGAAATATTTTTTTTATTGGCCCCTGGCAAATTTTAGAGAATCTTTATAGCGACCTAAGAATTTTTTGAAGCTTTTATAGCTATGTGTTATAATTTTTTTCGTATAGAAAAATATTCGGTATAATTTTTTTTCGTATAGAAAAAATTTCGGTATAATTTTTTTCGTATAGAAAAAATTTCGGTATAATTTTTTTCGTATAGAAAAGATTTCGGTATAATTTTTTTCGTATAGAAAAAATTTCGGTATAATTTTTTTTCGTATAGAAAAAATTTCGGTATAATTTTTTTCGTATAGAAAAAATTTCGGTATAATTTTTTCGTATAGAAAAGATTTCGGTATAATTTTTTTCGTATAGAAAAAATTTCGGTATAATTTTTTTTCGTACAGAAAAAATTTCGGTATAATTTTTTTCGTATAGAAAAGATTTCGGTATAATTTTTTTCGTATAGAAAAAATTTCGGTATAATATTTTCGTATAGAAAAAATTTCGGTATAATTTTTTTCGTATAGAAAAAATTTCGGTATAATTTTTTTCGTATAGAAAAAATTGCGGTATAATTTTTTTTGTATAGAAAAAATATCGGTTTAATTTTTTTCGTATAGAAAAAAATTCGGTATAATTTTTTTCGTATAGGAAAAAATTCGGTATAATTTTTTTCGTATAGAAAAAAATTCGGTATATTTTTTTTCGTATAGAAAAAAATTCGGTATATTTTTTTTCGTATAGAAAAAAATTCGGTATATTTCTTTTCGTATAGAAAAAAATTATCTATAATTTTTTTCGCATAGAAAAAAATTCGCTATTAATTTTTTCGTATAGAAAAAAATTCGATATAATTTTTTTCGTATAGAAAAAAATTCGATATAATTTTTTTCGTATAGAAAAAAAATTCGATATAATTTTTTTCGTATAGAAAAAAATTCGGTATAATTTTTTTCGTATAGAAAAAAATTCGGTATAATTTTATTCGTATAGAAAAAATTCGGTATAATTTTTTTCGTATAGAAAAAAATTCTTTATAATTTTTTTCGTATAGAAAAAAATTCGTTATAATTTTTTTCGTATAGAAAAAAATTCGTTATAATTTTTTTCGTATAGAAAAAAATTCGTTATAATTTTTTTCGTATAGAAAAAAATTCGTTATAATTTTTTTCGTATAGAAAAAAATTCGTTATAATTTTTTTCGTATACAAAAAAATTCGTTATAATTTTTTTCGTATACAAAAAAATTCGTTATAATTTTTTTCGTATACAAAAAAATTCGGTATATTTTTTTTCGTATACAAAAAAATTCGGTATAATTTTTTTCGTATGGAAAAAAATTCGGTATAATTTTTTTCGTATGGAAAAAAATTCGGTATAATTTTTTTCGTACAGAAAAAAATTCGGTATAATTTTTTTCGTATAGAAAAAAAATTTCGGTATAATTTTTTTCGTAGAGAAAAAAATTCGGTATAATTTTTTCGTATAGAAAAAATTTCGGTATAATTTTTTTCGTAGAGAAAAAAATTCGGTATAATTTTTTCGTATAGAAAAAAATTCGCTATAATTTTTTTCGTATAGAAAAAAATTAACTATAATTTTTTTCGTATAGAAAAAATTCGCTATAATTTTTTTCGTATAGAAAACAATTCGCTATAATTTTTTTCGTATAGAAAACAATTCGCTATAATTTTTTTCGTATAGAAAACAATTCGCTATAATTTTTTTCGTATAGAAAAAAAATTCGCTATAATTTTTTTCGTATAGAAAACAATTCGCTATAATTTTTTTCGTATAGAAAACAATTCGCTATAATTTTTTTCGTATAGAAAAAAATTCGCTATAATTTTTTTCGTATAGAAAAAAATTCGCTATAATTTTTTTCGTATAGAAAAAAATTCGCTATAATTTTTTTCGTATAGAAAAAAATTCGCTATAATTTTTTTCGTATAAAAAAAATTTGCTATAATTTTTTTCGTATAGAAAAAAATTCGGTATAATTTTTTCCGTATAGAAAAAAATTCGTTATAATTTTTTTTCGTATAGAAAAAAATTCGTTATAATTTTTTTTCGTATAGAAAAAAATGTCGTTATAATTTTTTTTCGTATAGAAAAAAAGTCGTTATAATTTTTTTCGTATAGAAAAAAATTCGTTATAATTTTTTTCGTATAGAAAAAAATTCGTTATAATTTTTTTCGTTATAATTTTTTTCGTATAGAAAAAAATTCGTTATAATTTTTTTCGTATAGAAAAAAAAATCGGTATTATTTTTTTCGTATAGAAAAAAAAATTCGGTATAATTTTTTTCGTATAGAAAAAAAAATTCGGTATAATTTTTTTCGTATAGAAAAAAAAAATTCGGTATAATTTTTTTCGTATAGAAAAAAATTCGGTATAATTTTTTTCGTATAGAAAAAAATTCGGTATAATTTTTTTCGTATAGAAAAAAATTCGGTATAATTTTTTTCGTATAGAAAAAAATTCGGTATAATTTTTTTCGTATAGAAAAAATTCGGTATAATTTTTTTCGTATAGAAAATTATATAATTTATAATTTTTTTTCGTAATTTTTATCGACTTTTTAGAGACTTTGTTGAAAGTGGAGACACCTTTGCTTTTGCCATGAACCCTCATTATCTACCTATGAATCCTATTTATCGACCTGTGAGATAAGTTCATCATTAGCAACTTCTTAGAGGCTTTGATAATAATGCAGACGTCTTTGCCGACCCTTGAACACACATTATCGACCTATTATTAAAATCTCTCAGTTTATTCTTAATGTGGAGACACCTTTGCCTTTGTCATGAACCCTCAGTACCCACCTATGAACCCTATTTATCGACCTGTGAGTTAAGTTCATCCTTATCAACTTTTTGGAGGCTTTGATGATAATGCAGACGTCTTTGCCGACCCTTGAACACACATTATCGAACTAAGTGACTTTGGTTACCTGTTGACACCTCTAGAGAGAGGGTCAATACCCCTTAAATGAGTTTCAAAATTGACAATCAATATTGACACACAAAATTTATATTTCATTACTGAACGAAAAAAGGTCACAATCCGCAAATTGAAAGTTCACAGAGTTCAGCTTAAGCTGTTCCTGAATGGCAATTAAACGCTGTTTCAGGTATTTTATTTATTTTGTTTGTCTTTTTTATACTGGTGTTGTTGTTGTTGCTTCAGTTGAAGTACCAGCAGTACTTGTTATATACTTAAAAATGTCAGTTATTTTTGTTCTTTGTTCCAACTTCTTCACCCTCTTGTCTCACTCTTCACTTCTTTTGTTTTAATATTAAATTATTTTTTTCTGTCTCTGTGAGTATGTGAGTTGTTCTACCATCATCATCTTCTGAGTCTTCTTCAGATGTTAAGCTAACAGCAGCAGCAGAAAAATAAGTGACTAACTAAAGAACGGTCAGAAGATGTAGAAGAAATATTTTTTCTGACGGCATATTGGCGGCGGTTTTAAAGCGTTTGATGTTTTTTGTGTGCTTTTCGAAAAAAGAACTACAGCTGGTGTGTATGTGATTATGTGTGGAAAATTGAGCTCAAAATGTTACGCAGTTTTAGTTTCGCTTTTTTTTTTCTTGCGTATCTGTGGTTCCATCATTAATTGTCAATAGTTATGTGTGTGCGAATTAAAGAATACCCCCGCCGCCATGGCTAAGTTAATTTTTTTGTGGATTGCTAATTGCTCGAATTACTTTGCTGTTGATGTTTTTTTTTGTTCAAAAACATTACAACAGAATTTGATCGAGAATACCAAAGAAGTAACATTGACTGAATGTCTTAAAGGTATGAATGACAAACTTCATCCCTTCTTCTCCGCACATTTCGTCAAAGGTAATAATGGTTTGTGGTTGAAGCCAACCCCCATTGACTTTAAATGGTGGAGATATTACATGAAGACCCTATTAAAAGTTACGCACTTGCCTTAGTTATTAAAACATTTTTTGGTTGTTGTTTTTGTAGTACACATTTCATGCCTTCCCAACCACCGGAATTTCTTCAAACAATTCATTTAATGACCGCTTAAGTTAATTTTTGTTTTTGTTCGCTTTTCCCGTTTGGTATATCTTTAGAATGTAAACTATAAAAATTATAAGTATTTTAATGCGAACAACAACAACCACAAAAGCGGTAGCAGTAGCAGTCCAGCTGAAATTCCCGGAAGAAGGTTGCTTGGGTTGGCTTTGTAATGAAAGCAAAAATATCCCACAAAAACAACTATACAGAAAAAAATATGTGTGTTTCTCACAGCCGACCTTTTTACGTTTACAAAAAAATTAACATTATGCAAAAATATGTGTAAACAATTTTAAATAATTAAACAATAAAAAAATATTATTAACTTTTTTCAGAATGAAAGGGAAGTGAACAAAGGCAATAAAGGTGGTGCTTTATTTTCGATCAGTTGGTTCTTAACGAAAATTCGGTTTATTGACTTTTTGGAGGCTTTGTTGACAGTGGAGACACTTTTGCCTTTGCCATGAACCTTTATTACCCACCTATTAAACATATTTATCGACCTAAAAAATAAGTTCATCCTTATCGACTCTTAAGAGTCTTTTTAACTGAAAACTACGTTTTTAACGACTTTTCAGAGACTTTGTTTAAAGTGGAGACACCTTTGCCATGAACCCTCAGTACCCACCTATGAACCCTATTTATCGATCTGTGAGATAAGTTCATCCTTATTAACTTCTTAGAGGCTTTGATGATAATGCAGACATCATTGTTGGCCCTTGAACACACTTTATCGACCTATTAAACGCATTTATCTACTTCTTAGACCATTTGAGACTGGGGAGATCATGAACACACATTACCGTCCTATACGATGTATTTCTTGACCTAAGTCAGTCCATCTCTATGAACTTCTTGGAGACATTGATGAGGCTTCTCCAGCGATACCAGAACATGCACTACCAACCTTTGAGTAGTATTCATCGATGTTTTTTTTCGATCTCTAAGTGGTCTTCATCGACTTAATTCAAAGAGTTTAAAGTTTTGTTGATAAAGGAGATGCCTTTGCCGATACATGAACACTTATTACCCACCTATGATACATAATTATCGACATATGTGATATCCGTCCATCTTTATCGACTTCTAAGAGGGGCTTTGTTGGGAATGGAGGCATATTTATCGACCCATAAACACTCATTACCGACCTCTGAGAAGTGTTTATCGAACAAAAGCACATTTTTGCGATCTCTCAATATTTTTATAGACTTAATTCACAATTTAAGGCTTATTTGAGAAAGGAGATGTCTTTGCCAACCCATGAGCACTAATGGGTGACCTATGACACGCATTTATCGATCGTATTTGTCATTTGTATCCACTTCTAAGAAGCTTGGATAAAAACGAGAGCGTCTTTATCGACCCATTAACTCTCATTATCCACGTATGAGACGAATTTATCGACCTAAGTAATAAGTTCATCTTTATCGAATTTTTAGAAGCTTTGATGAGAATGCAGACGTCTCTACCGACACTCATTACAAAGCTTTGAGAGGTTTTAGATTCTGTAGACCCTTCCTGAAAGAAAGGGTGCTTCTTTAGATCCTTTCTGAAAGAAAGAATGCTTCTTTAGATCCTTTCTGAAAGAAAGGATGCTTCTATAGAACTTCTCTGCAAGAAAGGCTGAAAGAAAGGGTGCTTCTATAGTCCCTTTCTGAAAAAGGGTGCTTCTATAGTTCCTTTCTGAAAAAGGATGCTTCTATAGTCCCTTTCTGAAAAAAGGGAGCTTCTATAGTCCCTTTATGAAGGAAAGGGTGCTTTTAAATTATGAAGAACCCCTGAAAGATCTTAAAGCTTGGATAAAAACGAGAGCGCCTTTATCGAACCATTAACTCTCATTATCCACCTATGAGAAGTATTTATCGACCTAAGTAATAAGTTCATCCTTATCGACTTCTTAGAGGCTTTGATGAGAATGCGAACGTCTCTACCGACACTCATTACAAAGCTTTGAGAAGTTTTAGCTTCTTTAGTCCCTTCCTGAAAGAAAGGGTGCTTCTATAGTCCCTTCCTGAAAGAAAGGGTGCTTCTATAGTCCCTTCCTGAATGAAAGGGTGCTTCTATAGTCCCTTCCTGAAAGAAAGGGTGCTTCTTTAGATCTTATCTGAAAAAAAAGGATGCTTCTATAGACCTTTTCTGGAAGAAAGGGTGCTTCTATAGTCCCTTTCTGAAAGAAAGGGTGCTTCTATATTCCCTTTCTGAAAGAAAGGGTGCTTCTATAGTCCCTTTCTGAAAGAAAGGGTGCTTCTATAGTCCCTTTCTGAACGAAAGGGTGCTTCTATAGTCCCTTTCTGAAAGAAAGGGTGCTTCTATAGTCCCTTTCTGAACGAAAGGGTGCTTCTATAGACCCTTTCTGAAAGAAAGGGTGCTTCTATAGTCCCTTTCTGAACGAAAGGGTGCTTCTATAGTCCCTTTCTGAAAGAAAGGGTGCTTCTATAGTCCCTTTCTGAAAGAAAGGGTGCTTCTATAGTCCCTTTCTGAAAGAAAGGGTGCTTCTATAGTCCCTTTCTGAAAGAAAGGGTGCTTCTATAGTCCCTTTCTGAAAGAAAGGGTGCTTTTAAAGTATGAAGAACCCCTGAAAGATCTCCGAGACTTTATCAAAAGCTTTTTAAATATGAAGAATCTCTGTAAGTTTGCCAGGACTTTTTCAAAAGCTTTCCAAGCTTTTTTTTTAATTTTCAATAGGCTTTTTAATCCTTAATAAGCGAATGTTTTTTTAAGCTCTTGAGGACTTGGAAGCTCAAATGATACTCTCTGATAGCTCATATTACCTATAGTGAAATATTTTGTTCTAATGTTTGGTTATCTCAGTTTTATTTTAATTGTTAAAAGCTAACCTAAAAAAAATATTTTTTTAGCTTCAACAAGTTCAGCTATGTGAACTTTAAACTACCACCCACTGTGAGTGGTGAGCTTAGCCCATTTTAATGGCTTGAAGTTTAAACAAAAATAATAAACAAAAAACACAATATAATAAGTGGGTAATGAAATTAAGAAATGGGTGAAGAAAAAAAGAAGACAAACAATTTCACAACAACAAAGGAATGTACAATAAAATTGGTGATGAGCAGAGTACATGAGCAGTACATAAACCCCATGTGGAGGGAAGAAGATGTGCAAAAACCACATTTTTTTTGGCAAAATAGTTTTGATTAATAATAGTAGTGAAGTAAAGAAGAGGAAGAGAGATAATAAGGGGAGGTAGAAGTAGAAATTTTGCAAAGTTCATTACCTTCTTTTGGGGGCTGTTTGTTTTTGCCAAAGTTTTTTTTTGGGTTAATAAAATTGTGTGCTAAATTAAAGATGAATTAAAGAATTAAAGATGAATTAAAGTAAGACCTAGAGAGCTACCTTGGCTATAGAAAAAATTGCTATCAAGATTAGTAACAAATGTTTATTAATTTCAAATAAAATTAACTTGCCTTGCGTTACTTTCGAACAGGAAATACTTTTGTTCTTCTGTTTCTTTGTTTTGCGTATTTTGTCTAATGCACTGCACACTGCGGTTAAGAGGTGTGTCTCCATGGAAAAAATATGAATATCCATAACCGCTTATTTTTTTATTATGTGTGGTCTCTGGACCACTTCAGTGAAACAAAGAATTGTCATTTGTCCCAAGTGTGAGTCATGATTCAATGCCAGAAACAATAAAAATTAAATGAACAACAATAAATGACACCAGAAGCTGGCAACGGAACTGGCACTCATGGAGGCAGCGTTATTATACTTCAGCCAAAGAAATGGGTCATTTGTGGCCCCAAAGTGGTGGCTATGCATTCACACAACATTCACCAAATTTGATAGATGATTTGTTTTCTGTTATAGGAAATTTATTAATCACATCACAAAAGAAAACAAATTTATTAAAATCATCCGAAACAGGGAAGGGGTAAAATGTGACATCATTTCCCTGACTTGTGGCCAAAGAAAAAAAAACTAACGTTATATTTTCAAAATTCCCATCAAAAAAGCTTGTAAAAGTTTCTCGTGGGGAAAGAAATTTAATATTTTTATTTCAGAAAAAATATATAATTATAAATTCTTTCAACCCACCTAATTTTATCTTAATAATATCTTATTATTTAATAAATTGTTAATGTAATTTAATAGGCTTTTAAATAACCATTAACTTGGAACAAAAGAACAGATAGCAAGAAAGAGAAACATTTTACTATCTGTTCAACAAAATAACTGCCAACATTCCTATCTAGCTGAAGTTTTTGTTTTATATTTTTGGCCCCATGGCAAATTTGATTGGTTACTGCCTTATTGGTTTCTGCCTCAGATTTCTTTGCCTTTTTCGCTTGTCTTTTCTTTGTGTTCCGTATGCAAAATCAATAAGCAACGATTAAATAGCGGCTTAAAACAATTAATCAACTAATAAAAGCAAATAATAAAAAAATCTACTCAGAGTTCATTTCTCATATCACATCTAATGGCTTTTGCTTAGGTTTCGAGGTATGGCCAAAGAAATAGTTTTGTTTTTTTTTTTGCTTCGCGAAGATAAGGTCAAGTTATTAATTTTGTTTGGGGAAAGGTTAAATATTTAGTTGATGTTTTTGGTAAGTTTAATTTAAAATGCTTCTAAAACAGAAGACGTCGTTCAATTAGGCGAATTTTGGTATATAAAAGACCCTAAAACCGGACATATATGGAACTTCCATACATCATAAAACCCTTAAATATAATTTAAAAACTATTTAAGATTCTTTTTTAAACTCGAAAGAAGCTTTTGGGTTTAAGAAAAAATCAATTTGTTTCTTCATACTATCAGCTGATCTCCGAGGACCTTTAGAGTTTTGAGAAGTATTGATAACAAGTCTAAAAAAGTATTGAAGTCTCTAAATATTCCTGAGAGAAATACTTAAAAACTTTAGATCTGAGAAAAAGCTCTTAAGAAGCTTTTGGGTTTAAAAAAATCAATTTGTTTCTCTATACTATCAGCTGATCTCTGAAGACCTTTAGAGTTTTGAGAAGTATTGATAATAAGTCTAAAAAGTATTGAAGTCACTAAATATTCCTTGGAGAAATACTTAAAAATGTTAGATCTGAGAAAAAGCTCTTAATGTGCTTTATTTACCATAACCGACCCCTCAAAGGTCATCTTCATTTCCTTTAAAGGTAGTTTTGGAATTTTGTCGGTTAAAAAAATGTTCAAAGCTCCTAAAAGTACCCAAAACACTTTAATGAGAGGCTTTCCAATCTGTAAAGGTCTTTAACGGCCCGGGAAGCTTTGAGAGGTATTTTAAAGAAATATTTATAGACCATTGAAGGGAATCTGAGAATATAAAAGACGCTCAACATTTGCCAATATCAATCAATCGAACCAAATGTCTGTCTAAAAAAATATCAAAAAAGTTGAAAAAAAACTTTATAAGCTACTTGTAGGTTTGAAATTTCTGCGAAATATCCACATAAAATAGTCTTTAAATTCTACAGAAAGTGTTGAAAGTCTTCAAACGTTTCATAAGATTTGCATTTGCATTTCCAATAGCTTTCTAAGTTATTTTAAAGATATATCTGAGCTTTTACGAAACTTTTGTTAGGCACTTTTATAAATCGCCAAGTTATTAACAGCTCCAAAACCGTCCCTTCTAGGCACTTGTAGATTTTACAAAAATAGCTTTTAAATGTGCATATATTTCAAAAATCGCTTTTAAATATTGCAAAAAAAAGTATCAAAAGATTTTGGAAGAAAAATATTGAAGAATGTCTTGAAAGCTCCTACAACTTCAGACTCATAAAATCGCAACAACATGAAAGACTGTTGGACAAGTTTCTAAAAGCTTTTAGAGGTTCTTCAGAGCTCAAAGCTTCTTATTGATTAAATTTATAAAGACTCGAGGGTATTAACAGCACTTGAAACTTTTGCTGAGCTTTTAGCACGTCAGAAGTAATTTTGAGAAAAAAAAAATAGTTGTAAGAATATCTTGAAAAGCTCCTGCAATCTCAGACTTGCAGAATAACAAAAATTTCAAGAGATTTGGAAAAGTCTTAACGGTTCTTCATAGTTCGAAGCTTTTCAGTTTAAAGTTTCAGTTTAAGAAAATTTCCTGCAATCGAAGACTCACAAAATTATAAAAGCTTCAAGGGATTTGGAAATTTCCCTGAAAAAGTTTAAAAGGTTTTTCTTAAAAAAAACCCGTTCGAGCTTTTATTGAACTTCTGAGTTTTAAATGACAATCTCTGTGGCTTTTCAGCAGTAATTCTCTAAGAACAACTGCTTAAATTGCCTCGAAAGCTCTTTCAATCTGAAATTTACCAAATGACTAAAATTCTTTGAAAGCTTTAAGACATTCTTCATTGTTCTCAACTTCGTAATTCTCACATCGAAAAAGAATTAAGCTTCTAAGCAAAATGCTGAAGCTTTTATAAAGCGCTTTTGGATTAAAAATGTCAATCTTTGTCCTTCAAAGCTCCTGCTATCTCAGACCTATATAATTAGAAAAGGCTTTGAGAAATTCTCTGAAAGCTTTAAGAGGCATATGAGTCCACTGGATTTCTAAAAGCTTAAAAAGCTCACATTTTGTATACCATAGAATGTTTGAGATTGGTTCTGAAGTTTTTTATAGAATTTTTTTTATAAAAAAAATTTTTTAAAATTGCCTTTTGGACAACCTGTTGAAGCCTTTATAAAGCTTTTGGATTAAAAATGTCAATCTTTGTCCTTCAAAGCTGCTGCAATCTCAGACTTATATAATTAAAAAAAGGCTTTGAGAAATTCTCTGAAAGCTTTCAGAGGCTTAAGAGTCCATTGGATTTCTAAAAGCTCAATAAGCATTTGGAAAAGTCTCAGAATTTTCCTTAAGTTCGAAGGTAATAAAGTTTTGGCGGTGGATTTTTTTCCCAAAAATTATTTAAAAAATCCACGTTGCCTCCAAAGGTCCTCAAACAATTATTTAAAAAATTCAACTTGCCTCCAAAGGTCCCCAAAAATAATTAAAACAAAATCAACTTGCTTCCAAAGGTCCCTAAAAATTATTTAAAAAAATCCACGTTGCCTCCATAGGGCCTCAAAAATTATTTTAAAAATCCTCGTAGTCTTCAAAGGTCCCCAAAAATTATTTAAAAAAATCCACGTTGTTTCCAAAGGTCCCCAAAAATTATTTAAAAAATCCACTTTGGCTCCAAAGGTCCCCAAAAATTATTTAAAAAATCCACGTTGCCTTTAAAGGTCCCCAAAAATTATTTAAAAAATCCACGTTGCCTTTAAAGGTCCCCAAAAATTATTTAAAAAATCCACGTTGCCTTTAAAGGTCCCCAAAAATTATTTAAAAAATCCACGTTGCCTTTAAAGGTCCCCAAAAATTATTTAAAAAATCCACGTTGTCTTTAAAGGTCCCCAAAAATTATTTAAAAAATCCACGTTGCCTTTAAAGGTCCCCAAAAATTATTTAAAAACTCCACGTTGCCTTTAAAGGTCCCCAAAAATTATTTAAAAAATCCACGTTGCCTTTAAAGGTCCCCAAAAATTATTTTAAAAATCCACGTTGCCTTTAAAGGTCCCCAAAAATTATTTAAAAAATCCACGTTGCCTTTAAAGGTCCCCAAAGATTATTTAAAAAATCCACGTTGCCTTTAAAGGTCCCCAAAGATTATTTAAAAAATCCACGTTGCCTTTAAAGGTCCCCAAAAATTATTTAAAAAATCCACGTTGCCTTTAAAGGTCCCCAAAAATTATTTAAAAAATCCACGTTGCCTTTAAAGGTCCCCAAAAATTATTTAAAAAATCCACGTTGCCTTTAAAGGTCCCCAAAAATTATTTAAAAAATCCAAGTTGCCTTTAAAGGTCCCCAAAAATTATTTAAAAAATCCACGTTGCTTTTAAAGGTCCCCAAAAATTATTTAAAAAATCCACGTTGCCTTTAAAGGTCTCCAAAAATTATTTAAAAAATCCACGTTGCCTTTAAAGGTCCCCAAAAATTATTTAAAAAATTTACGCTGCCTCCAAAGGTCCTCAAAAATTATTTAAAAAATCCACGTTGCCTTTAAAGGTCCCCAAAAATTATTTAAAAAAAATCCACGTATATTTTGCTCGCAAAGGTTCAAATTTTGTCCGTTGAACCCCCAAAGTTGTGTATTTGTGGAAATGTGTTGGGAAAAATTGCGATGTTAAAAATCTTTACAGGAATTTTTAGGGTTAAATGAGAGAATTTGTCCTCCATGACATTATGGAGGTTAAAGAAATCCGTTTTTAGTTCTCGACCCTAAAAACGCAGAGTTTTAGCCTCGGGTTAAAAATGACAAGTGAATTGCCAATGTTATTTTTTCCAGAGGTAGAACTAACTCATCACAATGAGTTGTTCCGTCAAAGACAAAAAAGCGAAAAACCTCAAAGATGAGTAATCAGTTCATTCAGCAAACTATCTACCACACACGATGAATAAAGTGCTGCCTGCCTCTCCCACCTAAAGAAACAACATTTAGTCACACAGACACTCATGCAATGATGCATTTTGCTTATGAACGAACTGTGGTGTTGGAGATATTACTGGCTCTGTGTGGAACTGCAAAAAAACTTAAAGATCAAAACTGGGCGATAGCTGCACTTTATGTTCGAAGGTGTCAAAACACCCGGCAACAATGGGTCTGACTTGAATTGTGGAGCATAGTTTCATTGTTGTTTTTCTCTGTTTTTATTTTTTATTAAATGTAATTGAAATTTGTGGCATTTACTTTGTAAAAGTGATGATGAAAAGGGAATTATTTTTTATTTTTTTTTTCGATTTTCCCTCAAAAATATTCCCCACAGAGTTAAAAGTTTATCTAGGTATGCTCTAAATTTTTTTGCGTAGTTTTTTTTTTTGTTTTCATTGGAATTTCCTTTTTTGGCACGTTTCATAAAATATTTGAGTTTTAAACAATTTTTTTCAATTGATCAGCTCTTCTGCTGGTTGGTAGCTGTAATTGAAAAAATTGTTTTTTTTTTGTTATTTTTTCCCCGTCATTATTAATGACATTTGCAAATTCCTGTCACATATCGCCATATCTTGCAACGACATTTTGCTGATGTTTGTCAGTTTTATTTCGTTCACTTCTTCTTCTTCACACTCTCACATTTATCAATATTTGCTTGTACAGCATTTTAAATTGGTACAAAAACCGAACGCCGTAAATGAATTAAACTTTCAAGTCTTCAGAAAAAAAACAAAAAAAAATAATAATAAAAAATTTAAAAAAAATAATTCTTCTTCTTCAAAATAACGCATTCATTGGAGTTTATTTTGCAAAGCAATTTTTGTCGACCAAACACCTTTCGGTTTTTTGTGCGAAAACATTGGTAATTAAAAATTCTGCATTTGTCCATGGATAGTTGATAATGGCCAGGTCGGGTTGGTCGTTCGTTTTGTTGGTTGGTATAATACAATAACATTTCAAGTGGCACAATTTTTTTTATGTGAGCGAGTTTGGTTTATTAGCTTGTCATTCCGCCAGGCACATATCATCATCATCATTGCAAAGTCATCCATTGATAATCGCACACCACACGTTGAGGTGGATTAGTTCGTTATTGATTTTTTTCTAGCTTTAGTTCTGCTGCGTTTGAAATACAAACTTTGAATTATGCCATGAAAGAGAAAGGAATGCAAATCATTTTGTTGCTTCTTGGTATTGGATGGAGGCAAAAGAAAGTCATATTGACTTTCATAGAATTGATAAGCTCTTTCTTCGGCGTCCCCCGCCTCATCCTCCCACATTTGCTTAAGAACTATATTTGCATTGAGTTGGAGGGGGGAGTTTTGTGGTTTGCGTTTTTTTATTGATAGCTCTTTGGTCAGATCTTAGCAATAAAAAGTAAAAGTTTCAATGCCGATTGCTAATGCCTGTCGCGCGGAAGAATTGAATTGAAGTGGAAGGAAGAAAGAAAGTGAAAATGTCATTGAGATACGTGTTGAGAATAGTCAATATTCTGCCAAAAGAAATTTGAAAACAGAAAAAAAAACACAGAATCAAAAGTAGACATAAAATGGAGATTAAGAAAAGCATGTGGAACCCCCAAAAATGGCGGGGTTTAAAACAGTAAAAGTGGCCTTGGGTTCTACTGAGACGAACTAGATTAAATTTGATTTAATATTATTCATTTAATTTAATATTAATTTTATTCATTCGATATTAATTTTCATTAATTTCCCGCTGGAGCTTTTTAATTATTTTATTTTTTATTTTATTTTATTTTATTTTATTTTATTTTATTTTATTTTATTTTATTTTGTTTTATTTTGTTTTATTTTGTTTTATTTTATTTTATTTTATTTTATTTTATTTTATTTTATTTTATTTTATTTTATTTTATTTTATTTTATTTTATTTTATTTTATTTTATTTTGTTTTATTTTATTTTATTTTATTTTATTTAAAATATATTTTTAATCATACTTAAAAATTAACATAATTTTTTTTATAAGGAAAGTTCTCCAAATTTTAGTTCTAAACCCTTCAGACATATTTTCTTAAATGATTTTAACCCTCCTAGGGCTCACAATGAGTGGTCATTTTGGTCCCTTTCATAAAAAAAACACTTTTTATAATTTCACACACATTTCAAAACGGGGCAATATCTCCCACAATGCTTTGTTTTAGCGATCAAGTGTCAATGGAAGAAAATTTCTACACTAAATTTCACTATGGGTCTGCCACTAAAGGTAAGCTAAAAATCCACGCTATAGCCATGAAAGCCGAAGTTCCAATTTGGTTAAAAAATAAGATACAATAATTGCTCTAATGTTTCTTACAGTTAAGTGCAGAAATCTCCACCAAAACTTAACTTTAGGTGTATGATGTTAAAGGAAAAAATACTCTGCATCAAATTTCATACCAGATCTCTAAATAAATAACATGGATAGATCTAAGCCATATCCCCGAAATATCCATAACAATTCGGATAAATAACATTTTCTTAAGTTTAAATGCGATTTTCGTATATTTTTAAATTTTTGCCAATATCTACCACAACATTTCAATTTAGGATATTGGTGTTGAAGACAAAAATATTCTACATTGAATTTCACTATGAGTCACCAAACATACTAAAACTGTAAGTATAACAGATATAATAAAAGTAACAACAACAATGTGTGTATTTTAAGAAAAAGGAAAAAAATCACATATTTTAATTTTTTTGTGGGTAGGTTTATGAATTGAGTCAATATCTTTTTTAAAACTCAATTGTATGGACGAAGTGTTAATGGAAAAAAGTTTCCTCACAAAATTTCACTATAAGCCTCCGAATAAATACAAGCTGTAAGTCCAAGCTATAGCTATAGCGGGTGTTCTAATTTGGTAAAAATGAGAATATATTTGATTTTCGGTTTCTTACAATTAAGTGCAAAAATCTCCACCAAAACTTAACTTAAGGTGGATTAAGTGAAAAATACTCTGCATCAAATTTCACTATGGGTCCTCAAACAAATGACATTGGTATATCCAAGAGATATCCCCGAAATGCCTATAACAATCTGATATATGCCGTATTTATTAAGATTTTAATATTATTTTTCTTATATTTTCCAACTATGGCCATTATCTACCACAAAATCTAATTCTAGAAGGTTGGCATTAAAGAAAAATATATTCTACACCGAATTTTAATATAGGTCACCTCACACACTAAAGCTGTAGATATAACAGGTACCTTAAGAATATCGGGAATAGGATGATTTTTTTTAAAGAGGGGAAATAATAAAACAACTTTTTTCGTCAATTTATGATTTGAATCAATAACTTCCACAAACTTGGTTCTAGGCATAAAGAGTCAATGGAAGAAACATTCTACAGCAAATTTCGCTATGGGTCTCCGAACAAATGTAAGCTGTAAGTCCACGCTATAGCCATGAAAGCTGGTGTTCCAATTTGGTTACAAAAATAAGAGAAAATAATTGCTTTTATGTTTCTTACAGTTAAGTGCAAAAATCTCCACCAAAACTTAACTTTAGGTGGATTACGTTACATCAAATCAAATTTCACTATGGGTCCTCAAACAAATGACATGGGTATATCCAAGAGATATACCCGAAATGGCTATAACAAACGGATATACATATGCCGTATTTATTAAGATTTTAATATTAGTTTTCTTATATTTTCCAATATTGGCCGTTATCTACCACAAAATGTCATTTTAGAAGGTTGGAATTAAAGACAAATATAATCTACTCCGAATTTTAATATAGGTCAGCTCACAAACTTAAGCTGTAGATATAACAGATACCTTAAATATATCGGGAGCAGAATGTTTTTTTTTAAAGAGGGGAAAATAATAAAACTAATTTTTTTGGTCAATTTATGATTTGAATCAATAACTCCCACAAAACTTGGTTCTAGGCATAAAGTGTCAATGGAAGAAACATTCTACAGCAAATTTCACTATGGGTCTCCGAACAAATGCAAGCAGTAAGTCTAAACTATAGCCATGAAAGTGGGTATTCAATTTTAATTAAAGAAATTAACTGAAAATAATCAAATTTTCACTTCTTTCAGTTTAGGGCAAAAATCTCCACAATTCTTTAACTTTAGGTGAATCATGTTAAAGGAAAAAATATTCTCCATCAAATTTCATAATAGGTCTTCAAAAAAATGACATGAGTAGATCTAATCCATATCCCCGAAATATCCATAACAAATCGGATAAATCACATTTTTTAAGTTTAATTCGATTTTTCGTATATTTTTCAATGTTGGCCATTATCTACCGAAAAATCTCAATTTAGGAGATTGGTGTTAAAGGCAAAATTATTCAAGACTGAATTTCACTATGGGTCGCCTAACAAACTAAAGCTGTAAATGGTACAGATACAATAAAAATAAGAAGAACAATGTGGATATTTTAAGAAAAAGGAAAAAAATCACATATTTCCATTGTTTTGGTAAGTTTATGAATTGAGCCAATATCTTTTACAAAACTCAGTTGTAGGGACAAAGTGTTAATGGAAAAAAGTTTCTTCACAAAATTTCACTATAAGTTTTCGAATAAACCCAAGCTGTAAATCCATCATATAGCCATGAAATCGGGTGTTCCAATTTGCTTATAAAAATAAGAACAAATGTTTTTCTTTTGTAATTTTTCAGTTTAAGGCAAAAATCTCTACGAAAACTTAACTTTAGGTGAATGGTGTTAAAGGAAAAAATATTCTCCATCAAATTTCAAATTAGGTCTTAAAAAATGACATGGGTAGATCTAAGTCATATCCCCGGAAAAATATATAAAAATTCCGGTAAATAATTGTTTTTAAGTTTAGATGCAATTTTTCGTGTATTTTGCCAATGTTGGCCATTATCAACCACAACATTTCATTTTAGCAGGTTGGTGTTAAAGGCAGAAATATTCTACACTGAATTTCACTGTGGGTCACTTAAAAATAAAGCTGTAAATCGTACAAATATAATAAAAATAACAACAACAATGTGGGTATTTTAAGAAAAAGGAAAAAATCACATATTTCCAATGTTTTGGTATGTTTATGAATTGAGTCAATATCTTTTACAAAACTCAGTTGTAGGGACAAAGTGTTAATGGAAAAAAGTTTCTTCACCAAATTTCACAATAAGTCCCCGAATAAATGCAATGTGTAAGTCCAAGATATAGCCATGAAAGCGGGGGTTCCAATTTGCTTATAAAAATAAGAGAAAATATTTCTCTTTTGGAATTTTTTAGTTTAAGGCAAAAATCTCCACCAAAACTTAACTTTAGGTGAATGGTGTTAAAGGAAAAAATATTCTCCATCAAATTTCATAGCAGGTCTTCAAAAAAATTACATGGGTAGATCTAAGCCATATCCCCGAAATATCCGTAACAATTCGGATAAAAAACATTTTTCTAAGTTAAAATGCGATTTTTCGAGTATTTTTCAATATTGGGCATTATCTACCACAACAGCTCAATCTAGGAGGTTGGCGTTAAAGGCAAACATATTCTACACTGAATTTCACTATGGGTCACCGAACGAACTAAAGTTGTAGATATATCAGACATTTTAAAAATATCAACAACAAAATGAGTATTTTACCAAGAGAGGGGTTTTTACTTTCTTCTAACTTTACACCAATAACGCCCTCTATACTTCATATTTGGAAAGTGATGTCAATGGGAAAATTATTCCGCATTAAATTTCACTATAAGTCACCGGTAACATGAAACCGGTAGATATAATATATACCAATAAAATATCAGTTCCTAATTGGGCTATATTAAAATAAGGTATTATTAATTTTTAACTATTTCCGACTTAGTGCCAATAGCTCCCTCTATACTTCACTTTAGAAGGTTTATGTCAAAGGAAAAATTATTCTACATCAAGTTTCACTATAAGTCACCGAACAAACAAAATTCCTAAATCCAACCAATATCAATGAAATCTGCGTTCCAATGTGGGCATATAGAAAATAAAAACAATCGTATCGTCCTTTTCAAAAGTTACACCAATTATGCCCTCTATACTTCGATTTCGGGCATGGTGTCAAAGGGGAAATTACTCCTCACCAAATTTCACTATAACCTACTGAGGATATGAAATCTGTATATGTAATATATACCAAGAAAATATCTCTTCAGTAATTTTAGTATATAAAAATGATTTTTATTATTTGTTTCAGCTATTTCTGACTTAATGCCAATAGCTCCCTCTATACTTCGCGTTAGAAGCTTTATGTCAAGGGAAAAGTTATTCTACATCAAAGTTCACTATAAGTCACCGAACAAACAAAATTCCTAAATCCAACCGATATCAATGAAATCTGCTCCACAATGTGGCCATATAGAAACTAAAAAATTCGTATCTTCTTTTCAAAATTTACACCAATTATGCCCTCTATACTTCGGATTTGGGGTATGGTGTCAAAGGGGAAATTACTCCTCACCAAATTTCACCATAACTTACCGAGGATATGAAATCTTTATATGTAATATATACCCAGAAAATATCTCTTCAGTAATTTGAGTATATAAAAATGATTTTTATTATTTGTTAGAGCTATTTCTGGCGTAATGCCAATATTTCCCCCTATACTTCACTTTAGAAGGTTTGCATCAATGGAAAATATATTCTTCATAAAAATTCACTATAGGTTACCGAAAAAAAAATTTCTAAATCCAACTGATATCAACGAAATCTGTGTTCCAATTTGGACATATAAAAAAGAAAATAAGGTATTATTATTATTTTTTGTTTTTTTCTGACTTAGTGCCAATAGCTCCCTCTATACTAATCTCTAGAAGGTTTATGTCAAGGGAAAAATTATTCTACATAAAATTTCACTATAAGTCACCGAACAAATGAAATTCCTAAATCCAACCGATATCAATGAAATTTGTGTTTGAATTTCGTATGTAAAAACGAAAAAATCTTTCCTACTTTTCAAAATTTACAAAATTTGTATAGGAAAAGTCATCTCCGGTGAATTTTTGTATAGAAAAAGTCATCACCGGTGAACTTTTCTATAGGAAAAGTCATCTTCGGTGAACTTTTGCCCCTCTATACTTCGGATTTGGGTCATGGTATCAAAGGGAAAATTATTCACCATTGAATTTGACTATAGATCTTCGTAGCCAAGAAATCTATGGATATTGGATGCCAATAAAATATCTGTCCCAATTTGGTTATATTAAAATATTTGTTTTTATTAAATTTTTGAGTTGTTTCCGATTTGGTAACGATATCTTTCCCTTGACTTCACTTTAGAAGGTTTGTGTTAAGGGAAAAATTATTCTACATCAAATTTTCTTATAAGTAGTAGAATATATCCAATCAATCTATATAATATTTAACGAAGAAATATGATTACTATTTTGGTCATATTACAAACAAATTGTTTTTTTTGCATACTTTTGTAACACTTTTTTAAATTACACCTATATCTCCCTCTATACCTCATGCTAAGGAGTTAATGTTAAAGAGAAAAAAATTCTATATCAAATTTCACTATGGGTCTTCGAAGACACGAAATCTATAGGTATAATTTATACATATAAAATGTCTGTCCCAATTTGAGTAAATTTAAATATTTGTTTTATTTAAAGTTTTGAATTTGTTTCCGACCACGTGTCATTATCGCCCTCTACACTTCGTTTTAAAAGGTTTGTGTTAAAGGACAAATTATTTTTCATCAAATTTCAGTTCAAGTCGCTATATAACTCAATCTATCGTATTTATTGGAGAAATATGAGTACCAAATTGGTTATATGTAGAAATAAATTATTTTTTCCTCTCATTTTTGTTAATTTTTCGTATTGTGCCTAGATTTACCCCTATACTTCATTATAGGGAGTTAGTGTCAAAGAGGAAAACATTCAATGCCAAATTTCACTATGGGTCTTCAAAGACATGAAACCTGTAGATATAATTTATATCTATAAAACAGCTGTCCCAATTTGAGTAAATTTAAATATTTGTTTTATTTAAATTTTTGAATTTGTTTCCGACCACGTGACATTATCGCCCTCTATACTTCGTTTTAGAAGGTTTGTGTTAAAGGACAAATTATTTTACATCAAATTTCAGTTCAAGTCGCTATATAACTCAATCTATCGTATTTATTGGAGAAATATGAGTACAAAATTGGGTATATACAGAAATAAATTATTTTTTCCTCTCATTTTTGTTAATTTTTCGTATTGTGCCTAGATTTACCCCTATACTTCATTATAGGGAGTTAGTGTCAAAGAGGAAAACATTCAATGCGAAGTTTCACTATGGGTCTTCAAAGACATGAAACCTGTAGATATAATTTATACCTATAAAATAGCTGTCCCAATTTGAGTAAATTTAAATATTTGTTTTATTTAAATTTTTGAATTTTTTCCCACCACGTGTCATTATCGCCCTCTACACTTCATTCTAGAAGGTGTGTGTCAAGGTAAAAAATATTCTACATGAAATTTCAGTTCAAGTCGCTGAATACACCAAATCGGTATATATAGTATTTATCCAAGAAATATAAGTACAAATTTAGCCATATAGAAAAATAAATTTTATTTTTTCTTACATAATTTTTGTACATTTTCGTATTTATGCCAATATCGCCCTCTATATTTCATGTTAGGTAGTTGGTGTCAAAGAAGAAAAAATTCTATACCAAATTTCACTATGGGCCTTTTAAGACAAGAGTCGGGTAGCTATAATTTATACCGATAAAATAGCTGTCCCAATATGGGTAAATTTTAATATTTGGTTTTTGAAATTTTCGACTTTGTTTCTGATTTAGTGCCAATATCGCCCTCTATATCTCATTTTAGAAGGTTTGTGTCAAGGAAAAATTTGTTCTTCATCAAATTTCACTATAATTCTATGAATGCGTGGAATTTTTATATATAGTATTTATCGCAGAAATATGAGTATACTTGGGAAAATATAAAAAAAACTGTGCAAAAAATACAATATAATTTTAGCTTCCCCAATTTGAAGTCACGTTTCTTGGATAAAAATATATATACATATTTGGTGTGTTCGGCGGCTTATAGTGAAATTTGATGTTGAATATTTTCTCCATTGACACGAACCTTCCACAATGAAGTACAGAGGGAGCTATGGCTTCCAAATGGAATATGACTCGAAATACAATATAATTTTAGCATTCCAAATTTGAAGTCACGTTTCTGGGATAAATAATATATATATATACAAATTTGCTGTGTTCAGCGACCTATGGTGAAATTTGATGTTGAATATTTTCTCCCTTGACAAGAACCTTCCACTATGAAGTATAGAGGGAGCTATTGCTTCCAATTGGAAAACAACTTGAAATTTTAATAAAAACAAATATTTTAATGTAACAAAATTGGAATAGATATTTTATTGGTATAAATTATATATACAGCTTGCTTGGCTTCGAAGACCTGTGGAAAATTAGATATAGAATATTTTCCTCTTTGACACCATCTCCCCAGATTGAAGTATAGAGGGAGTTATGGCCATAATTCGGAAACTGAAAATTATTTTTTTTTCTTCTTCACATTTTTTGTTGTATTCTCCTGTACCTCCCTATTATGTGCTATTAATAAATTCCAATATATACCTCAACAGCTTCCGTACATTTTTTATTACAAATTTTGAAAATTAAACACCATAATTTTTTTTTCATAATTTCCTATAATTTTTTCCTACTT
Source organism: Musca autumnalis (assembly GCF_047663935.1). Taxonomy (NCBI): domain Eukaryota; kingdom Metazoa; phylum Arthropoda; class Insecta; order Diptera; family Muscidae; genus Musca; species Musca autumnalis. The sequence goes on from NW_027411977.1 coordinate 230,527,056, forward strand.
GCAAAACTGTAATAAATAGCCGTTTTCACGCAAAGAAAATATAAACAGTGTTTTTTAATTTTTCTACACCTCTTTTTCCGGCCCCAAGTAGACGTAAGCAGAAGAAGAAAAAACTGAAACAAAAACAAACATTAGGTAATCATTAATATTTTGTGATTCCTTTTCCTTAAGTGGTTGGCTGCTTGAAATGTAAATTTTTTTAAAGTTTTTTGTAACATTTTTTTGGTTTTGTTTTATTTTGTATGGCAGTTATTATGTAGTAGGTTTTTTTTCGGATGTACTCTCCTTCTTTCAACGTTACGGCTGAGTAACTACAATGTTGCACATGCGACCACTTAAAAGTTTCAAGCATAATAATAATAATGTGGTGAAGAGGAGATGAGATGGATGAGGTAGACGAGACTGATGACTGTCGATTGAATTTTATATTCAAGACACAAACATCAGCTTATGGAGGAGTAGAACAAGGGTCTTGGCGGGATGGGGGAAGCCTACTTCTTGATTTGTTAAAGTAGCTACCGAAATCGAAATAAATATAGACACCAACCAGTACAAAGCAATGCCCCACAATCCAACAATCACATTCCTTTTTTCCTCCTGTTGCATTTCAACTCCCTCCTTGTATTTCGTCACTACTTCTTCTCCATTATTCTTTATACATTTCACAAAAATTGACCACAAAACGAAAACGTTTGTTCAGAAGTGTTAATAGTGAAAATTTTGTAGATCTGCCTTTTGCTTTGGTGGAGTTCGGTTCATCATCACCATGGCAAGGCAAAACAATGTGATTTTTTATTATTTTGTTTGCAGTTTTGCCTCCAACACCAACCAACCAACAAACAAAACTATCTTGTGGCTCCTCGGATTCATTTTGAATTCTTTTTTTTTTTGTTGGTTTCTTTGTTTTTCATTGAAATGCATTCTCAGATTGAGTTTCTTCTTCTGCAAAACAGCGAAGAAGAAACCGAAACTAAACACTTGTATTTCCAATGGTTTATGATGTGTTTTTCGGTTTGTTCGCTGCTGCCTTGTTCTTATATTTTATTTCTTTATTTTTTTTCCATACGTCTTGTTGTATGTATTTTGTTTAGTCTGAGAATTTTGAATGAATTTTTTTTTCAGTTCTGCCCTGCCATCATGGGTTTTGGTTTTCATTGGGCTATGATGATGGTTGTAGTTAATAAGTTCTTCACATATGTATAATATACATATGTGTGTCTGTCTGTCTTCACGTGTATAAACAAAACGTTCACATTCCTGAGAATCTGCACAACACAATTCCAATTCCACCAAGACTGACGACTCCACATTTCATTCGCAAGCTGAAATGAACTGAACTGCATAAACTCTGCTAGTTAGTCAGTCGCCCGCCCTCACCTCACCGTTCGTGATCTGTAAATGCTTTACAAACTGAAAATTCTACACCACCTCCATTACCACCGCGTAACCATCTCTAGCACCACCATCTATGTATAGCATTGACTTGGAGAACGTAATGTTTTACATATGGGTTTTATGTTCTGCTCTTCTTTTCCGGACAGGCCGGAACAAAGAAAGACAATGTGATCTTTTGGCTTCTGTCGTGAAATAAGTTGGCAAAAGCAACAACAACAGCAACAACAAAAAATTAAGTCGAGATAACGAGAAAAAAATTTCCACGAGAAAATGTAAATTTAGACCTTGTCCGCCGTATGGTCCTTGAAAATAGTTCACGATCTTGGTTTGAGCAAAAAACAGAGTGAGACCTAAGGTTAGCTATTAACATAAATTGTGAATTTTTAAATTTAGAGGAATGGAAAAAATGGAACCAAGCCTAAATTTAACAAGCCATTTTGGAGCTATCTACTAAATAAATTTAATAAAAATTAAAATTTTATTTTACCTAAATTGGGACAGATATTTTATAGGTATAAATTATAGTTACACAATTCTTATCTTCAAAGACCCATAGTGAAATTCGATACAGAATTGTTTCTCCTTTGACACCAACTCCCTTACATGAAATATAGAGGGCGATATTGGCATAAAACCGAAAATGTACAACAATTATGTAAGAAAAAAGAAAAATTATTTTTATATATGGCGAAATTTGTACATATATTTCTCGGATAAATACTATATATACCGATTTGGTGTATTCAGCGACTTGAACTTAAATTTGATATAGAATAATGTTTACCTTGACACAAACCTGCTAATATGAAGTATAGAGGGCGATAATGACACGAAGTCAGAAACAAATTCGAAAATTTAAATAAAACAAATATTTAAATTTACTCAAATTGGGACAGCTATTTATAGGTATAAATTATATCTACAGGTTTCTTGCCTTCAAAGACCTATAGTGGAATTGGTATAGAATTTTTTCTTCTTTGACAACAACTCCCTTACATGAAATACAAAGGGCGTTATAGGCATAAATCCGAAAATGACCAACAATTAGGTAAGCAAAAAATGAAATTTATTTTTATATACTACCAAGTTTGCACTCATATTTCTTGGATAAATACTATATATACCGATTTGGTATATTCAGCGACATGAACCCAAATTTGATGTAGAATAATTTTTCCCTTGACACAAACCTTCTAAAATGAAGTATAGAGGGCGATAATGAACGAAGTCAGAAACAAATTCGAAATTTTAAATAAAACAAATATTTTAATTTACTCAAATCGGGACAGTTATTTTATAGGTATAAATTATATCTACAGGTTTCTTGTCTTCGAAGACCCATAGTAAAATTTTGTGTAGAATGTTTTCCTCTTTGGCACCAACTCCCTAGAATGAAGTTTAGGGTGAAATCTAGGCAAAATACGAAAAATGCACAAAAATGAGAGAAAAAAATATTTATTTCTATATTGTCAAACTTTGTACTCATATTTCTCCTATAAATACGATATATACCGATTTGGTGTATTCAGGGACTTGAACTGAAATTGTAGGGAGAATAGTTTTTCCCTTGACACAAACCCTCTAAAACGAAGTATAGAGGGCGATAATGACACAAAGTCAGAAACAAATTCGAAAATTTAAATAAAACAAATATTTCAATTTACTCAAATTGAGACAGCTGTTTTATAGGTATAAATTATATCTACACGTTTCTTGTCTTCGAAGACACATAGTGAAACTTGGTATAGAATTTTTTCTTCTTTGATACCAACTCCCTTACATGAAATATAGAGGGCGATATAGGCATAAATCCGAAAATGTACAAAAATTATGTAAGAAAAAAATAAAATTTATTTTTATATATGGCGAAATTTGTGCTTATATTTCTCGGATAAATACTATATATACCGATTTGGTGTATTCAGCGACTTGAACAGAAATTTGATGTAGAATAATTTTTCCCTTGACACAAACCTTCTAAAATGAAGTATAGAGGGTGATAATGACACAAAGTCAGAAACAAATTCGAAAATTTAAATAAAACAAATATTTTAATTTACTCAAATTGAGACAGCTATTTTATAGGTATAAATTATATCTACAGGTTTCTTGTCTTCGAAGACCCATAGTGAAATTTTGTGTAGAATGTTTTATTCTTCGACACCACCTCTCTCGAATGAAGTATGGGGGGAAATCTAGGCCCAATACGAAACATCCACAAAAGTGAGAGAAAAAATAATTTTTTCTATATATACCCAATTTTGTACTCATATTTCTCCTATAAATACGATATATACCGAATTGAGTTATTTAGCGACTTTAACTGAAATTGTATGTAGAATAGTTTTTCCGTTGACACAAACCCTCTAAAATTAAGTATAGAGGGTGATGTCGGCAACCATCAGGAACAACACAACAATTTAAAAAAGCCAACTATTGTAACTTACTCAATTTGGGACAGATTTTTTATGGTTATAAATTATATCTACAGATATCTTGTCTTCAAAGACATATAGTGAAATTTGGTATAAAATGTTTTCCTCTTTGCAATCAGCTACCTAAAGTGAAGTATAGGGGTAGATATAGGTATAATACGAAAAATATCCAAAATAAAGAAATACATTTTATTTTATATAAGCCCAAATGTGTACTCATATATCTCCGATAAATACTATATACACTTGGTTGGGTTGTTCAGCGACTTAAAGGTTATTTGAATTTGATGTAGAATATTTTTTTTCTTTTGACACAATCCGTATAGACTGAAGTATAGAGGGCGAGGAGTAGGAACCAAATAAAAAATTAATAAAAAAGACAAATATTTTAATACAACCAATTTGGGACAGATATTTTAGTGGTATACATTATTTTTGCAGATTTCTTGTCTTCGAAGGCCCACAGTGAAATTTGGTATAGAATTTTTTCTTCCTTGACACCATCTGTCTAGGATGAAGTATAGGGGGAAATATAGCTATAATTTCGAAAGTGTAAAAAAATTATGCATGAAAAAAATAATAAAATTTATTTTTTTGATATGTCCAAATATTTTGCATATATTCCCGATAAACACTATATATACAGATTAGGTATATTCAGCGACTTATAGTTAAATTTTATGTAGAAAAAATTTCCCTTGACACAAACCACCTAAAATGGAGTATAGAGGGCGATAGTGGTACTTAACCGGAAAGAACTAGAAAATGTAAAAAAACAAATATTTTGATCTACACAAATTGGGACGGGTATTTTGGGGATATACATTATATTTACAGAGTTCATGTCTTCGGTGACCTATAGCCAAATTTTGTGTAGAATGTTTTTCACTTTGACATCAACTCTCTAGAATGAAATATAGAGGGAGATATTGACATAAAACGGAAAAAGTACAAAAACTATAGAAAAAATAAAATTTATATTTTTTTATGTACCCACATTTGTACTCGTATTTTTCCGATATATATTATATATACAGATTTGATACGGTCATCGAATTTCACTAGAATTTGCTGTAGAATATTTTTTCCATTGACTGTAACCATTTAAAGTGAAATATAGGGGGAGGTATTGGCAATAACACGGAAATAGCTCAACAAATAATAAAAACACATTATCAAATGTACACATTGGGACAGATATTATAAAGCTATACATTATACCTACAGTTATTATTCCCTCGGTGACCTATAGTGAAATTCTATGCTGAATAATTTTCCCATTGACACCGTCTACCAAATATGAAGTATAGATGGCGTTATTGGTGTAAATTTAAAAAAGAGATAAGAAATTATTTCTTTTCTATATACCCATCTTGGAACACAGATTTCATTGATATCGATTGGAGTTAGACATTTTGTTTGTTAGAGGACCTACAGTGAAATTTGATGAAGAATAATTTTTCCTTTAACACTTTAGCTATAGCAATAAGCACTCTATGAGATATTGGCACAGTTTAGAAAATATCCAAAGGAAACAAATAAAAGGAACAAAAATAAAATGTATTTTTATATACCCAAGTTGGAGGTCATATTTCTCCGATAAATACTATATTGGCAGCTTTGGTGTGCTCATCGACTTATTTGGAAATTCGATGTTGAATATTTTTTTCATTGACAGTAACCATTTAAAGTGAAATATAGGGGGAGATATTGGCAATAACACGGAAAAAGCTCAACAAATAATAAAAACACATTTTCAAATGTACAAATTGGGACAGATATTTTAGAGCTATACATTATACCTGCAGTCATCATTCCCTCGGTGACCTATAGTGAAATTTTATACTGAATAATTTTCCCATTGACACCGCCTTCCAAATATGAAGTATAGATGGCGTTATTGGTGTAAATTTAGAAAAAGAGGTAAGAAATTATTTGTTTTTTATACACGCAACTTGGAACACAGAGTTCATTGATATCGGTTGGAGTTAGAAGTTTTATTTGTTAGGTGACTTTGATGTGCCCATCGACTTATTTGGAAAATTGATGATTGAATATTTTTTCCATTGTCTGCAACCATTTAAAGTGAAATATAGGGAGAGATATTGGCAATAATTCGGAAATGGCTCAACAAATAATAAAAACACATTTTCAAATGTACAAATTGGGACAGATATTATAGAGCTATACACTATACCTACAGTTATCATTCCCTCGGTGACCTATAGTGAAATTTTATGCTGAATAATTTTCCCATTGACACCGCCTTCCAAGTATGAAGTATAGATGGCGTTATTGGTTTAAATTTTGAAAAAGAGGCAAGAAATTATTTATTTTCCATATACCCAATTTGGAACACAGATTTCATTGATATCGGTTGGAGTTAGAAATTTTATTTGTTAGATGACTTTGATGTGCCCTTCGACTTATTTGGAAATTTAATGTTGAATATTTTTTCCATTGACAGCAGCCATTTAAAGTGAAATATAGGGGGAGATATTGGCAATGATACGGAAATGGCTCAACAAATAATAAAAACCCTTTTTCAAATGTACAAATTGGGACAGATATTATAGAGCTATACACTATACCTACAGTTATCATTCCCTCGGTGACCTACAGTAAAATTCTATGCTGAATAATTTTCCCATTGACACCACCTATCAAATATGAAGTATAGATGGCGTTATTGGTGTAAGTTTAGAAAAAGAGATAAGAAATTATTTCTTTTCCATATACCCAAATTGGAACACAGATTTCATTGATATCGGTTGGAGTTAGAAATTTTATTTGTTAAGACACCTACAGTGAAATTTGATGAAAAATATTTTTTCCCTTAACACTTCAGCTATATCAATAAGCACTCGATGAGATATTGACACATTTTGGAAAATACACAAAAGAAATAAATAAAATATTGTTTCTTTTTATGTAACCAAATTGTTGCTGATAATTTTAGGATATGCATTATATCTATGGACTATATTCCTTCGAAGACCTATAATGGAATTCAATGCAAAATATTTTCGCCTTTAACACCAACCACCGAAAATAAACTGTTCCGGCAGAGTTTGAGCCAAATTGAAAGAGGTACACAAAATTATCACTAAAATTCAAGCACGCATTAAGAGACCTCTCGGCACATGGCTAAAAAAGTTATGGCCTCAACAGACTTTTAAAATTTATGTTAAAAAAAATCAAAGACTGTTCCACAAATGTTTTAAAATTCCACGTTGCCTCTAGAGACCTCCGAAAAAAATTGAAAAAAAAAATGCAAAATACATAAATATGGAAAAATAAAAATGTTAATTTTTGATATATTTTATTTAATATGTGGATAATATTAAAAATTGACAGTACACTTAAGTGGTTTACACAAAAAATAAAAGCTCAGTTAGAGGAGTATTCAATTTTGAATATGGCTTCGAGAGATCAATTCGTAGGCACTTTCAGAACAGACATAAAGGAACTCTTTGATGTGGAAAATAATATGGAAAAGCTGGAGTATTTTTTTTCTTTTTTCAAAATGGATATAAACTAAAGAATCACCTGCACACATGAGCACTATTTGTAGGAAATGAAAGCTCCCATATTAGTGAACTAAGTCCTGAATATCACTTTAAAAGATCAATTCGTTTGTACTTTTAAATAAGACACCAAATGTGACATTAATGTGGCAAATGCTAATAAATATTTATTTTGCAATGCATTGTTTAAATTATATTTAAAATAATGAATCGGCTGCACACTTGAGTGACCTGAGTGGAAAATGAAAGTCCAGCTCTTAACCAAGCCCTGAACATGGCTTCAAAAGATCAATTGGTATGAACTTTTAAGCCAGCCTCAAAAATAATGATTAAAGTGAAAAAATTGAAAATTGAGATATTTATTTTTGGATATATAATTTAAACTATGTTTAAAATAATGAATCGGCTGCACACTTGAGTGACCTTAGTGGCAAATGTAAGCTCACATATCCCGAAAGTAAGATCTGAATATGGTTTTAAAAGAAAGAAAGAAAAAAGTAAAAATTCACATTTTTGACACTATATTCCTTGGCACGATAATAATTTAAAAAATCGGCTGCACACATGAGTGACCTAAGAAGGAAATTAAAGCTCACATATCACTTAACCAAATCCTGAATATGACTTCAAAACATCAATTCGTATGCACTTTCAGGACAGCCTCAAAGAAATGATTAAAGTGCAAAAATTTAAATATTTATTTTTGGATATATAATTTGAACTGTGTTTAAAATAAAGAATCGGCTGCACACCAGAGTGACCTTAGAGGCAAATGTAAGCTCACATATTCCGAAACTAAGATCTGAATATGGTTTTGAAAGATCAATTCATATGCACTTTCAGAACAGTCACAAAAATAATGATTAAGGTAAAAAAATGAAAATTCACATTTTTGACACTATATTCTTTAGGGCGAAAATAATTTGACAATTTGGCTGCACACATGAGTGACCTGGGAGGGAAATGAAAGCTCACATATCCCTAAAATAAAATCTCAGTTTGTCTTGAAAAGATCAATTCGTTTAAACTTTTAAGCCAGCCTCAAAAATAATGATTAAATTGAAAAAAAAAATCATATTTTTGACACTATATAATTTGGGAAGAGAATAATTTGAAAAATTGGCTGCACACATGAGTGGCCTAAGAAGAAAATTAAAGGTCACATACCATTTAACCGAACCCATAATATGGCTTCAAAAGATCAATTCGAATGCACTTTCAGGACAGCCTCAAAGAATTGATTAAAGTGCAAAAATTGAATTATTTATTTTTTAGATATATAATTTGAACTATGTTTAAAATAAAGAATCGGCTGCACACCTGAGTGACCTTAGTGGCAAATGTAAGCTCACATATTCCAAAATTAAGATCTGAATATGGTTTTTAAGGATCAATTCATATGCACTTTCAGGACAGCCACATAAATAATGATTAATGTAAAAAAATGAAAATTCACATTTTTTGACACTATATTCTTTAGGGCGAGAATAATTTGACAATTTGGCTGCACACATGAGTGACCTGGAAGGGGAAAAGAAAGCTCACATATCCCTAAAATAAAATCTTAGCTTGGCTTGAAAAGACCAATTCGTTTAAACTTTTAAGCCAGCATCAAAAATAATGATTAAATTAAAAAAAAAAAATCACATTTTTGACACTATATAATTTGGGAAGAGAATCATTTGAAAAATCGGCTGCACACATGAGTGACCTAAAGAGAAAATTAAAGCTCACATATCACTTAACCAAGTCCTGAATATGGCTTCAAAAGATCAATTTGTATGCACTTTCAGGACTGCCTCAAAAAAAAAAAATAATTAAATTGAAAAATAAAATAAAATGAAAATTCACATTTTTGACACTACGTTATTTGGGAAGAGAATAATTTGAAAAATTGGCTGCACACTTGCGTAATATAATAAAGGTTTGAAAGCTTGCATATCACTTAACCAAACCCTGAATATGGGTTCAGAAGATCAATTCGTATGCACTTTCGGGAAAGCTTCAAAAATAAAGATTAAAGCGAAAAATATGAAAATTCAAATTTCGACACTATATTCCTTGGGACGATTGTAATTTGAAAAGTCGGCTGCACACTTGAGTGACCTGAGTAGGAAATGAGAGCTCACGTACCACTTAAATAAACGCTGGATATGGTTTTAAAAGATCAATTCGTATGCACCTTCAGGACAGCCTCAAAAATAATTATTAAATTGAAAAAAAACATGAAAATTCACATTTTTGACACTATATTATTTGAGAAGAGAATAATTTGAAAAATCGGCTGCACACTTGGGCAATATAAATAAAATTTTAAAGCCTGCATATCACTTAACTAAACCCTGTATATGACTTCAAAAGATCAATTCGAATGCACTTTCAAGACAGCCTCAAAAAATAATGATTAAAGTTAAGAAATAAAAATTCACTTTTCGACACTATATTCCTTGGGAAGAGAATAATTTGAAAAATCAGCTGCACACTTGAGTGACCCGAATAGAAAATGAAAGCTCACATACCAAATAACCGAACCCTGAGTATGACTCCAAAAGATCAATTCGTATGCACTTTTAATACAGCCTCAAAAATAATTATTAAAATGAAAAAAAAAAAATGTATATTCACATTTTGACACTATGTTATTTGGGAAGAGAATAATTTGAAAAATTGGCTGCACACTTGGGTAATATAAATAAGATTTTAAAGCCTGCATATCACTTAACCAAACCCTGAATATGGCTTCAAAAGATCAATTCGTATGCACTTTCAGGACAGCCTCAAAAATTATTAATTATTATAAAAATTCACATTTTTGCATTATATTTCATAAAGTGGAAGTATTGTGAACAATCTGCTGCACACATGGGTTATATTGTCAAGAACTATAAGTTGACATGACAGTGAAACAAAAATAAAATTCATTATTTCAATATCAATTCCTATAGGCTTTTAAAACCCAACACAAAAATCCCCTGTAACCTTGAAGTTTTACAAATAATCTTTTACATTTTTTTGTAAATTATCTGGTAAATTTTTGTTAACCAGGTTCCATTTTCTCCCACTCTTTTGCTTTTTTTCATCATCATTTTCGTTATAACATCAGAATTTATTTTTAAAACCGTTCACCTTTATTTCAAAATCAACACAATGAACCTGACTTATCTTTTCAAAATCAGCAAAGAATTTCTCTTTTTTTTCTTTAATGTTTTTCAAATTGATTTCTTTGTTATTGGCTTTCTTTCTATGCCTTATTAGTTGCCGCTTATCTTTTGATAAATATTAAAAAACAACAACAACAAAACAAATAAACAAAATCATTAATTGAATATTTATGACTTTACCTTTTGATTTAAATATTTGCAAAAATTAATCCACATCAAGCAAGGTAATAACAAATAAGCAGGAGGTCGGAGGTAACACAATCGAAACGAAGTTGAACACAATTAGCTGCTGAAACGTTGCGGTATATAAATCAAATGGGGAAAAAATTTCACTTTTCTTTCTCCGGTTTATATTTTTTATAATTTTGAGATAATTTTTTGCACACTTTTGAGAAATTTAAGCCGCGCATAAACTTTTTTTTTAAATTAAAAACAATTTAGTTAACTGTCACTTTTTGTCCAAGGTTGATTAATTTCTTTCTTCGTTGAAGGGGGTTTTGAACTTTTTTCTTTTGTTTGTGCAAAAATTTCAAAAAATTTGCATAATTTTTGTTTGACCTGCGATGTAACAGCTAACTGTATTTTATTAAGTAATTTTTTGTTTTGTTTTAAGCCATATGGTTGGTTAAATGTGCAATAAATCTATTTTATGGCTTTAACCACAAACAACATTTGTTTATTTTTTATAATTCAATATTTTTTTTGGTTTAGTGTTGCATTCTAAAATTAGCACTTTTTTATAATTTTTGCAAATTATATTTTTTTTCTTAACAGTTTGCATTTACAAGAAGAAGGTTCGTAATCTTCTTTTTTATTTTCGATTTTTTTTTTCAATATTTTTCTTTACATCATTTGTAAGTAAAACGCTTCTGCGGTCCCACACAACCTTACCGAGCGATCACTAAACTAAGACTGAATGGTGTGCTGGCGGTTGGCTGGTGTTGTGCATGGATGGATGGATGGTCGCATTGATCAATACCACAGTGTGTCGTGTGCGAATGAGGAGTTGAGTGACTGGCTGGCTGGCCTGGCCAGAGGCAGGCAGCAAGCATGTTGTGTGTGTGTTGTTTGTACAAAATAAGTGCAGAATTTCGATACAGGTTTTTCCTATGTTTTGCCTTAAACGTTTTGGAATTGGAGTAATTGGCCAAATGAGACTGACTCTCCCTCTCTCCCATTAACTTGGCTTGTTAACTGTTTTATCTCAATTTGTTTAGGTGAGAGATGGTGGGAGCGGTGGTTTCTTTGCCTCTGAGAGTCAGCGCGGAACATTTTGGTAAATTTGTGAAACATGTCGTGTAATTAAAATGGGAAGTAATAACAACAATGCTCCTCTTAATGAATAACAAGTAATGAAATTGTTTTATACACAAATGTTTTGTTTTTGGAGCTGTGGGTTTTTTTGCTTGAAATGATATCAGATGGCTGGGCAATATACAGAGCGCAGATATGCGTGGGGTATAATGGGAGGTATTTTATGGGGAATATTTTTTCCATTAATTTCTTAAACAATTCTTTAAAAAAATCTACGATTTGAGGCCCTAAAAATTCCTTAAAAAATCCAGGTTGTGGGGCCTTAAAATTTTTTTTAAAAAATCCACACAACGTGGCCTTAAAAAATTCTTTAAAAAATCGACGTTGTGGGGCCTTAAAAAATTCTTTAAAAAATCCACGTTGTGGGGCCTTAAAAAATTCTTTAAAAAATCCACGTTGTATGGTCTTAAAAAAATCTTTAAAAACTACACGTTGTGGGGCCTTAAAAAATTCTTTAAAAAATCCACGTTGTGGGACTTTAAAAAATTCTTTAACAAATCCACGTTATGGGGCCTTAAAAATTCTTTAAAAAAATCCACGTTGTGGGACCTTTAAAATTCTTTAAAAAAATCCACGTTGTGGGACCTTTAAAATTCTTTAAAAAATCCAAGATGTGGGTCCTTAAAAAATCTTAAAAAAATCATCGTTGTGGGGGCTTTTAAAAATTCTTTAGGAATTCTTTAAAAGATTCACGATTTGTGGCCTTGAAAATTCTTAAAAAACCTCAATTAAGGACTTCAATTTTATTTAAAAAATTCGCGATTTGTAGACTTAACAATTCTTTAAAAAAGGAGTTGCGTGGCCTTCGAAAATACTTTAAAAAAATCCATGTTGCGTGGCCTTCGAAAATACTTTAAAAATCCACGTTGTGGGGCCTTAGAAATTCTTTAAAAAATCCACGTTGTGGGGCCTTAAAAATTCTTTAAAAAATCCACGTTGTGGGGCCTTAAAAATTCTTTAAAAAATCCACGTTGTGGGGCCTTAGAAATTCTTTAAAAAATCCATGATGTAGGTCCTTAAAAATTCTTTTAAAAAAATTCACGTTGTGGGGCCTTAAAAATTCTTTAAAAGATCCACGTTGTGGGGCCTTAAGATTCTTTGAAAAATACACGTTGCGGGGCCTTAAAAAATTCTCGTTGCGGGGCCTTAAAAAATTCTTTAAAAAAAAATCCACGTTGCGGGGCCTTAAAAAAAATCTTTAAAAAATCCACGTTGCGGGGCCTTAAAAAGTTCTTTAAAAAATCCACGTTGCGGGGCCTTAGAAAAATTCTTTAAAAAAATCCAAGTTGCGGGGCCTTAAAAAATTCTTTAAAAAATTCACGTTGTGGGGCATTAAGATTCTTTGAAAAATCCACGTTGCGGGGCCTTAAAAAAATCTTTAAAAAAAATCCACGTTGTGGCGCCTAAAAAATTCCTTAAAAAATCCACGTTATGGCGCCTTAAAAAATTCTTTAAAAAATCCACGTTGTGGGGCCTTAAAAAAATCTTTAAAAAATCCACGTTGTGGGGCTTTAAAAAATTCACGTTGTGGGGATTTAAAAAAATCTTTAAAAAATCCACGTTGTGGGGCTTTAAAAAAAATCTTTAAAAAATCCACGTTGTGGGGCTTTAAAAAAATCTTTAAAAAATACACGTCTTTAAAAAATTTATTGAATAATCCGCGTTGTGGGGCCTTAAAAATTCTTTAAAAAATTCTCGTTGTGGCCTTAAAAATTCACGTTTTGGGGCTTTATAAAATTATCTAAAAAAAACACGTTGAGGGGTGGGGTCTTTAATTTTTTTTAAAAAATCCACGTTGTGCGTCTTTAAAAATCCACGTTGTTGGGCCTTAAAAATTCTTTAAAAAATCCACGTTGTGGGGCTGTAAGAATTCTATAAAAAATTCACGATTTGTGGACTTAAAAAATTCTTTAAAAAATCCACGATTTGGGGCCTTGAAAGTTCTTTAAAAAACCTCGATTTATTTTTTTTATAAATTAACGATTTGGAGAGTTAAAAATTCTTGAAAAAATCCACGATGTTTAGACTTAAAAATCCTTGAAAAAATCCACGATTTGTGGACTTAAAAAATTCTTTAAAAAAATCTACGATTTGTGGCCTTGAAAATTCTTTAAAAATCCGCGATTTATAAATAATTAACGATTTGGGGCTTAAAAATTTTTTAAAAAAATCCACGATTTGTGGACATAAAAATTCTGTAAAGAATCGACGATTTGTGGCCTTAGAAAATTCTTTAAAAAAAATCCACTTTGGCGTTTGCTGTAAATTTCTTCAAGCTTTGCTATGGTTTTGTCGTACAAATTTTAATTTTTCTCCAATAAATGAAAATTTCCCTCATAGGGACATTTTTTTAAGTTTCAAAATATTAAAATTTTGGCTGCAAAAATAAAGGAATTAATTTTTAGGTTTTTAAGTGCAAATCGGATGTGGGGAACACTTTTAAGTCGTTGTAAATATTTTAAAAAATTCCCCAAACATTTTTCCAAAAGAGAAATTTTCTAAAAATTACTAAAACAATTTTTCATGTCTCAAATGATTTTGTTTTAAAAATGTCAACTTTTCTTCTATAACTAAAAATTTCCCGTGAAGGGAAATTTATACAAGAGTCGTAATTTAATTTTTTTGGACCAGAAATTAATTTCGGTACAACAAAGGAACTAGTTTTTAAGTTTTAACGTTGGGAACCTATTTGGAAATCATTATTAAGTATTCTTAATAATTTCCCCAAAAGGGAAATTTACAAAAAATCACTAAGAATAATTTTTCAGTCTAAAAATTATTTTGCTATTCTTTTTTTTTTAATTTTTTGCCACCTTGGTGCAAAGGTATGCACACCCGCCTTGTACACATAAGGTCGTGGGTTCGACATTTCCTGAGTATTTCAGTAACTTCTCTACAGAAGTGGTGTCTTAAACACGCCGTTCGGACTCGGCGATAAATTGTGGGTCCCATATCATTGAGTTAATATGAATCGGGGTGCACTCATTGATATGAGAGAAGTCTCCCTTCTCCCTTATGGGATGTTTGTGGAACAATTATATATAATAAATAAAAATTCCCATTGAAGGGAAATTTCTGTTAAATTCAAAAATTCATGGTTGAACGCTAAAAATTGATTTCGGGACAACAAAGGATATCATTTTTAGGTTATAGGTAGGAAACTGACTTGAGGATCATTTTTTGTATAATTTTAAGTGCTCTAAAAAAGTTTTCCCAAAAATATGCCAGATGGTAATATTTTAGAAGTCACTACAATACAGCCAAAATTCAAAGGTTCCGCCACCAAAAAGTACTTTCGGAACAATAAAGGGACACTTTTTTGTTTGAAAGTTGGAACGGATATAGATACTAATATTTAAGCATTTTATGTACTTTTAAAAATTTCCTAAAAAAATGTCTGAAAGGAAATTTTTTTAAAAATCACTAAAATCAACTCCTTCAATTATCAACATGTTTTTGGTATTAAAATTTCAATTTTTCTATAAAAAGTAAAAATTTGCCTTAAAGGTAAATTTATGTTTGAGTAAAAATCCAATGGTTTTAACACCAAAAATCAAATTTGGTAAAAAATAGGAATTCATTTTTAGGTTTTAACGTTGGAAACCCATTTGGGACATTAATTGGGAACCCTGAGGTTTTAATGTTGGAAACCCATTTGAGGACATTAATTGAGAACCCTACATAATTCGTAATAAATTAATTTCGATTAATAGAAAAGACTCTGAATGGTGAATGTATCTTATTTGGGAATGTTCGTGGGAACATATTTTTTTTTTTTTTTTAATTTAACGCAGTCTTACCAGATTTTCGGATTCAGATTTTCTATAAAATTTACCTGCAATGAAAAGAGAAGAAACATTATTAGATTTTTTTGCATATTAAGAAAATTACGAAGGAATAAGAATAAAGAAAGAATGAAAAACCAGTAAGGAAAGGATCAACGTCGTGCGGGGCCGACTATATGATACCCTACACCACTGTGAATAAGTAAAATATAAATCGGAGCTATATCCCAATCTGAACCGATTTCGACATAATTTGGCACATTTATTTCTAGACCGAATTCAGTCACACATTCTAAATTTCATCGAAATCGGAAATATATAGCGTGTTTGCTACAGAAAATACGTGAAATCGGTCGAAAAAATATATGGGAGCTATATCCAAATCTGAACACTTATTTGTAGACCGAATTCACACACACACATTCCAAATTTCATCGAAATCGGACATATATAGCGTGTGTGGTACAGAAAATACGTGAAATCGGCCGAAAATTTATATGGGAACTATATCCCAATCTGAACCGATTTCGATATAATTTGGCACATTTATTTTTAGGCCGAATTCAGTCACACATTCCAAATTTCATCGAAATCTGACATATATAGCATGTGTGGTACAGAAAATACGTGAAATCGCCCGAAAATATATATGAGAGCTATATCCAAATATGAACCGATTTCGATATAATTTGGCACACTTATTTGTAGACCAAATTCAGTCACGCATTCAAAATTTCATCAAAATTGGACGTATATAGTGTGTTTGGTGCAGCAACGCAATACGTGAAATCGGGTGAAAATATATATGGGAGCTATATCCAAATCTGAACCGATTTGCACCAAAAGCAATAGCGTTCTTCCTATGGCTAAAAAAATTGTAGTCTCCAATTTTCAGCTGAATCGGACAGAAAATGAGACCTGTACGTTTCGAACAAAAATACATGGACAGACGGACGGACATGCATAAATCTACTCAGAAAGTGATTATATGTATATCCCCAAAAGGAACTATGTGTATATTTCGTTTCCTTTTGTATGTTACATACAAATACACAAAGACATAATACCCCTTACCACAGTGTGGTGTAGGGTATAAATATAAATAGTTGCGAAATTGTAGAGTCAATACAAATTTGGTCCTAGGTTTTACTGACGAACCTATATACTCATATTTAAAGGCATACAAACGATTGTGCGAAACGTTCAACAAAGAAAGGGGAAAATACCACTTGAAAAACCTTCAATCTACTTTCTTGAGTATTAAAATACCTTCAAATTTTATTGTCTGGTATCAAACCAACTTCGAACTACTTTATCTTTTATTCACCTTCAAACGTCCTTCTCGGGTATCCAGCAACCTTCACACTATTTTGTCGGGTATCAAACTACTTTCTCTGGTATCCAGATGCCTTCAAACTACTTTCTCGAGTATTAAACCAACTTCAAACTTCTTTGTCTAGTATCACACTGTTTTCGAACTATTTTGTCGGGTATCAAATTACTTTTTTCAGTATCAAAATTACTTTCACGAGTATTAAAACACCTTCAAACTTCTTTGTTGAGTATCAAACTACCTTCCCGAGTATCAAAATGCCTTCAAACTACATTCTCGAGTATTAAGTCATCATCAAACTTCCTTGTAGGGTTTGAAACAACCATCAAACTACTTTGTTATGTATCAAACAACCTTCTGGAGTATTAAACCACCGTCAAACTACCTTCAAACTTCTTTTTTGCCTTCAAACTTTTTTGTCTTGAATCAACCCACATTAAAACTTCTTTGTCGGGTATAAAACTACCTTCTGGAGTATTAAACTACCCTTAATCTACTTGGTAGGGTATCAAACCTCTTTATAACTCCTTTGTCGGGTATCAAACTACCTTCCCGAGTATCAAAATGCCTTCAAACTACATTCTCGAGTATGAAGTCATCCTCAAACTTCATTGTAAGGTTTGAAACAACCATCAAACTACTTTGTTAGGTATCAAACTACCTTCTGGAGTATTAAACCACCCTCAAACTTCCTCCAAACTTCTTTGTCGGATAAAAAATACTTTCTCTATTATCAGAATGCATTCAAACTATTGGTTCGAGTATTAAAACATCTTCGAACTTCTTTGTCGGGTATAAAACCACCTTTAAAATTGTTTGTTGGGTATCAAACTACCTTCAAACTTCTTTGTCAAGTATCAAACTACTTTCTCTAGTATCAAAATGTCTTAAAACTACTTTCTCGAACAAAAAAAACACCTTCAAACTTCTTTGTCTTGTATCAAGTCACCTTAAAACTTCTTTGTCGGGTATCAAATTACCTTCTGGAGTATTAAATTATTAAACAAGTCATCTTCAAACTTCATTGTAGGGTGTGAAACAACCATTAAACTACTTTGTTATGTATCAAACTACCTTCTGGACTATTAAACCACCCTCAAACTACATCCAAACTTCTTTGTCGGATATAAAACTACTTTCTCTATTATCAGAATGAACTCAAACTAGTGTTTGGAATATTTAAACACCTTAGAACGTCTTTGTCGGGTATAAAACCACCCTCAAACTTCATTGTAGGGTATCAAACTACCTTCAAACTTCTTTGTCGAGTATCCAACTACTTTCTCCAGCATCAAAATGCCTTCAAACCACTTTCTCGAATAATAAAACACCGTTAAACTTTTTTGTCTTGTATCAAGCCACCTTAAATCTTCTTTGTCGGGTATCAAACTAACTTCTGGAGTACTAAACCAACCTCAACCTTCTTGGAAGGGTATAAAACCACCTTAAAACTGCTGTGTCAGGTATCAAACTACAATCTCTAGTATCAAAATGCCTTCCAACTACATTCTCGAGTATTAAGTCATCCGCAAACTTCATTGTAGTGTTTCAAACAACCATCAAACTATTTTGTTATGTATCAAACTACCTTCTGCAGTATTAAACCCACCTCAAACTACCTCCAAACTTCTTTGTCGGATATAAAACCAATTTCTCTAGTACCAGAATGCATTCAAACTAATGTTTCGAGTATTGAAACACCTTCGAACTTCTTTGTCGGGTATAAAACCACCTTCAAACTTCTTTGTAGGGTAACACACTACCTTCAAACTTCTTCGTCGGGTATCAAACTACTTCCTCCAGTATCAAAATGCCTTCATACTACTTTCTCGAGTATTATACTACATTTTCGAATAATAAACCATCCTCCAACTCTTTTATAAGGTATCAAACCAGCTTCAAACTTCTTTGTCGCAGATCAAAATACTTTCATTAGTATCAAAATATCTTCAAATATTTTCTCGAGTATTGATATAACTTTTAACTTTTTTGTCGGATATCAAACCACCTTTGACTACTTTGTCAGGTATCTGACAACCTTCTAAAGTATTAAACCACCCTCAAACTACTTTGTAGGGTATCAAACCACCTTCAAACTTCTTTGTCGAATATCAAACTACTTTCACGAGTGTTCAAACACCTTCAAGCTTCTTTGTCGTGTATTAAACTAGCTTCAAACTACTTTGTCGGGTAACAAACTAACTTTAAGAGTATAAAGCCGCGGTCAAACTTCAAGCAACGTTCAAACTACTTGTCGAGTATTAAACTATTTTGTCTAGTATCAAAATGCCTTCAAACTACTTTCTGGAGTATTTAAACATCCTCAAACTTTAAACTACCTTTAAACTTATTTACTGGATATCAAATTACGTTCTCGAGTAGTAAACCACAATCATACTTCTTTGTAAGGTATGAAACCACCTTCAAACTTCTTTGTCGGATATTAAACTACATTCTTTACTATCAAAATGTTTTGAAACTGCTTCCTCGGGTACTAAAACACTTTCAAACTTCCTTGTAGAGTACCAAACCACCTTCAAACTACTTTATCTAGTATCAAAATGCTTTCAAACTACTTTCTCGAGTATTAAACTACCGTTAAACTCCTTTGTTGGGTATCATACTACCTTCTCGAATATTAAACCATCCTCAAACTCCTCTGGAGGGTATCAAACCATCTTCAAATTTCTTTGTCGAAAATCAAACTACTTTCAATAATATCAAAATATCTTCAAATACAACAAAACAACTTTAATCTTCTTTGTCGAATATCAAACCACCTTTGAACTACTTTATCGGTTATCTGACTATCTTAAAGAGTATTAAACCACCCTCAAACTACTTTGTAGAGTATCAAACCAGCTTCAAACGTCTTTGTCGAATATCAAACTACTCTCACGAGTGTAAAAACACATTCATGCTTTTTTTCGGGTATCAAACTAGCTTCAAACTACTTTATCGGGTAACAAACTACCTTTAAGTGTATTAAGGCACCGTCAAACTTCTTTATAGGGTATCAAACAACGCTCAAACTTATTGTCGAGTATTGAACTATTTTGTCTAGTATCAAAATGACTTCAAGCTACTTTCTGGAGTATTTAAACACCTTCAAACTTCTTTGTCTGGTATCAAACTACCTTTAAACTTCTTTGTCTGGTATCAAACTACCTTCAAACTTCTTTGTCTGGTATCAAACTACCTTCAAACTTATTTGTTGGATATCAAACTACCTTCACGAGGAGTAAACCACAATCAAATTTCTTTGTAGGGATCAAACCACTTTCAAACTTCTTTGTCGGATGTCGGCCTACATTCTTTACTATCAAAATGTTTTCAAACTACTTCCTCGAGTACTAAAACACCTTCAAACTTCCTTGTAGACTATCAAACCACCTTTAAACTACTTTCTCGAGTATTAAACTAACTTTAAACTTCTTTGTCGACTTTCAAACTACCTTAAAACTTCTTTATCGGGTATCAAGCCATCTTCAAATTTCCTTTTCGGATATCAAACTACTTTCTCTGGTATCAAAATGCCTTCAAACTACTTTGTCAAGTATTAAACCACCTTCAAACTTCTGTGTCGGAAATCAAACCGCCATCTGACTTCTTTACCAGGTAAGAAACTACCGTCTCTAGTTTTAAAACAGTGGCCCTAAATATTGAGACGTTCCAAGGGTCAATATATCTGCAAGCTTTAGCACGCCCTAAAAAAAATAATTATTAAAATTTCAACACGTACCGACAAGTTACCTTAAAATGTATTTAATTTTTAAAAGTGTTGAACTTTTGTGAGGGATGTACCTCTAACACTGGACCGGCATAATTCTTCCATCGAAACTTGTTCTAAGTTTGGAGGTTAACCGCTTTCGATAGTGAGTCCGTTTTTGTTGGCCACCTTAAGATTTTGTAGAGCTTTCAGACCAATATCTCAAGTAGTACGGGCTTTCCCCGTCGTGATTACATCGACCACAAAAAAGTGAGGAATTCAAAACGAGGTGAAAATTTCAAGACGATCCCTGAACGGACCTTTACTGTACTTAAGCGAAATTTTTGAAATGTTGTCGGGTAAATACTCGAAGAGGTTTGCTCTTTCGGTAGTTATCGTGCTTACCAGCCATTTTAGCTGGTTTTTGTGCGATATTTTTAGAGTCTTCTGCCCATTATGTTGGAATGTGTGGACCTGTCCACTAAAAATATAGTATATCGTTGTATTCCGGACCATAAAGATTATGTGAGGTAAAAATTTAACAAGGGTCTTTGAACAGCCATTAAACAGTCCATATTTTAAATTTTTTGAAGTTTTTTGGGATGATATTTTAAGGCGTTTTCCGATACAGTACGTCTTGAACCTGATGATGTACCTTTGGAAGAAATATTTACAAAATTTCGTCCAAATTTTCAGAAAATAGAGATTTGTATTTAAACGAATATTTTTGAACTTTTGTGGAAGAGCCATAAAGAACTATTGGGATTTGCAACGTTTAGTCTCTTTGAGTCTCTCTCAGTCTCTCTGAGAGTTATAGTGCTCATCAGTTGCTTAAGTTGGTGGCAGCAGGATTTTTTGTAGAGTTTTAGGGCCTTTATCTCAGGAAGTATGGACTTACCCTCGGTAAAAATAATATCATTATAATCAAGATCACAACAACTATCTTTGGTAAAAATTTCACAACGACGCACGAACATCAAGTATTTCTGAACTGTTGAGTTGGGGGAGGTACCCAAAGATGTTGTCAGATATAGTCCTTCTTGAAACTTGATGTACTAAATGTTACAAGGTACTATGTACTAAATTGGATACACAGTTATCGTGCTCAAAGATGGTGCCACCTGGGGTTTTCGGAGCATTGGAATATTATTAACTTGCACCCGAAAAAATTTACCGTCTTAAAAGGGGCCACAAAGGCAACGTGATGCAAAAAAATTAAATGAGGTGATCTTGAATTTTGCAATTTTGTATGGGAGGTATTCAAAGGAGTGGAAGAAGGAGTAGCCACACAGAGGGACGAACAGAATAACATCGACTTCAAACTGTCTAAAAGTATGTTCGGGTCTACAATGATTATTTTGATGAGCCACATTTTTGATTGTAAAGGGTGTCCCAACTAGAACGCAATTATTAAATTTGGCGCCATTCAAAGTGTCATTGTTTGACATTTGAACAATTGTTATTGTTTGTTAGTAGAAGGTACGTGGAAGTGGAAACGGAATTCGGAACGATGTTGTCTCAAGATTCTTTCGAATGTTCGTAGGAAACAGTTTTTTTACCCTTGTTTCCTCAAAACCATTTAGTTCCCCTAATTAATTTCCCTACCGCTATACTAAAATAAGTTTGTTTAGGCAAATTGTTTCAATTCCCCAACGTTCCCCTCCGTCAATTTTGTTACAAGAAAATTAAGTAATTATCTGCCCCAATATCTGGCACTGTGTGTGTAGTGCGGAAGTCCATGTGTGTTCGTTCGTTCGCTCGTTTCTCAAGCGGATTAAATTGGCCATAATATGCCGTTTCATTCCAAAACGTTTCGCATATTTAATACAGCGATTATAGTTAAGTGGCAGGCAAATGGTTTATAATCAAGAAACATGATTATGATGATGATGATTTACTTCGTGATCATCATGCAAAACATTTGGTCTTTATGTCTTCCTAAAAATGGTCTGGAGTTTTTTGTCATCTGTTTTACGATATTATCAAAATTTTGTTGTTGTTTTATTATGGCTTGTTGTTGTTTCTGTTCGATTATTTTTTGTTGTTGTTTTTGTTACCTGACTTTGAAGTGTTGT
Organism: Musca autumnalis; assembly: GCF_047663935.1. Lineage (NCBI taxonomy): Eukaryota > Metazoa > Arthropoda > Insecta > Diptera > Muscidae > Musca > Musca autumnalis. Next base: position 230,549,790 of record NW_027411977.1, read on the forward strand.
AGAAGGGAAACAAAGTTTGTTTACATTCTCTGTTAACCAGATGTAAACAATGCTAATGTTGCTGTTGTAGCACACCTCAGATTTACCCTCTTCGCGTCAAAGGTGGACGGGCGGACGGACAAACAAAACTGCATTTTCAAAGAAAATGACAATAAGAAATGTTGTTGTCGTTGTTGTTGTCATATTTTTTTTCTTATAGATCAAAAAACCCTAGGCCTTGCTGCTCATACCGTCAGTCAAGCAGCCATCTAGCTACATACAAGCTAGTCTTCCCTTTGTTGTTGTACTTGGCTGACTTATTATGCTTCACAAAGCCTAGTGATGGCTATTAATCTAAAAATATGGCTAAAATATGTTCGGCTGGTGGGAATTTTTTCCGTCGCTTCCAAAGGTAATGTAATAACTCGCACGCTTGTGTGTGACGAAAAAAAGGTCTGTCAAGCGAATGCAAACGGACGGACGGATGCTTGCTCCGTTTGTGTACGTACCATACGGTGCGTCGCGGCGTTCGGCGTTGTTGTTTGTCATTGTTGACAATTTTTATCATTTTTATGAGGTGTTTTTATGATTATCGTTAGGAAATTATGTTAATTAATATGCACATGCAATAAAGATGAACACACACACGCACACACCCCTTGCCTTCACACGCACATCATATTAAATATGTATAAAACAATTTGATTAAACAATATTTATGTGGAAAAAACGTAACTATAAAAAAAATTATCGTTTGTTATTTAAAATGGTTTAACTGGAAAATGGGTATGAGTACATTTTGAATTAAATAGGGAATGAAAAAAATTCTCACACTAAATTATGTGTCATATGTTTAGGGTGACCGTTATGAATGATTAGTTTTCTTGTTTATTAATTTATTATTTTGATGAATTTCATTGACATGTTTTTTTTTTAGTTTTTATTAATGAGGTGCTAAATAGTTGGCGAATTAAGAAATGGGGTTTTCAAAAGGTCATTAGCAAGAGGGTGCGAAATCTCAACTCAAGTGTAAATAAGGGACAATGAACTTTTGTCAACAAATTAATAAAAACAATAAAAATAAATAATATTAAAAAAAAAACAATAAAAATTAATTAAAATAAAACTATTAATTAATAAAATAAATAATACAAAATAAAAAGATATTATAAAATAAATAAAAATAATTAAAATTAATAAAAAATAAAAAAAATTGGTGGTTTTTTCTATAGAAAAAATTCCCTCAGGTCCCCTGAGTTAGTTTTTTCTATAGAAAAAATTCCCTCAGGTCCCCTGTGGTGGTTTTTTCTATTGAAAAAATTCCCTCAGGTCCCCTGAGGTGGTTTTTTCTATTGAAAAAATTCCCTCAGATCCCCTGAGGTGGTTTTTTCTATAGAAAAAATTCCTTCAGGTCTCCTGAGGTGGTTTTTTCTATAGAAAAAATTCCCTCAGGTCCCCTGAGGTGTTTTTTTTCTATAGAAAAAATTCCCCCAGGTCCCCTGAGGTGGTTTTTTCTACAGAAAAAATTCCCTCAGGTCCCCTGAGGTGGTTTTTTCTATAGAAAAACTTGCGTCAGGTCCCCTGAGGTGGTTTTTTCTATAGAAAAAATTTCGTCAGGTCCCCTGAGGACATTTTTTCTATAGAAAAAATTTCGTCAGGTCCCCTGAGGACATTTTTTCTATAGAAAAAATTTCGTCAGGTCCCCTGAGGACATTTTTTCTATAGAAAAAATTTCGTCAGGTCCCCTGAGGACATTTTTTCTATAGAAAAAATTTCGTCAGGTCCCCTGAGGACATTTTTTCTATAGAAAAAATTTCGTCAGGTCCCCTGAGGACATTTTTTCTATAGAAAAAATTTCGTCAGGTCCCCTGAGGACATTTTTTCTATAGAAAAAATTTCGTCAGGTCCCCTGAGGACATTTTTTCTATAGAAAAAATTTCGTCAGGTCCCCTGAGGACATTTTTTCTATAGAAAAAATTTCGTCAGGTCCCCTGAGGACATTTTTTCTATAGAAAAAATTTCGTCAGGTCCCCTGAGGACATTTTTTCTATAGAAAAAATTTCGTCAGGTCCCCTGAGGACATTTTTTCTATAGAAAAAATTTCGTCAGGTCCCCTGAGGACATTTTTTCTATAGAAAAAATTTCGTCAGGTCCCCTGAGGACATTTTTTCTATAGAAAAAATTTCGTCAGGTCCCCTGAGGACATTTTTTCTATAGAAAAAATTTCGTCAGGTCCCCTGAGGACATTTTTTCTATAGAAAAAATTTCGTCAGGTCCCCTGAGGACATTTTTTCTATAGAAAAAATGTCCTCAGGGGACCTGACGAAATTTTTTCTATAGAAAAAATTTCGTCAGGTCCCCTGAGGACATTTTTTCTATAGAAAAAATTTCGTCAGGTCCCCTGAGGACATTTTTTCTATAGAAAAAATTTCGTCAGGTCCCCTGAGGACATTTTTTCTATAGAAAAAATTTCGTCAGGTCCCCTGAGGACATTTTTTCTATAGAAAAAATTTCGTCAGGTCCCCTGAGGACATTTTTTCTATAGAAAAAATTTCGTCAGGTCCCCTGAGGACATTTTTTCTATAGAAAAAATTTCGTCAGGTCCCCTGAGGACATTTTTTCTATAGAAAAAATTTCGTCAGGTCCCCTGAGGACATTTTTTCTATAGAAAAAATTTCGTCAGGTCCCCTGAGGACATTTTTTCTATAGAAAAAATTTCGTCAGGTCCCCTGAGGACATTTTTTCTATAGAAAAAATTTCGTCAGGTCCCCTGAGGACATTTTTTCTATAGAAAAAATTTCGTCAGGTCCCCTGAGGACATTTTTTCTATAGAAAAAATTTCGTCAGGTCCCCTGAGGACATTTTTTCTATAGAAAAAATTTCGTCAGGTCCCCTGAGGACATTTTTTCTATAGAAAAAATTTCGTCAGGTCCCCTGAGGACATTTTTTCTATAGAAAAAATTTCGTCAGGTCCCCTGAGGACATTTTTTCTATAGAAAAAATTTCGTCAGGTCCCCTGAGGACATTTTTTCTATAGAAAAAATTTCGTCAGTTCCCCTGAGGACATTTTTTCTATAGAAAAAATTTCGTCAGGTCCCCTGAGGACATTTTTTCTATAGAAAAAATTTCGTCAGGTCCCCTGAGGACATTTTTTCTATAGAAAAAATTTCGTCAGGTCCCCTGAGGACATTTTTTCTATAGAAAAAATTTCGTCAGGTCCCCTGAGGACATTTTTTCTATAGAAAAAATTTCGTCAGGTCCCCTGAGGACATTTTTTCTATAGAAAAAATTTCGTCAGGTCCCCTGAGGACATTTTTTCTATAGAAAAAATTTCGTCAGGTCCCCTGAGGACATTTTTTCTATAGAAAAAATTTCGTCAGGTCCCCTGAGGACATTTTTTCTATAGAAAAAATTTCGTCAGGTCCCCTGAGGACATTTTTTCTATAGAAAAAATTTCGTCAGGTCCCCTGAGGACATTTTTTCTATAGAAAAAATTTCGTCAGGTCCCCTGAGGACATTTTTTCTATAGAAAAAATTTCGTCAGGTCCCCTGAGGACATTTTTTCTATAGAAAAAATTTCGTCAGGTCCCCTGAGGACATTTTTTCTATAGAAAAAATTTCGTCAGGTCCCCTGAGGACATTTTTTCTATAGAAAAAATTTCGTCAGGTCCCCTGAGGACATTTTTTCTATAGAAAAAATTTCGTCAGGTCCCCTGAGGACATTTTTTCTATAGAAAAAATTTCGTCAGGTCCCCTGAGGACATTTTTTCTATAGAAAAAATTTCGTCAGGTCCCCTGAGGACATTTTTTCTATAGAAAAAATTTCGTCAGGTCCCCTGAGGACATTTTTTCTATAGAAAAAATTTCGTCAGGTCCCCTGAGGACATTTTTTCTATAGAAAAAATTTCGTCAGGTCCCCTGAGGACATTTTTTCTATAGAAAAAAATTCGTCAGGTCTCCTGAGGACATTTTTTCTATAGAAAAAATTCCGTCAGGTCTCCTGCGGTGGTTTTTTCTATAGAAAAAATTCCGTCAGGTCTCCTGCGGTGGTTTTTTCTATAGAAAAAATTCCGTCAGGTCTCCTGCGGTGGTTTTTTTCTATAGAAAAAATTCCCTCAGGTCCCCTGAAGTGGTTTTTTTCTATAGAAAAAATTCCGTCAGGTTCCCTGACGTGGTTTTTTCTATAGAAAAAATTCCGTCAGGTTCCCTGACGTGGTTTTTTCTATAGAAAAAATTCCCTCAGGTCCCCCGATGTGGTTTTTTCTATAGAAAAAATTCGCTCAGGTCCCCTGATGTGGTTTTTTCTATAGAAAAAATTCCCTCAGGTCCCCTGATGTGGTTTTTTCTATAGAAAAAATTCCGTCAGGTCTCCTGCGGTGGTTTTTTCTATAGAAAAAATTCCCTCAGGTCCCCTGAGGTGGTTTTTTCTACAGAAAAAAATCCCTCAGGTCCCCTGAGGTGGTTTTTTCTATAGAAAAAAATCCCTCAGGTCCCCTGAGGTGGTTTTTTCTATAGAAAAAATGCCGTCATGTACCCTGCGGTGGTTTTTTTCTATAGAAAAAATGCCGTCATGTACCCTGCGGTGGTTTTTTTCTATAGAAAAAATGCCGTCAGGTACCCTGCGGTGGTTTTTTTCTATAGAAAAAATTTCCTCAGGTCTCCTAAGGTGGTTTTTTCTATAGAAAATGTTCCGTCAGGTCCCCTGAGGTGGTTTTTTCTATAGAAAAAATTCCGTCAGCTTCCCTGCGGTGGTTTTTTCTATAGAAAAAATTCCGTCATGTCCCTTAAGGTGTTTTTTCTACTGAAAAAATTCCGTCAGATCCCCTGAGGTGGTTTTTTCTATAGAAAAAATTCCGTCAGGTCCCCTGAGGTGTTTTTTTCTATAGAAAAAATTCCGTCAGGTCCCCTGAGGTGTTTTTTTCTATAGAAAAAATTCCCTCAGGTCCCCTGAGGTGTTTTTTTTCTATAGAAAAAATTCCCTCAGGTCGCCTGAGGTGGTTTTTTCTATAGAAAAAATTCCCTCAGGTCCCTTGAGTTGGTTTTTTCTATAGAAAAAATTTCGTCAGGTCCCCTGAGGTGGTTTTTTCTATAGAAAAAATTTCGTCAGGTCCCCTGAGGTGGTTTTTTCTATAGAAAAAATTTCGTCAGGTCCCCTGAGGTGGTTTTTTCTATAGAAAAAATTTCGTCAGGTCCCCTGAGGTGGTTTTTTCTATAGAAAAAATTTCGTCAGGTCCCCTGAGGTGGTTTTTTCTATAGAAAAAATTTCGTCAGGTCCCCTGAGGTGGTTTTTTCTATAGAAAAAATTTCGTCAGGTCCCCTGAGGACATTTTTCTATAAAAAAAATTCCGTCATGTCTCATGAGGACATTTTTTCTATAAAAAAAATTCCGTCATGTCGCCTGAGGTGGTTTTTTCTATAGAAAAAATTCCCTCAGGTCCACTGATTTGGTTTTTTCTATAGAAAAAATTCCCTCAGGTCCCCTGAGGTGGTTTTTTCTATAGAAAAAATTCCCTCAGGTCCCCTGAGGTGGTTTTTTCTATAGAAAAAATTCCCTCAGGTCCCCTGAGGTGGTTTTTTCTATAGAAAAAATTCCCTCAGGTACCCTGATTTGGTTTTTTTCTATAGAAAAAATTCCCTCAGGTCCCCTGAGGTCGTTTTTTCTATAGAAAAAATTCCCTCAGGTCCCCTGAGGTGGTTTTTTCTATAGAAAAAATTCTCTCAGGTCCCCTGAGGTGGAAATTCCCTCAGGTCCCCTGAGGTCGTTTTTTCTATAGAAAAAATTCCCTCAGGTCCCCTGAGGTGGTTTTTTCCATAGACAAAATTTCCTCATGTCCCCTGAGGTGGTTTTTTCTATAGAAAAAATTCACTCAGGTCCCTTGAGGTGGTTTTTTCTATAGAAAAAATTCCCTCAGGTCCCCTGAGGTGGTTTTTTTCTATAGAAAAAATTCCGTCAGGTCTCCTGCGGTGGTTTTTTCTATAGAAAAAATTCCGTCAGGTCTCCTGCGGTGGTTTTTTCTATAGAAAAAATTCCGTCAGGTCTCCTGCGGTGGTTTTTTCTATAGAAAAAATTCCGTCAGGTCTCCTGCGGTGGTTTTTTCTATAGAAAAAATTCCGTCAGGTCTCCTGCGGTGGTTTTTTCTATAGAAAAAATTCCGTCAGGTCTCCTGCGGTGGTTTTTTCTATAGAAAAAATTCCGTCAGGTCTCCTGCGGTGGTTTTTTCTATAGAAAAAATTCCGTCAGGTCTCCTGCGGTGGTTTTTTCTATAGAAAAAATTCCGTCAGGTCCCCTGAGTTGGTTTTTTATAGAAGAAATTCCCTCAGGTCCCCTGAGGTGTTTTTTTTTATAGAAAAAAATTCCCTCCGGTCCCCTGAGGTGGTTTTTTCTATAGAAAAAATTCCCTCAGGTCCCCTGAGGTGGTTTTTTCTATAGAAAAAATTTCCTAAGGTCTCCTGAGGTGGTTTTTTCTAAAGAAAAAATGCCGTCAGGTCCACTGCGATGGTTTTTTCTATAGAAAAAATGCCGTCGGGTCTCCTGCGGTGGTTTTTTCTATAGAAAAAATGCCGTTAGGTCCCCTTCGGTGGTTTTTTCTATAGAAAAAAATTCCGTCAGGTCCCCTGCTTTCTATCATTCTCTAACCCAACCACTTACCCCCTTTTCCCCACTCTCATCTGACTCAATGGATGAACGGCTTTCTTTATGAAATTGTTTAAATTAATTTCATCACTTGCCTTCAATTGTCACTTCACTTGTGACTTGTTTTGATTTCTGCGTGGCAAAATATTGTTATTGTAATTATTCGATGGCTGGCTGCACTCAACGGCTGATGGCTAGCTGGGTGGTGGTGGGGTGTCACCCTTCTTTAGCGCGTTGTATTGCTGTTTTATTAATTTTTATTAATAGCAATTAAATTGTTTATGCATATCATTTCTTCGCATCTTTTCTTTCTTCCACAGTAAAGTAAAAGTGACGAACAAAGTGTCGTTGTCGGCTTTGCAATATTTTTACTTTACGCTCAGAACTTTGCCGCCACCTATCACAATATTGACGTTTGTCCAATTGCGCTGCGTTGCAATGGATTCGTTCGATGGGAAAGGGGGTATGCGCGGAGGTAATGACTTAAATGAATGAGTTTTTCATGTTCTAGGAAATTGAACGTGAATAGAAGATACATATTTATTTATTTTTAATTTTTTGTTTTGCAATAGATTATTGACATTTTTAAATGATTTATGGGAGGGAAACGTTATAAACAATTAAAAAAATCTTTGTTTTTATGAGATTTAATGATTAAGTTCACACCTTCTTAAGACTCTTATTAAAATAACATTTATTTGGATTTATTTATTTATGTATTTTGGTTTTTTTGTGTGGTAAATTGGGAGTGGGGGTTTTAAGGCTAAAGTCTATTTAACTCCCAATTTAATTGAGTTAGAACTTTTATTTTTTATAAACAACACAATAATTATGGCTTCAAAAGCGGCCTTTTTTAAGTAAAAAATCTGCCTATATGGTGTTAAGCAGATTATGTATTATAGACATGGCCTAGCCTATATCACTTGGTAAGTAAAGCTTACCAATAACTAACTGTTGATAGGCTTAATAAACTCATTATAATTATTAGTAATACGGAATAGTAAAATATGGGGAGACAACACCCAATAGCCCCTGATTTAAGTCACCATAATAAACAAGTCCCTTCACGCCTTTCAAGTAAGCCTCTGGTTCTAATAACTTTAGAAAGTGAACTCACCCACAATCACATTTCACACTTTCAGCTTCACTTAATGTTTTAACACCTCATTTCAATAACATTGAACATCACTTACGTCAACCTCCTCGTCCTCCAACCTCCCTCTCATTACCCACTCATTAACAAGAAAAAAGTGAAAAGGCCACCATGGGTGATTTAAAGAAGTTTTTCATTGTTTCCCTTTCTTCTATTCATAGCTGATCTTGTGGATGGCCACAAAATGTGTGTCCAATGTGTGTCCAATATCTATTTATTTTCTAATAAATATTCTTTAGAATAATGTGTGGCAGTTTCTTCCAACAACTCACAAGCGTTAAGTGAAAGTTTACCTTGAAAAGAGAAACAATTGTTTTCTATATGTGTTAAAGAATAAAAATGAAATTAAAACCTAATTTCCAACAAAACATCTTGCTGTGAAACAGCATGGGTTTCACCACCCCCAAATGGGGGAGGTGACCAGTACACTATAATTAAAAAAATGTTTGCTTTTAACACTAAAAAATAATTTATGAAAAAGTAACGGTTTTTCTATAAAGCTGGGAAGAAGACTTTGCAAAGGTATACTATGAGAAAAAAGTGTTTTGAACTTTTTTCTCAAGAAAAAAAAATCACCTCAGGGGACCTGACGGAATTTTTTTCCATAGAAAAAACCACCTCAATGGACGTGAGGGAATTTTTTCTATAGAAAAAACCACCTCAGGGGACCTGACGGAATTTTTTCTATAGAAAAAACCACCTCAGGGGACCTGACGGAATTTTTTCTATAGAAAAAACCACCTCAGGGGACCTGAGGGAATTTTTTCTATAGAAAAAACCACCTCAGGGGACCTGAGGGAATTTTTTCTATAGAAATAACCACCTCAGGGGACCTGAGGGAATTTTTTCTATAGAAAAAACCACCTCAGGGGACCTGAGGGAATTTTTTCTATAGAAAAAACCACCTCAGGGGACCTGAGGGAATTTTTTCTATAGAAAAAACCACCTCAGGGGACCTGAGGGAATTTTTTCTATAGAAAAAACCACCTCAGGGGATCTGAGGGAATTTTTTCTATAGAAAAAACCACCTCAGGGGATCTGACGGAAGTTTTTCTATAGAAAAAACCACCTCAAGGGACCTGAGGGAATGTTTTCTATAGAAAAAACCCAACTCAGGGGACCTGAGGGAATTTTTTCTATAGAAAAACCCAACTCAGTGGATCTGAGGGAATTTTTTCTATAGAAAAAACCACCTCAAGGGACCTGAGGGAATGTTTTCTATAGAAAAAACCCTACTCAGGGGACCTCAGGGAATTTTTTCTATAGAAAAAACCCTACTCAGGGGACCTCAGGGAATTTTTTCTATAGAAAAAACCACCTCAGGCGACCTGAGGGAATTTTTTCTATAGAAAAAACCACCTCAGGCGACCTGAGGGAATTTTTTCTATAGAAAAAACCAACTCAGGCGATTTTTGTCTATAGAAAAAACCACCTCAGGGGACCTGAGGGAATTTTTTCTATAGAAAAAACCACCTCTGGGGACCTGAGGGAATTTTTTCTATAGAAAAAACCAACTCAGGGGACCTGAGGGATTTTTTTCTATAGAAAAAACCACCTCAGGGGACCTGAGGGAATTTTTTGTATAAAAAAAACCACCTCAGGGGACCTGAGGGAATTTTTTCTATAGAAAAAACCACCTCAGGGGACCTAAGGGAATTTTTGCTATAAAAAAACCACCTCAGGGGACCTGAGGGAATTTTTGCTATAGAAAAAACCACCTCAGGAGACCTGAGGAAACTTTTGCTATAGAAAAAACCACCTCAGGTGACCTGAGGGAATTTTTTCTATAGAAAAAAACCATCTCAGGCGACCTGAGGGAATTTTTTCTATAGAAAAAACCACCTGAGGGGACCTGAGGGAATTTTTTTCTATAGAAAAAACCACCTCAGGGGACCTGAGGGAATTTTTTCTATAGAAAAAACCACCTCAGGGGACCTGAGGGATTTTTTTCTATAGAAAAAACCACCTCAGGGGACCTGATGGAATTTTTTCTATAGAAAAAACCACCTCAGGGGACCTGATGGAATTTTTTCTATAGAAAAAATCACCTCAGGGGTCCTGACTGAATTTTTTCTATAGAAAAAATCACCTCAGGGGTCCTGACGGAATTTTTTCTATAGAAAAAATCACCTCAGGGGTCCTGACGGAATTGAATTCTATAGAAAAAATTCCGTCAGGACCCCTGAGGTGATTTTTTCTATAGAAAAAATTCCGTCAGGACCCCTGAGGTGATTTTTTCTATAGAAAAAATTCCGTCAGGACCCCTGAGGTGATTTTTTCTATAGAAAAAATTCCGTCAGGACCCCTGAGGTGATTTTTTCTATAGAAAAAATTCCGTCAGGACACCTGAGGTGATTTTTTCTATAGAAAAAATTCCGTCAGGACCCCTGAGGTGATTTTTTCTATAGAAAAAATTCCGTCAGGACCCCTGAGGTGATTTTTTCTATAGAAAAAATTCCGTCAGGACCCCTGAGGTGATTTTTTCTATAGAAAAAATTCCGTCAGGACCCCTGAGGTGATTTTTTCTATAGAAAAAATTCCGTCAGGACCCCTGAGGTGATTTTTTCTATAGAAAAAATTCCGTCAGGACCCCTGAGGTGATTTTTTCTATAGAAAAAATTCCGTCAGGACCCCTGAGGTGATTTTTTCTATAGAAAAAATTCCGTCAGGACCCCTGAGGTGATTTTTTCTATAGAAAAAATTCCGTCAGGACCCCTGAGGTGATTTTTTCTATAGAAAAAATTCCGTCAGGACCCCTGAGGTGATTTTTTCTATAGAAAAAATTCCGTCAGGACCTCTGAGGTGATTTTTTCTATAGAAAAAATTCCGTCAGGTCCTCTGAGGTGATTTTTTCTATAGAAAAAATCCGTCAGGTCCCCTGAGGAGGTATTTTCTATAGAAAAAATTCCGTCAGGTCCCCTGAGGTGATTTTTTTCTATAAAAAAAATTCCGTCAGGTCCCCTGAGGTGATTTTTTGTATAGAAAAAAATCCGTCAGGTCCCCTGAGGTGATTTTTTCTATAGAAAAAAAGTCCGTCAGGTCCCCTGAGGTAATTTTTTCTATAGAAAAAAAATCCGTCAGGTCCTTTGAGGTGATTTTTTCTATATAAAAAAAAACCGTTAGGTCCACAGAGGTGATTTTTTCTATAGAAAAAATTCCGTCAGGTCCCCTCAGGTGATTTTTTCTATAGAAAAAACTCCGTCAGGTCCCCTGAGGTGATTTTTTCTATAGAAAAAAACTCCGTCAGGTCCCCTGAGGTGATTTTTTCTATAGAAAATATTCCTTCAGATCCCCTGAGGTGATTTTTTCTATAGAAAAAATTCCGTCAGGTCCCCTGAGTTGACTTTTTCTATAGAAAAAATTCCGTCAGGTCCCCTGAGTTGACTTTTTCTATAGAAAAAATTCCGTCAGGTCCCCTGAGTTGATTTTTTCTATAGAAAAAATTCCGTCAAGTCCCCTGAGGTGGTTTTTTCTATAAAAAAAATTCCGTCAGGTCCCCTGATGTGGTTTTTTCTATAGAAAAAATTCCGTCAGGTCCCCTGATGTGGTTTTTACTATAGAAAAAATTCCTTCAGGTCCCCTGAGGTAGTTTTTTCAATAGAAAAAATTTCCTCAGGTCTCCTGAGGTGGTGTTTTCAATAGAAAAAATTTCCTCAGGTCTCCTGAGGTGGTGTTTTCTATAGAAAAAATAATAAGGTTCTCTGAGGTGGTTTGTTTCTATCCAAAAAAAAAAAATCCTAAGGTCACCTGTGGTGGGTTTTTCAAAAAAATCACCAATGTAAAAAAAGAAAATCTATTGACCTTCGAAATTTGGACCGCCAACCCTTCACTCTTTATGTAGGGAACAAACTTCTTTGAATTATTTCCTTTTAATAAATTATCTTCATTGCATTAATTTAAATTGCAATAATTGAAAATAAACACAAAATTTTATTTTATTACAAATAAATTCAAAATTTTCCCCACCCCCTCAATATGAAATACGAATTCGAAAAAGGTATGGCTAAGAATAACCTTTAACCTTGCAGCTGACTGGCATTACAAATTATTGTGTCGGTTGTTGGTGTTTGGTGCTGGTTAACAACTTCTATCAAAAGACCAGCAACAAAAATATAGGGTCATTATGAACGAAATTGCTCATCAAGCAACTGGCGTAAATGTTGTAAATGGCATTGTTCGAATGAATGTTGGTGGCGGCGGCTGTGCCGACTGCTGCTGGAAGCAGGGGAATTGCATACCACCATAAAAATTAGCATAAAAGCCCTATAAATTAAATTTAAAGTCAAGGAAACCCGTTTAAAAGCCACCGAAAACAAAAAATATGTGCAGCACTTTTTTTGGTCAGTGACGTCAATCAAAATACTTAAAAAAGAAAAACACAACAACAATAATAAAAACAGCAAAAAACTTTTGTGAACTTCAATTCTTTTCAAATATTTTCGGGGGAGACTTCTTTAAGGCAATGGCGTAGCTAAGCTAGACCTAAGGCTAGAGTTACAAAAAATGTCTTGACGTCTTTAATTGGGACATATACTAAATTTAGGACGTTAGTGAGAAGCTAAGCTGGCCATAACAAATTTCTAAAGGGCCTCCACCAGTCTTCTAAAGGCTAATCTATCCCCTTGCCTTCCTCTATCTCGTTTTGCGAAGTTTCTGTGCCACGTTTTTGCAGTTGCAGTATCGGCCTTTCTTTTCTTCTAACCTTAAATTGGTCTCTTAGACGAAATCTGGCAATAACTAACTGACAACAACAGCAGTAACAACAACTCCACCAATGACAAAATAATCTGTGCAAATTTCTCTCTCCCAATTTCTCTTGTTAGCGTTTTCATTTGAAAAATAGTCACGATTTATCATGAATCTGTTGCATTGTGCATGGGTTTTGTGTGAGCATTTCGGTTTTTGTGCCATTTGCCAATGATTTCCATAATCCAGAAAAGTTGGAGAAGAAGAAGAAATAGAAGAAGCAACAAAAAGGCCAAGTACACATTTTTGCTATTTTTCTAATCAAAAGTTATTTTCATTTTATTATGCTGTCAATCATGAAAAAGAGTTATTAGAGAGTCAAGGTAAGGAATAAGTAGAAAAAGGAGAGGAGGAAGGACAGGACACGAAGATCAAAGATTTTAAAAGTAAAATTTGTGGGGCAAGATATTTAAGGAAATTTAAAATTTCTTTTAAATTTAATTGCCGACATTGATGAGAAAGAGACATTAGAGAGACAGGGTAAAATGAAGAAGAAGTACAGGGAGAGAAAGCATTTTAGAAGTAAATGTTGCTTCTTCAATGAATTTTAAGACCTTTGAAAAAGAAAAGAAAAAAGAACCGTAGAAGACCTTTAAGACACTTTTACAAGGATTTCTGTCTGTAGAAAGAGCATAAAATACCTTAGAAGAACTTCAAGAGGCCTTAAATTGACTTTGAAGACCTTCAAGAGGGCTCAACAAGACCTTTAAGAGGCATTCAATTGGATTTGAAAACCCTCAAAATAACTTCTAACTATAGAAAACCTTCCAAATGGTTCAGGAAGACCTTTAAGAGGCCTTAAATTGGCTTTAAATACCTTTAAAATGACTTTTGTCTATAGAAGACCTCCAAAAGGGTTCACCAAGACCTCCAAGAGGCCTTAAATTGACCTTGAAGACCTCCAAAATGACATAGGAGACCTTCAAAAGGGTTCACAAAGACCTCTAAGAGACCTTAAATTGACTTTGAAGAACTTCAAAATGACTTCTGTCTATAGAAGATCTTCTAAAGGGTTTACCAGGACTTCTAAGCGGCCTTAAAGTGACCATGAAGGCTTTTAAAATGACTTCTTTATACAGAAGCCCTTTAAAAGGGTTCATCATGACCTCTAAGAGACCTTAAATTGACTTTGAAGACCTTCAAAATGACATATCTATGAAGACCTTCAAAAGGGTTCGCAAATATCTCTAAGAGATCTTAAATTGACCTTGAAGACCTTCAAAATGACTTCTGTCTCTAGAAGACCTTCAAAAGGTTCGCAAAGACCTCTAAGAGGCCTTAAATTGGCTTTGAAGACCTTCAAGATGACACCTGTCTATGGAAGAACTTCAAAAGGGTTCAGAACCACCTCTAAGAGGCTTTAAATTGACCTTGAAGACATTCAAATGACTTCTGTCTATAGAAAACTTTCAAAAGGGTTTACGAAAACCTCTAAGAGGCTTTAAATTGACTGTGAAGAACTTTAAAATGACTTCTGTCTACAGAAGATCTTCAAAAGGGTTCACAAATACCTCTAGAAGGCCTTTACATGACTTTGAAGACCTTCAAAATGACTTCTGTCTATAGAAGACCTTCAAAAGGTACACCAAGACCTCTAAGAGGACTTTAATTGACCTTGAGGACCTTCAAAATAACTTCTGTCTATAGAAGACCTTCAAAAAGGTTCACCAAGACCTCTAAGAGGCTTTAAATTTACTTTGAAGACCTTCAAAATGACTTCTGTCTATAGAAGACCTTCTAATGGTTCACCAAGACATCTAAGACGCCTTAAATTGACTTTGAAGACCTTTAAAATGACTTCTTTTTATAGAAGCCCTTCAAAAGGGTTCACCAAGACCTCTAAGAGGCCTTAAATTGACTTTGAAGACCTATAAAATGACTTATAGCGATAGAAGACCTTCAAAAGGCTTCGCAAAGGCCTCTAAGAGGCCTTCAACTGACCTTGAAGACCTTCAAAATGACTTCTGTCTATAGAAGACCTTCAGAAGGGTTCGCAAAGACCTCTAAGAGACCTTAAATTGACTTTGAAGAACTTCAAAATGACTTCTATCTATAGAAGATCTTCAAAAGGGTTCACCAGGACTTCTTAGCGGCCTTAAATTGATCTTGAAGACATTTAAAATGACTTCTTTTTACAGAAGCCCTTCAAAAGGGTTCACAAAGACCTCTAGGAGGCCTTAACATGACCTTGAAGACCTTCAAAATGACTTCTGTCTATAGAAGACCTTCAAAAGGGTTCACATAGACCTCTAAAAGACCTTAAATTGACTTTAAAGAACTTCAAAATGACTTCTGTCTATAGAAGATCTTCAAAAGTTTCCACCAGGACTTCTAAGAGGCCTTAAATTTACATTGAAGACCTTTAAAATGACTTCTTTTTATAGAAGCCGCTTCAAAAGGGTTCACAAAGACCTCTAGAAGGCCTTAACATGACTTTGAAGACCTTCAAAATGACTTCTGTCTATAGAAGACCTTCAAAAGGGTTCACATAGACCTCTAAGAGACCTTAAATTGACTTTGAAGACCTTCAAAATGACTTCTGTCTATAGAAGACTTTCAAAAGGGTTTACCAAGACCTCTAGGAGGCCTTAACATGACCTTGAAGACCTTCAAAATGACTTCTGTCTATAGAAGACCTTCAAAGGGTTCACCCAGACCTCTAAGAGGCCTTAAATTGACCTTGAAGAACTTCAAAATGACTTCTGTCTATGGAAGATCTTCAAAAGGGTTAACAATGACCTCTAAGAGACCTTAAATTGACTTTGAAGACCTTCAAAGGACGCAACTACCTCTCTCCAAACAAAAATTACACCCTCCGAGACATTAAAGAATCGTTTTGATATATGGAAGACCTTTAAAACCGGTCAGGTATATACAGTATCGAGATTTCTGTCTATACAAAGAGCATGAAAAATCTATAAGAGGCTTTGGAAGACCTTTAAGAGACCTTAGAAAACCTTTAAGAGGCCTGAAATTGGCTTTGAAGGCCTTCAAAATAACTTCTGTCCAAAGAAAAGCTTCAAAATGGTTTGGGAAGACCTTTAAGAGGCCTTAAATTGTTTTTAAAAAACGTCAAAGTGACTTCCGTCTTTAGAAGACCGTCAAAAGAGGACAGGAATATTTTTAAGAGGCCTTACACTTGCTTTGGATACCTTCAAAATTACTTCTGTCTATAAAGGTCCTTCAAAAATGTTCAGGATAATTTTGTCAATAAAATCACTTTATAAGAGATTAGAAGAATCCTAAGGGATCTCAGCACAACTTTAAATGGGCTAAGTGGAAACCTTTAATAGCTTCGGACAACAGAATACCTTTAAAATTGCTCAGAAAGACCTTTAAGAGCCCTTAGATTGGTTTTGAAGACCTTCAAAATGACTTCTGTCTATAGAAGACCTTCAAAAAAGATCAGGAGAAATTTAGAAGGATACAAACACTGTATAATGGCTTAGAAGAACCCTAAATCGACTTAGAAGAACTTTAAATGGGCTAAGTAGACACCTAAAAGGCCTTCTGACCACCCAAAATGGCGCAGAAAGTCCTTTAAGAGCTCTTAAATTGACTTTGAAGATCTTCAAAATGATTTCTGTCTATAGAAGACATTGAAAAAGGTTCAGGAGAAATTTAAAAGTACTTTTGCCCTTTATACGGGCTTAGAAGAACCCTAAAGGTATCTCTAAAAGGGATTCTGACCACAGAATACCTTTCAAAAGGCTTGAAGACCTTTAAAAGGGATTACACAAATTTTTAAAAGGTTGAAGAACATATTTAAAATGAGTTTGGTCTAAAGAAGATCTTTATAAGGGCTTAAAATATATTTAAAATGGCTTAGAAGAGTTTTAACTAATCTTAAAGGACTCCTCAGAGACCCTCTGTTCACAGAATACCTTTAAAGGAGCTTACCGGTGTTCAAGAACATTGTCAAATGAGCTTAGAAAGCTCTTAAAAGGCTTTTTTCCACAGAAAGGCTTAGATGACTTTTAAGTAATCTTATAGGGCTTTTCAGAGGCCCTCTGTCCACAGAATACCTTTAAAAGAGCTTACCGGCCTTCAAAAACACACTTTTTGTCTATAGAAAGTCTTTAAAGGAGAGTATTAGACCCTCGAACACCTTTAAGTTGTCTTAAACCATTTTCATAAGGACTTTAGTATAACAGATTATCTAAAAGGGTACTGAAGATATTTAAGAGATCTTAAAAGGCTTTTAAAGACTTTCAGAAGAAATTTCTAAAATCCTAAAAAATTCCTAAAGCTGCATAAAAGCCCTTTAAATGGTCTTAGCTGCGCATAAGGAATTAAATGTCTTAAAGAGCTAAAAGAGCTACGGAAACCATTTAAAGCTTTTTGTCGGGTACCAAACTACTTTCTCGAGTATCAAACTTCCTTCGGGTGTATTAAACTACTCTCTCGAGTATCAAACCACTTTCAAATCTCTTTCTAGGGTATCAACAACCATCTTCAGAATGAAAACAACTTCCAACTTTTTTGTCAGATATCAAACTATCATCTCGCATTTAAAGCCAATTACAAACTTCTGTGTAGAGTATCTGGAATATCAATTCACCTTCAAACTTTTTTTCAGGTATCAAACTACCTTCTTGAGCGTCCCCACCATCGCCATACTTCCTTCTTGCGTATCATACAACCTTCGCGAGTATCAAAACACCTTCAAACTTCTTGTCGGATATTGAACTACCTTCTCGAGTGTCAAATCACCTTTAAACTTCTTTGTCGGGGATCAAACTATCTTCTCAAATATTAAAATACCTTCGGACTTTGTCGGGTACTAAACTATTTTGTTTTGAATCAAACCACCTTCAAACTTCTTTGTCGGGTATCAAACTACATTCTCCAGTAGGAAGCCAACTTCAAACATCTTTGTAGGGTATCGAACTACCTTCTCCAGCATGAACCGAACCAACTTTTGGAATATCAAACCACCTTCAAACTTTTTTCGGGTATCAAACTACCTTCTCAAGTATCAAACCACCTTCAATCTTCTTTTTCGAGTATCAAACGACTTTCAAACATCCTTCTGGGGTATCAAACTGCCTTGCCGAGTATCAAACCCCTTTCAAACATCTTTGTCGGATATCAAACTACCTTCTCCAATATCAAACCAACTTAAAAATTCTTTGTCAGGTATCAAAATACCTTCTCGAGTATCAAGTCCCCTTCAAACATTTTTGTCGGATATCAAACTACTTTGTCAAGCATTAAACCACCTTCAATCTTCCTTCAAGCGTATCAAACTACCTTCTCGAGTATCAAATAACATTTAAAGATCCTTTTAGGATATCAAACTGCCTTCTTGAGAATAAGATCAACTTCAAACTTCTTCGTCGGGAATCAAGCCACCTTCACCAGCATGACTGCAATTTCCAACTTCTTTGTAGGGCATCAAACTACCATCTTGAGTACCACACCACCTTCAAACTTCCTTCTGGAGTATCAAACTACCTCCCCTAGTATTAAGACACTTTCAAATTTTTGTTTTCGGGCTATCAAACTACCTTCTCGAGTATCAAATCAGCTTCAAACTTCTTGTCGGATTTTGAACTATCTTCTCGAGTATCACAACACCTTCAAACTTCTTTGTCAGGTATCAAACTACTTTCTCGAGTATCAAATCACCTTCAAACTCACTTGCAGTATATCAAAATACTTTCTAGAGTTTCAAAATACTTTCAAATTTCATTGTCGGTTATTAAACTACCTTCTCGGGTACCAAATTACCTCAAACTACTTTCTCTGGTACCAAACCAACACTGTCGAGTATCAAAATAACTTCAAACTACTTTGCCGGTATCAGACTACCTTCTCAAGTATCAAATCACTTTGAAACTTCTAGACCTTCCAGAGTGTCAAATCACATTAAAACTTATTTGTCAGGTATCAAACAAACTTTCAAACTACTTTGTAGGGTATCAAACTACCTTCTCAAGCACCAGCTCACGTTCAAGCTTCTTTGTCAGGTATCAAATTACCTTATGAAGTATCATTTCACCTTTAAGCATGCGCCTGGGGTATCAAACTACCTTCTCCAGAATGAAGCAAACTTCAAACTTTTTTGTCGGCTATCAAACTACATTCTCCAGTACGAAGCCAACTTCAAACATCTTTGTAGGGTATCGAACTACCTTCTCCAGCATGAACCAAATCAACTTTGGGATATCAAACCACCTTTAAACTTCTTTTTCGGGTATCAAACTACCTTCTCAAGTATCAAACCACCTTCAAACTTCTGGGGTACATTCTCAAGTATCAAATCACTTTAAACTTCTTTGTCGAGTATCAAACTACATTCTTCAGTATGAAACCAACTTCAATCTCTGTGTGTGGTATCAAGCTACCTTCCAGAGTGTCAAATCACATTCAAACTTATTTGTCAGGTATCAAACAAACTTTCAAACTACTTTGTAGGGGACCAAACTACCTTCTGACTATCTTCTCCAGTATGAAGCGAACTTCAAACTTTTTTGTCGGGAACCAAACCAACATTTAGAGCATCAAACAAACTTACAACATCTTTTCGGATACCAAACCAACTTGTCGAGTGTCAAACTACCTTCAACGTTATTTTTAGGGTATCAAACTACCTTCTCGAGTAACACACTACCTTCAAACTTTTTTCTGGAAACTTTTGCTATCGAAGACCTTTATAGGGGCTTCGGAGTACCGTTAAATGGCTTAGAAGGGATTTGAATTGACTGGTAGACTCACAAAAGAACTTTACACCTTTAAAATGGATTGTGAAGGCCTTTAAGAGGTCATCAAACTATCGAAAGGGGACTTTTGCTAATAAGACCCTTGTAAAGACTTAGGAGATCCTTTGAAGGGCTTAGAAAATATTTAAGCGGACTGGAAGACTCACAAAAGAACTTCCTACCTGTAAAATTGCTAAGACGGCTTTCAAGTTGGGTTTGAAGACTTTTAAGCGGCCTTCCATCTATAGCAGGGCTTCGAAAGGGCTTAGAGGTTCTTTAAAGAGGCTAGGAAGGCCTTAAATGGCTAAGAAGGCATTTAAGGAGCCTTAGAAGAGTTTCGTAGGAGATTCTGCCTATTGAACACCTTTAAAACGTAGTAAAAGGCCTTCAAATTCGATTTGGAGACGTTTAAAACATCCCTATCTATAAAATACCTATTAAGGGGTTTATAACACCTTTTAATGTGCTTATATGTCCGTTGAGGACATTTAAGCCGGCCTCTATCTATAAAAGACCTACTAAGTGTTTTATAATACCTTCAAATGACCGTTTAATGACCTGTAGAGGTTCCTATAAGAGCTTTAAATTAACTATTGTCTATAGAAGACCTTTAACAGGTTCTAGAAGGCCTTTAAAGGAGCCTAGACGACCTTTAAAATAATTTTTAAGGGGTTCTTAGAAGACTTTTGAAAGGACGTTTGTCCTTCAAAAAATTTAGTAGGCCTTTCGAGGGTTTTAGAAGAACATTAAAGGGTGACAAATTCGATAAGGTTTTCTATAGACAAATTTTCTATGAAAATCTATAAGACCTTAAGGCTTCTATGGACAGAGGACTTTTTAAAGGGGTTCCATACACAGAATACCTTACAAAACACATCTGTTGACAGAAGAGCTTCGAAACATCATCCGAGACATACGATCTTCTGTAGGTCTTCTATCCTGGGGTCTCCAGTAGGTCTTTCATAGACAGAATACTTCCAAAGGTCTTCTATAGACAGAAGCCATTCGAAATTCGGTCTATAGGAGACCCTTGAAAAGTCTTCTATATACAGAAGACTATCGAGAGGTCTTCTATAGACAGAAATTCTTTTGTGAAGAAAAGACTTTTCGAAGGTCTTCTGTCTATAGAAGTCTATTCGCGGATTTTCTGTCTACAATTGTCCAATTGTTGGACTTTTGCCAATAGAAGATTTTTTGAAGGATGACCTACTGGATGTGCTCTGTCTACAGAAGAATTTTCGAAGGCAAAGATTTTCCGTCTATTGCACACCTTTCGACATTCTTTTATAGAAGAATTTTTAAAGGTCTTATGCCTATAGAAGTCCTCGTGAGGGTCTTAGGTTTTTGAAAACCTTTCAAAGGTCTAGAAAAGCTTTCAAATATATTCTGTCTATAGAAGGCCTATGGTAGGGCTTCTGCCTATAGAAGACCTTTCGAAGATACTCTGAATTTAGAAGGTCTTTTGGAGGTTTTCTGTCTATAGAAGACCTTTTGAAAAATACTCTTTCTATAGAAGTCCTATCAAAGGTCTTTTGTCTAGAGAAGACTTATCGTAGGTCTTCTGTCTATGGAAAAAGCTTCGAAAGTCTTCTGTCAACAAAAAACCTTTTGAAGGTCTTCTGTGTATGGAGGACCTACAGAAAATCTTTGAAAGGTCTTGTCTCTACAGACAACCTCTGGAATCTTTTTTCTCTATAAAAGATAGAAGATCTTTGGAAGGTCTTCTGTCTATAAAAGATCTTTCGAAGGTTTTATCTCTATAGAAGACTTATAGAAGGTCTTCTTTCTGGAGGTATTCTGTCTATGAAAGACCTCTGGAAAGTCTTCTGTCTATAGAAGACCTTTCGATGATCTTCTGCATACAGAAGATCTTTTGGAGGTTTTGCTGTCTATAGAAGACCTTTTGAAAAATCCTATCAAAGGTCTTCTTTCTAGAAAAGACTTATCATAGGCCTTCCGTCTATGGAAAAACTTTCGAAAGTCTTCTGTCAACAAAAAACCTTTCGAAGGTCTTCTGTTTATGGAGGACCTACAGAAAATCTTTGGATGGTTTTCTCTCTATAGACAATCTCTGGAAAGTTTTTCTCTCTATAAAAGACTTATAGAAGGTATTCTTTCTGGAGGTATTCTGTCTATGAAAGACCTCTGAAAAGTCTTCTGTCTATAGAAGACCTTTCGAAGATCTTGTGTATATAGACGATCTTTTGATCTGTGTATAGAAGGCCTTTTGAAAAATCAGTTTTCTATAGAATTACTATCAAATGTCTTCTTTCTAAGGAAGGCTCATCGTAGGTCTTCTGTCTTTGGAAAGTCTACTGTCAACAAAAAACCTTTCGAAGGTCATCTGTTTATGGAGGACCTAGAGAAAATCTTTGGAAGGTCTTCTCTTTACAGACAACCTCTGGAATGTTTTTTCTCTATAAAAGTTAAAAGATCTTTGGAAGGTCTTCTGTCTATAAAAGATCTTTCGAAGGTTATTTCTCTATAGAAGACTTATAGAAGGTCCTCTTTCTGTAAATGAGATTTCGGAGGTATTCTGTCTGTTAAAGACCTCTGGAAAGACAGAAGACCTTTGGAAGGCCTGTCTATAGAATACTTTTCGTCGATGATGTGTCTAAGGAAGACCTTTTGAGGCTTTTAAATAGGCCTCTGCCTAATAAAAATTGTATTTAACATATTTAATTTTTTTGTGCTTTTTATTTTCTCCTCCTTTCTTTTTTGTTTGCTTTGTTTTACTTAATCGAACAATTTTTCGCTGATTATGGTACTTCACCGCTTCAATATGGGAATTTTTGTAACAGCCAAAAGTTTGCTCTGATTGGAAGCCGTGTTAACAGAAATTGCATAATTACCAAAAAACAACACAGCGTTTGAATAAAAGAGGTGAAAAAACGAAGAAGACAAAAAAACGTTTCTTTATGGGGAGATGATACTGGTATTTGAGGCCCAGCTGGTCGTTTCTTGTTGGTGTTGTTATTTTTTCTGTTGCTTGTAAAGAAAAGTAGCCGCATCAGTTCAATTTGTTCGGAAACTGCACATTTCAAATGCTATAACTCGGCAAGCATTTCATTGCTTTGTGGGTGGGTGTTGGAGGTTGGGGGGCAATGAAGGTTGTATCATCCATGTCGGCAGATGATGATGATGTTGATGAGAAGCTGTAGACAAGGCTGTTTCGTTCGTTCGTTGTTTGGAGAAGCTACGAATCGTGATAAAGCGATAATTTCTTTTGAAATGCATAATTTCACTTTCATTTACATCAACGGCAACAGCAACAGCATCGGCATCAAGCGACGCCACCATGTCAGCAGTGCAACAACAAAATGGAGCGAGAAAAAAATATAAAATCACTTCTGTAACAGCAACAACAGTTGGAGTGTGAGCGTTGTTAAACTTATGAAATAACAACAGAAATAAACATTGTTTTGGAAAAAACACAAAACTCCGCACAACTTGGGTTTGCATGGCCGTCCGTCCATTCGTCCAACCATCCATCCATCTCTAATAACAACCCACGCAAAAACTGATAGTCAGCTAGCCAGCCAAATGGCCAGGCACACACATAGTTTCGTTTAGGTTAGGTTAGGCTAGGTTAGGGAGGGGGTGTTAGGTATTTGTAAAGTAGTCAGTCAGTCGTCGTCGTCACTCATTTGGCTCCTCTGGACGACTTTTGTAAGTCTTGGAAATTTTTGGTGGTTCATTGTAATATTTGTTGAGGGGTTTATTTGTTTTGTTTGTAGCTTTTTTGTTGTTGTTGTTGGCATGTTGTTGTAATACGCTTCCATCCATTTATGCAGCATATATTCACTACTCTATATTTCAATCAATCTTTGTTTGTTTTTGTTGCTATTTTATGCCATTGTTGTTGCTGTTGTTGTTATAGAAGCTGAACATTTCTTTGTTTATTTAAATCGTGCAATATTGCGCCGAGTGCGATCGAATAGAGAAGTGAATCGGTTTGGATGGATGGCTGGGGTTTGGGTTGGATATATGGAGTGTTTGTTGTGTGTGTGTGTGTGGAAATTATTGCCTTATTTTTTCGCTATTAATGTGATTAATTTTTAATTTGTTAAAAGAAACAACAAAACCAACAAAGGCAACAACAAAAATTAAGACATACAAAAGAAAAGCTGGCGAAGAAAAAACATGGTCAAAAGAAATGTTAGCCCCATTGTGGGTTCCTTGTTTGATAACCAAGAAATGAAAAAAAAACAAAAACAGTTATGTAGGAAGAAGGTGGTGGTCGAAAGAAAAATTGTTATAATTTTTGTGCGGAATTTCATTCACTCGTTGTTGCTCAGTTGATTCCGACAAGAAAAATATTTATTTCCGGAATTCCCCAAAAAACAGAATTTCAATTTTGAATTTTTTTTAGCAAATTCCACAGAGCTGAACAAATAAAGGCACTTGGGAAAATAAAGTAGAAACATTTCAACATTAGGTGTGATTGACTTGTAATGACTTCCAGTGCCAATGAAACTAAATTAAATATTTATTTTAAACAAATCTTTATGTGACCTATAAATGTTTGAGTAAATAAATGCAACTTTTTCTAAAACATTTGTTTAAATAAAAAATAAAATAAATAAAAGAGAGGACATTCCAAAGGAATTCTTTAGACAGAGGAAAATTTTATCGAAAAAATTCAATAAGATTTTCTATAGAAAATTGTATCGAAAAAATTCAATATGATTTTCTATAGAACATTTTATCGAAAAAATTCAATAAGATTTTCTATAGAAAATTTTATCGAAAAAAATCAATAAGATTTTCTATAGAAAATGTTATCGAAAGAATTCAATAAGATTTTCTATAGAAAATTTTAGCGAAAAAATTCAATAGAATTTTCTATAGCGAAAAAAATTCAATAGAAATTTCTATAGAAAATTTTAGCGAAAAAATTCCATAGAATTTTCTATAGCAAATTTTAGCGAAAAAATTCAATAGAATTTTCTATAGCAAATATTAGCGAAAAAATTCAATAGAATTTTCTATAGAAAATTTTAGCGAAAAAATTCGATAGAATTTTCTATAGAAGATTTTCGCGAAAAAATTCAATAGAATTTTCTATAGAAAATTTTATCGAATAAATTCGATAGAATTTTCTATAGAAAATTTTATCGAAAAAATTCGATAGAATTTTCTATAGAAAATTTTATCGAAAAAATTCAATAAGATTTTCTATAGAAAATTTTAGCGAAGAAATTCAATAGAATTTTCTATAGAAAATTTTATTGAAAAAATTCAATAAGATTTTCTATAGAAAATTTTATCGAAAAAATTCGATAGAATTTTCTATAGAAAATTTTAGCGAAAAAATTCAATAGAATTTTCTATAGAAAATTTTAGCGAAAAAATTCAATAGAATTTTCTATAGAAAATTTTAGCGAAAAAATTCAATAAGATTTTCTATAGAAAATTTTATCGAAAAAATTCGATGGAATTTGTATAGAAAATTTTATCGAAAAAAATCAATACGATTTTTATAGAAAATTTTATCGAAAAAATTCGATAAGATTTTCTATAGAAAATTTTATCGAAAAAATTCGATAAGATTTTCTATAGAAAATTTTATCGAAAAAATTCGATAAGATTTTCTATAGAAAATTTTATCGAAAAAATTCGATAAGATTTTCTATAGAAAATTTTATCGAAAAAATTCGATAAGATTTTCTATAGAAAATTTTATCGAAAAAATTCGATAAGATTTTCTATAGAAAATTTTATCGAAAAAATTCGATAAGATTTTCTATAGAAAATTTTATCGAACAAATTCGATAAGATTTTCTATAGAAAATTTTATCGAAAAAATTCGATAGAATTTTTTATAGAAAATTTTATCGAAAAAATTCGATAGAATTTTCTATAGAAAATTTTATCGAAAAAATTCGATAGAATTTTCTATAGAAAATTTTATCGAAAAAATTCGATAGAATTTTCTATAGAAAATTTTATCGAAAAAATTCGATAGAATTTTCTATAGAAAATTTTATCGAAAAAATTCGATAGAATTTTCTATAGAAAATTTTATCGAAAAAATTCGATAGAATTTTCTATAGAAAATTTTATCGAAAAAATTCGATAGAATTTTCTATAGAAAATTTTATCGAAAAAATTCGATAGAATTTTCTATAGAAAATTTTATCGAAAAAATTCGATAGAATTTTCTATAGAAAATTTTATCGAAAAAATTCGATAGAATTTTCTATAGAAAATTTTATCGAAAAAATTCGATAGAATTTTCTATAGAAAATTTTATCGAAAAAATTCGATAGAATTTTCTATAGAAAATTTTATCGAAAAAATTCGATAGAATTTTCTATAGAAAATTTTATCGAAAAAATTCGATAGAATTTTCTATAGAAAATTTTATCGAAAAAATTCGATAGAATTTTCTATAGAAAATTTTATCGAAAAAATTCGATAGAATTTTCTATAGAAAATTTTATCGAAAAAATTCGATAGAATTTTCTATAGAAAATTTTATCGAAAAAATTCGATAGAATTTTCTATAGAAAATTTTATCGAAAAAATTCGATAGAATTTTCTATAGAAAATTTTATCGAAAAAATTCGATAGAATTTTCTATAGAAAATTTTATCGAAAAAATTCGATAGAATTTTCTATAGAAAATTTTATCGAAAAAATTCGATAGAATTTTCTATAGAAAATTTTATCGAAAAAATTCGATAGAATTTTCTATAGAAAATTTTATCGAAAAAATTCGATAGAATTTTCTATAGAAAATTTTATCGAAAAAATTCGATAGAATTTTCTATAGAAAATTTTATCGAAAAAATTCGATAGAATTTTCTATAGAAAATTTTATCGAAAAAATTCGATAGAATTTTCTATAGAAAATTTTATCGAAAAAATTCGATAGAATTTTCTATAGAAAATTTTATCGAAAAAATTCGATAGAATTTTCTATAGAAAATTTTATCGAAAAAATTCGATAGAATTTTCTATAGAAAATTTTATCGAAAAAATTCGATAGAATTTTCTATAGAAAATTTTATCGAAAAAATTCGATAGAATTTTCTATAGAAAATTTTATCGAAAAAATTCGATAGAATTTTCTATAGAAAATTTTATCGAAAAAATTCGATAGAATTTTCTATAGAAAATTTTATCGAAAAAATTCGATAGAATTTTCTATAGAAAATTTTATCGAAAAAATTCGATAGAATTTTCTATAGAAAATTTTATCGAAAAAATTCGATAGAATTTTCTATAGAAAATTTTATCGAAAAAATTCGATAGAATTTTCTATAGAAAATTTTATCGAAAAAATTCGATAGAATTTTCTATAGAAAATTTTATCGAAAAAATTCGATAGAATTTTCTATAGAAAATTTTATCGAAAAAATTCGATAGAATTTTCTATAGAAAATTTTATCGAAAAAATTCGATAGAATTTTCTATAGAAAATTTTATCGAAAAAATTCGATAGAATTTTCTATAGAAAATTTTATCGAAAAAATTCGATAGAATTTTCTATAGAAAATTTTATCGAAAAAATTCGATAGAATTTTCTGTAGAAAATTTTATCGAAAAAATTCGATAGAATTTTCTGTAGAAAATTTTATCGAAAAAATTCGATAGAATTTTCTATAGAAAATTTTATCGAAAAAATTCGATAGAATTTTCTATAGAAAATTTTATCGAAAAAATTCGATAGAATTTTCTATAGAAAATTTTATCGAAAATATTCGACAGAATTTTCTATAGAAAATTTTATCGAAAAAATTCGATAAGATTTTCTATAGAACATTTTATCGAAAAAATTCGATAAGATTTTCTATAGAAAATTTTATCAAAAAAATTCGATAAGATTTTCTACAGAACATTTTATCGAAAAAATTCGATAAGATTTTCTATAGAACATTTTATCGAAAAAATTCGATAAGATTTTCTATAGAAAATTTTATCGAAAAAATTCAATAAGATTTTCTATAGAAAATTTTATCGAAAAAATTTAATAAGATTTTCTATAGAAAATTTGATCGAAAAAATTCAATAAGATTTTCTATAGAAAATTTTATCGAAAAAATTCGATAGAATTTTCTATAGAAATTTTATCGAAAAAATTCGATAGAATTTTCTATAGAAATTTTATCGAAAAAATTCGACAGAATTTTCTATAGAAAATTTAGCGAAAAAATTCAATAAGATTTTCTATAGAAAATTTTATCGAAAATTTTGAAGCATATAGATTTTCATCGATACATTATTCTATCGATTTTGTTGGAGCAACAATTGTTCCCCTGTGTAATATTGTTACCAATATTTTTATTGTAGTCATAACTCTTATTTCGCACTACGTGCTTGTCTGTCTGATGACTTGATATAATAACAGAAAAAAACCGATAACATTTTATGTCATCATCGGCAATATTTGTTTAATACTCTTTTTAACAATGTTTATTTTAACGTTAATGAATTTTTGCACTTCTTTTCGAATTCATTCGATTTGTAACAACAATTGGCACTTAGTTGGCCAGTTGAAATATGACTTCCAGTTATGTGAGTCATGCCTAGTTAAACAAAGTTATTAACTCAGTCGGGGAGCACACACGCACACCCAAAGATTACAACAAAAAGATAAACAAAACAAATTTTCCCCCGTAACAAGACAACATTCCAATCACAAAGTTCATGGCGAGCAGCGTTTGAAGGGTTTGAAGGGAGAAGAATATTATTTATTTTGTGGTGTTGGATTCGTCGCCGATCACACACGACAAGGTCGTTCAAGGCCAGAGATAACGTCAAACCGAAAAAATCATCACACCAACAAAGGGAAACGTTTTTGTTTCCAATTTGTTTTATTTTTACGAGTGAAGTACTTAGAATTTGTTTTGGTTCATATCACAAGTGTTGAAATCAATTTGGAAAAATAAATACTTAATTAAATAAATAAATTTATTTTAAGCACAAAGATACCGTTAGAGTAATACAAAAATAATATATTGTTTAATTTTATATTGGTTTTTTGTTTGTTAAGCTACCAATGTAGGTTCCTCCATAACCCCCGGGGTTAAGATTACAATCAGACAATGCCATTCTCAGCAACCAGCCAAGCAAACCAACAGTAGCGAATTATTAACTTAAGAAATAACAGTAAACAAAAGAAGAGGAAGAGAAAATATTGATTTTTTTGTTACTAAAATAGATTTCATCACTCCTCTTTGAAGATATGCCACCACCACGTTTTTTTTTAGATCCAAAGTCGGCTTTAAAGTAATTTCGCTTTTTTGTAACACAGGTTTGGGTGCTTGGGGTTTACTTAAGCTGCCCCTGGGGCGTAATTGTTTCAGCACAAATCTCTTTTTAACTTGGCATTGGAATGGATTTTTAATTTGCCATAATGTGGAATTTTTTTGGTAAGTGAATTTCAGTTTCGTCAAATGCCAAAAATTGTTATTTGATTGAAAGTTTTTTTGGATGATTGATATGATGTTGCAGAAAAAACTGGGTTATTTTTATTATTCAATATCATTGGGAAGGAGAGAAATTTGCATATCTCCAATGGAATTTTTGAAATGTAAAAATAATTAATAGAAAATAAATATTATTTAAAGATAATTTATGCAGAAAATCTTATCGATTTTTTCGATAAAATTTTCTATAGAAAATCCTATCGAATTTTTTTCGATAAAATTTTCTATAGAAAATCCTATCGAATTTTTTTCGATAAAATTTTCTATAGAAAATTCTATCGAATTTTTTTCGATACAATTTTCTATAGAAAATTCTATCGAATTTTTTTCGATAACATTTTCTATAGAAAATCATATCGAATTTTTTGGATAAAATTTTCTATTGAAAATTATCGAATCTTTTCGATAAAATTTTCAATAGAAAATCTTATCGAATTTTTTCGATAAAATTTTCAATAGAAAATCTTATCGAATTTTTTGGATAAAATTTTCTATAGAAAATCTTACCGATTTTTTTGATAAAATTTTCTATAGAAAATCTTATCGATTTTTTCGATAAAATTTTCTATAGAAAATCTTATCGATTTTTTCGATAAAATTTTCTATAGAAAATCCTATCGAATTTTTTTCGATAAAATTTTCTATAGAAAATCCTATCGAATTTTTTTCGATAAAATTTTCTATAGAAAATCCTATCGAATTTTTTTCGATAAAATTTTCTATAGAAAATTCTATCGAATTTTTTTCGATAAAATTTTCTATAGAAAATTCTATCGAATTTTTTTCGATAAAATTTTCTATAGAAAATCCTATCGAATTTTTTTCGATAAAATTTTCTATAGAAAATCCTATCGAATTTTTTTCGATAAAATTTTCTATAGAAAATCCTATCGAATTTTTTTCGATAAAATTTTCTATAGAAAATCCTATCGAATTTTTTTCGATAAAATTTTCTATAGAAAATTCTATCGAATTTTTTTGATAAAATTTTCTATAGAAAATCTTATCGATTTTTTCGATAAAATTTTCTATAGAAAATCTTATCGATTTTTTCGATAAAATTTTCTATAGAAAATCCTATCGAATTTTTTTCGATAAAATTTTCTATAGAAAATCCTATCGAATTTTTTTCGATAAAATTTTCTATAGAAAATTCTATCGAATTTTTTTCGATAAAATTTTCTATAGAAAATTCTATCGAATTTTTTTCGATAAAATTTTCTATAGAAAATTCTATCGAATTTTTTTCGATAAAATTTTCTATAGAAAATTCTATCGAATTTTTTTCGATAAAATTTTCTATAGAAAATTCTATCGAATTTTTTTCGATAAAATTTTCTATAGAAAATTCTATCGAATTTTTTTCGATAAAATTTTCTATAGAAAATTCTATCGAATTTTTTTCGATAAAATTTTCTATAGAAAATTCTATCGAATTTTTTTCGATAAAATTTTCTATAGAAAATTCTATCGAATTTTTTTCGATAACATTTTCTATAGAAAATTCTATCGAATTTTTTTCGATAACATTTTCTATAGAAAATTCTATCGAATTTTTTTCGATAACATTTTCTATAGAAAATTCTATCGAATTTTTTTCGATAAAATTTTCTATAGAAAATTCTATCGAATTTTTTTCGATAACATTTTCTATAGAAAATCGTATCGAATTTTTTGGATAAAATTTTCTATAGAAAATCTTATCGAATCTTTTCGATAACATTTTCAATAGAAAATCTTATCGAATCTTTTCGATAAAATTTTCTATAGAAAATCTTATCGATTTTTTCGATAAAATTTTCTATAGAAAATCTTATCGATTTTTTCGATAAAGTTTTCTATAGAAAATCTTATCGATTTTTTCGATAAAATTTTCTATAGAAAATCTTATCGATTTTTTCGATAAAATTTTCTATAGAAAATCTTATCGATTTTTTCGATAAAATTTTCTATAGAAAATCTTATCGATTTTTTCGATAAAATTTTCTATAGAAAATCTTATCGATTTTTTTCGATAAAATTTTCTATAGAAAATCTTATCGATTTTTTCGATAAAATTTTCTATAGAAAATCTTATCGATTTTTTCGATAAAATTTTCTAATTCGAATTTTTTGGATAAAATTTTCTATAGAAAATCTTATCGAATCTTTTCGATAAAATTTTCAATAGAAAATCTTATCGAATCTTTTCGATAAAATTTTCAATAGAAAATCTTATCGAATTTTTTCGATAAAATTTTCAATAGAAAATCTTATCGAATTTTTTCGATAAAATTTTCAATAGAAAATCTTATCGAATTTTTTCGATAAAATTTTCAATAGAAAATCTTATCGAATTTTTTCGATAAAATTTTCAATAGAAAATCTTATCGAATTTTTTCGATAAAATTTTCAATAGAAAATCTTATCGAATTTTTTCGATAAAATTTTCTATAGAAAATCTTATCGATTTTTTTTGATAAAATTTTCTATAGAAAATCTTATCGATTTTTTCGATAAAATTTTCTATAGAAAATCTTATCGATTTTTTCGATAAAATTTTCTATAGAAAATCTTATCGATTTTTTCGATAAAATTTTCTATAGAAAATCTTATCGATTTTTTCGATAAAATTTTCTATAGAAAATCTTATCGATTTTTTCGATAAAATTTTCTATAGAAAACTTATCGATTTTTTCGATAAAATTTTCTATAGAAAACTTATCGATTTTTTCGATAAAATTTTCTATAGAAAATCTTATCGATTTTTTCGATAAAATTTTCTAATTCGAATTTTTTGGATAAAATTTTCTATAGAAAATCTTATCGAATCTTTTCGATAAAATTTTCAATAGAAAATCTTATCGAATCTTTTCGATAAAATTTTCAATAGAAAATCTTATCGAATTTTTTCGATAAAATTTTCAATAGAAAATCTTATCGAATTTTTTCGATAAAATTTTCAATAGAAAATCTTATCGAATTTTTTCGATAAAATTTTCTATAGAAAATCTTATCGAATTTTTTCGATAAAATTTTCTATAGAAAATCTTATCGAATTTTTTCGATAAAATTTTCTATAGAAAATCTTATCGAATTTTTTCGATAAAATTTTCTATAGAAAATCTTATCGAATTTTTTCGATAAAATTTTCTATAGAAAATCTTATCGAATTTTTACGATAAAATTTTCTATAGAAAATCTTATCGAATTTTTTCGATAAAATTTTCAATAGAAAATCTATTGAATTTTTTCGATAAAATTTTCTATAGAAAATCTTATCGAATTTTTTCGATAAAATTTTCTATAGAAAATTCTATCGATTTGTTTTCGATAAAATTTTCTATAGAAAATTCTATCGAATTGTTTTCGATAAAATTTTCTATAGAAAATTCTATCGAATTGTTTTCGATAAAATTTTCTATAGAAAATTCTGTCGAATTGTTTTCGAATTGTTTTCGATAAAATTTTCTATAGAAAATTCTATCGAATTGTTTTCGATAAAATTTTCTATAGAAAATTCTATCGAATTGTTTTCGATAAAATTATCTATAGAAAATTCTATCGAATTGTTTTCGATAAAAGTTTCTATAGAAAATTCTATCGAATTGTTTTCGATAAAATCTTCTATAGAAAATTCTATCGAATTTTTTCGATAAAATTTTCTATAGAAAATTCTATCGAATTTTTTCGATAAAATTTTCTATAGAAAATTCTATCGAATTTTTTCGATAAAATTTTCTATAGAAAATTCTATCGAATTTTTTCGATAAAATTTTCTATAGAAAATTCTATCGAATTTTTTCGATAAAATTTTCTATAGAAAATTCTATCGAATTTTTTCGATAAAATTTTCTATAGAAAATTCTATCGAATTTTTTCGATAAAATTTTCTATAGAAAATTCTATCGAATTTTTTCGATAAAATTTTCTATAGAAAATTCTATCGAATTTTTTCGATAAAATTTTCTATAGAAAATTCTATCGAATTTTTTCGATAAAATTTTCTATAGAAAATTCTATCGAATTTTTTCGATAAAATTTTCTATAGAAAATTCTATCGAATTTTTTCGATAAAATTTTCTATAGAAAATTCTATCGAATTTTTTCGATAAAATTTTCTATAGAAAATTCTATCGAATTTTTTCGATAAAATTTTCTATAGAAAATTCTATCGAATTTTTTCGATAAAATTTTCTATAGAAAATTCTATCGAATTTTTTCGATAAAATTTTCAATAAAATTTTCTATAGAAAATCCTATCGAATTTTTTCGATAAAATTTTCAATAAAATTTTCTATAGAAAATCCTATCGAATTTCTTCATTAAAATTTTCTATAGAAAATCTTATCGAATTTATTCGATAAAATTTTCTATAAAAAATCTTATCGATTTTTTTTGATAAAATTTTCCATAGAAAATCTTATCGAATTTTTTCGAT
Organism: Musca autumnalis; assembly: GCF_047663935.1. Lineage (NCBI taxonomy): Eukaryota > Metazoa > Arthropoda > Insecta > Diptera > Muscidae > Musca > Musca autumnalis. Next base: position 230,582,863 of record NW_027411977.1, read on the forward strand.
AAAGAATTTTTCCCAACAACAAAAATTCCTAAACAAATTTATGAAAAATGAAAAATTCATTAAACAATTTTCATGTACATGTTAACAATATTAATAATACTTCTCATAACCATAACCTGGGCAATAAATGTAGTTGTAAGAAAAAGACAAACAACAACAATCGACATTAAAATTGTTAATAAACTGATTATAATTTATGGAGAACCAACAACAGCAGCCCAACAATTGGCAGTGACAATAACTAAAAAAAAATGGTTATGATGTTGGTAATGAAGTTTGGAACAGCATATCATTACATTTGACAACATAGTTATGTTGACAACATATTTATGTTGAAGAAAAACCTTCCAAGTTTGCGAAAAGGGTAGAGGAAACTGTTAGTGGTGGCTAGGAAAAATACCATTATTGGAAATCAAACAATCCAATAATGCAATAAAACAAAAACATAATTTGTGACATAGTTGTAGCTTGTTGTTGTAACAAGATTGTTAATCGAAATTGTATTTTTTTTATTATTTTTTCTAACAAGAAAACTAATTACAAGACGTGGGACAAAATCAATAATTCGAATTTTTCATCATTTTTTGGACTTTGAAAAATTGTTAAAAAAAGTCAACGATTTGTGGCCTTCAAAGGCCCATAAGAAATTCTTTAAAAAATCCACGCTTTGTGGCCTTCAAAGGCTCATAAGAAATTCTTTAAAAAATCCACGCTATGTGGCCTTTGATGGGCCACAAAATTTGCTTTAAAAAATCCACGCTTTGTGGCCTTTGATGGCCCAACAAAATTGCTTTAAAAAATCCACGCTTTGTAGCCTTTGATAGGCCACAAAATTGCTTTAAAAAATCCACGCTTTGTGGCCTTTGATGGCCCAACAAAATTGCTTTAAAAAATCCACGCTTTGTGGCCTTTGATGGCCCAACAAAATTGCTTTAAAAAATCCACGCTTTGTGGCCTTTGATGGCCCAACAAAATTGCTTTAAAAAATCCACGCTTTGTGGCCTTTGATGGCCCAACAAAATTGCTTTAAAAAATCCACGCTTTGTGGCCTTTGATGGCCCAACAAAATTGCTTTAAAAAATCCACGCTTTGTGGCCTTTGATGGCCCAACAAAATTGCTTTAAAAAATCCACGCTTTGTGGCCTTTGATGGGCCACAAAATTGCTTTAAAAAATCCACGCTTTGTGGCCTTTGATGGGCCACAAAATTGCTTTAAAAAAATCCACGCTTTGTGGTCTTTGATGGCCCAACAAAATTGCTTTAAAAAATCCACGCTTTGTGGCCTTTGATGGGCCACAAAATTTGCTTTAAAAAATCCACGCTTTGTGGCCTTTGATGGCCCAACAAAATTGCTTTAAAAAATCCACGCTTTGTGGCCTTTGATGGGCCACAAAATTGCTTTAAAAAATCCACGCTTTGTGGCCTTTGATGGGCCACAAAATTTGCTTTAAAAAATCCACGCTTTGTGGCCTTTGATGGGCCACAAAATTTGCTTTAAAAAATCCACGCTTTGTGGCCTTTAATGGGCCACAAAATTTGCTTTAAAAAATCCACGCTTTGTGGCCTTTGATGGGCCTTTGATGGGCCACAAAATTTGCTTTAAAAAATCCACGCTTTGTGGCCTTTGATGGGCCACAAAATTTGCTTTAAAAAATCCACGCTTTGTGGCCTTTGATGGGCCACAAAATTTGCTTTAAAAAATCCACGCTTTGTGGCCTTTGATGGGCCACAAAATTTGCTTTAAAAAATCCACGCTTTGTGGCCTTTGATGGGCCACAAAATTTGCTTTAAAAAATCCACGCTTTGTGGCCTTTGATGGGCCACAAAATTTGCTTTAAAAAATCCACGCTTTGTGGCCTTTGATGGGCCACAAAATTTGCTTTAAAAAATCCACGCTTTGTGGCCTTTGATGGGCCACAAAATTTGCTTTAAAAAATCCACGCTTTGTGGCCTTTGATGGGCCACAAAATTTGCTTTAAAAAATCCACGCTTTGTGGCCTTTGATGGGCCACAAAATTTGCTTTAAAAAATCCACGCTTTGTGGCCTTTGATGGGCCACAAAATTTGCTTTAAAAAATCCACGCTTTGTGGCCTTTGATGGGCCACAAAATTTGCTTTAAAAAATCCACGCTTTGTGGCCTTTGATGGGCCACAAAATTTGCTTTAAAAAATCCACGCTTTGTGGCCTTTGATGGGCCACAAAATTTGCTTTAAAAAATCCACGCTTTGTGGCCTTTGATGGGCCACAAAATTTGCTTTAAAAAATCCACGCTTTGTGGCCTTTGATGGGCCACAAAATTTGCTTTAAAAAATCCACGCTTTGTGGCCTTTGATGGGCCACAAAATTTGCTTTAAAAAATCCACGCTTTGTGGCCTTTGATGGGCCACAAAATTTGCTTTAAAAAATCCACGCTTTGTGGCCTTTGATGGGCCACAAAATTTGCTTTAAAAAATCCACGCTTTGTGGCCTTTGATGGGCCACAAAATTTGCTTTAAAAAATCCACGCTTTGTGGCCTTTGATGGGCCACAAAATTTGCTTTAAAAAATCCACGCTTTGTGGCCTTTGATGGGCCACAAAATTTGCTTTAAAAAATCCACGCTTTGTGGCCTTTGATGGGCCACAAAATTTGCTTTAAAAAATCCACGCTTTGTGGCCTTTGATGGGCCACAAAATTTGCTTTAAAAAATCCACGCTTTGTGGCCTTTGATGGGCCACAAAATTTGCTTTAAAAAATCCACGCTTTGTGGCCTTTGATGGGCCACAAAATTTGCTTTAAAAAATCCACGCTTTGTGGCCTTTGATGGGCCACAAAATTTGCTTTAAAAAATCCACGCTTTGTGGCCTTTGATGGGCCACAAAATTTGCTTTAAAAAATCCACGCTTTGTGGCCTTTGATGGGCCACAAAATTTGCTTTAAAAAATCCACGCTTTGTGGCCTTTGATGGGCCACAAAATTTGCTTTAAAAAATCCACGCTTTGTGGCCTTTGATGGGCCACAAAATTTGCTTTAAAAAATCCACGCTTTGTGGCCTTTGATGGGCCACAAAATTTGCTTTAAAAAATCCACGCTTTGTGGCCTTTGATGGGCCACAAAATTTGCTTTAAAAAATCCACGCTTTGTGGCCTTTGATGGGCCACAAAATTTGCTTTAAAAAATCCACGCTTTGTGGCCTTTGATGGGCCACAAAATTTGCTTTAAAAAATCCACGCTTTGTGGCCTTTGATGGGCCACAAAATTTGCTTTAAAAAATCCACGCTTTGTGGCCTTTGATGGGCCACAAAATTTGCTTTAAAAAATCCACGCTTTGTGGCCTTTGATGGGCCACAAAATTTGCTTTAAAAAATCCACGCTTTGTGGCCTTTGATGGGCCACAAAATTTGCTTTAAAAAATCCACGCTTTGTGGCCTTTGATGGGCCACAAAATTTGCTTTAAAAAATCCACGCTTTGTGGCCTTTGATGGGCCACAAAATTTGCTTTAAAAAATCCACGCTTTGTGGCCTTTGATGGGCCACAAAATTTGCTTTAAAAAATCCACGCTTTGTGGCCTTTGATGGGCCACAAAATTTGCTTTAAAAAATCCACGCTTTGTGGCCTTTGATGGGCCACAAAATTTGCTTTAAAAAATCCACGCTTTGTGGCCTTTGATGGGCCACAAAATTTGCTTTAAAAAATCCACGCTTTGTGGCCTTTGATGGGCCACAAAATTTGCTTTAAAAAATCCACGCTTTGTGGCCTTTGATGGGCCACAAAATTTGCTTTAAAAAATCCACGCTTTGTGGCCTTTGATGGGCCACAAAATTTGCTTTAAAAAATCCACGCTTTGTGGCCTTTGATGGGCCACAAAATTTGCTTTAAAAAATCCACGCTTTGTGGCCTTTGATGGGCCACAAAATTTGCTTTAAAAAATCCACGCTTTGTGGCCTTTGATGGGCCACAAAATTTGCTTTAAAAAATCCACGCTTTGTGGCCTTTGATGGGCCACAAAATTTGCTTTAAAAAATCCACGCTTTGTGGCCTTTGATGGGCCACAAAATTTGCTTTAAAAAATCCACGCTTTGTGGCCTTTGATGGGCCACAAAATTTGCTTTAAAAAATCCACGCTTTGTGGCCTTTGATGGGCCACAAAATTTGCTTTAAAAAATCCACGCTTTGTGGCCTTTGATGGGCCACAAAATTTGCTTTAAAAAATCCACGCTTTGTGGCCTTTGATGGGCCACAAAATTTGCTTTAAAAAATCCACGCTTTGTGGCCTTTGATGGGCCACAAAATTTGCTTTAAAAAAATCCACGCTTTGTGGCCTTTGATGGGCCACAAAATTTGCTTTAAAAAATCCACGCTTTGTGGCCTTTGATGGGCCACAAAATTTGCTTTAAAAAATCCACGCTTTGTGGCCTTTGATGGGCCACAAAATTTGCTTTAAAAAATCCACGCTTTGTGGCCTTTGATGGGCCACAAAATTTGCTTTAAAAAATCCACGCTTTGTGGCCTTTGATGGGCCACAAAATTTGCTTTAAAAAATCCACGCTTTGTGGCCTTTGATGGGCCACAAAATTTGCTTTAAAAAATCCACGCTTTGTGGCCTTTGATGGGCCACAAAATTTGCTTTAAAAAATCCACGCTTTGTGGCCTTTGATGGGCCACAAAATTTGCTTTAAAAAATCCACGCTTTGTGGCCTTTGATGGGCCACAAAATTTGCTTTAAAAAATCCACGCTTTGTGGCCTTTGATGGGCCACAAAATTTGCTTTAAAAAATCCACGCTTTGTGGCCTTTGATGGGCCACAAAATTTGCTTTAAAAAATCCACGCTTTGTGGCCTTTGATGGGCCACAAAATTTGCTTTAAAAAATCCACGCTTTGTGGCCTTTGATGGGCCACAAAATTTGCTTTAAAAAATCCACGCTTTGTGGCCTTTGATGGGCCACAAAATTTGCTTTAAAAAATCCACGCTTTGTGGCCTTTGATGGGCCACAAAATTTGCTTTAAAAAATCCACGCTTTGTGGCCTTTGATGGGCCACAAAATTTGCTTTAAAAAATCCACGCTTTGTGGCCTTTGATGGGCCACAAAATTTGCTTTAAAAAATCCACGCTTTGTGGCCTTTGATGGGCCACAAAATTTGCTTTAAAAAATCCACGCTTTGTGGCCTTTGATGGGCCACAAAATTTGCTTTAAAAAATCCACGCTTTGTGGCTTTTGATGGGCCACAAAATTTGCTTTAAAAAATCCACGCTTTGTGGCCTTTGATGGGCCACAAAATTTGCTTTAAAAAATCCACGCTTTGTGGCCTTTGATGGGCCACAAAATTTGCTTTAAAAAATCCACGCTTTGTGGCCTTTGATGGGCCACAAAATTTGCTTTAAAAAATCCACGCTTTGTGGCCTTTGATGGGCCACAAAATTTGCTTTAAAAAATCCACGCTTTGTGGCCTTTGATGGGCCACAAAATTTGCTTTAAAAAATCCACGCTTTGTGGCCTTTGATGGGCCACAAAATTTGCTTTAAAAAATCCACGCTTTGTGGCCTTTGATGGGCCACAAAATTTGCTTTAAAAAATCCACGCTTTGTGGCCTTTGATGGGCCACAAAATTTGCTTTAAAAAATCCACGCTTTGTGGCCTTTGATGGGCCACAAAATTTGCTTTAAAAAATCCACGCTTTGTGGCCTTTGATGGGCCACAAAATTTGCTTTAAAAAATCCACGCTTTGTGGCCTTTGATGGGCCACAAAATTTGCTTTAAAAAATCCACGCTTTGTGGCCTTTGATGGGCCACAAAATTTGCTTTAAAAAATCCACGCTTTGTGGCCTTTGATGGGCCACAAAATTTGCTTTAAAAAATCCACGCTTTGTGGCCTTTGATGGGCCACAAAATTTGCTTTAAAAAATCCACGCTTTGTGGCCTTTGATGGGCCACAAAATTTGCTTTAAAAAATCCACGCTTTGTGGCCTTTGATGGGCCACAAAATTTGCTTTAAAAAATCCACGCTTTGTGGCCTTTGATGGGCCACAAAATTTGCTTTAAAAATCCACGCTTTGTGGCCTTTGATGGGCCACAAAATTTGCTTTAAAAAATCCACGCTTTGTGGCCTTTGATGGGCCACAAAATTTGCTTTAAAAAATCCACGCTTTGTGGCCTTTGATGGGCCACAAAATTTGCTTTAAAAAATCCACGCTTTGTGGCCTTTGATGGGCCACAAAATTTGCTTTAAAAAATCCACGCTTTGTGGCCTTTGATGGGCCACAAAATTTGCTTTAAAAAATCCACGCTTTGTGGCCTTTGATGGGCCACAAAATTTGCTTTAAAAAATCCACGCTTTGTGGCCTTTGATGGGCCACAAAATTTGCTTTAAAAAATCCACGCTTTGTGGCCTTTGATGGGCCACAAAATTTGCTTTAAAAAATCCACGCTTTGTGGCCTTTGATGGGCCACAAAATTTGCTTTAAAAAATCCACGCTTTGTGGCCTTTGATGGGCCACAAAATTTGCTTTAAAAAATCCACGCTTTGTGGCCTTTGATGGGCCACAAAATTTGCTTTAAAAAATCCACGCTTTGTGGCCTTTGATGGGCCACAAAATTTGCTTTAAAAAATCCACGCTTTGTGGCCTTTGATGGGCCACAAAATTTGCTTTAAAAAATCCACGCTTTGTGGCCTTTGATGGGCCACAAAATTTGCTTTAAAAAATCCACGCTTTGTGGCCTTTGATGGGCCACAAAATTTGCTTTAAAAAATCCACGCTTTGTGGCCTTTGATGGGCCACAAAATTTGCTTTAAAAAATCCACGCTTTGTGGCCTTTGATGGGCCACAAAATTTGCTTTAAAAAATCCACGCTTTGTGGCCTTTGATGGGCCACAAAATTTGCTTTAAAAAATCCACGCTTTGTGGCCTTTGATGGGCCACAAAATTTGCTTTAAAAAATCCACGCTTTGTGGCCTTTGATGGGCCACAAAATTTGCTTTAAAAAATCCACGCTTTGTGGCCTTTGATGGGCCACAAAATTTGCTTTAAAAAATCCACGCTTTGTGGCCTTTGATGGGCCACAAAATTTGCTTTAAAAAATCCACGCTTTGTGGCCTTTGATGGGCCACAAAATTTGCTTTAAAAAATCCACGCTTTGTGGCCTTTGATGGGCCACAAAATTTGCTTTAAAAAATCCACGCTTTGTGGCCTTTGATGGGCCACAAAATTTGCTTTAAAAAATCCACGCTTTGTGGCCTTTGATGGGCCACAAAATTTGCTTTAAAAAATCCACGCTTTGTGGCCTTTGATGGGCCACAAAATTTGCTTTAAAAAATCCACGCTTTGTGGCCTTTGATGGGCCACAAAATTTGCTTTAAAAAATCCACGCTTTGTGGCCTTTGATGGGCCACAAAATTTGCTTTAAAAAATCCACGCTTTGTGGCCTTTGATGGGCCACAAAATTTGCTTTAAAAAATCCACGCTTTGTGGCCTTTGATGGGCCACAAAATTTGCTTTAAAAAATCCACGCTTTGTGGCCTTTGATGGGCCACAAAATTTGCTTTAAAAAATCCACGCTTTGTGGCCTTTGATGGGCCACAAAATTTGCTTTAAAAAATCCACGCTTTGTGGCCTTTGATGGGCCACAAAATTTGCTTTAAAAAATCCACGCTTTGTGGCCTTTGATGGGCCACAAAATTTGCTTTAAAAAATCCACGCTTTGTGGCCTTTGATGGGCCACAAAATTTGCTTTAAAAAATCCACGCTTTGTGGCCTTTGATGGGCCACAAAATTTGCTTTAAAAAATCCACGCTTTGTGGCCTTTGATGGGCCACAAAATTTGCTTTAAAAAATCCACGCTTTGTGGCCTTTGATGGGCCACAAAATTTGCTTTAAAAAATCCACGCTTTGTGGCCTTTGATGGGCCACAAAATTTGCTTTAAAAAATCCACGCTTTGTGGCCTTTGATGGGCCACAAAATTTGCTTTAAAAAATCCACGCTTTGTGGCCTTTGATGGGCCACAAAATTTGCTTTAAAAAATCCACGCTTTGTGGCCTTTGATGGGCCACAAAATTTGCTTTAAAAAATCCACGCTTTGTGGCCTTTGATGGGCCACAAAATTTGCTTTAAAAAATCCACGCTTTGTGGCCTTTGATGGGCCACAAAATTTGCTTTAAAAAATCCACGCTTTGTGGCCTTTGATGGGCCACAAAATTTGCTTTAAAAAATCCACGCTTTGTGGCCTTTGATGGGCCACAAAATTTGCTTTAAAAAATCCACGCTTTGTGGCCTTTGATGGGCCACAAAATTTGCTTTAAAAAATCCACGCTTTGTGGCCTTTGATGGGCCACAAAATTTGCTTTAAAAAATCCACGCTTTGTGGCCTTTGATGGGCCACAAAATTTGCTTTAAAAAATCCACGCTTTGTGGCCTTTGATGGGCCACAAAATTTGCTTTAAAAAATCCACGCTTTGTGGCCTTTGATGGGCCACAAAATTTGCTTTAAAAAATCCACGCTTTGTGGCCTTTGATGGGCCACAAAATTTGCTTTAAAAAATCCACGCTTTGTGGCCTTTGATGGGCCACAAAATTTGCTTTAAAAAATCCACGCTTTGTGGCCTTTGATGGGCCACAAAATTTGCTTTAAAAAATCCACGCTTTGTGGCCTTTGATGGGCCACAACATTTGCTTTAAAAAATCCACGCTTTGTGGCCTTTGATTGGCCACAAAATTTGCTTTAAAAAATCCACGCTTTGTGGCCTTTGATGGGCCACAAAATTTGCTTTAAAAAATCCACGCTTTGTGGCCTTTGATGGGCCACAAAATATGCTTTAAAAAATCCATGCTCTGTGGTGTTAGGAGGTCCACAAAAAATCCTTTAAAAAGTCTACGCTGTAAAAGGCCCTGAAAAAAATTATTTAAAAAACCTTGGAAAGACCCCAAAATATTTTTAAAAATTTGTTGAAATTTTTAATATTCCCTCGTATGCCTAGAATCTCTGCTAATCATTTGCCAGCAACAAATTAACCTTCAACATAATTATGGTTTATTTTTAGATTGTTTCTTAATTTATTTCTTTTTTCCTTTTTCAAACTTCTAATTAAAGTTTGTGGATTTCCATTTTAAAGATTTTGACCAGTAGCTGTTAAATGTCAAAAGTTTTTAAACACACCGATTTTACGACAAAACAAACTGTAAAACTTCGTGGCCAACAACAACAAAAAAGGCATTTGCAGATAATTAACTTTGGGCCACAAAAATAGATCAATACGAAAATCTAGCGGCACTTGTCGACGTCATGACAGGGCAAAATGGCAATAACAGCAACAACAACAAGAATACAAATAAAGTCGTTGTTGTGTTTTCTTAGCGGACAATCCTCCTCAAAGTCAGTTTTATGGGAAGACAATATGAACAGCAACAACACCAACAAAAATTGAAATATTTTTTGTTTGGAGCCCATCCCTAATTATCGGTTTCCAAAGAACCAGTGACTGCTGGAGTCATTTAACTGATAGCAAATATTTTGCCACAATAAATAAGGCAACGAATGAACAACAACAACAACAAATCACAAATAGACAACAATAACGTCAAAGCTCAAAGGCTTTGGCAATTGATTTAAATTATTATAACGATATTTTGTAGAGATTTTTTTTCGCTCGTTTATTGCTTCGTTCACAACAAAATGTGGCGAAAGAAAAGGCATAAAAATAGATTTGAAAATAATCTGAAACAATTGTTAATAATGTTTTCAAAAACCCCAACTACAACAGAAAAAAGGGGGAGTCTCGTTAAATATTCTAAACTCGATTGTTGAGATTGAGTTTTTCTTTAGATCTTTTTGTTGTGATTTGGCGGCGGCGTTGTAATAAATTGCCATTTGCCGCCACCACCATCGTCGTGTCGTTGTCGTCACTCTGCTGCTGCTGCTGCCAAAGGTGTGTCTTCCTTAAAGCCAAACAATTCATCGAAAACCATATCACAACACCAGCCAAATCAAGGCAGCTTAGGCAGGCTAGCCACCTTCATTTTCCTAGCGTTGTTTTTGTTGTTGTTATGTATTAACCACTAAAGACTTTCTAATTTTGTGTTATAAATACATATTTGCAAAAAATGGAGAGGTACCCCACCATCACCTTAAAAAATAAGGTTCTTTAATTTTGCCTTTAAGGAGTAAACTACCTTTGCCAATAAAGTATGCCATTATCTGTAACCAATGAAGGCAATAATATTTTAATAATTTTTGTCGAAGTTGGCAAATTAAGTCAAACGGCTGAGGAACCTTTAAACGCTACACTTGGATTTTTAAAGAAAATTTTGTGGGCCTTTGAAGGCAACAAAGCGTGGATTTTTTAAAGGAAATTTTGTGGGCCTTTGAAGGCAACAAAGCGTGGATTTTTTAAGGGAATTTTGTGGGCCATCAAAAGCCACAAAGCGTGGATTTTTTGAAGAGTTTCTTATGGGCCATCAAAGACCACAAAGCGTGGATTTTTTAAAGAATTTCTTATGGGCCTGTGAAGGCCACAAAGCGTGGATTTTTTAAAGAATTTCTTATGGGCCTTTGAAGGCCACAAAGCGTGGATTTTTTTAAAGAATTTCTTATGGGCCTTTGAAGGCCACAAAGCGTGGATTTTTTAAAGAATTTCTTATGGGCCTTTGAAGGCCACAAAGCGTGGATTTTTTTAAAGAATTTCTTATGGGCCTTTGAAGGCCACAAAGCGTGGATTTTTTAAAGAATTTCTTATGGCCTTTGAAGGCCACAAAGCGTGGATTTTTTAAAGAATTTCTTATGGGGCATCAAAGGGCACAAAGCGTGGATTTTTTAAAGAATTTCTTATGGGGCATCAAAGGCCACAAAGCGTGGATTTTTTAAAGAATTTCTTATGGGGCATCAAAGGCCACAAAGCGTGGATTTTTTAAAGAATTTCTTATGGGGCATCAAAGGCCACAAAGCGTGGATTTTTTAAAGAATTTCTTATGGGGCATCAAAGGCCACAAAGCGTGGATTTTGTAAAGAATTTCTTATGGGGCATCAAAGGCCACAAAGCGTGGATTTTTTAAAGAATTTCTTATGGGCCTTTGAAGGCCACAAAGCGTGGATTTTTTTAAAGAATTTCTTAATTTTTTAAAGAATTTCTTAATTGAAGGCCACAAAGCGTGGATTTTTTAAAGAATTTTTTTATGGGCCTTTGAAGGCCACAAAACGTGGATTTTTTAAAGAATTTCTTATGGGCCTTTGAAGGCCACAAAGCGTGGATTTTTTCAAGAATTTCTTATGGGCCTTTGAAGGCCACAAAGCGTGGATTTTTAAAGAATTTCTTATGGGCCTTTGAAGGCCACAAAGCGTGGATTTTTTAAAGAATTTCTTATGGGCCTTTGAAGGCCACAAAGCGTGGATTTTTTAAAGAATTTCTTATGGGCCTTTGAAGGCCACAAAGCGTGGATTTTTAAAGAATTTCTTATGGGCCTTTGAAGGCCACAAAGCGTGGATTTTTTAAAGAATTTCTTATGGGCCTTTGAAGGCCACAAAGCGTGGATTTTTTAAAGAATTTCTTATGGGCCTTTGAAGGCCACAAAGCGTGGATTTTTTTAAAGAATTTCTTATGGGCTTTTGAAGGCCACAAAGCGTGGATTTTTTAAAGAATTTCTTATGGGCCTTTGAAGGCCACAAAGCGTGGATTTTTTAAAGAAGTTCTTATGGGCCTTTGAAGGCCACAAAGCGTGGATTTTTTAAAGAATTTCTTATGGGCCTTTGAAGGCCACAAAGCGTGGATTTTTTAAAGAATTTCTTATGGGCCTTTGAAGGCCACAAAGCGTGGATTTTTTAAAGAATTTCTTATGGGCCTTTGAAGGCCACAAAGCGTGGATTTTTTAAAGAATTTCTTATGGGCCTTTGAAGGCCACAAAGCGTGGATTTTTTAAAGAATTTCTTATGGGCCTTTGAAGGCCACAAAGCGTGGATTTTTTAAAGAATTTCTTATGGGCCTTTGAAGGCCACAAAGCGTGGATTTTTTAAAGAATTTCTTATGGGCCTTTGAAGGCCACAAAGCGTGGATTTTTTAAAGAATTTCTTATGGGCCTTTGAAGGCCACAAAGCGTGGATTTTTTAAGCGAATTTTGTGGATCATCAAAGGCCACAAAGCGTGGATTTTTTTAAAGAATTTCTTATGGGCCTTTGAAGGTCACAAAGCGTGGATTTTTTAAAGAATTTCTTATGGGCCTTTGAAGGTCACAAAGCGTGGATTTTTTAAAAAAATTCTTATGAGCCTTTGAAGGCCACAAAGCGTCGATTTTTTAAAGAATTTTTTGCAGGCCTTCTAAGGCCACAAAGCGTGGAGTTTTTAAAGGAAATTTTGTGGGCCTTTGAAGGCCACAAAGCGTGGATTTTTTAAAGAATTTCCTATGGGCCTTTGAAGGCCACAAAGCGTGGATTTTTTAAAGAATTTCTTATGGGCCATTGAAGGCCACAAAGCGTGGATTTTTTAAAGCAAATTTTGTGGCCCTTTGAATGAAATTTTTGTGGGCCTTCAAAGGCCACAAAACGTGGATTTTTAAATGAAATTTTTGTGGGCCTTCAAAGGCCACAAACCGTGGATTTTTAAATGAAATTTTTGTGGGCCTTCAAAGGCCAAAAAACGTGGATTTTTAAATGAAATTTTGGTGGGCCTTAAAATGCCACAAACCGTGGATTTTCAAATGAAATTTTTGTGGCTCTTTAAAGACCTCAAAACGTGAATTTTAAATGAAATTTTGTGGCCGTTCTTTCAAAGACCTCAAAACGTGGATTTTTAGATGAAATTTTTATATCCCGTCAAAGGCCACAAAACGTGGATTTTTAAATGAAACAAAACATGGATTTTTAAAAGAATTTTTTGTTGGCTTTCTAAGGCCACAAAGCGTGTATTTTTCCGAGTACTGCTATTGACCCTTTCTGAAATAAAGGCTTTTATGGTAAACAAATATTGGAATCCACAACTGATCTCACACCTTACCAGACTTGTAGTCACCAAAATTTCCCATTTAGAACGTCACCGCGATTGGTGGATGGCTCATATCTCTCACCTTTATCTTTGCCATGAAATTCTCAATATTTTGCGAAATTTAATATGACTAATAGCGGCGAATTGGGTAGACTTTTTGTCACCTCGTCAACACTTTTTCTTCAGAATAGCAACAACAACATATACAACAAACATAATATGCGGTTGTAGAATCATCAGTTCATCGTCAGTGGAGTTTCTGTCATAAAATGACCTCATTTCGTGATAAAATTCCTAAATTGTTTGCAAAAAATTGTAAATAAATATTATTTGTTCAAAACAGCAACAGAAAAAGATATTTATTTTGTTAAAATAAAAACAAAAAAAAAAAAAAAAAATGAAAAACACAACATTGGTATGTTATCGTCGCAAAATATTGTTAAAATAAAAACAATGCAAATATCACAAGAAATTGAAATTTGTATCAATCTGAAATGTCGCCATGTAGTTGGTAAATGGTGTGGTCTCTATTTTTTTGTACAATTTCCGTTAACAAGTGCAAAGAATTTTGATTTCAAATCAATTTAATTTCAAAAAACAAAAGAGCAGAAAAAACGAAATAGAAATGAAGTCGTCAAACGGAGATATAAATGATAGCAAGTTTACATGCTCGGAATAATTAATGGCCATTGACGTCTGCAGGAGGGGGAGTGTCACTGAAGTGCTGCGCGAATGCCTGTGAATAGTAAATGTTGTGTGTGATAATAATCGAAAAATCGCAATAAATAAACAATAACAATAAATTATCAGAGGAGAAAGAGAAAGAAATTGTCAATATAAAAATTCCATTCAAAATGTTTCATTTTACAAAAGAAATTTTCAAAACTAAAAAGAATTATAATTGAAGACTGTCTGTAGAAATATTTATACAGTATTCCTTAAAAATCCAAATTTCATGGGATTTGTAGACATCCAAAAATTATATCGTGGAGTCAACATTTAAGAGCCTTTGCCCAGATAAAGTAGATGTATTGGGAGTATCCAAATAATGCGAAAAATGTATCTAGGCTATCTAAATAACCTAGATAATGTATCTGGAGAATCCAAAATATCCCGATAACGTATATAATGTATCTTAGGAGCCCAGATAATGGGGATAATGTATCTAGAATGTCCAAATGAGTGAAGATAACGAGGATAATGTACCTAGAATATCCAGATAAGGTGGATAATGACGTGGATAATGTAGCTAGAGTATCTAGATAATGTGAGTATTACATCTAGAGTATCCAGAGAATGTGGATAATGTATCTAGAATATCCAGATAACGTGGATAATGTATATAGAGTATCCATTTAACGTAGATAATGCATGTAGAATATCCAGGTACGATGGATAAAATAGCTATAATATCCAGATAAGGTGGATAATGTATCCTGAGTATCAAAAGGACGTGGACATGTACTATCTATCCAGATAACGTCGATTGTTTGTCTAGAGTATCCAGATAATGTTTGTATTGCATCTAGAGTATCCAGATAACGTAGATAATGTCTTTGAAATATCACGATAACTTGGATATTTTATCTGGGGTATTCATATAACCGAAATTATGTACCCACAGTATGAAGGCAATGCGAAAAATGTATCTGGACCATCCAGATAATCTAAATAATGTTTCAGTAGTGTACAGTTAACATAGATAATGTATCTGGAGTATCAAGATAACGTGGGTAATGTATCGGGAGCGTTCAGATAATGTAAATAATATGTCTGGAGTATACAGATAACGTAGATAATGGATCTGGAGTATCTGGACAAAGTGGAAAATGTGTCTGGAGTATCCAGATAACCTGGATATTGTATCTAGGGTATGCAGATAACCTAGATAATATATCCACAGTACGCGGATAATGCGAAACATGTATCTGGAGTATCCATATAACCTGGATAATGTATCTGGAGTATCCAGATAATGTCTCTGAAGTATCAAGATAACCTGAACATTGTGTCTGTTGTATCCAGATAATGTATCCACAGTATGAGAGTAATGCGAAAAATGCATCTGGAGTATCCAGATAACTTAGATAATGTTTTTGGAGTATACACATAACGTAGATAATGTATCTGGAGTATCAAGATAACGTGGATAATGTATCTGAAGCGTCCAGATAATTGAAATAATGTAGCTGGAGTATAAAGATAACATAAATAATGTATCTGGAGTATCCAGATGACGTAGAAAATATATCAGGAACGTCCGGATAATCTCAATAATGTGTCTGGAGTATACAGATAATGTTTCTGGAGTGTCCAGACAAAGGGGATAATGTATCTGGATTATTCAGATAACCTGGATATTGTATCTAGGGTATCCAGATAACCTAGATAATGTATCCACATTACGCGGATAATTGGAAAAATATATCTGGAGTATCCAGATAACCTAGATAATATATCCATGTTATTCAGACGACGTGGATAATGTATCTCAAGTATCCAGATATCGTGGATAATGTATCTAAAGTATCCAGATAACGTAAGTAATGTATCTGGAGTATCCAGATAAAGTGTATAATGTATCTTAAGGATCTAGACAAGGTGGATGATGTATCTACAGTATCCACATAACGTGGATAATGTATCTACAGTAACCACATAACGTGGATAATGTATCTACAGTAACCGTATCACGTGAACAAGGTATCTACAGTATCCAGATAACGTGAAAAATGTTTAATCCGTATCCAGATTACTTGGATAACGTATCTACATTAGCCAGATAACATGGATAATGTATCTAGAGTATCAAGGTAACGTGGACAATGTAACTAGAGTATCCAGATGAGGTGAATAATGTATGTAGAGTATTTGGGTAAGGTAGATAATGTATCTGAAGTATCCAGATAACGTGGATAATGTATCTAAAGTATCCAGATAACGTGGATAATGTATCTTGAGTATCCAGATAATGTGGAAAATATATCTACAGTATTTATATAACGTGAATAATGTATCTACAGTATCCACACAACGTGGATAATGTATCTTCAGTATCCAAATTACGTGGATAAAGTATCTACATTAGCCAGATAACATGGATAATCGACAATGTAACTAGAGTGTCCATATAAAGTCGATAATGTATCTAGAGTACCCAGATACATGTATAAGGTATCTACAGTATCCTGATAACGCGGATAATGTATCTACAGTATCCACATAACGTGGATAATACATCTACAGTAACCATATCACGTGAATAAGGTATCTACAGTATCCAGATAACGTTAATAATGTATCTACAGTATCCAGATAACGTGGATAATGTATCTACAGTATCCACATAACGTGGATAATACATCTACAGTAGCCATATCACGTGAATAAGGTATCTACAGTATCCAGATAACGTTAATAATGTATCTACAGTATCCAGATAACGTGGATAATGTATCTACAGTATCCACATAACGTGGATAATACATCTACAGTAGCCATATTACGTGAATAAGGTATCTACAGTATCCAGATAACGTTAATAATGTATCTACAGTATCCAGATAACGTGGATAATGTATCTACAGTATCCACATAACGTGGATAATACATCTACAGTATCCAGATAACGTTAATAATGTATCTACAGTATCCAGATAACGTGGATAATGTATCTACAGTATCCACATAACGTGGATAATACATCTACAGTAACCATATCACGTGAATAAGGTATCTACAGTATCCAGATAACAGTAATAATGTATCTACAGTATCCAGATAACGTGGATAATGTATCTACAGTATCCACATAACGTGGATAATACATCTACAGTAGCCATATCACGTGAATAAGGTATCTACAGTATCCAGATAACGTTAATAATGTATCTACAGTATCCAGATAACGTGGATAATGTATCTACAGTATCCACATAACGTGGATAATACATCTACAGTAACCATATCACGTGAATAAGGTATCTACAGTATCCAGATAACTTTAATAATGTATCTGCAGTATCCAGATAACGTGGATAATGTATCTACAGTATTTAGAGTATCCAGATAATGTGGATTATGTGTCTTGAGTATCCATATAAGGCGGATAATGTACATATGTAGAGTATCCAGTTAACTTGAATCGCTTATATAGTTCATAAAACTGTCAAAAACTCCACAAAATATTTTATACTTAAGTTTTATGCCTCTTTAAATGTTATTAGCAGCAGTAATTTAATTATAAATTATGTTATTAACACAAAATCACACAAAATTATGACAACAGAAGGCCATAAAAAATTATAATGCGTGGGGGGGCCATTCTTAGAAATAAATAAAACAAAGCAAAAGGTCATAAAAGGGACGTTCATTATAAATTTATAATTTTTTGACAAAATATATTAATTTTCATTGAGAAAAAAAACACACACAAAACCTACAACTAGCATTTAAATGTCTTCCCGCCAGTTTTAATTGGAACAAAATAAGTTAAGTGTAGGCGTGAGATAGCTGGCGGCGGCACATGGCATTTACGCTATGGGGTTTGGGGACATTTTCAAACTTCACTGAACATTTGTTTTGATGTCCATTTTTCATGAGGGTGGCCTTTATGTTTGTTGGTGTTTTTGTTATTTTTGTTGTTTTTTTGTTATGTTTTAGTAACTATTTACATTTTATAACATTAATAAAGCCATTTTCAGTAGGATGTTAACAAGCCATGCTAAACAAAAGCCCAAACAAAACAATTAACATCCACAGAGGTATTCAAATCTCTAAAATAACAACAACAACAATGGAATGAATGGTTGTTAAACATAACAAAATGAAGTTATAAAACAAAAACGTTTTTTTATGGAAGGAAAAATTTAAATGTTTTTCCATTGAAAAAAAAATCAAAAAAGTAAATTTAAACATTTAAAACAATCCATGGAAACTTTAGATAAAAAACAGTTGAAAGTTACCATTACAAATCGTCAAAATAGACAGACAGCTTTCTGCGGTCATAGCCATTGAAATGGCACGTTTCTATGACTTGCCTGTGAAATGTCTTAATTTTGTGCAATTTCTTTGGACTCAACACTCTAATTTTCCCTTTTGACAACTAGGAAACGTTTTGTTGGCCAGCCAACCAAACATCCAGCCCACATGTTTGCACAAGGGTTGGCAATCTCTAGCCAGCCATCGCCAGGGCAAATCTTTAACAACTCACTCACCTTCACTGCAAAAGAGAAGTAGGTGTGGTGGCGCTTTTAAACGCTCACTCTGTTAATTAAAGCTCATATACCAAACTCCTGGCGGGTCAGTCGGAGGTGAGGAGAAGGGTTTGTGTTTTTAGCTTGATTTTCCCCCGATTAGTTAAAAGATCATAATGTCATTGTGCTCAGTGATTGCTTAGAATCTATAAATTATAATTATTAACGCTTTACCATAAACGCTTTTGTGCAAAAAAAAAAAAACTTAAAGGTTTGGGTTTGAATTTTGCCAAGGCGTTTTCTTTTTTTTGTTTTTGTAATTTATTTAGTTACAGTATTTAGATTTTTAAATTGCTAAAACGTGATTGTAAATTGTTCAGATGTGTGAACAAAAACGGTGGTATAACTAATTTTAAATAAATATTTTTATTTGGGTTAAAAAAATGATGTATTAAATGAAGTTAGATAATTTTTCTATATTATATAAATTGTACATTTATAAATAACCATACATTTATAATAGCCAAATTCCAAAGTTATGTCGATTCAGATACATTAACCACGTTATTTGGATAGCCCAGATACATTATTCACATTATTTTTGCACTCCGGATAAATTAGCCATGTTATCTGGATTCTCCGGATGCATTACTAAGACAAATTATCCATCTAATTTGAGACTCTAGATACATTATCCAAATTATCTAGATAATTTAGATACATTATCCACCTTATCTTGATACTCTAGATACATTATTCACCTTATCTGGATACTCTAGATACATAATCCACATTATCTGGAAGCTCTAGATACATTATCCACTTTATCTAGATACTCTAGATACATTTCCACGTTATCTGGATTGTCTAGATACATTATCCACCTCATCTGGATTATCTAGATACATCAGCCACGTTATCTGGATACTCTAGATAATTTATCCACCTTACCTGGATACTCTAGATACATTATCTACCTTTTCTGGATACTCTAGATACATTATCCACCTTATCTGGATACTCTAGATACATTATTCACCTTATCCGGGTGCTCTAGATACATTATCCACCTTATCTGGATACCCAGGATACATTATCCACCTTATCTGGATGCTCTAGATACATTATCCACCTTATCTGGTTACTCAAGTTACATTATCTACCTTAATTGGATGCTCTAGATACATTATCCACCTTATCTGGATACTCTAGATACATTATTTACCTTATCCGGATGCTCTAGATACATTATCCACCTTATTTGGATACCCTAGATACATTATCTACCTTATCCGGATGCTCTAGATACATTATCCAGCTTATCTGGATACTCTAGATACATTATCCACCTTATCTGGATGCTCTAGATACATTATCCACCTTATCTGGATACTCTAGATACATTATCCACCTTATCTGGATACCCAGGATACATTATCCACCTTATCTGGATGCTCTAGATACATTATCCACCTTATCTGGTTACTCAAGTTACATTATCTACCTTAATTGGATGCTCTAGATACATTATCCACCTTATCTGGATACTCTAGATACATTATTTACCTTATCCGGATGCTCTAGATACATTATCCACCTTATCTGGATGCTCTAGATACATTATCTACCTTATCCGGATGCTCTAGATACATTATCCAGCTTATCTGGATACTCTAGATACATTATCCACCTTATCTGGATGCTCTAGATACATTATCCACCTTATCTGGATACTCTAGATATATTATTCACCTTATCCGGATGCTCTAGATACATTATCCACCTTATCTAGACACTCTAGAAACATTTCCACGTAATCTGGGTACCCTAGATACATTATCCACCTTATCTGGATATTCTAGATACATTATCCACCTTATTTGGATGCTCTAGATACATTACCCACCTTATTTAGATACTCTAGATACATTTTCCACCTTATCTGGATTGTCTAGATACATTATCCGCCTTATCTGGATACTATAGATACATTATCCACCTTATGTGGATACTCTAGATACATTATCCACCTTATCCGTATGCTCTAGATACATTATCCACCTTATCCGTATGCTCTAGATACATTATACACCTTATCTAGACACTCTAGATACATTTCCACGTTATCTGTGTACCCTAGATACATTATCCACCTTATCTGGATTGTCTAGATACAATATCCTCCTCGTCTGGATACTCTAGATACAATATCCTCCTTATCTGGATACTCTTGATACATTATCCACCTTATCTGGGCACTCTAAATACATTATCCACTTTATCTGGATACTCTAGATACAGTATCCACCTTATCTAGACACACTAGATACATTTCCACGTTATCTGGATACCCTAGATACATTATCCGCCTTATCTGGATTGTCTAGATACATTATCCACCTTATCTAGATACTCTATATACATTATCCACCTTATCTGGATACTCTAGACACAGTATACACCTTATCTGGATTGTCTAGATACATTATCCTCCTCATCTGGATACTCGAGATACAATAGCCACCTTATCTGGATACTCTAGATACATTATCCACTTTATCTGGATACTCTAGATACAGTATCCACCTTATCCAGACACACTAGATACATTTCCACCTTATCTAGATACTCTAGATACATTATCCACCTTATCTGGATTGTCTAGATACATTATGCTTCTCATCTGGATACTCTAGATACATTATCCGCCTTATCTGGATAGCCTAGATACATTGTCCACTTTATCTGCACACTCTAGATATATTATCCACCATATCTGGATGCTCTACATACATTATCCACTTTATCTAGATACTCTAGATACATTACCACGTTATCTGGATATTCTAGATACATTATCCATCTTATATGGGTACTCTAGAAACATTATCCACCTTATCTGGCCACTCTAGATATATTTAGCATCTTATCTGGGTACTCTAGATACATTATCCACCTTATCTAGATACTAGATACATTTCCACGTTATCTGGATACCCTAGACACATTACTCCCTTATCTGGATTGTCTAGATAAATTAACCACTTTATCTGGATACTCTAGATACATTATCCACCTTACGTGGATGCTCTAGATACATTATCCGCCTTATCTAGATACATTTCCACGTTATCTGGATACCCTAGATTCATTTTCCACCGTTCCTGGATACCCTAGATACATTATCCACCTTATATGGATTTTCTAGATAAATTATCCACATTATCCGGATACTCTAGATACATTATCCACATTATCTGGATACTCTGGGTACATTATCCGCCTTATCTAGATACACCAGATATATTTCTACATTATCTGGATACCCTATATACATTATCCACATTATCTGGATTGTCTATATACATTATCCACCTTATCTTGATACTCTAGATACATTTCCACGTTATCTGGATACCCTAGATACATTATCCACCTTATCTGGATGCTCTAGATACATTATCCACCTTATCTAGATACTCTAGATACATTTCCACGTTATCTGGATACCCTAGATACATTATCCATCTTATCTGGATTGTCTATATACATTATCCACTTTATCTGGATGCTCTAGATACATTATCCACCTTATCTGGATACTCTAGATACATTACTACGTTATCTGGATACCCTAGATACATTATCCACCGTATCTAGATTGTCTAGATACATTATCTACCTTATTTGGATATTCTAGATATATTATGCACCTTATCTGGATGCTCTAGATATATTATCCACTTTATCTAGATACTCTAGATACATTTCCACTTTATTTGGATACCCTAGATACATTATCCATCTTATCTGGATTGTCTAGGTACATTATCCACCTTATCTGGATACTCAAGATACATTATCCACCTTATCTAGATGCTCTAGATACATTATCCACCTAATCTGGATTGTCTAGATACATTATCCACATTATCTGGATACTTTTGATACATTATCCACCTTACCTGGATGCTCTAGATACATTATCCACCTTATCTAGATACTCTACATACATTTCCACGTTATCTGAATACCCTAGATACATGATTCACCTTATCTGGCTTGTCTAGATACATTATCCACTTTATATGGATACTCTAGATACATTATCCACCTTAATTAGGTGCTCTATATACATTATCCATGTTATCAGCATACTTCAGATACATTATACGTGAGATTTTCTACATTATTCGGGTACTATAAATAGCTTATCTACTTTATCTGGGATGGAAGATCTTCACGGAATCTCCAGAAGATCCATTTTTGGATTGAAGAACAGGACCTATGGAAGGTATACGAAAGTCACATATTACTCGAAGATCTACTGAAGCTCTTTTATCCCCCATATTCTCTACTTTTTCCTTTGGAATTATTGTCCGACTTTTCTTATATTTCCCCTTAATTTCTTCTAGAGGTCAAGCCAGAGTTCATGCGGTGATTCCTGGTACTGGGCACAGACAGAAAAACGAATGCTGTGACTTTTTATAGATTTAATTTTCGTTTAAATGACTTTTAGAAGTGGACAAAAGTGACAGCAGAAGCAGCTTTCAAAAAATTGCTGTTGCTGCCAAGACTTGAGGGACATTCTAAAAGCAATGGTCTCAAAAGAAGGATATGTGTACGCCAAGGAGCCAAGGAGGAGCAAACATAAGTTGCTGCGGCTTCGGCTGCTGTTGCACATTTCTTTGGTTTGTAAACAAAAAGGGCACATGCCAGGCGGAATGCCCATTGCAACGACCAATGCTTCTATTTTTTGTTGTAATATGTTGTTGTTGTCATCGTTGTTGTTATACGGCTGCTTGTTTGTGTTTTTGTGACTGGAATGACTTCAATGTAAAACTGCTTGTTGTTGTTTCAAGCTGCTTGAGCTTGGCTGCCAAAGTGCTATCAATTTAATAGCATCTGTCCAGAATCCCAAAAACAACAACAACAACAGACATGGCCATGGCGACTTATTTTTTTCTTCTTCTGGTGAGTTGAGCATGCGCGCATGCAGCCAAGTTCGCATAACAATGTTGTTTTTTTCCCCTATTCTAAGAGTGGTAAGAAAGGGGCTACTAAATTCCAGTGGGAAGGGGAGTCACAAAAAAGTGGAATTTGTTTTATTGTTGTTGTGTTGCTTCTCTCCCGAGAAGTATCTCCACCATCCAGTCAAGAACAACAGACAATAACAATGTAGAAAACAACAGCAATAACATCATGCAGAACAACAACGAACGACAACAACAATTGCAACACTTACAAATAATATCTATAACAACAAAAACGACAACATCAGAAACAACAGCAACAACAAGAACAACAGCAAGCGGCCACAGGAGGCAACAAGGTTACAACAATTTCTAGTAGCTATTTTTAGCAGCCAACATCAAGCTGTGTTCTTTTTTCTGAACACAGACATTTTAAATGTGGCAGCAACGAACGTGGAGGAGCAGTGCAGTGATGCTTTGCAGAGGGATGCAGGGGAACAGAGACCTAGGTAGCATCTAAATAATGTGATAAGCTTTTGACCATTCCACAATGGCTTGTAAAACAGGCAATGAGAGCTGACTTATTTCTGTTACTCCATGGCCATGGTTGGATTTTAGACGCCGTTTTGACGGCATTGCAAAGGAGTCATGGGTTGCTGGGTGTATTCAGTCAGAGAGCTGTGCCTTTGGATGGAGAGGGTAACAGGGGAATGTGGAGAAAAATGGGGAGAGGTATTTAAAATAGAGAGGAACAAGAGGGAGAGAAAATAAAAAAAAATCTGCTTTTCAGGACTCTCCGCAAAACTTGGATTTTTTAAAGAATATTTTTAAGGACTCTCCACAAAAAGTGAATTTTTTACATATTTTTCAAAATTTCTCCACAAACGTGGATTTTTTCAATATTTTTTAAAGAGTCTCCACAAAACGTGGAAATTAAAAAAAAAAATACTTCAAAAAGCCTCAAAACATGTGGATTTTAAAACAAATATTTTTTAAAAAAATCTCCACAATACGTGGATTTTTTTAAGAATGTTTTCTGGATTTTATATTTTTTAGAATTTTGTAAAGATAATTTTTTTCAGGATTTTTTAAAGACTTTTTTAAAAAAGTCTCCAAAAATGTTGATTTAAAAAATATGTTTTTCAAAAAGTCTCCACAAAACTTGAATTTTTAAAGAAATGCGGACTTTTTAAAAATATTTTTTGAAAAGTCTCCATATATCGAGGAGTTTTTAAAAATAGTTTCTAAGACTCTTCACAAAACTCGGATTTTCTGAAAATAATTTTCAAGACTCTCAACAAAACGTGGATTTTTAAATAATTATTTTCGAAAATTCTGCAGAAAACGTGGATTTTTTAAAAAATAATTCTCGAAAAGTATCCACAAACCGTGGATTTTTTTAAAATATTTTTCGAAAACTCTCCGCAAAACGAGTATTTTATTAAAAATATTTTTCGAAAACTCTCCGCAAAACGAGTATTTTATTAAAAATATTTTTGGAAAAGTCATTACAAAACGTGGTTTTCTGTCCACAAAACGTGGATTTTTAAAGAATATATTTCGAAAGTTTTTTAAATATATTTTTCAAAAAGTCTCCACAAAACATGTTTTTTTTTAAATATTCTTCAAGACTTTCCACAAAACGTGGATTTTTTTTAATATTTTTGAAAAGTCTGCAGAAAACGTGGATTTTTTAAAAATAATTTTCGAAAAGTCTCCACAAAACGTGGGGTTTTAAAAATATTTTTTCAAAAAGTCTCCACAAAACGTGAAGTTTTTTAAAAGAATATATTTCGAAAAGACTCCACAAAACGAAGTTTTTTAAATATATTTTTCAAAAAGTCTCCGAAACGTGGATATTTTTGAAATTATTTTTCGAATAGTCTCCAAAACTTAGATATTTTTAAAATTATTTTTCGAAAAGTCTCCACAAAACGTATTTTTTTTAAATATTTTTTTCGAAAAGTCTCCACAAAACATGAAGTGTTTTTAAAATATTTTTCGAAAAGTCTCCACAAAACGTGGATTTTTAAAGAATATCTTTCGAAAAGACTCCACAAAACGTGAAGTTTTTTTTTAAATATTTTTCGAAAACTCTCCGCAAAACGAGGATTTTATTAAAAATATTTTTGAAAAGTCATTACAAATCGTGGTTTTTTGTCCACAAAGAAAATATTTCGAAAGTTTTTTAAATATATTTTTCAAAAAGTCTCCACAAAACGTGTTTTTTTAAAATATTCTTCAAGACTTTTCACAAAACGTGGATTTTGTTTTAAATATTTTTGAAGTCTGCAGAAAACGTGGATTTTTTAAAAATAATTTTCGAAAAGTCTCCACAAAACGTGAAGTTTTTTAAAAGAATATATTTCGAAAAGACTCCACAAAACGAAGTTTTTTAAAGATATATTTTTCAAAAAGTCTCCAAAACGTGGATATTTTTAAAATATTTTTCGAAAAGTCTCCACAAAACGTGGATTTTCAAAGAATATCTTTCGAAAAGACTCCACATAACGTGAAGTTTTTTAAAATATTTTTCGAAAAGTTTTCACAAATAGTGGATTTTTTTAAATATTGTAAAAAAGTCTCCAGAAATCTGATTTTTTTTAATATTTTTCGAAAAGTCTCCCTAAAACTTATATTTTTAACTTTTTTGTTAAAACGTCTCCACAGAACGTGGATTTTTGAAAAAAATATTTTTCGGAAAGTCTCCATAAAACATATATTTTTTAAATTTTTTGTTAAAAAGTCTCAACAGAACGTTTTTGTTTTAATTTTTTTTTTTTAATTTTTTGTTAAAAAGTCAGCACATAACGTGGATATTTTTAAAATATTTATCAAAAAGTCTCCACATAACGTGGATTTTTTAAAAATATTTTTCGAAAAGTCTCCACATAACGCCGATTTTTTAAAATATTTTTCAAAAAGTCTCCACAAAACGTGGATTTTTTAAAAATTTTTTAAAAATATTTATCGAAAAACATGGTTTTTTTTGAAAATATTTTTCGAAAAACTTGGTTTTTTTTAAGTACTCTTTACAAAAGATCTTCCACAATGGAAGACCTTCTAAGAGCCATCTACTAATAAAAGGTCTTCTGTAGACATAATAGATTCTAAAAGTGTTCTGTTAATAGAAGGCCACCCGCAGGTAGAAAACTTGCTGTTTGAAGACTTTCTAAAGGAGAAATTAGTGCTTAACCTTGTCTTTACAGAGAAATTTGGGCCACAAACTTGACTCCACAGAGAAGCTTGTGCCTCCAACTTGTCTCTACAAAGAAATTGGTGCCTCAAAATGATCGCTACAAAGAAGTTTGAGGTACATACATATATTTCTATACAGACAGACTTGATGCTCAAAAGTATCTCAACAGAGAAGTTTGAGGCGCAAATTTGTCTCTACTGATAAGCTTGAGGCTAAAAACTTGTTTCTATAGAGAAGTCGAAGAGTCAAACCTATTCTACAGAGAAGTTTGAGGCTCAAAATTTTCTCTAAAGATACGTTTGAGGCTCAAATTTGCCTTTATACAGAAAATTTTGACGCTCAAACTTGTTGCTACCGAGAAGTTTAAGGTCGAAATTTGTCTCTACAGAAAAATTTAGGGTTCAAGCTTGTCTCTACAGAAAAGCTTGAGACTCAAACTCGTCTCTACAGGAAAGTTTGAACTTTAAACTTATCTCTATAGAGAAGTTTGAGGCTCAAACTAGTCTGTACAAACATGTATGAAGCTTCAACTTGTCTCTACAGAGGAGTCTGAGCCTCAAACTCGTTCTTGCAGAGAAGTTTGAACCCCAAAAATGTTTATACAGAGAAGTTCGAGGCACAAGTTAGAGCCATGTTTGTACAGACTAGTTTGAGCCTCAAACTTCTCTATAGAGATAAGTTTAAAGTTCAAACTTCCCTGTAGAGACGAGTTTGAGTCTCAAGCTTTTCTGTAGAGACCAGCTTCAACCCTAAATTGTCAACCAAAAAAAAGTTGAGTCACAAACGTGTCTCAACATAGGAATTTGTCACTACATAGAAGGTGGAGGCGCAAGCTAGTATCTATAGAAAAGTTTGAGGCTCAAACAGTTAAGTTTTGGGCTCTACAGAGAAGTTTGAACTTCATACTTGTCTGTAGGGACAAACTTGAATCTCAAACTTCTCTGTAGAGGCAAGTTTGAGACTCGAACTTGTCTCTAGAAATAAGTTCGAGTCTTGACATGCTTGTACACAGAAGTCTAAGGCTCAAAATGCTTTCTACATATAAGTTGGAGACTCAAACTTGTGTCTACAGGGAAGTTGGAGGTCATACTAGTATCTACAGAGAAGTCCGAAGATTGACATGACTCTACAGACAAGTTTGACGGTCAAAATTGTCTATGTAGAGCAGATTGAAGCTAAAACTTATCTCTAACGATAATATGGAGGCTCAAGCTTGTCTCTAGAGGTAATTTGTCTCTACAGAGAAGTTTGAGGCACAAACTTGTTTCTACAGATGAAAAAAGAAAATTTTGACTACAAACTTGTCTCTAAAGATAAGTATGAGCTACAAATTTGAATCTACACAAAAGTTTTAACCACAAACATGTCGCTACAGAGAACTTTGAGACTCAAACTTGCTTCTTTAGATATGCTTAGGGTTCAAACTTGTCTCGTGATATAAGTTTGATGCTCAAACTGGTCTCTACAGATAAGTTTAAGGCTCAAACTTGTCTCCGCAGAGATGTTTGAGCATCAAGCTTGACTCTAGAGAGAAGTTTGAACCTCAAACTTGTCTCTAGAGACAAGTGTGAAACTAACATTTATGTTTATTGAAGACCTTCCAAGGGTCTTCCGTTTACACAAGGTATTCCAAAGATATTATTTTGATAGAAGTTTTTATAAAGGTCTTTTGTAGATAGAATACCTTCTAAAAGTATTCTGAATAGAAGAAACGAGTCTTTTGCCGATGGAAGTCCATGTAAAGATTATCGGCTGAGAGTAGGCCTTCGAAAGGTCTTCTGAAATGGCTTCATATTATTTCCCTTTTTTCTTGTTTTGTTTTCATTTTCTAACACTAAAGTGCGAAAAGTGAGCAATCACAATTATGTGGGTAACACACAACTGGCAAACACATTCGTCCATCCATCCTTTAACGTCAAGAAGCAGAAGAAAGAAGTGTGGCTCCTTTTGAAATGTTGTATTTACTTCTTTTTGCCACAAAATTGTGGCATTTTGTTATTTTTACACCCGCAAAAATAGAGAGACGGGAGCAAACACAAAAGGAAACCGAATTGCTTAGTAGCCACAACAATTATTCACAAAGGGAAGCAAAAATAAAGAAAGATATTGAAAGGAAAATATTTATTTATGCCCAAGAAAAAGGAAGTCGGCTTTTTAGTATTATGGGCTGCTTCTCTTCCTGTGTGAGTGAGGGTGTGTGTGTTAACAGGCAGCTAATAGCCTTATTGGTTGCAGTAGCGCCTCAAAGACGAAGGAAATGCCTTTCTTATGATGGTGTGAAAATTTCAAAGGAAACAAAATTTGGAAATGGAAATTTGTAGTAATGTGTTGAAAATTGTTTATTTTTGTAATGAAAAAAAAAAATGAATTTGAGTTCTTACCCTAATTGAAATGTCATCGAATTGGATGCGGTTTTTGCAAAAAATATGTATTAGCATTTAATTACCTGAAAAGAAAGGAAGAAAGTGACAAGGGATTAATTAATGTGGGAAAATCTACAAAACATAATTTAAAAATGTAAAATAAAAAAAATAAATAAAATAAAAATTAAATTAATATAAATAAAAAAATTAAAAATAAGTTAAATAAAGTAGACATAGTATATTATTGCAATTATAGTATAATATTGCAATATAGAATAGTATTGCAATTATTTGGTCATTCTTTATATTTTCTAAAATCTTTTAGGCCAACTTGGGTTCAAGGAAGCACCGTAGTTTTTTATAAGAAAATTTATTGTGAACCAAATTAAAGTGTTTAGTTTCAGAATTAATTTTCCTGTGATTGCGAGAATATTTTATTTATTATAATATTATTTATTTATTTATTTATTTATTAATTTATTTATTTATTTATTTATTTATTTATTTATTTATTTATTTATTTATTTATTTATTTATTTATTTATTTATTTATTTATTTATTTATTTATTTATTTATTTATTTATTTATTTATTTATTTATTTATTTATTTATTTATTTATTTATTTATTTATTTATTTATTTATTTATTTATTTATTTATTTATTTATTTATTTATTTATTTATTTATTTATTTATTTATTTATTTATTTATTTATTTATTTATTTATTTATTTATTTATTTATTTATTTATTTATTTATTTATTTATTTATTTATTTACTTATTAATTAATTAATTAATTAATTACTTAAATTATTAATTAATTAAGTTATTAATTAATCAATCAATCAATTATTTATTAATCAATTAATTAATTAATTAATTAATTAATTAATTTATTTTTTAATTAATTAATTAATTAGTTTATTTATTTACCTATTTATTTTTTTTAATTATATTTAATTAATTTTTGTGTTTATTTAGTTTTATTTCTATTTATTCTAAGAATATTTAAAACCTCCATAAGGACACATTTAGAAAAAAAATCAGTTTCACTGAATTCCATATGGTTTCCAAAAACATTGTTTTCCATAAAAAATGCTTTCCTTTTTAACCCAAGAAAACCCCATCTGCAGCCCTTATGTCGTCGTCTTCACACATTTGACCCAATACCCTAAATAGTTGCTCATCATTTCGTACCCATGGGAATTTCCTCAGCATAGGTAACATGGGTGATTTTGTGTTGCTACCTGAATTACCATTAAAATACCCAAAAACCGTTAAACGGTCAATTGGCAAATTTTATTATCTCCATGAAAATACCTTTGCGTTTGGGCAATTAATCCAAATAAAAAATGGAATACCAAAAGATTTGATTGCAAGCTTAACTCAAGGGAAAAGAGAGAGAAGTAGGGAGGGCGAAACACAAAACTAACAACTATATTTTTATTAATTTATATTTACTTTAATTAAAAACAATTTATCAGCATTGTCGCCATCGAAAACAAGAGAAGAAAATGTTTTCGAAAAAACTTCCCCAAAATTGTTGTTTTTTTTTTGCCAACAAACATGATGTCATAATTTTGAAACACTATCACTCATCACTAAGACATATTCCCTTTTTGTTGTTGATACACTCTGTTTCTTTTTATTGACTATAAAAATCGATTAAAGCGTATAAATGGTTCCAATGAAATTTTTAAAGACAAATTTTTTGTGCAAAAAAGTAAAAACTCAAATTAATTTTTATTAATAAAAAAACACACATGGCCATTGGCCATGCATGAGCGTCGGACGCCACCGCTTCATTTAATCCTCTCAATGTTTTTTTCAAATAAATATTACATAATTTCCAAAAACATCATCTTCGTTTAATTTTTATTTTCATTAGGGGGGTTTGCAATTTTGGGAACAGAGGGGTTTCGATCAGTATGATGTGTGGTTGTTTTATTGCTTTAAGTTGTGTTTTTTTTACAAATTCATTAACAAAATTTGATTTTTGCTTTAGTTTTTGTTTTTTTGTTCCAAAATTTGCTTTTTTTATTTATAATCATAAAGGTTATTATATTCCTGCTGTGCAAAAAAAAAAAAAACAACAATAAAAACCTGCGGGCTTTGGACTGATTTAATTTCAAATGGTTTTTCTTGTTTTTTATTGGTGGTTGTAATATTTACTTCCTGTGGGGGGTTTTGTGCGTGGAAGTTATTTATTTAATGGTTAATAATTATAAAAATAAATATATTATTCAATCAATATTAAAATTCAACCTTTCAATTTGATTTGAGGCTCAAATTGGCCTCTACAGATAAATTTGAAGCCAAAACTTGTCTCTTTAGGGAAGTGTTCATGGAGACAAATTTGAGGTTCAAACTTTTCTATACAGACAAGTTTGAAGCTCAAACTTTTCTATGAAGACACGTTTGGAGCTCAAACTTTACTATAGAGACAAGTTTGAGTCTCAAACTTTACTATTGAGACATGCTTGATTCTCAAACTTTTCTAAGGATACAAGTTTGAGTCTCAAACTTTTTTATAGGGACAAGTTTGAGTCTCAAATTTTTTATAGAGACAAGTTGGAGATTCAAACTTTTCTATAGAGACAAGTTTGGGTCTCAAACTATTCTATAGAGACAAGTTTGAGGCTCAAACTTTTCTATAGAGACAAGTTTGAGGCTCAAACTTTTCTATAGAGACAAGTTTGAGGCTCAAACTTTTCTATAAAGACAATTTTGAGGCTTAAACTTTACTATAGAGACAAGTTTGAGGTTCAAACTTTACTATAGAGACAAGATTGAGACTCAAACTTTACTATAGAGACAAGATTGAGACTCAAACTTTACTATAGAGACAAGTTTGAGGCGCAAACTTTTCTATACTGACAAGTTTAAGGCTCAAACTTTTCTATACCGACAAGTTTGAGGCTCAAACTTTTCTATAACGACAAGTTTGAGATCCAAACATTTCTATAAAGGCAAGCTTGAGGCTCAAACTATTCTATAGAGACTCGTTTGAGGCTCAAACTTTCGATAGAGAAAAATTTGAGTCTTCAAATTTTCTATGGAGACAAAATTGAGTCTCAAACTTTTCTATGGAGGCAAGTTTGAGTCTTAAACATTTCTATAGGGACAAGTTTGAGTCTCGAACTTTTCTATAGAGACAAGTTTGTGTCTCAAATTTTCTATAGAGACAAGTTTGAGTCTTAAACTTTTCTATAAAGGCAAGATTGAGTCTAAAACCTTTCTATAGTGACAAGTTTGAGTCAAAAACTTCTTTTATAGAGACACGTTTGAGTCTCAAACTTTTCTATAGAGACAAGTTTGAGTCTCAAACTTTTCTATAGAGACAAGTTTGAGTCTCAAACTTTTCTATACAGACAAGTTTGAGTGTCAAAGTTTTCTATAGAGACAAGTTTGAGTCTCAAACTTTTTATAGAGACAAGTTTGAGTTTCACACTTTTCTATAGAGACAAGTTTAAGTCTCAAACTTTTCTATAAAGACAAGTTTGAGCCTCAAACTTTTCTATAAAGACAAGTTTGAGCCTCAAATTTTTCCATAGAGGCAAGTTCGAGCCTCAAACATTTCCAAAAAGACAAGTTTGAGCCTCAAACTTTTCTATAAAGACAAGCTTGAGCCTCAAACTTTTCTATAAAGACAAGTTTGAGCCTCAAACTTTTCTATAAAGACAAGTTTCAGCCTCAAATCTTTCTATAAAGACAAATTTGAGCCTCAAACTTTTGTATAAAGACAAGTTTGAGCCTCAAACTTTTCTATAAAGACAAGTTTGAGCCTCAAACTTTTCTATAAAGACAAGTTTGAGCCTCAAACTTTTCTATAAAGACAAGTTTGAGCCTCAAACATTTCTATAAAGACAAGTTTGAGCCTCAAACTTTTCTATAAAGACAAGTTTGAGCCTCAAACTTTTCTATAAAGACAAGTTTGAGCCTCAAATTTTTCCATAGAGGCAAGTTCGAGCCTCGAATTTGTCTATAAAGACTAGTGTGAGGCTTGAACTTTTCTATGAAGATAAGTTTAAGACTCAGACTTGGCTCTAAGGACAAGTTAGAACCTCAAACTTTTTTATAAGTGCAACGGATATGATTTGACCAGTTTTGGTTACATTTTAAAGAAGTTCTCAATGTTTTCGAATAAACTGCTATGTCATCTCAATCAGTTCACACAACAAAAATGGTAACAATTGAAATTTGTTACATCATTATGACACATTTGTATTCACTTAAATGAGAAAAGGGTCATGGGAAAGGTTAATGGTTATTTAAGGAAATATGGAAAATATCCCGAATGACAATTTAAACTTGTTTCCGGAAAGAATATTGATTTGGTTCGGAAATGTAACAAAGCAAAAAACCGAGCAGGTTCCACTTGTTTTACTTGGAACAATTGAAGTCCCTTCTTTATGGTATTGCCAGATTTCCAATAAAAATATGTTTGTGTTTTCTTTTCAATATATTTTTTCATCTTAAGTTGCGCAACTCATCTCCCGCTTGATTTGTGTTTATTTTGCGTTATTAAATCCCATTACAAGAAAATAACCTACCACTGGTTTTAACAAACGACCCATATGCGAGGAAACTGATTTGAGAAAAAACCAACGAGTGTAATGAAAAAAAAAAAAAAACAAAACCCAACTCCAAAATATACTGCCAAAGAGATAACATAAACAATTCACACACCAGCAGGCTATCTGAAGCTAAGAAGAAAAAAATTAATAATTATTTGCTGCT
The DNA here is from genome assembly GCF_047663935.1 of Musca autumnalis. Taxonomy (NCBI): domain Eukaryota; kingdom Metazoa; phylum Arthropoda; class Insecta; order Diptera; family Muscidae; genus Musca; species Musca autumnalis. Next base: position 230,616,278 of record NW_027411977.1, read on the forward strand.
GATGTTGGCCGTAATACAGTGGAACATGGTTTTATATAATTCCGCTGATGTGTTGTTCTTTAGAAAAAGAGAAAGGGGGTAACATTTAGGCCGCATTGGGCGAGCAAAATTTTCTCTCATGAAATGATAAAATCTTGGATTTGTTAAGCTTCCAAGAAGATTGTTAGAAATGTATATTTTTTCCACAAAGAATTACCAAGACTTTCAACAAATTCACGGTTATGAAAATTCCTTATACTTTTCATTTGGTTCCTTCAAGACTAATCAAGACCTCTCCTCTTTCTTTATAACAGAAGACAACTGTAATGCAAATTTGAAAAACTACAAGATGGTGTTTTTTCTTCATTTAAGTAATACAACTAATGAAGTTTACCCAAGTATCAACAAAAAAGAAGCCCATCAAAGCTCATGCGGAGCAGAAAAAATCACTGATTTAAAGAAAAACACATAAAAATCATCAACAAAACATATTTTGCTACCCCATTACAACAGCTAATGTTGGTAATTAATTACAAACATTGCGGGAGTATTGGGCATAGCAAAAAAACATGAGGCTAACAGAGCACAAAAAAAAAAGTTTGTTTTTCAGTTTTCTTTAAATTATGGCCAGGGAAAAAGCAGACAACCAAACCAACTTCAGCTTTGTTAAAAGATGGACAAGCCAATGACGACTACTAATCAACGAAATATCACCAAAACATAGTAGAAGAGGGCATAAGGCAGTTTTGAAACTAAAACGTATCTCTGTAAAAAAACTGGGGTCCAAATTTGTTTCTTTAAAAAAGTTTGAGTCTAAAACTTGTCTCTATAGAAAAGTTTGAGGCTCAAACTTGTCTTTATAGAAAAGTTTGAGACTCAAACTTGTTTTTATAGAAAAGTTTGAGGCTCAAACTTGTCTTTATAGAACAGTTTGAGGCTCAAACTTGTCTTTATAGAAAAGTTTGAGGCTCAAACTTGTCTTTATAGAAAAGTTTGAGGCTCAAACTTGTCTTTATAGAAAAGTTTGAGGCTCAAACTTGTCTTTATAGAAAAGTTTGAGGCTCAAACTTGTCTTATAGAAAAGTTTGAGGCTCCAACTTGTCTCTAAGGAAAAGTTTGAAGCTCAAACTTGTTTTTATAGAATCGTTTGAGGCTCAAACTTGTTTTTATAGAAACGTTTGAGGCTCAAACTTGTCTTAATAGAAAAGCTTGAGGCTCAAACTTGTCTCTATAGAAAAGTTTGAGGCTTAAACTTGTCTTTATAGAAAAGTTTTAGGCTTTAACTTGTCTCTATAGAAAGGTTTGAGTCTCAAACTTGTCTCTATAAAAAAGTTTGAGACTCAAACTTGTCTCTATAGAAAAGTTTGAGACTCAAACTTGTCTCTATAGAAATGTTTAAGACTCAAACATGTCTCTATAGAAAAAGTTGAGACTCAAACTTGTCTCTATAGAAAAGTTTGAGACTCAAACTTGTCTTGATAGAAAAGTTTGAGACTCAAACTTGTCTCGATAGAAAAGTTTGAGACTCAAACTTGTCTCGATAGAAAAGTTTGAGACTCAAACTTGTCTCTATAGAAAAGTTTGAGACTCAAACTTGTTTCTATAGAAACGTTAGAGGCTCAAACTTGTTTTTATAGAAACGTTTGAGACTCAAACATGTCTCTACAGAAAAATTTGAGACTCAAACTTGTCTCTATAGAAAAGTTTGAGACTCGAACTTGTCTCTATAGAATATTTTGAGACTCAAACTTGTGTCTATAGAAAAGTTTGAGACTCAAACTTGTCTCTTTAGAATAGTTTGAGACTCAAACTTGTCTCTATAGAAAAGTTTGAGACGCAAAATTGTCTCTATAGAAAAAGCTAAGACTCAAACTTGTCCCTATAGAAAAGTTTGAGACTCAAACTTGTCTCTATAGAAAAGTTTGAGACGCAAACTTGTCTCTATAGAAAAAGCTAAGACTCAAACTTGTCTCTATAGAAAAGTTTGAGACTCGAACTTGTCTCTATAGAACATTTTGAGACTCAAACTTGTGTCTCTAGAAAAATTTGACACTCAAACTTGTCTCTATAGAAAAATTTGAGTCTCAAACTTGCCTGTATAAAAAAGTTTGAGTCTCAAACTTGTCTCTATAGTAAAGTTTGAGTCCCAAACTTGTCTGTACAGAAAACTTATCTCTATAGTAAAGTTTGAGTCTCAAACTTGTCTGTATAGAAGAGATTGAGTCTTAAACTTGTCTGTATAGAAAAGTTTGAGTTTCAAACTTGTCTGTATAGAAAAGTTTGAGTCTCAAACTTGTCTGTATAGAAAATTTTTAGTCTCAAATTTTTAGTCTAAACTTGTCTGTACAGAAAACTTTGTCTGTAAAGTACAGTTTGAGTCTCAGACTTGTCTGTATAGAAAATTTGCGGCTCAAACTTGTCTTTATAGAAAAGTTTGAGGCTCAAACTTGTCTGTATAGAAAAGTTTGAGTCTCAATCTTGCCTCTATAGTAAAGTTTGGGTCTCAAACTTGTCTGTATAGAAATTTTTTAGTCTCAATCTTGTCACTTGTCTCTATAGTAAAGCTTGAGTCTCAAACTTGTCTCTATAGTAATATTTGAGTCTCAAATTTGTCTCTGTAGGAAAGTTGGAGTCTCAAACTTGTCTCTTTAGTAAAGTTTCAGTCTTAAACGTGTCTCTTTAGTAAATTTTCAGTCTCAAACTTGTTTGTGTAGGAAAGTTCGAGTATCGAACTTGTCCCTAAGGGAAGGTTTAAGCCTCAAATTGAAATCTATTGAAAACTTTTGTAAAAAATAAATGGAATAATCGATTTGTATGTGTTTGATGATCCCAACTACAATTACTAAAATTTCTATTGGTCTGTTTTGTATTTTTGCCTTTCATCCCAACACAGAATGATATTCCAGTTTTGTTTTGGTGTTCCTGTTGTTTTTGTTGTTGCTGTTCTATATAAACAGATTAATTTGTTCCATATGTTGTCAATCGATTTATAAGCAATAAATTCGTGTTAATGACCTCTCGGAAACAAATAAAATCAAAATAAAACAAATTGTAAAAGTCATCATCAGAAGAGAATCAACAGTATCATCATCATCAACATCATCGCCATTGTCATCTTTCCTATTCGTAGTGTGTGGTGGTTCGTTCGATCGTTTTTTTTTTGTTCTGATAAAAACTACAAACACTTGTTTTATATCAAAATCGAAGAAGAACAGCCATGTCTTCCCCATATGACATTCTCCAGTCATTGTCTTTGGCCATGCCAAGTTGTGTTGAGTCGTCTTTTTTTCTATTTATTACAAAAAGATTGCTCCAATCTGAGCAGAGGCAACCACCTCCTTTTTGGTATTGGACTATTTATGTTTTTTGCTGTTAAATAAACATTAAACAACAACAAAAAAAGACAACAATGATGACAATAACTGGCGACAAAGTAATGGAACTATGCCCAATAACCACAACATGAAACTAAAACGATTCACAACTTCCTCTCACCGCTTGTTACCCGCCACCACCAAGTGGGACAGCTATCGGCAATTTTCTCTACAATGTTGCAGAAAATCGATGATCTTTTTGGGGTGTAAAGAAAGAAAGATGCCTTACATGTGGAGCCAATGGCACAGCAATGCCACATTTCATATGGAAAGGCAACAACAACAACAGCGATTATGAATAGAAAACAACAAGAACAAAAAACGACACGACAACAAGTAGCAGTTAACTTTGCTGGGTGTCTCTCTCTGAAAAGTTTGTTGAAATTTTATTTTTTGCTGAGATTGGCTGTTTGCACACAACAATATTAGCTAAAGCTGTCAGTATGACATTTGTCTGTTGTTATTGCTTATGTACCAGTTTGGTGTTGTTGTTGTTGTATGACATAACAACAATAATTCCATATACTATGTTGTTTGTGGTGCTTGTTCGATCGTACTTTGTTACCATTAACCCCAACTGTAAATCATTGATAGAACTTTGAGGCATCTTTCACTTCCCTTTGGCGATTGTTTAAAAGAGTTCATAAGGGGAGAGAGGTAGAGGCAAAACTAGAAGAACGAAATGGCACATCCCGAGAACAAACAAATGCTTTGTTTAATTGGAATTGCTGTTTGTTCGATGGGAGAATGGCAAGTGTGCTGTTACTGTGTAGAAGACTGCGGATTGAAAATCACTGCCCATTGAAAGATCCATCTCAGAATAAAGCCTTGATTGTGAAATCTTTGATCATCGACAATATCAATTTAGAAAAATTATTTTGTACTGTGTTCTGGAGTATTTTTTATGTGATTTGGCACAACCTATCAAATGCGGTCATCTTCATAAACGCCTGAGATTTTTATTTCACTTCATGGGAAATGATTTTCAGTTCGTTTCAGTTCCGCAACTAAAATGATCTCATTTTTTATTTATAAATAGCATTATCAAATTGTAACACACTTAACATAATATGTTGCATGCAACATTGTATGGAACAACAAGTTCAAAATGAAACCAAATGATTCAATCTGAAGCAGTTTAATGAATCAAAATTTTCTATAAAGACGAGTTCGAACATCCAACCTTTCTATGGACAAGTTTGAGACTCAAATTCGCCTATAGAGACAAGTTTGAGACTCAACTCGCCTATAGAGGCAAGTTTGAGAATCAAACTCGCCTATAGAGACAAGTTTGAGACTCAAACTCGCCTTAAGAAGACAAGTTTGAGACTCAAAATCGCCTATAGAGACAAGTTTGAGACACAAACTCGCCTATAGAGACAATTTTGAGACTCAAAATCGCCTATAGAGACAAGTTTGAGACTCAAAATCGCCTATAGAGACAAGTTTAAGACTCAAACTCGCCTATAGGGACAAGTTTGAGACTCAAACTCGCCTATAGAGACAAGTTTGAGACTCAAACTCGCCTATAGAGACAAGTTTGAGAATCAAACTCGCCTATAGAGACAAGTTTGAGACTCAAACTCGCCTATAGAGACAAGTTTGAGACTCAAACTCGCCTATAGGGACAAGTTTGAGACTCAAACTCGCCTATAGAGACAAGTTTGAGACTGAAACCTGCCTATTTAGACCTGTTTGATACTCAAACTCGCCCGTAGAGACAAATTTGAGACTCAAACTCGCCTATAGAGGCTAGTTTGAGACTAGGCGAGACTAGTTTGAGACTCAAACTTGCCTTTAGAGACAAGTTTGAGACTCTAACTTGCCAAATAAGAAAAGTTTGAGGCTCAAACTTGCCTATAGAGATTGGTTTGAGGCTCAAACTCGCCTATAGAGACAAGTTTGAGACTCAAACTCACCTATAGAGACAAGTTTGAGGCTCAAACTCACTTATAGAGACAAATTTGAGGCTTAAACTCACCTATAGAGAATAGTTTGAGACTCAAAATAGCCCATAGAAACAAGCTTGAGATTCAAACTCGTCTACAGAGACATGTTTGAGACTCAAACTCGCCTATAGAGACATGTTTGAGGCTGAAACATGCCTATAGAGACAAGTTTGAGGCAGAAACTTGCCTATAGATACAACTTTGAAACTCAAACTCACCTATACAGACAAGTTTGAGACTCAAACTCGCCTATAGGGACAAGTTTGAAACTCAAACTTTTCTATAGAGAGAAGTTTGAGGGTTAAGCTTGCATATAGAGACAAGTTTGAGGGTCAAACTTGCCTATAGAGACAAGTTTGAGACTCAAACTTTTCTGCAGAGACAAGTTTGAGACTCAAACTTTTCTATAGAGTCAGGTTTGAGACTCAAATTTTTCTATAGAGACAAGTTTGAGACTCAAACTCGCCTATAGAGACAAGTTTGAGACTCTTCTTTCTCAAACTTTTCTATAGATACAAGTTTGAGCCTCAAACTCGCCTATAGAGACAAGTTTGAGGCTCAAACTCGCCTATAGAGACAAGTTTGAGGCTCAAACTCGCCTATAGAGACAAGTTTGAGGCTCAAACTCGCCTATAGAGACAAGTTTGAGGCTCAAACTCGCCTATAGAGACAAGTTTGAGGCTCAAACTCGCCTATAGAGACAAGTTTGAGGCTCAAACTCGCCTATAGAGACATGTTTGAGGCTCAAACTCGCCTATAGAGACAAGTTTGAGGCTCAAACTTGCCTATAGAGACAAGTTTGAGTCTGAAACTTGTTTATATAGACAAGTTTGACGCTCAAAGTTTTCTATTGAGACTCAAACTTGCCTATAGACACAAGTTTGAGGCTCAAACTTGCCTATAGAGACAAGTTTGAGGTTCAAACTTGCCTATAGAGACAAGTTTGAGGCTCAAACTTGCCTATAGAGATAAGTTTGGAACTCAAACTTGCCTATAGAGACAAGTTTGGAACTCAAACTGTTCTATAGGGTCACTTTTTATGTAGACAAGTTTGGAACTCAAACTATTTTATAGAGGCAAGTTTGAGACTCAAACCCTTTCATGTAGGCAAGTTTGGGACTTTAACTTTTCTATAGAGGCAAGTTTGAGGTTTTAAATATTATATAGAGGCAAGTTTGGGGCTCAAACTTTTCTATGGAGGCAAGCTTGAGACTCGGAGTTTAGAAAAGTAACAAATTTGAGATTGGAAACTTTTGGTAGAAATAAGTTTGGTACTCAAACTTTTCCATAGGGGCTCATTAGAGACTCAAACTTTCCTATAGAGACTCGAACTTTTTTTGCACAGACAAGCTTGAGACTCAGTCTTTTCTATAAAAACAATTTTGGGACTCAAACTTTTCTATAGAGACACATTTGAGAGCCAAACATTTTACATTGGCAGGGTTGAGACTCAAACTTTGCTGTAGAGACAAGTTTGAGACTCAAACTTTTTATAGAGGAAAATTTCAGAGTCTAGCTTTTCTATAGATATAAGTTTGAAATTCAAAATTTTAAGTGTGATTTCACCAATTCGTATCATTTTGAAAACCACACTGTTAAGCATATATGTATAACTTTTCCATTAAGCCTTGTTTAAACCTCAAAGCATTTGCTTGTAATTTGCATTCTAGACATTCCTTCACGTATTGAAAATTTCCCAATCATTGACTTTTAAAAAGAATTCTAATTTGGATTTTTTTTGCTTTTCTTCACAATCTCATTAAAATCTTGGCGATCAATCATTTAGCCATCTAATTTCAATTTGTTTAAGACATTGTTGCCATAACAACAACAGCATCACATGGCCTCTACAAGCATATATTGAAAAATCATGTATTATTTTGTTGTTGCTGTTGTTGCAAAAAAAATTATCTGCAACAAGTTTAAATTAGTTTAGTAGTTGAAGTTGAAGAAATAAAAACAAGAATTGTGGAAAAACTGAGGAAAAAATGTTTCTAACCAAAAAAAGACACCGAGCGAGAGAGGCAGACAGACAGCCATGCGGACAGGTTTGCCATGAAGATTGTCTTGGCTTTTAAAACAAGTTAAAATGTTAAACTTTAAATTACCCTAACAATGCAGGAACAGAAATCAAACAACAACTCCTCAGTACAACAACATACATTGTAACATTAAAGTTGGAAGAGGAATGAAGGAAAAAAATAGCAACAACTACGCCAGCAACACGTTCAGTGTTCAACATGGCCGGGATGTTAGACAATAACTGTAGTTTGACTCGCTCGACTCGACTCTTGTTCCAACTCTGCGATGCAGTGCAATTTGACAACCAAAGACAACCAAACGACCGTTAGAACAAAAAAAAAAAAAAAACAAAATAAGAAATACAAAAAACAATGGCCATTGGTGTTATAAACTAAACACGAATGAGAAGAAGAAGCAACAACATATGATGGTGTCTTCGACCAGGGTGACACACTCCTCAAATTCATCGTATGTCTCTCTCTCCCTCTGAACTTAATGTCTTGTTTTTGTTGTTTCCTTGATTTCAAGTGCTATAATTATTTCCAAATGCCTTGGTAATATTTCTTAAACGTCCATTTTACGCCCCCTCTGTGTCATTTTCTCACCCTAATTGCCATCTTGTCTTGATGATATAATTATGGTTTTTAAAAAATAAATAAATTCAAATGTGGTTTGAAGGGCTTTTTTTGGACAGCTTAATTATAAGGTGTCTAATATTTTTCCCCGAGTGTAGTAGTAAAATTTTAATGTTATTATTATTACCTTTGACTGGTTTAGATTTTTTCAAAATTTCCTAAATGGCCATTGCATTCAATTTTTCATCGAATATTTTTTTGTTTGTTTTTTTTTTTTTTCTGACAGTTTATTATTATGTCACATAAGGCAAACACACAATCGATTCCCATATTTGCATTTTGGACCCCACGTTACTTGTCAATTTAATTAATAATATGTTTGGATATTTTGAATATATTTTCGGTTATAAAGATTTTAAAAAATGGATTTTGTATTTTTTTGTCCTGTCTTCCATTGTTTGATACATAAAATGACACTCAAATATCGAAAGTGTCTCTTGGCAGCCACAAGACACAGACCGAGATACAGACATACAAAAAAAAGATGACAGGTGTCAAACGTAAAAAAGACCGGCTGTTTAAAAACAGTCCCGTAGTGGTAACAAAGGACAGGTGTTAGCATTAGCAGTAGCAACAACAAGAAAGGGAAGTGTTTTTCCGTTGATTTATTCAAATTTTTTCGAAATATTTTGTTCGTTTAGTGAATGATATGAAATATTTTAATAAAAATTGTATTCAAATTAAATGTTTATTTTTATTAAAAATTATTTTTATTTTTTAGACTCAACATGCCTCTATAACAATTTCTGAACCTCGAACTTGTCTCTATAGAAAAGTTTGAGGCTCAAACTTGTCTCTATAGAGAAGTTAGAGACTCAAACTTGTCTTCATGGAACAGTTTGAGGCTCGAACATGTCTCCATAGAATAGTTTGAGGATCAGACTTGTCTCTATAAAAATTTTGAGGCTCAAACTTGTCTTTATAAAAAATTTTGAGGTTCAAACTTGTCTCTATTGAGGCCCAAACTAGTCTATATAGAGAAGATTGAGGCTTAAACTTGTTTCTATAGAAAAGTTTGAGGCTTATACTTGTATCTATAGAAAAGTTTGAGGCTCAAACTTGTCTTTATAGAAAAGTTTGAGGCTCAAACTTGACTCTATTGAAAAGTTTGAAACTTGAACTTGTCCCCATAGAAAATGTTGAGGCTCAAACGTGTTTTCTGTAGAAAAGTTTGAGGCTCAAACTTGTCTTTATAGAACAGTTTGAGTCTTAAACTTGTCTCTATAGAAAAGTTTGAAAGTTGAACTTGTCCCCATAGAAAAGTTTTAGGCTCAAACTTGTCTCTATAGAAAAGTTTGAGTCTCAAACTTGTCTTTATAGAAAAGTTTGAGGCTCAAACATGTCTTTATAGAAACGTTTGAGGCTCAAACTTGTCTTTATTGAAAACTTGTCTCTATAGAAAATTTTGAGGCTCAAACTTGTCTTTATAGAAAAATTTGAGGCTCAAACTTGTCTCTATAGAAAAATTTGAGACTCAAGCTTGTCTCTATTGAAGAGTTTGAAACTTGAACTTGTCCCCATAGAAAATATTGAGGCTCGAACTTGTCTTTATAGAAAAGTTTGAGTCTCAAACTTGTCTCCATAGAAAAGTTTGAGTCTCAAACTTGTCTCTATATAAAAATTTGAATCTCAAACTTGTCTCTATATAAAAATTTGAGTCTCAAACTTGTCTCCATATAAAAATTTGAGTCTCAAACTTGTCTCTTTAGAAAAGTTTGAGTCTCAAACTTGTCTCTATAGAAAAGTTTGAGTCTCAAACTTGTCTTTATAGAAAAGTTTGAAGCTCAAACTTGTCTTCATAGAAAAGTTTGAGGGTCAAACTTGTCTTCATAGAAAAGTTTGAGGCTCAAACTTGTCTCTATAGAAAAGTTTGAGGTTCAAACTTGTCTCTATAGAAAAGTTTGAGTCTTTAACTTGTCTTTATAGAAAAGTTTGAGGCTCAAACTTAACTTTATAGAAAAGTTTGAGGCTCAAACTTGTCTTTAAAGAAAGGTTTGAGGCTCAAACTTGTCTCTATAGAAAAGTTTGAGGCTCAAACTAGTTTTTATAGAAATGTTTGAGGCTCAAACTTGTCTCCATAGAAAAGTTTGAGGCTCAAACTTGTCTCCATAGAAATGTTTGAGGTTCAAACTTGTCTCTATAGAATAGTTTGAGGCTCAAACTTGTCTCTATAGAATAGTTTGAGGTTCAAACTTGTCTCTATAGAATAGTTTGAGCTTCAAACTTGTCTCTATAGAATAGTTTGAGGTTCAAACTTGTTTTTATAGAAAAGTGTGAGGCTCAAACTTGTCTTTATAGAAAAGTTTGAGTCTCAAACTTGTCTTTATAGAAAAGTTTGAGTCTCAAACTTGTCTTTAAAGAAAAGTTTGAGTCTCAAACTTGTCTCTATAGAAAATTTGAGGCTCAAACTTGTCTCTATAGAAAAGTTTGAGCCTCAAACTTGTCTCTAAAGAAAAGTTTGAGGCTCAAACTTGTCTTTATAGAAAAGTTTGAGTCTCAAACTTGTCTCTATAGAAAAGTTTGAGGCTCAAACTTGTCTCTATAGAAAAGTTTGAGGCTCAAACTTGTCTCTATAGAAAAGTTTGAGGCTCAAACTTGTCTCCATAGAAAAGTTTGAGACTCAAACTTGTCTCTATAGAAAAGTTTGAGGCTCAAACTTGTCTCTATAGAAAAGTTTGAGGTTCAAACTTGTCTCTATAGAAAAGTTTGAGTCTTTAACTTGTCTTTATAGAAAAGTTTGAGGCTCAAACTTAACTTTATAGAAAAGTTTGAGGCTCAAACTTGTCTTTAAAGAAAGGTTTGAGGCTCAAACTTGTCATTACAGAAAAATTTGTGTCTCAAACTTGTTTCTATAGAAAAGTTTGAGTTTCAAACATGTCTCTATAGAAAAGTCTGAGTCTCAAACTTGTCTCAATTGAAAAGTTTGAAACTTAAACTTGTCCCCCTAGAAAAGGTTGAGGCTCGAACTTGTCTCTATAGAAAATTTCAGTCTCAAACTTGTCTCTGTAGAATAGTTTGAGTCTCAAACTTGTCTCTATAGAAAAGTTTGTGTATCAAACTTGTCTCTAGAGTAAGGTTTGAGTCTCCTATAGAAAAGTTTGAGACTCAAACTTGTCTCTATAGAAAAGTTTGAAACTCAAACTTGTCTCTATAGAAAAGATTGAGACTCAAACTTGTCTCTATAGAAAAGTTTGAGACTCAAACCTGTCCTTATAGAAAGTTTAAGACTCAAACTTGTCTCTATAGAAAAGTTTGAGGCGCAAAATTGTCTCAATTGAAAAGTTTGAGGCTCAAACTTATCTCTATAGTAAAGTTTGAGGCTCAAACTTGTCTCTATAGAAAAGTTTGAGGCTCAAACTTGTCTCTATAGAAAAGTTTGAGGCTCAAACTTGTCTCTATAGAAAAGTTTGAGGCTCAAACTAGTTTTTATAGAAATGTTTGAGGCTCAAACTTGTCTCCATAGAAATGTTTGAGGTTCAAACTTGTCTCTATAGAATAGTTTGAGGCTCAAACTTGTCTCTATAGAATAGTTTGTGGTTCAAACTTGTCTCTATAGAATAGTTTGAGGTTCAAACTTGTCTCTATAGAATAGTTTGAGGTTCAAACTTGTTTTTATAGAAAAGTGTGAGGCTCAAACTTGTCTTTATAGAAAAGTTTGAGTCTCAAAATTGTCTCTAAAGAAAAGTTTGAGGCTCAAACTTGTCTTTATAGAAAAGTTTGAGTCTCAAACTTGTCTCTATAGAAAAGTTTGAGGCTCAAACTTGTCTCTGTAGAAAAGTTTGAGGCTCAAACTTGTCTCTATAGAAAAGTTTGAGACTCAATCTTGTCTCTATAGAAACTTTTGAGGCTCAAAATTGTCTCTGTAGAAAAGTTTGAGTCTCGAACTTGTCTCTATAGTAAAGTTTGAGTCTCAAACTTGTCTCTATAGAAAAGCTTGAGTCTCAAACTTGTCTCTATAGAAAAATTTGAGTCTCAAACCTGTCTCTGTAGAAAAATTTGAGCCTCAAACTTGTCTCTATAGAAAAATTTGAGCCTCAAAATTGTCTCTATAGAAAAGTTTGAGTCTCAAAATTGTCTCTATAGAAAAGTTTGAGTCTCAAACGTGTCTCTATAGTAAAGTTTGAGTCCAAAACTTGTCTCTGTAGAAAAGTTTGAGCCTCAAACTTGTCTCTATTGAAAAGTTTGAGGCTCAAATTTGTCTCTATAGAAAAGTTTGAGTATCAAACTTGTCTCTGTAAGAAAGTTTGAGGCTCAAACGTGTCTTTAGAGACAGATTTGACTTTCAAAGTTGTCCTGGGTGACATTTTTGAGTCTCAAATTTGTCTTTAGAGGCAGTTTTTAGTGTCAAATTTGTCTATAGAGAAAGGTTTCAGTCTCAAACTTGTCGTTAGAGAAGGTTTGATTTAAATCTTGTCGTTAGAGGCAAGTTTATTTTCAAATTTGTTTTTAGAGGCAGGGTTGAGTTTCAAACATGTCTTTAGATCCAGGTTTAAGCTACAAACTGGTCTTTAGATACAGGTTTGAGTCTCAAACTTGTCTTTAGAGGCAGGTTTGAGTTTCAAACTTGCCTTTAGAGAAAATTTTGGGCCTCAAGCTTGTCTTCAAAAAGAAGTTTGAGTCTCAAACTGGTATTTTGAGACATGTTTGAGTCTTACACTTGTAATTAGAGGCAGGTTTAAGCCTCAAACTTGTCTGCAGAGACATGTTTGTTTAAGTCCCAAACTTCTCTTTAGAGGCAGGTTTGAGTCACAAACTTGACTTTAGTGGCAGGTTTGAGTCTCTAACTTGTCTTTAGAGACTGATTTGAGTTTCAAACTTATCTTGAGATGCAGGTTTGATTTTCAAAATTGTCTGTAGAGTCAGGTTTGCGTCTCAAACTTGTTTTTGGAGACAGGTTTGAGCCCCAAACATTTTATATGGGACTGATTCGTAAGCTAGTCTTTATGGACAGGTTTGAGTCCCAAATTTGTCTAAAGAGACAAGTTTGAGTCAAAAACTTGGCTTTATTGGCAGGTTTGGGTCACAAACTTGTCTTTAGAGGCTGATTTGAGTCTCTAACTTGTCTTGAGATGCAAGTTTGAGTTTCAAACTTGTCTGTAGAGACATGTTTGAGTCTCAAACTTGTCTTTATAGGCAGGTTTTAGTTTCAAACTTATCCTTATAGATAGCTTTGAGTCTCAAACTTGTTTTAGATGCAGGTTTGAGTTTTAAACTTGTCTTTGTAGATATGTTTGAGTCTCACACTTGTATTTATATATGAGATTAAGTCATAAGCTAGTCTTTGTAGACGAATATGTTTTTAGAGGCAGGTTCTAGCCTCAAACTTATCTTTAGAGGCAGGTTTGTGTCCCAAACTAGTCTATCTCAAAACTTTTCCTATTAGGTTTGAATCTCAAACTTGTCTTTAGAGACAGGTTTGAATTTCAAACTTGCCTCTTTAGAAAAGTTTATGCCTCCAAATTGTATTTTTTTGGAGAAGTCTATGTTTAAATTATCTTTAAGCATTTGATATAGATAAAATTCTTACCACAAGTGAATACAGAAGTTTCTTGGTAATTACCTGAAAAAAAAAACAAAAAACCAAATGTTAGAGTGAATCACAAAATTGTAAACACATTTTAGACAGTTTTCACAGGGTCTTTCACAGCTTAGAAAGGACATCCCTGTTTTAAAAATAAAATAAAATTAATTTTAAAACTTAAAAAAAATATTCTAAAGTAAAATTTACTCTGCTATCAAATATACAGAAACTAAAGACTTAAGACACAAACCAATCAAAAATTATACCTGTGTGGAAGAGAAGGAAAGAGATGTGGAATTGGGGACTCCCAATTCGGGAGAGTGATTGGTCTTTGCTAAACTATGGATGTCAGTGAGAAATAGCCTTGTTTGCAACAATGTAGATAGGTCGACGTTCTGGATTAGATATTTTAGATTAGTATCTCCCTCTTCATTATCTTATCGATAGAGCACAATGGTAAGCACAACTTCCTTGCATACTGAATGTCCGAGTTAGATTCCCAGGCCACACAACATCAAATTTTCAACGGTGGTAAAAGAATACCCCTCAGCGTAATGCAAACAACATTTCCTAAGTAGTTTAGCCATGCAAAACTGCTCTACAAGTGGTGTCTTAGGACACGACGTTTGGACTCGATGATAAAATAAAGTACGCCCCATATAACTGAGTGAATATGAATCGATGATATGAGAAGTCTCCTTTTGTCCCCTCGAGGATGTTTGTGGGAATAGAAATGATAGCGTTTGTGTCTTAAATCTTTTGTTTGAAATTGCAAGAGAATTGGTGGAAGTTATATAATTGTTATAATGTATTGCCACAATTTATGTGAAATATTCATCATATGAACCATGTTAAATAAATTGGATTTGATTTAATAAATTTTAAATGCTTGAACTTTTGAAAACTAAATAAAAGATATGAATCTGCTTTGTTACGGATTTCAAATGAAATTAAAAAAAAAAAACTACAAGAAAGGGGGTAAATCAATCATTTACTGAAACCCAGAAACTTTGGAAATTTGACAGCCTTAAGAAAAATGGTTTTTCAATAAATCAAAACTTACGATTCTAAAGTGTCATCAATATTGACCAATTAATAACGGTTAAAAGTTAAATAATTTCAACGCCTTTCACATCAAAATTTCTTCAAAAAAATTTTTTTTTTTTTTGTTTTCAAATGAAATGCATTTACCGTAAGTAGAAGAAGAGGAAGAATGATAACAAAAAAAAGTTATGAATATGAAATTGCCCCTGCTTGCAGCCATAGACTGCTAGAAATGTGAAAAATATGATTGACAGTTTAACGCTTGGCTAACATTTGTGGCCGGCTGGCCATGTGATTACGTTGATGATGATCCATGGCCATCAGTAACGTTTAATGCTTTGCTCTGAGTAGAGTCTTTTGATTAAAAATATATATGTTTTGGGGAGATTCCAATTCTGCTGTTGCTTCTTCTTCTTATAGTTCATAATTACATATTAAAGCCATCTTTTGTTAGGTGGCCTGGAAAATAGTAGTTGTGTGCCGGGGAAAAACACGATGACGCTAAGGTATGTAAACAATTTTTTCCTCCACGGCTGGCATGTAGCATTGTTTACCTTCGTCGTCATCTGCTGCTTCTTCTGGGCCATTGTAAACGGGAATGGGTAGTTAAAGTTTATGCCATGCTCATTGGTTTCGATCGATGATCAATGTCAATGTTGTGACCTTTACGTTAAATAACATTGCCTGCCTGGCAATATTCCAAATGACGACGATGAGCTGGCTGGGCTGCATTGCTTGCAACACTCGGACCGATTGGCATCCATTGTGAAACGTTGGAGCAAAAAAAAAAAAATACCCGACACGGCTTAAAAAAGATGTTGCTGTTTCTTTTTCCTCAAGAAAAGACAACATGCATGCTTGGCTTATAGAAAACGGACCGAGTGCGCTTTATAAATAACTAGAAAATAAAGTAGAAGAAGAAGAACGAGGAGCAGCATTTGATGGGCCATACAAGCTGTTCATAAATAGACATCTTTGCTTACAAAGTTTTTTCAAACACAATCACAAGAGGCAGAGACAGGCATCTAGCCAGCAAAAAAAAAAAAAAAAACGATGACTTCAAACATGATTGTATTTAAAAAGTTTGTACATCTCTTTTTCCATGGTGAAATAGAAGAAGAAGCAGTCGCAGCAGAATGATAATAAAGAAGACAACATAGAAGCCATCATCACCGAAAATCATTGGCTTGGCAAGAAGTAAAAGAAGAAAAAACTCTAACAATGTTTTCCATAGAAATAACAAAATTCCATAAAGCGTTTTTTTTTTCATCCATCAGACATGGCCAGACAGACATGCGGACAAACCGAACCAATGACCAAGAAATACCAAAATGTGTGGAAATTATGCATTGCATTCATGTTCATTGTTGTTGCTTCATACACGAGAAATGTTGTTGTTGTTTGTTAAATTTCTAACAAAACTTTTCTAATATTGCACAATATCTGGTAATGATTCTCAACATTTTGGTTGAAAGCAATTTTGGTACTTTTTTAACATCTAACAAAAAAAAATCCAAAAAATGAGAAAGCTTTAGTCTTATCAAAAAAACCCCAAATTCCCAAAGATTCATGTGATCACATAATAATAGTTTCTTCATCATTTTCATCTTCTTCTCGGAAATTGTGTGTCCATAATAATCATAATCTTTTCATAAATTTTTATTATTAATGTTCATATTTAACATTATAACAATTGGGAGAAATTACCAAGACTTTTGTCTGCTTTGGCAGAATCATTTTTATTTTCCAAACGAAACTTTAAACGAAGCTCGTTTAGAAGTTTTCTACGGCAACAAATTACCAAGTATTGTTGCCGGTTTAATAAATGCCTTTTCTGATAAGAAAACCTCAATTAGGCAACATTGTTTGAAAAAATCAATAACGAATCATCACAAATTGTTGTTAAATCAACAATGTTTAGTAAAAGATTTAAGGAACTAAGGGCTAAGTATGAGAGTTTATACCCCAGAATGGGCTGATTGTGAATAATGCGCCTCAAAGGGGGCTCAATAGAACAACTTAAATCAAAAACTGGGCTACTAATATTAGTCTGAGTTTCGAACTGGGCTGAGTATAACAGTTTGAGTTTCAAACTAGGCTGAGTATAAAAGTTTGAGTTTCAAACTGGGCTGAGCATAAAAGCATGAGCCTAAAAGTAAGCTAAGTATAACAGTTTGAACCTCAACTGGACTAGTTATAACAGTTTGAGCCTCAAACTGGCAGAGTATAACAGTTTTAGCTTTCAATTAGGGCTGAGTATCACAGCATGAGTCCAAACTGGGCTGAGTATAACAGTTTGAGTCTCAAACTGGGCTGAGTATAACAATTTGAGCCTGCAATTGGACTTATTATAACAGTTTGGGCCTCAAAAAGAGCTCAGTATATCAGTTTGAGTCTTAAATCATGCCAAGTATAACAGTTTGGGCCTCAAGCTGGGCTGAATAGAACAGTTTTAGGCTAAGAAAAGTGCTGAGTATAACAGTTTGAGACTGAGTATGACATTTAGAGTTATAGACAGGGCTGAGTATAACAGATTGAGCATGAAACTTGACTAGCTCTAAAAGTCTGGGCTTCAAACAGGGCTGATTATATCAGTTTGAATTATGTATAACAGTTTATGACTCAAACTGGGCTGGGTAGGACTGTTTGAGCCTCAAACTGGGCTGGGTAGGACTGTTTGAGCCTCAAACTGGGCTGGGTAGGACTGGGCTGAGTATAACAGTTTGAGTCTCAAACTGGGCTGAGTATAATAATTTGAGCATGAAATTTGACTTATTATAACAGCTTAGGTCTCAAAAAGAGCTCAGTATATCAGTTTGAGTCTTAAATTAAACCAAATATAACAGTTTGGGCCTCAAGCTGGAATGAATAGAACAGTTTTAGGCTAAGAACAGTTCTGAGTATAACAGTTTGAGACTGAGTATGGCATTTTGAGTCTCAAACTGGTCTGAGTATAACAGTTTGAGCCTAAAATTGGACTTAGTATAACAGTTTAGGCCTCACAAGGAGCTGAGTATATCAGTTTGAGCCTTAAATTAAGCAAATTATAACAGTTTGGGCCTCAGACTGGGCTGAATTGGACAGTTGTAGGCTAAGAACAGTGCCGAGTATAACAGTTTGAGACTGAGTATGGCATTTTGAGTCTTAAACATGGCTCAGTATAACCGATTGAGCATGAAACTTGACTAATTGTAATAGTTGGGGATTCAAACAGAGCTGAGTATATCCGCTTGAACTGTGTATAACTGTCTGGGACTCAAACTGGGCTCGGTAGGACACTTTGAGCCTCAAACTGGGCTGGGTAGGACAGTTGAGCCCCAATCTCGGCTGGGTAGGATAGTTTGAGCCTCAAACTAGACTGAATACTACGGATTGGATGCTGGGCTGAGTATAACTATAGACAGTTTGAATAAAAACTGTAGACAGTTTAGCCTGAATAAAAACTGTAGACAGTTTAGCCTGAATAAAAACTGTAGATAGTTTAGCCTGAATTGGACTTCATATAACAGATTGGGCCTCAAACAGGACTGAGTATATCAGACTGAGAACCAAGCTAAGTATAACGGTTTCAACCTCATGCTGGGCTGAGTAGAACAGTTTGAGGCTCAAAACTGGGCTGAGTATAACAGATTGAATCTTAAAATGATATTTTGAGGTTCGAGCAGGGCTGAGTATAAGGGTTTGCATCTTAAACTGGGCTCAGTATTACAGTATGAGTCAAAACTGGGTTGAGTATAACAGTTTGAACATGAAACTGAACTTAGTGCAACAGTTTGGTCCTCAAAACAGGCCTGAGTATTTCAGTTTGAGCTCTAAATCGGACTAAGTATAACAGCTTGAATTTAAAATAGAGCTGAGTATAAAAGTTTCAGTCTCAATCTAGGCTGAATATAACAGTATGAATCTCGAAGTGAACCTAGTATGGCATTTTGAGTCTCAAACTGGGTTGGGTATTACTGCTTGAGTCTCAAATTGGGTTTAGTATTACAGCTTGAGTCCCAAACTGGGCTTATTATAACAGAAGCCCAAGAATGGGCCTTAAACAGGACTGAGTATATCAGTTTGGGCCATAAACAGGGCTGAGTTTATCAGTTTGAGCATTAAACCAGGCGAAGTGTAACAAGTATGAGACTCAAACTGGGCTGGGTATTACAGCTTGGGTCCATACTGGGCTGAGTATTATAGTTTGAGTCCCAAACTAGGCTGAGAGTAACAGTTTGAGCCTAAAATTGGACTTAGTATAACAGTTTGGGCCTTAAACAGGACTGAATATATCAGTTAGGGCCTTAAACAGGGCTAAGTATAACAGTTTGAGTCTCAAGCTGGGCTGAGTAGAACAGTTTGAAGCTCAAAACTGGGCTCAGAATAACAGTTTGAGTCTGAGTATGGCATTTTGAGTCTCACACAGGGCTGAGTATAACAGTAGGACAATTCGATCCTCAATCTGGCCTCAAAGTGGGATGAGTAGAAAAGGTTGAACCTCGAACTGGGCAGAGTAGAACAGTTTGAGCCGTAAAATGCGCAGTGTAGATCATTTTGATTTTCAAGCTTTTATTTCCTCAGGTACCTTAGAAAATTTTTTCTATACGAAAAAACCATCCTCAGGTACCTTAGAAAATTTTTTCTATACGAAAAAACCATCCTCAGGTACCTGAGAAAATTTTTTCTATACGAAAAAAACAACCTCAGGAACCTCAGGAAATTTTTTCTATACGAAAAAGCCATCCAGAGGGATCTGATGAAATTTTTTCTATACAAAAAAAACCATCCTAATGGACCTGAGGAAATTTTTTCTATAGGAAAAACCAACCTCAGGGACCTGAGGAAATTTTTCCTATAAAAAACCCACTGCAGGGAACTGATAAATTTTTTTCTATAGAAAAAAACCCACATTAAGGACCCGAGGAAATGTTTTCTATAGAAAAATCCTACCTAAGGGACCTGAGTAACTTTTTCTACCTGAAAAAAACCCACTTCAAGGACCTGAGGAAATTTTTTCTATACGAAAAATCCATCCTCAGGGACCTGAGGAATTTTTTTCTATAGAAAAAACCATCCTCAGGGACCTGGAGAAATTTGTTCTATAGAAAAAACCATCCTCAGGGACCTGAGGAAATTTGTTCTATAGAAAAAACCATCCTCAGGGACCTGAGGAAATTTGTTCTATAGAAAAAACCATCCTCAGGGACCTGAGGAAATTTTTTCTATAGAAAAAACCATCCTCAGGGACCTGAGGAAATTTGTTCTATAGAAAAAACCATCCTCAGGGACCTGAGGAAATTTGTTCTATAGAAAAAACCATCCTCAGGGACCTGAGGAAATTTTTTCTATAGAAAAAACCATCCTCAGGGACCTGAGGAAATTTTTTCTATAGAAAAAACCATCCTCAGGGACCTGAGGAAATTTTTTCTATAGAAAAAACCATCCTCAGGGACCTGAGGAAATTTTTTCTATAGAAAAAACCATCCTCAGGGACCTGAGGAAATTTTTTCTATAGAAAAAACCATCCTCAGGGACCTGAGGAAATTTTTTCTATAGAAAAAACCATCCTCAGGGACCTGAGGAAATTTTTTCTATAGAAAAAACCATCCTCAGGGACCTGAGGAAATTTTTTCTATAGAAAAAACCATCCTCAGGGACCTGAGGAAATTTTTTCTATAGAAAAAACCATCCTCAGGGACCTGAGGAAATTTTTTCTATAGAAAAAACCATCCTCAGGGACCTGAGGAAATTTTTTGTACACGATAAAACCATCCTCAGGGACCTGAGGAAATTTTTTCTATTGAAAAATGTCTCATCAAGCATACTGATAAAAGTTGTTTCTATAGAAAAAACCTCGGTATTGTCTCTCCGATTTTTTCATTATTGTTTAACCGAACCTCTTGCTATTCTCTAACCATAATTTCAATTAGTTAACTGAGCAAGGGGTGCATCATTATGTGCCTCATAAGTTTTTTTTTCAAAGCTAAGCCTAAAGGCCCATCCATAAACAAACAGACACATACAAGCTTTCGCCGGTGCAAACTCACTCGACATATTCTGAAATATTTACAAAGTTAATGACCACTAGTTAGACTTTAAACTGTGATTTTGCTATTCTGTTGAGGTATTTTGCATTTCTTTGTTGTTGCCACACATGTCCCTTGTTGTCTTTGTTGCTATTGTTTTGTTGTTGTTGTTATTAGAGTAACTGACGTTGTTCCTCTTTTGTTTAGTTGGGTTACAACATTCTGCTGGGGGATTATCAACGGTTAAACTGTAATAATAGTAGCACATATCGGGACGGACGGACGGATGGATGGATATTGTGTAACCTAGGCAAGTAAATTGTCCAAGCGTCCGTCCATCCTCTGCATGGTGGTTATGCAAAGAAAGGCGTAACACCAATACCAATGAAGAACAACAACAAACAAATTGACGATGGCTTAGTTTATTAAAAAGTTTTTGCTTTGCAGTTATAAATACATAATAATTAAAGGCTTAAAATTATATGAACAGCAACAACAACAACAAAGGAAGATGAGGAGCAAAAAACAACAACTCAAACATCCAAACGGCCACTTACAATAAATATTGGCAAAGCCATGATTTCCATGATTAAACCCATTAAACCTCCAAAGGTATGCAGGGGTCTTCTAAAGAAGTTGAATTTATGATAAGCCATTACCTCGGCAATATTGTCCAAAGATCTCTGCCTTAGAACCCACTAGGGTTAATCTTTTTCCTGAAATCGAGTTTGTGGTTTTTTGTTTTGTTTGTCCGAAGCTAATGATTGACCAGGCAGCATTCGTTGTGGAGCACAAACAGCCAGCAAACATTTGTTCTTCGGTGCTTGTCTTTTCTTTTCTAAGATGCTAAGCGTAACGTATGTGTAACCTCTCCCACCCTGTTACCTCGCATAGGAACGAACCATGATGGCCTGAACTGGCTGGCCAACCAACCATTTGAGTTAGTTGTTTCTTTTTTCTGGTCTATCTGCTCCACAAGCAGCCTCTAACTGAACATCATCTCTGAAAGGAACGGAGAAAAACGCAAAGTCCAGTAGCTACTGAAGCTGTCAGATGATTAATCTTTTAAATCATACACAGTTTGTTATTTTCTTCGTTGTTGTTATTGTTGTTGTTGTCTAGGTGTATGTTATTCGTTACGTTCCTCCCTCTTCGAGTTACTTTCGTAATCTGATTATAAGGTACACAAACAAAACAAACGGTGTTGTTATATAAGAGCAAAAAGAAACATTATGATTATGCTATTCGAAACAGTTAAGAAGATTTTCAATAGGTGGAATGGGGAACAAATTATAAAAAAATATTTGTAAACAATTTGTGCTAATTTTTGCGAATATTAAGAACATTCACATCAGGGACCTGAAAACCCTATAGAAAAAAACATCCTCAGGGCTAGAAGGAATTTTTTCTAAAGAAAAAATCAACCTCACGAACCTGAAGAAATTTTTTCTAAAGAAAAAATCACCCACAAGGACCTGAGGAATTTATTTTTACAGTAAAAACATAGAAAAATATCAAACGAAATTTCCACAGGTCCCTGAGGATGGTTTTTTGCTGTAGAAAAAATTCCCTCAGGTCCCTAAAGACGAATTTTATCTATAGAAAAAATGTTGGACATGAGGATGTTTTTTTCTAAAAATTTCTTCAGGGGTTTTTTCTAAAAAAAACTTCCTCATAAATCTAAGGTGGGTTTTTTGTAAAGAAAGAATTTCGTTAGGTCCCTGAGGATGGTTTTTTCGTATAGAAAAAATTTCCTCAGGTCCCTGAGGATGGTTTTTTCGTATAGAAAAAATTTCGTTAGGTCCCTGAGGATGGTTTTTTCGTATAGAAAAAATTTCCTCAGGTCCCTGAGGATGGTTTTTTCGTATAGAAAAAATTTCCTCAGGTCCCTGAGGATGGTTTTTTCGTATAGAAAAAATTTCCTCAGGTCCCTGAGGATGGTTTTTTCGTATAGAAAAAATTTCCTCAGGTCCCTGAGGATGGTTTTTTCGTATAGAAAAAATTTCCTCAGGTCCCTGAGGATGGTTTTTTCGTATAGAAAAAATTTTCTCAGGACCCTGAGGATGGTTTTTTCGTATAGAAAAAATTTCCTCAGGTCCCTGAGGATGGTTTTTTCGTATAGAAAAAATTTCCTCAGGTCCCTGAGGATGGTTTTTTCGTATAGAAAAAATTTCCTCAGGTCCCTGAGGATGGTTTTTTCGTATAGAAAAAATTTCCTCAGGTCCCTGAGGATGGTTTTTTCGTATAGAAAAAATTTCCTCAGGTCCCTGAGGATGGTTTTTTCGTATAGAAAAAATTTCCTCAGGTCCCTGAGGATGGTTTTTTCGTATAGAAAAAATTTCCTCAGGTCCCTGAGGATGGTTTTTTCGTATAGAAAAAATTTCCTCAGGTTCCTGAGGATGGTTTTTTCGTATAGAAAAAATTTCCTCAGGTCCCTGAGGATGGTTTTTTCGTATAGAAAAAATGTTCTCAGTTAGCTGAGGATGGTTTTTTCTATAGAAAAAATGGTTTTGTCTATAGAAAAAATTCCATCAGGTCCCCTGAGGACATTTTTTCTATAGAAAAAATTTCGTTAGGTCCCTGAGGATGGTTTTTTCTATAAAAAAAATTTGGTCAGGCCCCTGAGGATGGTTTTTTTCTATAGAAAAAATTTCCTCAGGTCCCTGAGGATGGTTTTTTTCTATAGAAAAAATTTCCTCAGGTCCCTGAGGATGGTTTTTTCTATAGAAAAAATTTCCTCAGGTTCCTGAGGATTGTTTTTTCTATAGAAAAAATTTCCTCAGATTCCTGAGGATGGTTTTTTCTATAGAAAAAATTTCCTCAGGTCCCTGAGGATGGTTTTTTCTATAGAAAAAATTTCCTCAGGCCCCTGAGGATGGTTTTTTCTATAGAAAAAATTTCCTCAGGCCCCTGAGGATGGTTTTTTCTATAGAAAAAATTTCCTCAGGCCCCTGAGGATGGTTTTTTCTATAGAAAAAATTTCCTCAGGCCCCTGAGGATCGTTATTTCTATAGAAAAAATTTCCTCAGATCCCTGAGAATAGTTTTTTTATATAGAAAAAATTCCTCATCTCATCTGAGGATGGTTTTTTCGTATAGAAAAAATTTCCTCAGTTCCCTGAGGATGGTTTTTTCGTATAGAAAAAATTTCCTCAGTTCCCTGAGGATGGTTTTTTCGTATAGAAAAAATTTCCTCAGTTCCCTGAGGATGGTTTTTTCGTATAGAAAAAATTTCCTCAGTTCCCTGAGGATGGTTTTTTCGTATAGAAAAAATTTTCTCAGTTCCCTGAGGATGGTTTTTTCGTATAGAAAAAATTTCCTCAGTTCCCTGAGGATGGTTTTTTCGTATAGAAAAAATTTCCTCAGTTCCCTGAGGATGGTTTTTTCGTATAGAAAAAATTTCCTCAGTTCCCTGAGGATGGTTTTTTCGTATAGAAAAAATTTCCTCAGTTAGCTGAGGATGACTTTTTTCGTATAGAAAAAATTTCCTCAGTTAGCTGAGGATGACTTTTTTCGTATAGAAAAAATTTCCTCAGTTAGCTGAGGATGACTTTTTTCGTATAGAAAAAATTTCCTCAGTTAGCTGAGGATGACTTTTTTCGTATAGAAAAAATTTCCTCAGTTAGCTGAGGATGACTTTTTTCGTATAGAAAAAATTTCCTCAGTTAGCTGAGGATGACTTTTTTCGTATAGAAAAAATTTCCTCAGTTAGCTGAGGATGACTTTTTTCGTATAGAAAAAATTTCCTCAGTTAGCTGAGGATGACTTTTTTCGTATAGAAAAAATTTCCTCAGTTAGGTGAGGATGACTTTTTTCGTATAGAAAAAATTTCCTCAGTTAGCTGAGGATGGTTTTTTCGTATAGAAAAAATTTCCTCAGTTAGCTGAGGATGGTTTTTTCGTATAGAAAAAATTTCCTCAGTTAGCTGAGGATGACTTTTTTCGTATAGAAAAAATTTCCTCAGTTAGCTGAGGATGACTTTTTTCGTATAGAAAAAATTTCCTCAGTTAGCTGAGGATGACTTTTTTCGTATAGAAAAAATTTCCTCAGTTAGCTGAGGATGACTTTTTTCGTATAGAAAAAATTTCCTCAGTTAGGTGAGGATGACTTTTTTCGTATAGAAAAAATTTCCTCAATTAGCTGAGGATGGTTTTTTTCGTATAGAAAAAATTTCCTCAGTTAGCTGAGGATGGTTTTTTCGTATAGAAAAAATTTCCTCAGTTAGCTGAGGATGGTTTTTTTCGTATAGAAAAAATTTCCTCAGTTAGCTGAGGATGGTTTTTTTCGTATAGAAAAAAATTTCCTCAGTTAGCTGAGGATGGTTTTTTTCGTATAGAAAAAATTTCCTCAGTTCCCTGAGGATGGTTTTTTCGTATAGAAAAAATTTCCTCAGTTCCCTGATGATGGTTTTTTCGTATAGAAAAAATTTCCTCAGTTCCCTGAGGATGGTTTTTTCGTATAGAAAAAATTTCCTCAGTTCCCTGAGAATGGTTTTTTCATATAGAAAAAATTTCCTCAGTTCCCTGAGGATGGTTTTTTCGTATAGAAAAAATTTCCTCAGTTCCCTGAGGATGGTTTTTTCGTATAGAAAAAATTTCCTCTGATGTTGATTTTTTCTCAAGAAAAATTTCCTCAGTTCTCCTGGGATCGTTTTTTTCTATAGTAAAAAATCCTCAGATCCATTGAGGTTGATTTTCTCTCAAAAAAAAAAAAAAAAAAAAAAAAATCCTGAGTTCCGCCGATGACATTTTTTTAAATTCCCATAAACGTAGATATTTGAAATGAATTTTTATTTTAATTTAATTATCTTTTTAACGAAAAAAATTAAAACTTGACTTCAAATCAGGCAATTACATGGTCAAGATTGAAAGAAATAAACTTTAAATTTCCACGAAACCGTGGGAATTCTTTAGAAATCTTTGCTCTACAATCAACGATAGCGGACCAACCAACCAGCATACCAAAGAAATTTATTCTATAAAATCGAAAGACAAAAAAAAAGTTTTGAAAACACAAAATTGTTGTTGACATAAATGGAATATTAAATAACAGAAAAACAAAACACAAAATTAATATAAAACAAATAAGTTAACCTCAAAACGGTACATAAAATAACATATCTGGTCATCATTATCATAAATTCTCAAAATTGATTACAATTTTAGATGTGAGGAGGTACCACAGCATAAACTTATGCATTACACGAAGTGTTTTAACAAGCTTCAAAATACAATATTTACAAGGTACTTCAATTAAATATGACACCTCTTTGAAAATGAAAAGCCGAATGTGCTTCACTTGGGGTTATTGGGGGAAGCGGGCGAGAGTTAATGAATTCTAGTCACATAATAATAAGAACCGTAACAAAAATAAATGTTGCGGGGGAGGGGGAGATGGACATTTGAGCATGAAAATATTTATTTTACTACCCATGTTATTTACAGCTAATAAAAATTAGAAAATTATAAATAAACATTATTCCAAATAGTGTCATCAGCCACCAGAAGTTCTTCTAATAATGTGAAATAATCACGTATTGAAAACAAATTTCATAAGTTTACCCTAAACGTTTGTTCCAACATGAAGCGGTCACTTACATGCTTAGGTTTCTTTTTTTCCAAAACAAACGTGCACTACGTCGATGGATGGATTTTTGTTTGGCAGACAAAGACATTTGAATGTCATGTACGAAATATGATTCAATTAGACAGAGAATTTTCTCTACTCCTCCTTCTCTCTGTAGGGTAATAAGACAAATAATGGATGTGTTAAAATGGTAAATGAACTTAATTAAAAATTAAATAAAAAGATATTATTATTTTCGATTTGTCTGTATCAATTTTGAGGTCGAAGGACCAACATAATATTGTGGCCAAGCAATTATCATTTGAAATTTGATATAAATATTATCGTCACTTAATCTGTTTTGCATTGCATCAAAGTTCCCCCTTGGATACCCAGCAAAATTCACACTCAAACAAGGCTCACAATTTAAAATTACAGTTATGTTCACATTAGCACAAATGCTAATCTGAACATACAAAACGTTGTACCCTTCTTCCATAAAGACAACAACAAAGACTGTGTGACAATTTCATTATGTCAGTCACTAAGCCAGTCAGTTAGTCAGTCACACCATTGTCAACAGCACCTCTAGCCAGACCATGGAGACAATTTTTTTTTACAACTGCAACTCTAATGGACTTGTGAATCCGTTGCCTTCAACGAGTAACAGTTTGGATAACTAACTGCCTGCCTCTCTGCATGTCTGACTGATGTTTGATAAAAACCAAACTAAAGATTATTAAAAATTCTAAACATGAATGATTAAGATTAAATGCAAAGGCAATTTAATAAATCCCCTCCAAACAAAACAACTAATGGGCAAATAAAAGGAATGTCTGGGGAGTGGGGAAGAGAGGTTGGGCACAATCATAGAAACAAATAAACTTACTTGACAACACCAATTTAATGAGCAGTGATGTAGAACAAAAAAAAAAATGGAGAATATACAACCGAATAGCAAAGGGAAATCTCTAAAAAATTTACTCAGGTCCATACCTGAGAATGATTTTGTACATAGAAAAAACAATCCTCAGGGACCTGAGGAAATTTTTTCTGTAGAAAAAAACCCACCTGGGGGACAGGAGGCAATTTTTTCTATAGAAAAAACCATCCTCAGGCTACTGAGGAAATTTTTTCTATAGAAAAAACCATCCTCAGGGACCTGAGGAAATTTTTATACCCTCAGCCTTTAGGCTAAAGAGGGTATTTACACTTTGATACGACCAAAAATGTGCCTCATCGAAATAATGGTTTTAGACCCCAAGTATGTTTGTACGATATCCGTTTCAGACAATTTTGAGTAGATCTAGCAATGTCCGTCCGTCTGTCTGTCTGTCTGTCTGTCTGTCTGTCTGTCTGGCAGGCTGGTGCGCACGATAACTCTCGAACGGATCAATCGATTCGGTTCAAATTTTGGGTATCGAAATATTTTGCCTAGATTCGATTTAAGTTCGTACCTTCAGGTACCTCCCCCACAAATGTTCAAAAATTTTCGGAAAACTTGTGCGCACGATAACTCTTGTAGGGAATAACCGATTTGGTCCATACTTTGCACAGCGTGTAATTTCTACCAAACTTAGATGAGGTTCCAATATGGACTCAATCGGTCCACTCCTTCGGGTACCTCCCACACAAAATTTCGGAAAAGTTCAGTTTAGGACCTGGTCTCGAATCGCTTTGATTTTTGTTTACGCAAGTTGTATTTGCTGTCCTTTATACGACGCTGTAAGTTTCATTAGGGGCAAGTCCATACTTCCTGAGAAAATAGCCTGAAAGTTACAAAAAACCCTATGACACCATGTGTGGTGGTTGGAGCGCAAGATAACTCTCGAACGGATCTGCCGATTCGGTCCAAACTTTGGCTTTCGTAATATTTTGTCCAAACTTAGTTCAAGTTCAAAGATGGATTATATCGGTCCACTCCTTCCGGTACCTCCCCCATAAAAGTTCGAAAATGTTCGGAAAATTTGTGCGTACGATAACTCTTGAAGGGAATAACCGATTTGGTCCATACTTTGCACATTATGAAGTTTCTACCAGACTTAGATGAGGTTCCAATATGGACTCAATCGGTAAACTCCTTCGAGTACCTCCCACACAAAATTTCGGAAAAGTTCAGTTTAGGACCTGCTCTCGAATCGCCTTGGTTTTTGTTGTAACATCTTGTATTCACTGTCCCCTATACGCAGGTACAAGTTTCCTCAGGGGCAAGTCCATACTTCCTGAAAAAATAGCCTGAAAGTTGAAAAACAAACCCTATGACACCATATTTATGGGTGAAAGCGCAAGATAATTCTCGAACGGAAATGCCGATTCCGTCCAAAATTTGGCCTTCGTAATATTCTTTCCAAACCTACTTTAAGTTCGTAGATAAGCCATATCGGTCCACTCCTTCAGGTACCTACCCCACACAAGTCCATACTTCTTGAGAAAACAGCCCGAAGGGTGTAAAAACCCGCTGTATCACCCCCATGGTTTATGTCGGTCCATTCCCAATCACCATTTTTTCTGTTCATACGACCAACATTTTGAAACCCCCTAAATACATACGTTTTTTTGTGAAAAAAGTGTTTCAATTTGCACAGGCTGAGGGTATATCTCTGTCGGCAAAGCCGACTGATACTTTTTTACTTGTTTCTATAGAAAAAACCATCCTCAGGGACCTGAGGAAATTTTTTCTATAGAAAAAACCATCCTCAGGGACCTGAGGAAATTTTTTCTATAGAAAAAACCATCCTCAGGGACCTGAGGAAATTTTTTCTATAGAAAAAACCATCCTCAGGGACCTGAGGAAATTTTTTCTATAGAAAAAACCATCCTCAGGGACCTGAGGAAATTTTTTCTATAGAAAAAACCATCCTCAGGGATCTGAGGAAATTTTTTCTATAGAAAAAACCATCCTCAGGGACCTGAGGAAATTTTTTCTATAGAAAAAACCATCCTCAGGGACCTGAGGAAATTTTTTCTATAGAAAAAACCATCCTCAGGGACCTGAGGAAATTTTTTCTATAGAAAAAACCATCCTCAGGGACCTGAGGAAATTTTTTCTATAGAAAAAACCATCCTCAGGGACCTGAGGAAATTTTTTCTATAGAAAAAACTTAGTCTCAGTTCGAAGATGGGCAACAACTTCCGGTACTTCCCCCTCAATATTTACAACATTTCGCTAAAAATGCAAAAACGGAATGCACGATGTCTCTCGAAAGGGGCAACCAATTTGTTCAAAACTTTGGATCTCCTAATATGTTGTCCAAATTTAGTTTAACTTCCAAAATGACCGATATCGATTTTCTGGTGCAAAATGTATGCGATGACCCACTGAAATGACTAGTGGGCGCGATATCTATCAAAATTTCCTCAGGTATCTGAGGATGGTTTTTTCGTATAGAAAAAATTTCCACAGGTCCCTGAGGATGGTGTTTTCGTATAGAAAAAATTTCCTCAGGTCACCTGAGGATGGTTTTTTCGTATAGAAAAAATTTCCTCAGTTCCCTGAGGATGGTTTTTTCGTATAGAAAAAATTTCCTCAGTTCCCCTGAGGATGGTTTTTTCGTATAGAAAAAATTTCCTCAGTTCCCCTGAGGATGGTTTTTTTTATAGAAAAAAATCCTTATATCCCTGAGGATGGTTTTTTCTATACAAAAACTTTTTTTAGATCACTGAGGATGGTTTTTTTCTAAAGAAAAAATTTCATCAGGTCCCTGAGGATGGTTCTTTCTATAGAAAAAATTTCATCAGGTCCCTGAGGATGGTTTTTTCTATAGAAAAAATTTCCTCAGGTCCCTGGGGATGGTTTTTTCGTATAGAAAAAATTTCCTCAGGTCCCTGGGGATATTTTTTTTTCTATAGAGAGAAATATAGGTGAAAAAATTGGTTATTATATCAATAAAATTTAAATTATATATGTTTACTTTCCTATGAAGTCTGAATTGGACCCAAATTGACCCATAAATCTTGTATTTATGTAAAAGTTGCCAATGAAAAAAATATTCACCATCGAATTTCACTATCAGTTTCAGAACACATGATGTTTGTTTATATTATAAACAATGTTTAAATGTGTTTTGCAATTTAGATGCATAAAAAGCAAAAAAAAAAAATAATAATAATTTTATATTTTTTAGAAATTTGACCCAAATTTCCATCAAGACTTCAGTTTAGGGAACTGCATCAGTGAAGGAATTATTCTTCAGTGAATGTTGGTATTAAATTTGCTATTAATGAGAAAAAAAAAAATAAAATTTTTTTTTTTTAATTTGGTATTATTTCTAAAATTGGTCGAATTTTCCATCAAGCCTTTAGTTTTGGGAGCTGATACTAATGGAAGAAATATTCTTCTGTTATTTTCACTACTATGTGCCAAACAAATGAAAGGAGTAGCTTTTTTATTTATGAATAAAATGTTAAATTTGCTATTAATGAAAAATATAAAAAATATATACATATTTTCTAAATTTGGTAATATTTTGATTATTGGTGGCAATGGATAAACTATTCCTAAAAAAATTCACTACCAGTTACCAAACAAACGAAATCGATGGTTTTAATTTTTATCAATAAAATATTGATATTAAGTTTTGCTATTAACGAAAAAAAAAAAATATTAAAAAATATTTTTTTTCTAAATTTAATATTATTTTGAAAATTGTCCCAAATTTCCATCAAGACTTCAGTTTAGGGAGCTGACGTCAATGGAGAAATTATTCTCCAGTTAATTTCACTATTAGTTGACAAACAAATGAAACCAGTAGCTTTAATATTTATTAATAAAATATTGATAATAAAATATTGATACTACTGAGAAAAAATATTAAAAAATATTTTGTTCCTAAATTTAGTATTATTTGGAAAATTGGCCGAAATTTTTAACTGAACTTCAGTTTAGGGATCTGGTGTGAAAGGAGAAAATATTCTTCTGTAATTTCACTACTAGTTGCCAACCAAATGATACCAGTAGCATTAATATTTATCAATAAAATATTAATATTGAATTTGATATTAATTTGAAAATATATAAGAAAATATTTTTTTTATTTGGTATTCAAATATTAGCCCAAATTTCCATCAAGATTTCAATTTAGGGACCTGGTGTCAATAGAGGAAATATTCTTCAGCAAATTTCACTATTTAATATTTATCAATAAAATATTGGTATCAAATTTGCTATTAATGAGAAGAAATATTATTATTTTTTTTTTTAATTTGGTCTTATTTCAAAGATTGGCCCAAATTTCCATTAAGACTTCAGTTTAGGGAGCTGGTGTCCATGGATGAATTATTCTTTAGTAAATTTCACTACTACTTGCCAAACAAATGAAACTAGCAGCATTAATATTTATCAATAAAATATTAATATTAAATTTGATATTAATTTGAAAATATATAAAAAAAATATTTTTTTATTTGGTATTACATATTTCGAATATTAGCCCAAATTCCCATCAGGACTTCCGTTTAGGGACCTGGTAGCAATGAAGGAAATATTATTCAGCAAATTTCACTACTAGTTGCCAAACAAACGAAACCAATGGCTTAAATACTTATCGAAAAAATTTTGCTATTAATGTGAACATTTTAAAAATTATTTTTTAATTTTGTATTATTTCTAAAATTGGTCGAAATTCCCATCGGGGCTTCCGTAAAGGCAGCTGGTATTAATCGAACAAATATTCCTCAGCAAATTTCATGGCAATTTACCAAATAAATGAATTCAGTAGTTGTAATATTTATCAAAAAATATTGGTATTAAATTTACTATTAATGAGAAAAAATATTATTTTTTAAATTTGGTATTATTTCGAAAATTGGCCCAAATTTCCGTTAAGACTTCAGTTTAGGAAGCTGGTGTCCATAAAAGAATTATTCTTTAGAAAATTTCACTACTAGTTGCCAAATAAACGAAACCAGTAGCTATAATATTTATCAATAAAACATTAGTATCAATATTGGTACTAGTGCGATAAAAGACACTTCATAGATGAATTTTCCTCAGTATCCAGTAGGATGTTTTTTCCTTTACAACAAAACATAGTAAATTTTTTGCTTTAGTCTTCGCTCTTTGTTGTTGTTGTTGTTGTTCAATAATGATTTCGGTTCTTAGTGGCTTCTTTCTTTGATCTTTCCGCCAATTTCCTAAAAACCCAACCATGGCAGGTAAACCACTTAAAGAAACATTTTAAGAATTTCCTTCCCTTTTGAGCGAGAGATTGTAGCAAGCAGCAAATGAAGAGCGTTTGTCAAAGTTTACCGAAAAAAAGTTCATTAGAACCTTTACAAGTTTTTGCTGTTATCATGGCCTGGGGAGAGGGAGACAGACGTAACAAATATTTGAACACAATTATTTGGACAAGTAACAAAAACAAAAAAACCCAGAGAATTGAAGATAAATAAACGAAAATAAAACCAAAAATCGATATTATTTCAGAAAAAAGGCTGATGAACTTTTGTTTTCCACAATGACAAAAAAACCAAAATTACACAACAGAGAAAAAAAAGATCTGTACAAACAAAACCATTTATTGTGGTGAGGGGACGGACATGGGTGGAGGACATTTGTGAGCGGAGACAAATAATTTGATAAACTAAAACAAATCATAGCATATGTCAACCTAAAACAACACACAGACAGACACACAGTGTGAGACAATCGGAGACAATCACTTGTCATGCCATTTATTTTTCTTCTTTTTTTTTTTCTTTTCAAAGGGAAAATAATATTTTTGTATGGAAACAAAAAAATCAGTAACAAATTTGTTACAGATTCCCAGATTGGTGCTCTTATTGTTGTTTAGAGATAAAATATTGGGGTGTTGAAGATGACATTGATAAAAATATTTCCACCAGAATTGATTATTGAGAATGATGGTCGTGGTGATGAGGGTGAGGGTGACAAAAACAATCCCAACTCATTTGTCCACAAATGATTTGAGGATGATCAACACCTTTTGTGTTGTCCAAAGAGAGACACAACAATAAACAACATCTACGGGGGGATCTGTCTTAATGACATTTGAAATAACCGCTTTTGTGATTGTAACACTTTTTTTTCTTCTGGTTTTCTTTATCTGCACTTGTGCGTCCGAGATCATTGTTTAATCAACGATGAAGATGATTGTGATGGACTGGAAGAAAAATCTTTGGTTAGAGATAGTAACAACCACAAGTTAGTTAGGCTGCCAGTCACCACTTGATTCTATGGAGGCTACTTTAAATGACTATTTGGACGGACTCAGGCAGGTAAACAAACGGTTGATTGTCACACAAATGAACAAATGGTGTGGCTGGTGATTGCCGGCAATAACGGTGCGTGTGTACAACATGTGCTACAATTTACTCCTCTTTGTCTGTCGTTTTTTTCCGAGATTTCCTCACACAAATTGCAGCAGTAGCTCTTAACGCTTTCATTGTAATGACTGTAAACCGCACATGCGTGGCCTAATCCCCCTCTATTTCTATTAACTCAAATGGATTGCATTGCATTGCGTATCCGCTAAAAACTCAATGACATTTTAATTGCTTTATTATCACTACCTCTACCGGCTTATTGTAACTCTTTCCTCTTCATAAAGTAATATCTTGAAGATCTTCTTTTCTTCTGCCACTACTTGAGGCTGATTATCTTTTTTTCTGCCTTTGCTTGGCTAAAAACTTTTATTATTGTTCAAAAAGGGTTTTTTATGACTTCTTCAAGTATTCCTTTTGTTTGACCAATGAATTTTTTTATTACTATTATCATGTTTTTTTTTTGTTGTCCATTTTGTTGTAATTTATTTTAATTGTAATTTTGTCTAAAGAGCAGACTTTTTTATTGTTGCTGTGGCGCGTGACCATGGCCTTCTTCTTTTCTTCATTTTGTTTAAATAGTTTCTTAGGCCTATCTTATTTTTATGATGGCCATGGCTTGTGGTGTTGAGGAAAACCCCAAATCTTTTGTTTCCTCACAGCATGAAGAATAAAGGAATATTACCACAAAGAGGAGGAGGTAGGGGGACCTGGCCCGAGAGAAAAAGGAAGCAGTTAACAATTTGAGGCGACTAATGTGAAGTGGAAAATAATAATTATTACTTCCATTATTAATTATAACTTAATTAACACTAATGCAGAGTTTTCATTTTCATTTGATCACTTCAGTCACGTTTCACAAAGAAAATTAAAAAATGTAATAAAAATAATAATTTCCCAATAGCCACAGATGGATAAATCATTTCTTTATTTTGTTTGCCTTAATGGACAATTCAATACTCATATTTTATGGATAAATATTATGGCACCGGTTTCGTTTAGAAGGCAACTGTTATTAAAATTTGCTGAAGAATAAGCCCTCCATTGACATCAAGTCCTTAAAGTGAATTCCTGATGGAAATTTGGACCAATTTTTGAAATAATACCAAATTTAAGAAAACATTTTTTTTAACTTTTTTGACATAAATTGAATAACAATGTTTTAATGATAAATATCATAGCTGCTGTTTTCGTTTATTTGGAAAACAGTAGTGAAATTTGCTGAAGAATAATCTCTTCATTGACATCAGCTCCCTAAATTGAAGTCTTAATCTTAATTTGGGCCAATTTTCAAAATAATACCAAACTTAAAAAAAAAAACAAAAAAATTAAATAAGTAGGAAATTTAATAACAATATTTTATCGATAAATATTATAGTTATCGGTTTCGTTTAGTAGGCAGCTGGTAGTGAAATTTGCTGAAGAATAATACCTCCATTGACACCAAGTCCTTAAACTGAATTCCTGGTGGAAATTTGGGCCAATTTTTGAAATAATACCAAATTTAAGAAAATATTTTTTTTTTAATTTGTTGACATAAATTGAATACCAATGTTTTAATGATAAATATCATAGCTGCTGTTTTCATTTATTTGGAAAATAGTAGTGAAATTTGCTGAAGAATAATCTCTTCATTGACACCAGCTCCCTAAATTGAAGTCTTGATGATAATTTGGGACAATTTTCCAAACAATAACAAATTTAAAAAAATGTATATTTTTTAAATTTTTTCATATTAATAGCAAATATAATAACAATATTTTAGTGATAAAAGTTTAAGCTACCGATTTCGTTTGTTAGGAAACTTGTAGTGAAATTTTTTGGAGAATAATTACTCCTTTGACATTAGGTCCCTAAACTGAAGTCCAGATACACATTTTAGGCATTTTTGAAATTATACCAAATTTAAGAAATACATTTTTCCCATTGATATCAAATTTAATACCAATGTTTTATTGATAAAAATTTTAACTACTGAATTCGCTTATTTGGAAACTTATTATGAAATTTGCTGAGGAATATTTGCTCCCTTAGTACCAGCTGCCTAAACTGAAGTTCTGATGGAAATTTGGGTCACTTTTCGAAAAGTACCAAATTAAAAACTTTTTTTTATATTTTGTTCGCCTTAATATCCAAATTAATACCAATATTTTCTCGATAAATATTAAAACCACTGATTTCGTTGGTTTAGTAACTGATAGTGAAGTTGGCTGAATAATATTTGCTCCACTGATACCAGGTCCCTAAAATAAAGTCATAGTTGTAATTTGGGTCAATTTCTGAAATAATACTAAATTTAAAAATTTATATTTTTTAATTTGTTCATATTAATAGCCAAATTGATATTAATAATTTGATGATAAATATTAAAGCCACCGGTTATATTTGTTTGGCAACTATTAGTAAAATTTGCTAAAGAATAATTCCTCCATTGACACCAGCTCCCTAAATTGAAGTCTTAATCTTAATTTGGTCCAATTTTCAAAATAATACCAAACTTAAAAAAATACATTTTTTAAATTAGTAGGAAATTGAATACCAATATTTTATCGATAAATATTATAGTTATCGGTTTCGTTTAGTAGGCAACTAGTAGTGAAATTTTCTGAAGAATAATCCCTACATTGACACCAAGTCCTTAAACTGAATTCCTGATGGAAATTTAGGCCAATTTTTGAAATAATACCAAATTTAAGAAAATATTTTTTAAAATTTTTTGACAATTGAATACCAATGTTTTAATGATAAATATCATAGCTGCTGTTTTCGTTTATTTGGAAAATATTAGTGAAATTTGTTGAAAAATAATCTCTTCATTGGCATCAGCTCCCTAAATTGAAGTCTTACTCTTAATTTGGGCCAATTTTCAAAATAATACCAAACTTAAAAAATATATTCCCCCAATTTATCTTATATTAAATAAAAATATATATTTTTTTAAGTTTTTTTTTCATATTAATAGCAAATTTAGTACCAAAAATTTAGTGATAAAAATTAAAGCTACCGATTTGGTTTGTGAGGAAACTTGTAGTGAAATTTTCTGGAGAATAATTACTCCATTGACATTAGGTCCCTAAACTCAAGCCCAGATGGAAATTTGGGTCAATATCTGAAATAATACCAAATTAAAAAAAAAACAAATATTTTCTATATTTTTTCACATTAATAGCAAATTTAATACCAATATTTTCTCGATAAATATTAAAGCCACGGGTTTCGTTGGCTTGGTGACTGCTAGTGAAATTTGCTGAAGAATATTTGTTCCATTGATACCAGGTCCCTAAAATAAAGTCCTAGTGGGAATTTGGGCCAATTTCCGAAACAATACCAAATTAAAAATTATTTTTTATAGTTTTCCTTAATAATAGCAGATTTAAACATTATTTTATCGATAAATATTAATGTTACTGGTTTCGTTGGTTTGGCAACTGGTAGTGAAACTTACTTAGGAATAATTCCCTCATTGACACCATGTCAAATTTAATACCAATATTTTATTGATAAGTATTAAGGCTACTGTTTTAAATTCTTTGGCAAATAATACTGAATTTTCCTGAAGATTAATTCCTCATTGGAACCAGCTGCCTGAGGTCTTGAAGGACATTTGGGCAAATTTTCGATCGAATATAAAATTATTAAAAATATATATATTTTTTTGTTCGCCTTAACCCAAATTGTTACTAATATTTTATTGATAAATATTAAAGCTACTGGTTTCATTTCTTTGGCAATTAGTAGTGAAATTAACTGAAAAATATTTCTCCATTGATCCCAGGTCTCTAAACTGAAGTCCAGATGGAAATTTGGGTCAATATTCGAAATAATACGAAATTATTCAAAACTTTATTTTTTCTTTTTTTGCGAGCAAATTTGCAAGGCCTGTTTCAATATTATTTATAATAAATACAAACATCATTTGTACAGATCCTGATAGTAAAATTTGATTCAGAATATTATTTCTATTAACAACTTTTCTCTAGAATCAAGATTTGCAGGACAATTTGGCTCCACTTCAAAATTTCTGCGAAATTAAAAATATAATATTTTAACATTTCTTGGTAAAAATAACCGAATGGTAAGCCATATTTCTCTAATATTTCTTAAAGCAACGCATAACGTTTCTTTAAGAGATTTTAGTAAAATTTGCTGTAGAATATTTTTGTCATTCACAACTTTTGCCAAGGACCAAGGTTTGTGGGACAATTTGGGTCCACTTACATTGAGTCCAAAATATTTCAACAAAATAAATTAATACCTGATTGTATATATGTACAAATTTGTCCCTATCTTTCTCAATAAAATATCAGAGCTACAGATTCTTTTTCTGCAGCAACTGTTAATGAAATTTTGGGGAGAATAATTTCTCCATTAACTTCAACTCCCTAATGTTAAGTCCTGATGGTAATTTGGGGCGATACGAAAATTTTTCTATACGAAAAAACCATCCTCAGTGAACTCTGAGGAAATTTTTTCTATACGAAAAAACCATCCTCAGTGAACTCTGAGGAAATTTTTTCTATACGAAAAAACCATCCTCAGTGAACTCTGAGGAAATTTTTTCTATACGAAAAAACCATCCTCAGTGAACTCTGAGGAAATTTTTTCTATACGAAAAAACCATCCTCAGGGACCTGAGGAATTTTTTCTATACGAAAAAAACCATCCTCAGTTCACTGAGGAAATTTTTTCTATACGAAAAAACCATCCTCAGTGAACTCTGAGGAAATTTTTTCTATACGAAAAAACCATCCTCAGGGGACCTGATGAAATTTAAATTGTTTCTATAGAAAAAACCTCCTCAGGGGACCTGATGAAATTTAAATTTTTTCTATAGAAAAAACCTCCTCAGGGGACCTGATGAAATTAAAATTTTTTTTATAGAAAAAACCTCCTCAGGGGACCTGATGAAATTAAATTTTTTTTTATAGAAAAAACCTCCTCAGGGGACCTGATGAAATTAAAATTTTTTTTATAGAAAAAACCTCCTCAGGGGACCTGATGAAATTAAAATTTTTTTTTATAGAAAAAACCTCCTCAGGGGACCTGATGAAATTTTTTCTATAGAAAATACCTCCTCAGGGGACCTGATGAAATTTTTTCTATAGAAAAAACCTCCTCAGGGGACCTGATGAAATTTTTTCTATAGAAAAAACCTCCTCAGGGGACCTGATGAAATTTTTTCTATAGAAAAAACCTCCTCAGGGGACCTGATGAAATTTTTTCTATAGAAAAAACCTCCTCAGGGGACCTGATGAACTTTTTTCTATAGAAAAAACCTCCTCAGGGGACCTGATGAAATTTTTTCTATAGAAAAAACCTCCTCAGGGGACCTGATGAAATTTTTTCTATAGAAAAAACCTCCTCAGGGGACCTGATGAAATTTTTTCTATAGAAAAAACCTCCTCAGGGGACCTGATGAAATTTTTTCTATAGAAAAAACCTCCTCAGGGGACCTGATGAAATTTTTTCTATAGAAAAAACCTCCTCAGGGGACCTGATGAAATTTTTTCTATAGAAAAAACCTCCTCAGGGGACCTGATGAAATTTTTTCTATAGAAAAAACCTCCTCAGGGGACCTGATGAAATTTTTTCTATAGAAAAAACCTCCTCAGGGGACCTGATGAAATTTTTTCTATAGAAAAAACCTCCTCAGGGGACCTGATGAAATTTTTTCTATAGAAAAAACCTCCTCAGGGGACCTGATGAAATTTTTTCTATAGAAAAAACCTCCTCAGGGGACCTGATGAAATTTTTTCTATAGAAAAAACCTCCTCAGGGGACCTGATGAAATTTTTTCTATAGAAAAAACCTCCTCAGGGGACCTGATGAAATTTTTTCTATAGAAAAAACCTCCTCAGGGGACCTGATGAAATTTTTTCTATAGAAAAAACCTCCTCAGGGGACCTGATGAAATTTTTTCTATAGAAAAAACCTCCTCAGGGGACCTGATGAAATTTTTTCTATAGAAAAAACCTCCTCAGGGGACCTGATGAAATTTTTTCTATAGAAAAAACCTCCTCAGGGGACCTAAGGAAATTTTTTCTATAGAAAAAACCATCCTCAGGGGACCTGAGGAAATTTTTTCTATAGAAAAAACCATCCTCAGGGGACCTGAGGAAATTTTTTCTATAGAAAAAACCATCCTCAGGGGACCTGAGGAAATTTTTTCTATAGAAAAAACCATCCTCAGGGGACCTGAGGAAATTTTTTCTATAGAAAAAACCATCCTCAGGGGACCTGAGGAAATTTTTTCTATAGAAAAAACCATCCTCAGGGGACCTGAGGAAATTTTTTCTATAGAAAAAACCATCCTCAGGGGACCTGAGGAAATTTTTTCTATAGAAAAAACCATCCTCAGGGGACCTGAGGAAATTTTTTCTATAGAAAAAACCATCCTCAGGGGACCTGAGGAAATTTTTTCTATAGAAAAAACCATCCTCAGGGGACCTGAGGAAATTTTTTCTATAGAAAAAACCATCCTCAGGGGACCTGAGGAAATTTTTTCTATAGAAAAAACCATCCTCAGGGGACCTGAGGAAATTTTTTCTATAGAAAAAACCATCCTCAGGGGACCTGAGGAAATTTTTTCTATAGAAAAAACCATCCTCAGGGGACCTGAGGAAATTTTTTCTATAGAAAAAACCATCCTCAGGGGACCTGAGGAAATTTTTTCTATAGAAAAAACCATCCTCAAGGGACCTGAGGAAATTTTTTCTATAGAAAAAACCATCCTCAGGGGACCTGAGGAAATTTTTTCTATAGAAAAAACCATCCTCAGGGGACCTGAGGAAATTTTTTCTATAGAAAAAACCATCCTCAGGGGACCTGAGGAAATTTTTTCTATAGAAAAAACCATCCTCAGGGGACCTGAGGAAATTTTTTCTATAGAAAAAACCATCCTCAGGGGACCTGAGGAAATTTTTTCTATAGAAAAAACCATCCTCAGGGGACCTGAGGAAATTTTTTCTATAGAAAAAACCATCCTCAGGGGACCTGAGGAAATTTTTTCTATAGAAAAAACCATCATCAGGGGACCTGAGGAAATTTTTTCTATAGAAAAAACCATCCTCAGGGGACCTGAGGAAATTTTTTCTATAGAAAAAACCATCCTCAGGGGACCTGAGGAAATTTTTTCTATAGAAAAAACCATCCTCAGGGGACCTGAGGAAATTTTTTCTATAGAAAAAACCATCCTCAGGGGACCTGAGGAAATTTTTTCTATAGAAAAAACCATCCTCAGGGGACCTGAGGAAATTTTTTCTATAGAAAAAACCATCCTCAATATGGTTTTTCTATAGAAAACCATCCTCAGTGAACTGAGGAAATTTTTTATATACGAAAAAACCATCCGCAGTGAACTGAGGAAATTTTTTCTATACGAAAAAACATCCTCAATATGGTTTTTCTATAGAAAACCATCCTCAGTGAACTGAGGAAATTTTTCTATACGAAAAAACCATCCTCAGTGAACTGAGGAAATGTTTTCTATACGAAAAAACCATCCTCAGTGAACTGAGGAAATTTTTTCTATACGAAAAAACCATCCGCAGTGAACTGAGGAAATTTTTTCTATACTAAAAAACCATCCTCAGGGGACCTAAGGAATTTTTTTCTATACGAAAAAACCATCCTCAATATGGTTTTTCTATAGAAAACCATCCTCAGTGAACTGAGGAAATTTTTTATATACGAAAAAACCATCCGCAGTGAACTGAGGAAATTTTTTCTATACGAAAAAACATCCTCAATATGGTTTTTCTATAGAAAACCATCCTCAGTGAACTCCGAGGAAATTTTTTCAATACGAAAAAACCATCCTCAGTGAACTCTGAGGAAATTTTTTCTATACGAAAAAACCATCCTCAGTGAACTCTGAGGAAATTTTTTCTATACGAAAAAAACCATCCTCAGTGAACTCTGAGGAAATTTTTTCTATACGAAAAAACCATCCTCCGGGAGCTGAGGAAATGTTTCCTATACGAAAACAGCATCCCCAGAGACCTGAGGAAATTTTTTCTATACGAAAAAAATCATCCTCAGGGACCTGAGGAAATTTTTTCTATACGAAAAAACCGTCCTCAGTGAACTCTGAGGAAATTTTTTCTATACGAAAAAACCATCCTCAGTGGAAACTGAGGAAATTTTTTCTATACGAAAAAACCATCCTCAGTGGAAACTGAGGAAATTTTTTCTATACGAAAAAACCATCCTCAGTGGAAACTGAGGAAATTTTTTCTATACGAAAAAACCATCCTCAGTGGAAACTGAGGAAATTTTTTCTATACGAAAAAACCATCCTCAGTGGAAACTGAGGAAATTTTTTCTATACGAAAAAACCATCCTCAGTGGAAACTAAGGAAATTTTTTCTATAGAAAAAACCACCTCAGGGGACCTGATGAAATTTTTTCTATAGAAAAAACCACCTCAGGGGACCTGATGAAATTTTTTCTATAGAAAAAACCACCTCAGGGGACCTGATGAAATTTTTTCTATAGAAAAAACCACCCCAGGGGACCTGATGAAATTTTTTCTATAGAAAAAACCACCTCAGGGGACCTGATGAAATTTTTTCTATAGAAAAAACCACCTCAGGGGACCTGATGAAATTTTTTCTATAGAAAAAACCACCTCAGGGGACCTGATGAAATTTTTTCTATAGAAAAAACCACCTCAGGGGACCTGATGAAATTTTTTCTATAGAAAAAACCACCTCAGGGGACCTGATGAAATTTTTTCTATAGAAAAAACCACCTCAGGGGACCTGATGAAATTTTTTCTATAGAAAAAACCACCTCAGGGGACCTGATGAAATTTTTTCTATAGAAAAAACCACCTCAGGGGACCTGATGAAATTTTTTCTATAGAAAAAACCACCTCAGGGGACCTGATGAAATTTTTTCTATAGAAAAAACCACCTCAGGGGACCTGATGAAATTTTTTCTATAGAAAAAACCACCTCAGGGGACCTGATGAAATTTTTTCTATAGAAAAAACCACCTCAGGGGACCTGATGAAATTTTTTCTATAGAAAAAACCACCTCAGGGGACCTGATGAAATTTTTTCTATAGAAAAAACCACCTCAGGGGACCTGATGAAATTTTTTCTATAGAAAAAACCACCTCAGGGGACCTGATGAAATTTTTTCTATAGAAAAAACCACCTCAGGGGACCTGATGAAATTTTTTCTATAGAAAAAACCACCTCAGGGGACCTGATGAAATTTTTTCTATAGAAAAAACCACCTCAGGGGACCTGATGAAATTTTTTCTATAGAAAAAACCACCTCAGGGGACCTGATGAAATTTTTTCTATAGAAAAAACCACCTCAGGGGACCTGATGAAATTTTTTCTATAGAAAAAACCACCTCAGGGGACCTGATGAAAT
This sequence comes from Musca autumnalis, assembly GCF_047663935.1. Taxonomy (NCBI): domain Eukaryota; kingdom Metazoa; phylum Arthropoda; class Insecta; order Diptera; family Muscidae; genus Musca; species Musca autumnalis. Next base: position 230,659,042 of record NW_027411977.1, read on the forward strand.
TTTTTCTATAGAAAAAACCACCTCAGGGGACCTGATGAAATTTTTTCTATAGAAAAAACCACCTCAGGGGACCTGATGAAATTTTTTCTATAGAAAAAACCACCTCAGGGGACCTGATGAAATTTTTTCTATAGAAAAAACCACCTCAGGGGACCTGATGAAATTTTTTCTATAGAAAAAACCACCTCAGGGGACCTGATGAAATTTTTTCTATAGAAAAAACCACCTCAGGGGACCTGATGAAATTTTTTCTATAGAAAAAACCACCTCAGGGGACCTGATGAAATTTTTTCTATAGAAAAAACCACCTCAGGGGACCTGATGAAATTTTTTCTATAGAAAAAACCACCTCAGGGGACCTGATGAAATTTTTTCTATAGAAAAAACCACCTCAGGGGACCTGATGAAATTTTTTCTATAGAAGAAACCACCTCAGGGGACCTGATGAAATTTTTTCTATAGAAGAAACCACCTCAGGGGACCTGATGAAATTTTTTCTATAGAAAAAACCTCCTCAGGGAACCTGATGAAATTTTTTCTATAGAAAAAACCTCCTCAGGGAACCTGATGAAATTTTTTCTATAGAAAAAACCTCCTCAGGGAACCTGATGAAATTTTTTCTATAGAAAAAACCTCCTCAGGGAACCTGATGAAATTTTTTCTATAGAAAAAACCTCCTCAGGGAACCTGATGAAATTTTTTCTATAGAAAAAACCTCCTCAGGGAACCTGATGAAATTTTTTCTATAGAAAAAACCTCCTCAGGGAACCTGATGAAATTTTTTCTATAGAAAAAACCTCCTCAGGGAACCTGATGAAATTTTTTCTATAGAAAAAACCTCCTCAGGGAACCTGATGAAATTTTTTCTATAGAAAAAACCTCCTCAGGGAACCTGATGAAATTTTTTCTATAGAAAAAACCTCCTCAGGGAACCTGATGAAATTTTTTCTATAGAAAAAACCTCCTCAGGGAACCTGATGAAATTTTTTCTATAGAAAAAACCATCCTCAGAGACCTGAGGACATTTTTTCTATAGAAAAAACCATCCTCAGTGACCTGAGGAAATTTTTTCTATAGAAAAAACCATCCTCAGTGACCTGAAGAAATTTTTTCTATAGAAAAAACCATCCTCAGGGACCTGAGGAAATTTTTTCTATAGAAAAAACCCATCCTCAGGGACCTGAGGAAATTTTTTCTATACGAAAAAACCATCCTCAGTGAACTGAGGAAATTTTTTCTATACGAAAAAACCATCCTCAGTGAACTGAGGAAATTTTTTCTATACGAAAAAACCATCCTCAGTGAACTGAGGAAATTTTTTCTATACGAAAAAACCATCCTCAGTGAACTGAAGAAATTTTTTCTATACGAAAAAACCATCCTCAGTGAACTGAAGAAATTTTTTCTATACGAAAAAACCATCCTCAGGGACCTGAGGAAATTTTGTCTGAGGCTGAGGAAATTTTTTCTATACGAAAAAACCATCTTCAGTAAACTGAGGAATTTTTTTCTATACGAAAAAACCATCCTCAGTGAACTGAAGAAATTTTTTCTATACGAAAAAACCATCCTCAGGGACCTGAGGAAATTTTTTCTATACGAAAAAAACCATCCTCAGGGACCTGAGGAAATTTTGTCTATACGAAAAAAACCATCCTCAGGGACCTGGGGAAATTTTTCCTATAGAAAAAAGAATCCTCAGGTTATTGAGCAAATTTTTTTCTTTAGAAAAACTATTCTTTTGTTGCTGAGCAACCCTCTAAAGAGTTGTTCTTTCTAATTTCAACTTCCTTAATTGATAAAATTCCATTCTCTTTTTGTCTTTCAAATTTCTTCGTCTTATTATTCTTAAGGTGTGTAAATTACCGCACATTCAGATCGAGGAGATTAAGATATAAAAAATATACTTCAATTCATAAAAAACATTTCCTTGCAAATCACTTCATATCTTTTTATAGTTTTCATCCGCATCATCGTCATCATCATCATTATCGTGATTTGGGAATGGAAGAATGTAACTGAATTCACCGGAGAGGGAGATTGTAAGGTGATAGCTTTGCCCAGATTTGCCGTTTGCTGGTTGGTTTCGTGCTCAATGCTTATCTTTGGTAATTCTTTTGTTGTTGTTGGGTTGCATGCGTAATTATGCGATTTATCAGAAATCATAAATTATTCTTACAAATTGCATACGGGCTGATGATGGTGAGGTGATGATGATCGTCATCATCTCATGGTGATCATTGCCATCATCAACGTGATTACTTCGGTGATGCAATGCCATACTTTTTTCGTCTTCTTCTCTTTCCATATCTTTCTTTCATTCATTCCGCTGCTGCAAAACGAAGTATGTAATTCAACTCGGGAAAGATTACATAATCAAAATTCTAAACAATTAAATGCCATCAGATACTTTTTTGGAATAACTCCGCTACGTATGTATGTAGGTATCTCTTTGCCGTTGCCGCCCAGAAACAAACTCACCGCATACTTTTCCCAAAGGTATCTCTGTTGCAAATACAATTTACAATGATTCGAGATACGAAAGCAAAGACAACAAATGCTGAAATCAAGAATATGGCACGTATTTTTGTTCTTCATCTTGAATTTCGAACGCCATGTCGTCAGTCATGTCATACTGAATGAAGCTGCATTTCTTTTTTTTTTTACATTCTCCTCCGCCTGGTATTGTTGTTAACATCTGATCTGTCTGTTGTTGTGTTTTGCAAAAGTAACCCAAAACTGTTGGAAAATAACAACAACAAATACCGGCAAAATTAATTCATAGAACTCACAAGTGAAAGAATGCTCAGAAGAAGAAAACTTTTTTTAATGATTAGATTGTTTGTTGCAGTTGTTATTGTTTTGGAAGAAAATACTTGCAATGTTGGCTAATGTTATCGTGGTGATGGGTAAAAGAGACTTGACCAACTTTTTTGGTTTGCAAAAAATGTAAACAATATTATGAAATATGTGGAGAGATTTCATAAGAGAAAGGAGAGTTCCTTCAGGTTCAAAAGATTAGATTATTTTTCTTAGAAATTGTTTCTTTCAAAGAAAATATTTTCAGGAGGACTGAATCGGTTTCCGCTTAAAAAGTTCCATTAAATAATAAAAGGAAAGCCAACTAACTTTGGAACTTTTCAAAATTCCATGAACTTTAAAAATTCTTTGAAATATCAAAGACATTTCCAAAATCCATGACCATAAAATTTTTTTAAAAAAAAACCTACGAAGTTAAAAAATCAATTTTAAAATATCATTGGTCGTGGTTTTAAAAATAATTTTTTTAAAGGTCCTAGTGTGATTCTCTAACTTATTTTTTGAGTTGCCGAAAATTGTCGGTAAAATTAAAATGCTTATAATTTCGGTAGTTACCGATATTTTTCGGTATGCAAGCGACGAATAAAAAACAGTCGTAAAGTTCTACCGATCGCAAGGGTGTTGTCAAGTTTTATTCGAACTTTTCATTCATAATTTTGCGTTTTAATTTTACTGATTTTTGTCGGTAACTCAAAAAATGTGTTAGAGAATTGCACTACTGGATTTTTTAAAGTCTTTTTTGGAGGTCGTGGTTTTTAAAAGAATTTTTTCAAAGGTCGTGGTTTTTTATAGAATTTTTTGGAGGTCGTGGATTTTTTTGAAGAATTTTTTCAAATGTCGTGGATTTTTTTGAAGAATTTTTTCAAAGGTCGTGGATTTATTAAAGAATTTTTTGGAGGTCATTGTTTTGTTTACAAAATGTTTTCGAAGGTCGTGGATTTTTTAACGAATTTTTTCAAAGGTCATGGATTTTTAAACGAATTTTTTAAAGGTCGTGGATTTTTTACAGAATTTTTTGGAGGTCGTGTTTTTTTAACAATTTTTTTCGCAGGTCGTGGATTTTTTAAAGAACTTTTTTGGAGGTCGTGTTTTTTTAAGAATTTTTGCAAAGGTCGTGGATTTTTTTAATAATTTTTTCAAAGAAGGTTTATTTTTTAAAGATTTTTTTAAAAGTCGTGGATTTTTTAAAGAATTTCTTCAAAGGTCGTGGAGTTTTAAAAGACTTTTTAAAGGTAGTGAATTTTTTTAAAGAATTTTTTCAAAGGTCGTGGATTTTTTTAAGAATTTTTTCAAAGGTGGTGGATTTTTTAAAGATTTTTTTAAAGTTTGTGGATTTTTTAAAGAGTTTCTTCAAAGGTCGTGGGTTTTTAAAAGATTTTTTTTTCTAAAATCGTGGTTTTTTTAAATAATTTGTCAAAGGGCGTGGTTTTTTTAAATAATTTGTCAAAGGGCGTGGATTTTTTAGGAATTTTTTCAAAGGTCTTAGATTTTTTAAAGAATTTTTTTCAAAGGTCTTAGATTTTTTAAAGAACTTTTCAAAGGTCGTGGATTTTAAAAAAAAATCAAATGTCGTGAATTAAATAAAAAAAGGTCTTAAATTTATAAAAAAAAATTTCAAAGGTCGTGGATTTTTTAAAGAATTTTTTCAAAGGTTGTCGATTTTTTAAAGAATCTTTTCAAAGGCTGTCGACTTTTTAAAGAATTTTTTCGAAGGTCGTGGATTTTTCAAATATTTTTTTGGAGGTTGTGGATTTTTTAAAGAATTTTTTCAAAGTTCGGGGATTTTTTAAAGAATTTTTTTCAAAGTAAGTGAATTTTATAAAGATTTTTTTAAAAGTCGTGGATTTAAAAAAAAAAAAAAATTTAAAAGGTCATGGATTTTTTAAAGAATTTTTTCAAAGGCTGTGGATTTTAAAAAAAAAAATTTCAAAGGTTATGGATTTTCTAAAGAATTTTTCAAAGGTCGTGGATTTTTTTAAAAAATATTTTCCAACGTCATGGATTTTTTAAAGAATTTTTTCAAAGGTCGTCGATTTTTTTTAAGAATTTTTCCAAAGGTTGTCGCTTTTTTAAAGATTTTTTTCAAAGGTCGTGGTTTTTTAAAGAATTTTTCAACGGTCGTGGATTTTTTAAAGCATTTTTTCAAAAGTCGTATATTTTTTAAAGAATTTTTCAAAAGTCGTGGATTTTTTAAAGAATTTTTCAAAGGTTTTGAATTTTTTAAAGAATTTTTTCAAAGGTCGTGGATTTTTAAAGAAGTTTTTCAAAAGTCGTGGATTTTTAAAGAATTTTTTCAAAGGTCGTGGATTTTTTAAAAAATTTTTTTAAAGGTCGTGGATTTTTTAAAGAATTTTTTCAAATGTCATGGATTTTTTAAAGTAATTTTTCAAAGGTCGTGAATTTTTTAAAGTATTTTTTTGAAGGTTGTGGATTTTTTTAAAGAATTTTTTCAAAGGTTGTCGATTTTTTAAAGGTCGTGGTTTTTTGGAGGTCGTGGACTTTTTAAAGAATTTTTTTCAAAGGAAGTGAATTATTTAAAGATTTTTTTAAAAAAAAATTTAAAAGGTCATGGATTTTTTAAAGAATTTTTTCAAAGGTCGTCGATTTTTTTTAAGAATTTTTCCAAAGGTTGTCGCTTTTTTAAAGATTTTTTTCAAAGGTCGTGGTTTTTTAAAGAATTTTTCAACGGTCGTGGATTTTTTAAAGCATTTTTTCAAAAGTCGTATATTTTTTAAAGAATTTTTCAAAAGTCGTGGATTTTTTAAAGAATTTTTCAAAGGTTTTGAATTTTTTAAAGAATTTTTTCAAAGGTCGTGGATTTTTAAAGAAGTTTTTCAAAAGTCGTGGATTTTTAAAGAATTTTTTCAAAGGTCGTGGATTTTTTAAAAAATTTTTTTAAAGGTCGTGGATTTTTTAAAGAATTTTTTCAAATGTCATGGATTTTTTAAAGTAATTTTTCAAAGGTCGTGAATTTTTTAAAGTATTTTTTTGAAGGTTGTGGATTTTTTTAAAGAATTTTTTCAAAGGTTGTCGATTTTTTAAAGGTCGTGGTTTTTTGGAGGTCGTGGACTTTTTAAAGAATTTTTTTCAAAGGAAGTGAATTATTTAAAGATTTTTTTAAAAAAAAATTTAAAAGGTCATGGATTTTTTAAAGATTTTTTTCAAAGGCCGTGGATTTAAAAAAAAATCAAAGGTCATGGATTTTTTAAAGAATTTTTCAAAGGTCGTGGATTTTTTTAAAAAAGATTTTGAAAAGTCATGGATTTTTTAAAGAATTTTTTCAAATGTCGTGAATTTTTTTTTTAAGAATTTTTCCAAAGTTTGTCGATTTTTTAAAGAATTTTTTCAAAGGTCGTATATTTTTCAAGTAATTTTTTGGAGATCGTGGATTTTTTAAAGAATTGTTCAAAGGTCATGGTTTTTTAAAAATTTTTTTCAACGGTCGTGGATTTTTTAAAGAATTTTTCAAAAGTCGTGGATTTTTTAAAGAATTTTTCAGATCGTGGATTTTTAAAACAATTTTTTTTCGCAGGTCGTGGTTTTTTAAAGAAGTGATTCAATGGTCTTGGATTTTTTAAAGAATTTATTCAAAAGTCTTAGATTTTTTTTAAGAATTTTTTCAAAGGTCCTGAATTTATTAAAGAATACTTCAAAAGTCGTGGATTTGTTAAAGAATTTTTTAAAGGTCGGGAATTTCTTAAAGAAATTTTTCAAAGGTGATGGATTTTTTAAATAATTTTTCGTTGATTTTTGAAAAATTTGTTTCAAGGGTCGTGGATTTTTTTATGAATTTTTTCAAAGGTCGTGGATTTTTTAAAGCATTTTTTTTAAAGACCGTGATTTTTTAAAGAATTTTTCGATGGTCTTGGATTTTTTAAAGAATTTTTCAAGGGTCTTGGCCTTTTTAAAGAATTTTTTCAAAGGTCGTGTTTTTTTAAGAATTTTTTTCAAAGGTCGTGGATTTTTTACAGAATTTGTTCAAAGTTAGTGGATTTATTAAAGAATATTTCAAATGTTGTGGATTTTTTAAAGAATTTTTCAAAGATCGTGAATTTTTTAAAGAATTTTTTCAAATGTCGTGGATTTTTTAAAGATTTTTTTTTTTTAAATTTCGTGGATTTCTTTTTGGTTTTGGTTTCTGAAATTTAATTTTTTTTTGAGGAGTTTGATTTTTGAAGGAACTTTTTGAGAATTTAAAAAATTTATTTTTCGAAAGAAAAAGGAAAAAATGTCTGCCGCCGTCAGACCTTTAGGCGAGGATTTTTAAAGAAAATTTGTTTAACAACCCTCAGACCTTAAGGCATGAATTTTCAATGAAAAAATACCTGTCACCCTCAGACCTGTAAGCGAGAATTTTAAAAGAAAAAAATGTTAACCACCCTCAGACCTAAAGGTGTGGGTTTTTAAAGAAAAAAATTCCTGCCATACTCACACCTTAAGACGTAGATTTTTAAAGAAAATTTCTTCAACGGCCCTCAGATCTTGTAGACGTAGATTTTTAAAGAGAAAATGTGCCTGCCATCCTCAGACCTTAAAACGTAGATTTTTAAAGAAAATTTCTTCGGCAGCTCCCAGATCTTTTAACGTGGATTTTTAAAGAAAATTTCATCAACCACCCCCAGACCTTTATGTGTGAATTTTTCATTAATTTGATCATAAAAATTATTTAAAAATCAACAATATAAAAATTCCGCAAATAATTTATGCGTAATTGTTTCTTTGAAAAAGTCACAGCATTTCATAAAACTGGTATGCAATGTGGATCGGTGATAGTAAGCAAACCACCTTCTTGACGAAACCACAGAAAAGTATCTTAATATTTTCCAATTATTAGTAGTTTCAACGTCATGATTATGATCATTCCCAACAACACAAACATCATTATCATAATTATTGTGATCATAATGAAAATGTTAGTAAAGATAGCTGTAAGAATAGCATAAGAAAAATCCAACAATATAATTTTTCTGGAAATTATGTGTTTTGTTTTTCTCATTATCAATGCAGTAAATAATGTCTGTTAAGTGATCAGTTGCTGTAAACAACAACAGATTTCTGTTTCGTTATTAACATTAACGGTAAAATGTATATAACATTTATTATGTAAAGTTAAAAGAGACCATAACAGAATAACATGTTTAGGAACATTTAAAGCAAATTATTCGAAATGTTGCCAATGCTATAAAGAAACTTTGACAAGGAAAAGGTTGCTAAGGCAAATGTTGATAAGAGAAATGTTGCTATCATTTAAGCCAATAATTGGTGTGTCTTTCTACTTACTAAATGTTGCTGAAACATTTTTTTCAGCAACTTTTCCTTTATACAACTGTCAAAATCTGCAGCATTAGTAATAATTATGACTAATTATCACGTAAAAAGACACAGCTAATGTCATCTACTTTTTTTAGGCTAGGTGATTGGATCGATCCAAACAATGGCTTATTCTTGTCATGATATCTGACAATTTTGGAAGAGATATGACAAATCTACTCTATTAGGCTATTTGAGATTATTTATATTGGCTCAACTTGGATTTTTTTTGTGCAAAATTTGTCTTGAAGGGGAGATTATCGTGACATTTAAAACATGTTGTTTAAGTTTTAGAAGCTACAAAATATGGAAGGTTATCTCAAAAGGTATAAAAAGGGTGTGTTATAGACTACCGCAATAGAGCCTTTATTGAAGATCCGAAAGGGGTCTTTAAATATGAGGTTGTCTTCATAGAATCCAAGAATAACGTTTTTATAGATGACGAGAAGGTAGTAGTTATACAAAAAAGGTTTATAAACGATCCAGAAGGTGCCTTTATAGACGAACAGTTACGAGACTTTATTGAGGAGTGGAATGGAGTCTTTATGGACAACCAGCAGGAAGTCTGTATAGATAACAGAAAGGCATATTTAAAGACACCTAGAAAGGAGATTTATGAGTTGTCAGAAGAGAGTATTTATAGACGAGATTAAGGGTGTCCAAAGGAAGTCTTTATAAATACCAAGAAGGGTGTCAGAACGGAGAGCTATAGAAAACTGAATTATTCAAAATATTTCCTAAAATTAAAAAATAAATAAATTGATTTTTTAAGAAAACTTCCTGAATTGTTTTTATCTAATATATAAGAGACTCGTAGATAGATGACCTCATTAAGGTGTGTTCTATAGATCGATGGACCTCTGAATAAAAGTCTTATAGTCTTGAAATGACTACAATGGACTTAAGGTCTGCTTAATATGTCTTCTTTAGATATAATACCTCCTTAGGGGTCTTCTGTAGATAATGTAGGTCTTTAAGGGATCTTCTATTGATAGAAGACCTTCTGCAAACGCTTAATATACACAATATATTACTTAGGTAATATTTTATTAATATGAGATCTCCAAAAGGAGGCTATGGATGTGCCCAATGGATAGATACCGCCTTAAGGGGTTTTCTATTAATAGAAGATCTTCATAAGGGGCCTTGTATAAATAGACGACCTTAACAAGATGTTTCTGAAGATTGTACATCTCTTTAAAGGGACCTCTACGGAAAGAAATCTTCTTCAATGCACCATCTTCGGATATATTCCACAGATGGTAGACCCGATAAGCTGGGCTATCGTTAGAAGATACCTAATTAAAACACCTGCTATAGGGATCTTATATATAAGGTCCTTTAAAGAAGTGTTCTGTAGATAAAAGTGCTGCTTGGGGTCTTGTATAGCTAAAGAGCTTCCTTTAGGAATGACCTATAGAGAGACCTTCTTCTGATGGATCTTCTATACAGAAGATAACCTTTTATCTGTAAAAGGTTCATAAAAATGTATTCTATACATAGAAAGCCTTTTCGAGGAGTTTTTATACAGATAACGCATCCTTAAATTGTTTTGTGTAGATAAAATCTTTACCTTAGGGGCATTCTCCCAACGACAACCTGCTTAAGAGACTTCTATATATAGAGAGAAGGCTTCTTTATAGAGTCATCTATAAAAAGAAGGCCTCTTTTGTGAGTCTTCAATAGAGATAATACTTTCTTAAGGGGCCTTCTATAAATAGAAGCAGGGTTTCGGAGTCGGAGTCTAGCAAATTTTGCTGGAGTCGGAGTCGTGAAAAAAACTTGCCTGTAGTCGGAGACGAAGGAAAAATGGCTCGACCCCGAAACCCTAAATAGAAGACTTTCTTCAAGGGGATTGTATAGATAGATTCTTTCTGATTTGTTAGAAACCACTTTAAGGGATATTCTGTAGATAGAAGACCCTTTTTAGGTGTAAAATGCTAATGCCATATATGGAAGGACTTCTTCAGGGGTCTTTTATAGAGAATATGTCCCTTCAGAGAATCTTCTGTGTATATATAGATAGAAAACCTTCTTTAGGGGTATTCTATTGAGATATGACTTCTTTCAGGCATATTCTATAGAGAGAAGACCTCCTTATGCTTTCCAAAAGGTATAAATAATGGGTCTCGTATGGATAGAAAATATCCTTGAGAGGTTTTTCATAGACAGAAGGCCACTAAGCCTACGTAGATGCAAATATTGATTAAGAAAACCTCATTAAGGAACATTTATTAATAGATTACTTCTTTAGGGGTCTTCTAAAGAGTGAAGACCTTCATGTGGGATCTTCTGCAAAAAGATGACCTTCCTAAGGTGTCTTCTATAAGTAGACGAGGTGTTTTATCGACATCTTACCAACAGATTTCCATTGACAGAAGACCTCCTTATTGGTCTTATATACTTAAAGGTCCCCATTAAATAGTATTCTATAGATATAAGGACTTCTCAAGTGGTCTGGTGTACCTGAAAGACCTTTTTGGGGTGTACGGAAAAAAATCTCAGAGTACCTAAAATTTTTTCCCGGATATAGCAAAAACATCCTCAGGGGATCAGAGGAAATTTTTTCTAATGGAAAAGCATCCTAAAGGTAGGTAAGAAAAAGGTTTCTATATGAAAAAAAAAATCCTCCACAGAACCATTTTCTATACTTTTTCTATTGAAAAACTATCTGCAGTCAAGAAAAAATTTCAGGGTTTTGAGGATATTTTTCTATAAAAAAAACACCTCTCAGGATCCTGATGAAATTTTTTTCTATAGAAAAAACCGTTCTCAGGGTCCTCAGAAAATTTGATCTATAGGAAAAAGAATCCTCAGGGACCTGAGGAAATTTTTTCTATGAAAAAAAAAAAACATCCTCAGGGACCTGAGGAAATTTTTCTATAGAAAACCCATCTTCAGGGACCTGCTCAGGATACTGAGGACATTTTTTCTATAGAAAACCCCTTGTCAGGATGCTGAGGACATTTTTTTATAGAAATAACCTTTGTCAGGGTACTGAAGAAATTTTTTAATAGAAAAAAAACCCTTCTCAGGGACTTGAGAAAATTTTTTCTATGGCAAAAAAAAGCTGCGAAATTTTTTTCTTAAAAAAAAAACCCTTCTCAGTGAGAACATTTATTCTTTAGAAGCTGAGAACAAATTTTCTATTAAAAAAACCCTTCACATGGTAGAAAAAATACCTCCTCAGGGATCTGAGGAGCATAATTTTTTCATAGAAAAACCCTTGTCATGATACTGAGGACGTTTTTTCTGTAGAAAAATCCTTGTCAGGATACTGAGGACATTTGTTCTACAGAAAAAACCCTTGTTAGGATACTGAGGACATTTTTTCTATAGGAAAAACCTTTTTTAGGGTTTTTCCTACAGAAAAAAAACCCTTCTCAGGGACCTGAGAAAATTTTTCTATAAAAAACCTTTCCCAGGGTCCTGAGACAATATTTTCTATAAAGAAAACCTGTCTCAGGGACATGAGAATTTTTTTTTCTATAGAAAAAACCTTTCTCAGGGACCTGTGAAAAAACCTTTCTCAGGGACCTGTGAAAAAAACTTTCTCAGGGACTTGAGAAATTTTTTTCTATAAAAACCTTTCGCATGGACCTGATAAAATTTTTTCTATAGAAAAAACCTTTCTCAGGGGCCTGAGAAAATTTTTCTATAGAAAAAAACCCTTCTCAGGAACCTGAGACATTTTTTTCTATAGAAAAAACCCTTCTCAGGCAGCTGAGAATATTTCTTCTATAAAAAACCCTTCTTAGGGACCTGAGAAAATTTTTTCTACAGAAAAAACACTTCTTAGGGACCTGAGAAATTTTTTTCTATAGAAAAAACCCTTATCAGCCGACTGAGAATATTTCTTCTATAGAATTCTTTTTCTGAGAATTTTTTCTATAGAAAAAAACCCTTCTCAGGGACCTGAGAAAATTTTGTCTATAGAAAAAACCCTTCTCAGGGACCTGAGAAAATTTTGTCTATAGAAAAAACCCTTCTCAGGGACCTGAGAAAATTTTTTCTATAGAAAAAACCCTTCTCAGGGACCTAAGAAAATTTTTTCTATAGAAAAAACCCTTCTCAGGGACCTGAAAAATTTTTTCTATAGAAAAAACCCTTCTCAGGGACCTGAGAAATTTTTTCTATAGAAAAAACCCTGCTCAGGGACCTGAGAAATTTTTTCTATAGAAAAAACCCTTCTCAGAGACCTGAGAAATTTTTTCTATAGAAAAAACCCTTCTCAGGGACCTGAGAAATTTTTTCTATAGAAAAAACCCTTCTCAGGGACCTGAGAAATTTTTTCTATAGAAAAAACCCTTCTCAGGGACCTGAGAAATTTTTTCTATAGAAAAAACCCTTCTCAGGGACCTGAGAAATTTTTTCTATAGAAAAAACCCTTCTCAGGGACCTGAGAAATTTTTTCTATAGAAAAAACCCTTCTCAGGGACCTGAGAAATTTTTTCTATAGAAAAAACCCTTCTTAGGGACCTGAGAAATTTTTTCTATAGAAAAAACCTTTCTCAGGGACCTGAGAAATTTTTTCTATAGAAAAAACTCTTTTCAGGGAACTGAGAAAATTTTTTTATAGAAAAAACCCTTCTCAGCAAGCTGAGAATATTTCTTCTATAGAAAATTTCTATAGAATCTTTTTCTGAGAACATTTTTTCTCTAGAAAAAACTCTTCTCAGGGACCAGAGAACATTTTTTCTATAGAAAAAACCATTCTCAGGGACCAGAGAAAATTTTTTCTATAGAAAAAACCATTCTCAGGGACCTGAGAAAATTTTTTCTATAGAAACAACCCTTCACAGGGATCTGTGAAAATTTTTTCTACAGAAAAAACCCTTCTCAGGGACCTGAGAAAATTTTTTCTGTAGAAAATTTCTATAGAAATTTTTCGAAGGAAGCTGAGTAATTTTTTCTATAGGAAGAACCATTTTCAGGGACTTGAGAAAATGTTTCTATCGAAAAAACCCTCCTCAGATTAGGGTTAAACGACTTTTATAGAAAAAATCTTCAGTTTTTTGAAGAAATTTTTCTATAGAAATAACTTCATAAATTTTAACATTTTCTTTCCTTTTGGCAGCTTACCGATTTATGATATTCCGAACTATGACACTGAAATATTTACCTGAAATAAAAAAGAAGATTTTATTATTTAAATGAAAATATTTGAAATTTTTTTAATAGATAATTTAATTATAACATAACTCCATTTTAACCTCTAAAATTCATTTGTGACCTCCTGACCCATAACTGAAATGCTACATCGGCATCTTTTGTCCCAAATGTGAAAATAGCTCAATAAAATAAATCTGTTGCTTATCTCACTTATAACATATTTTCATTTTAGATGCTTTTTTCTAATACATCAAACTCTTAAGTGCCTGCGAAGCATAACCCATTTGCACTTCAACGCCTCAACGAACACCCACTCGAAATTTATTCACCCAAAAGGAGATTGGAGCAGCATGCCGAAAGATCAATTGAAAGCCACAATTAAGGTGTTAACAGCATTACAGTATTACCGTTAATTACCACGACCAGTCGGCAATCATGCCTGGGCACATATCAAGTTTATAAAGCATGGATGGTAATTGAACCATTCCAAGTCGACAAAACTTAGGCTTCCATTAAGCTTTCAATCGGAAAATAAAGAAAGAAAGAAAATCCGATCTAAGCCCCAAATACAAAAAACAACAAAGAATGTTCTCACCTATTAATCAGTTGAACAGAATGAAAAAAAACAAAGCTGAAATTAAGGCATTTGTTTGAAGCAGCTGCTTCGGCTAGCTGGCTGCATGCAACAAAAGTAAAGTGAAAAGAGAATCCAAAGAAAGTCTAATGCAGATTAACACCCATGCCATTAGTGACGATCAAAAATCACCTTCAATGCTTTAGAAAATAAAGAACTAGAAGAAGAAAGTTTCTTTGGCAGTGGAGGAGAGGAGGGAATGTTCGGAGCTTTGAAACAATTAATAACCCCCATGAATGTTGGTTGGTTGTTCACCCAAGGAGCCTTCAACATAAACAAGGAAAACACTCTTAATGAAATCAACACAAATGTTGAGCATGCAACAACACCATGAAGAACAACAAACAACATGAACACCACAACAACAGCAACAACAACAAATGAAATGTTCAAATAAATGCAACATGCCGCGACAACTGACAATAAATTAAACCAAAAAAGAAAAATCGCATACAACCACCGATCGATGAACGAAGGCAGTGACAGTTCCCCAAACACAAGGGGGCGGGGAGGCCAAGAATATGAAAAACGTGTTACCTCCGCAATAAAAAATTGGGAAGACAAACAATCCAATGTGGAATTATACTCCAAAAATATGTGTAAAACCAATTGCCCCCACCTCCCCTCCTCGTCCTCACCAAACTGTATAACCACCATAAGAAATCTCGGAATTTGTTGTTGTTGTACTTTTACAAAAACAATAAATACAAAAAACAACAACAAAAGTATGAAATGTTTTTGGCTTTGCATCAAAATATGGGTCACAACACGCCGGGGTGTCTGCCAATGTAAAATGCAACAAACACGAGCAGAGCCATACCAACCGACGAACGAACGGTATGGAATGGAGCAACGGGCGTACATGGATAGAAGTGGAAACAATTCATTGCACCATAACCGATCTAAAGATTTTTATTTCTACATTGGGCAAAGGAATCTTCGGTTGCGGTTTAATCAATTGATAAATGATCGTTAGCGGTGGCTAGCTCCACACTAAGGTGATGGAGGTAATGGTGGTAGGAAAATTTCTAATGGTAGTTGAATGTGGAGTGTAAAACAGAGATAATTTTTGGTGATTTACAACAAAAAACCATCCTCATGGACCTGAAGAAATTTTTTCTATGCAAAAAAACATCCTCAGGGACCTGAGGAAATTTTTTCTATAGAAAAAACATCCTCATGGACCTGAAGAATTTTTTTCTATAAAAAAAACCATCCTCAGTGAACTGAGGAAATTTTTTCTATACGAAAAAACCATCCTCAGTGGAAACTGAGGAAATTTTTTCTATACGAAAAAACCATCCTCAGCGACCTGAGGAAATTTTTTCTATACGAAAAAACCATCCTCAGTGGAAACTGAGGAAATTTTTTCTATACGAAAAAACCATCCTCAGTGGAAACTGAGGAAATTTTTTCTATAAGAAAAAACCATCCTCAGTGGAAACTGAGGAAATTTTTTCTATACGAAAAAACCATCCTCAGTGGAAACTGAGGAAATTTTTTCTATACGAAAAAACCATCCTCAGTGGAAACTGAGGAAATTTTTTCTATACGAAAAAACCATCCTCAGTGAACTGAGGAACTTTTTTCTATAGGAAAAAACAATCCTCAGTGAACTGACGAAATTTTTTCTATACGAAAAAGCCATCCTCCGTGAACTGGGGAAATTTTTTCTATACGAAAAAACCATCCTCCGTGAACTGGGAAAATTTTTTCTATACGAAAAAAACATCCTCAGTGGAAACTGAGGAAATTTTTTCTATACGAAAAAACCATCCTCAGTGAACTGAGGAAATTTTTTCTATACGAAAAAACCATCCTCAGTGAACTGAGGAAATTTTTTCTATACGAAAAAACCATCCTCAGTGAACTGAGGAAATTTTTTCTATACGAAAAAACCATCCTCAGTGAACTGAGGAAATTTTTTCTATACCAAAAAACCATCCTCAGGGAGCTGAGGATAGGCCTCTAAAAATATTTTTAAGTATCCACGTGGCCTTTAGAGGCCTCTAAAAATATTTTAAGGTATCCACGAGGCTTTTGGAAGCCTCTAAATATATTCTTAATTATCCACGAGGCATTTGAAGGCCTCTAAAAATATGTTTAAGAATCCACGAGGCCCTTGGAAGCCTATAAAAATATTTTAAAAATCTACGAGGCCTTTGGAGGCTTCTAAAAATATTTCTAAAATCTACAAGGCCTCTGGAGGCCTCCAAAATTATTTTAAAAATCCATGAGGGCATTAAAGGCCTCTAAAAATATTTTAAAAATTAAAAATTCACGAGGCCTTTGGAGGCTTATATAAATATCTTTAAAAATTCACGAGGCATTTGGAGGCTTATATAAACATCTTTAAAAATCCACGAGGCTTCTTAAAAATATTTTAAAAATTCACGAGGCCTCTTAAAAATATTTTTACAAATCCACGAGGCTTTTACACATATTTTTAAAAATCCGCGAGGTCTCTAAACAATTTTTTAAAAATCTACGAGGCCTCTAAAAATATTTTTAAAAATCCACGAGGTCTCTAAACAATTTTTTAAAAATCTACGAGGCCTCTAAAAATATTTTTAAAAATCCACGAGGCCTATAAAAATATTTTTAAAAATCCACGAGGCCTTTGAAGGCCTCTAAAAATATTTTTAAAAATCCACGAGGCCTCCAAAGGCCTCTAAAAATATTTGTTAAAAATCCACGAGGCCTTTGAAGGCCTCTAAAAATATTTGTTAAAAATCCACGAGGCCTTTGAAGGCCTCTAAAAATATTTGTTAAAAATCCACGAGGCCTTTGAAGGCCTCTAAAAATATTTCTAAAAATCCACGAAGCCTTTGAAGGCCTCTAAAAATATTTTTAAAAATCCACGAGGCCTTTGAAGGCCTCTAAAAATATTTTTAAAAATCCACGAGGCCTTTGAAGGCCTCTAAAAATATTTTTAAAAATCCACGAGGCCTTTGAAGGCCTCTAAAAATATTTTTAAAAATCCACGAGGCCTTTGAAGGCCTCTAAAAATATTTTTAAAAATCCACGAGGCTTTGTAGGTGCCCTAAAAATATTTTTAAAAATCCGCGAGCCTTTGTAGGGACCCTAAAAATATTTTTAAAAATCCACGAGCCTTTGTAGGTGCCCTAAAATATTTTTAAAAATTCACGAGCCTTTGTAGGTGCCCTAAAAATATTTTTAAAATCCACGGGCCTTTGTGGGTGCCCTAACAATACTTTAAAAAATTCACGAGACTTTGTAGGTGCCCTAGAAATATTTTTAAAAATCCCTAAAATATTTCTACAAATCTACGAGCCCTTGTGAATGCCCTAAACATATTTTTAAAAATCACTAAAATATTTTTAAAAATCTACGAGACCTTGTAAATGCCCTAAACATATTTTTAAAAATCCACTAGTCTTTGTAGTTGCTCTAAAATATTTTTAAAATCAACGACACTGTGTAGGTGCCCTAAAAATATTTTTAAAAATCCCCGAGCTTTTTTGGGTCCCTAAAAATATTTTAAAAAATCCACAAGCCACGTGCCTTTATAGGTGCCCTAAAAATGTTTTTAAAAATCCCCGAGCTTTTGTAGGTTCCCTAAAAATGTTTTTAAAAATCCCCGAGCTTTTGTAGGTTCCCTAAAAATATTTTAAAAAATCTCCGAGCTTTTGTAGGTTCCCTTAAAATATTTTAAAAAATCCCCGAGCTTTCGTAGGTTCCCTAAAAATATTTTAAAAAATCCCCGAGCTTTTGTTGGTTCCCTAAAAATATTTTAAAAAATCCCCGAGCTTTTGTAGGTTCCCTCAAAATATTTTTAAAAATCCACACGCCACGAGCCTTTATAGGTGCCCTAAAAATATTTTAATAAATCCACAAGCCACGAGCCTTTATAGGTGCCCTAAAAATATTTTAATAAATCCACAAACCACGAGCCTTTATAGGTACCCTAAAAATATTTTTTAAATTCAACAAGCCACGAGCCTTTATAGGTGCACTAGAAATATTTTTAAAAAATCCACGAGCCTTTGTAGGTGCCCTAAAAATATTTTTAAAAAATCCACGAGCCTTTGTAGTTGCCCTAAAAATATTTTTAAAAATCCACGAGCCTTTGTAGGTGCCCTAAAAATATTTTTAAAAAAGCCACGAGCCTTTGTAGGTGCCCTAAAAATATTTTTAAAAATCCACGAGCCTTTGTAGGTGGCCTAAAAATATTTTTAAAAAATCCACGAGACTTTGTAGGTGCCCTAAAAATATTTTTAAAAAATCCACGAGCCTTTGTAGGTGCCCTAAAAATATTTTTAAAAATCCACGGGCCTTTGTAGGTGCCCTAAAAATATTTTTAAAAAATCCACGAGCCTTTGTAGGTGCCCTAAAAATATTTTTAAAAAATCCACGAGCCTTTGTAGGTGCCCTAAAAATATTTTTAAAAAATCCACGAGACTTTGTAGGTGCCCTGAAAATATTTTTAAAAAATCCACGAGCCTTTGTAGGTGCCCTAAAAATATTTTTAAAAAATCCACGAGCCTTTGTAGGTGCCCTAAAAATATTTTTAAAAAATCCACGAGCCTTTGTAGGTTCCCTAAAAATATTTTTAAAAATCCACGAGCCTTTGTAGGTGCCCTAAAAATATTTTTAAAAAATCCGCGAGCCTTCGTAGGTGCCCTAAAAATATGTTTAAAAATCCACGAGCCTTTGTAGGCGCCCTAAAAATATTAAAAAAACAAGACTTTGTAGGTGCTCTAAAATATTTTTAAAAATCTACGAGCCTTTGTAGGTGCCCTAAAATTATTTTTTAACAACCACGAGGCTTTATAGGTGCCCCTACAATTTTTTTTAAAAATCCACGATTAGTTTTATGCGCTCTAATATTTATATATTAATCCACGAGTAGTGTAAGGGGCCCTAAAAATATTTTTAAAATAAAACTAGACGTGCCTTTGTAGTTGCCCTAAAATATTTTTAAAAATGGACGAGCCTTTGTAGGTGCCCTAAAAATATTTTTCAAAAATTCACGAGCCTTTGTAGGTGACCTAAAAATATTTTTAAAAATCCGCGACCCTATGTAGATGCCCCAAAAATATTTTTTAAAATCCCTTTGTAGGTGCCCTAAAAATATTTTAAAAAATCCACGAGCCTTTGTATGTGCTCTAAAATATTTTTAAAAATCCAGGGTGCATTAGGGTGTCTTCAAAAATATTTTTAAAAATCCACGATACCCCGAAGATCTTCAAGAATAATTTAAAAACTCCGCGTTTTGTGGCCTTGGAAGTGCCACAAAAATTCTTTCCGAAATCCACGCTATGTGGCCTGTGACGAGCTACAAAAAATTCTTTGAAAAATTCACTTTGTGGCCTTTGATGACCTACAAAATTGCCTTTAAAAATTCACGCTTTGTGGTGTTTGGAGATCCCCTATCTGCCCTTATTTTCCCATTGATGACCTACTCCTCCTTCTTCGTCTTCCTCTTCTGTATGTTAATCCATTTAAAATATGCCACGTTCTTAAGCCATTTATTCTAAGACAAACATTTACCGAATTCGTTAGCCTAGAAACAATTTAACATCCTTGTTTTCCATTCACACAGCAAGATTTTCTTAAAGGTTTGATATGCAAATTTCCCACAATAATCAGGCAAGAAGGAAGCAGAGGCCCAACAGCATCATAAACAAAACATTCCCACACTCATGGTAGGCACGTCAGGCCAGCATCAAAGGAGGTAAGCAGGGAAATCCCTCAGCCATACAAAAACACATATGAATGTGATTGTTCCCGTGTTGGTGTGGGTGATTGTTACCAATATTGGAAAACCTTTTGGAATGTCTAAACATTGGCAAAGACAATAGGAAAAATCGATTGTTGTTGTTGGAAAAATAACATGAGCAACAACATCATCACGTGTTATGCCACCACACATTTATTGGGTCATGTTGGCAATTCATAACCAAAAACAACCAAAACTTGGTTATGCAGCAAAAAAAATATTGAAATACAAGGATTTCCCCCTTAAGGAAATTTTTTAGTTTTGATACAAGACCAACAATAACTGAAAAGAGAAATATGAAAAAACATGCATAATTTCATGTTGGCCATGTTTTTGCATTGGCAATGTGGATGGCATGGCAGGGAATCTTTTTTTGTGATGTCCCCCCACCAGGAGAATGAATGGCTGAACTTGGTCATTGGTAAGATGTTCAAATGCCGTTATTGGCTCCCTTGGAGCCGACGATTTCAACATGGGCAAAAAATATGTTAACGGTAAAAAACAACTTTTTTATTATAATTTTTGTGTTATTATTTCAATACCTTTGGTGCAGCAGAAGAAAAAGAAGAGGATGTCAATGGTTTTTGCAGGTCCAAAAAAGTCCACCAAATAATTTTAATGCATTACATTTTTTATTATTCACATGAAATGATTTCGTTTCAGTCTCTAATCCTTTAAAGCAACACAACACAAACAAATCACCTCCCTCTTCCTCCCGAACAACATGAAGCCGCTGTCCGCAACATTATTTGCATTTTCATGCCAAAGTCACGTACATTGTCAAGCGAACCATTTCAAAATAATGGCCAAAAAGAGATGACTTTTCTTTTGTTAAGCCGATAGATGTTGCTGCTATGGCTGCTCAGGCAGACAGACCCTTGTTGCCTTGGTGTCAAAGGTTAAAACATTTTTATTATGTTTTATGTCAATGTTTTTGTGGCTTGCCAAGATAGATGGTGTTAAGATTTGGTTTGAGTTTGAAAACTAGCCTCCTTTATTTGCCTCCTCTTGACTTCCGGTATTATGATAAATTGTCATTATTTTTGGTTGGGAAAATTGATTTACTTTTTTGTTGTTTTTGTTGTATCACATGGGAAGTCATTAAAATGAAATCGCCGCCATATGGTGTTGATGAAGGGCTTGTTTCAAGAGAATAGTTGTGGAAGGACTTCTACAGTAATTGTGAATCACTTTTGAAGACCACAAAGCGTGGATTATTTAAAGAATTTTTGTACACCCCAAACACCACAAAGCGTGGATTATTTAAAGAATTTTTGGTAGTTCATCAAAAGCCATAAAGCGTGGATTTTTTGCATTAATTTTGGAGGTCTCGGGATTTTTAGAGGCCTCCAAATGCCTCCTGGATCTTTAAAATATTTTGGAGGCCTCTAAATGTTTCTTGGATTTTTAAATGTTTTTGGTGGCCTCGGAGATTTAAAAAAAAGAGGCCCCCAAAGGCCACGTGGATTTTTAAAAATAGTTTTAAAGACTTCTAAAGGCCTCGTGGATTTTAATAAATATTGTAGTGGCCTCCAAAGGCCTCGTAGATTTTTAAAAATATTTTCAGGGCACCTACAACGGCTTCGTGGATTTTTAAAAATATTTTTAACGCACCTACGAGGGCTCATGGATTTTAACAAAGGCTCCTGGATTTTTAACAACATTTTTAAGGCACCTATAAAGGCTCGTGGATTTTTAACAATATTTTTGTGCACCTACAAAGTCTCGTGGAATTTTTAAAAATATTTTTAGGACTCCTTACAAAGGCTCATGGATTTTTAAAAATATTTTTAGGAAACCTTACAAAGGCTCGTGGGTTTTTAAAAATATTTTTAGGGCCCGTATAAAGGCTCCAGGATTTTTAAAAATATTTTTAGGGCCCGTATAAAGGCTCCTGGATTTTTAAAAATATTTTTAGGGCACCTACAAAGGCTCGTGGATTTTTAAAATATTTTAGGACACCTTACAAAGGCTCGTGGATTTTTAAAAATATTTTTACAGCACCTACAAAGGCTCGTGGATTTTTAAAAATATTTTTTAAGCACCTACAAAGGCTCGTGGATTTTTAAAAATATTTTTACAGCACCTACAAAGGCTCGTGGATTTTTAAAAATATTTTTTAAGCACCTACAAAGGCTCGTGGATTTTTAAAAATATTTTTTAAGCACCTACAAAGGCTCGTGGATTTTTAAAAATATTTTTAGGGCACCTACAAAGGCTCGTGGATTTTTAAAAATATTTTTACAGCACCTACAAAGACTCGTGTTTTTTTTTAAATATTTTTAGGGCACCTACAAAAGCTCGTCCATTTTTAAAAATATTTTTAGGGCACCTACAAAGGCTCGTGGATTTTTAAAAATATTTTTACAGCACCTACAAAGACTCGTGTTTTTTTTTAAATATTTTTAGGGCACCTACAAAAGCTCGTCCATTTTTAAAAATATTTTTAGCCCACCTACAAAGGCTCGTGGATTTTTAAAAATATTTTTAGCCCACCTACAAAGGCTCGTGGATTTTTAAAAATATTTTTAGGGCAACTACAAAGGCTCGTGGATTTTTAAAAATATTTTTAGGGCAACTACAAAGGCTCGTGGATTTTTAAAAATATTTTTAGGGCAACTACAAAGGCTCCTAGATTTTTAAAAATATGTTTAGGGCATTTACAAAGGCTCGTGGATTTTTAAAAATATTTTTAGGGCAACTACAAAGGCTCGTGGATTTTTAAAAATATTTTTAGGGCAACTACAAAGGCTCCTAGATTTTTAAAAATATGTTTAGGGCATTTACAAAGGCTCGTGGATTTTTAAAAATATTTTTAGGGCAACTACAAAGGCTCGTGGATTTTTAAAAATATTTTTAGGGCAACTACAAAGGCTCGTGGATTTTTAAAAATATTTTTAGGGCACCTACAAAGGCTCGTGGATTTTTAAAAATATTTTTAGGGCAACTACAAAGGCTCGTGGATTTTTAAAAATATTTTTAGGGCAACTACAAAGGCTCGTGGATTTTTAAAAATATTTTTAGGGCACCTACAAAGGCTCGTGGATTTTTAAAAATATTTTTAGGGCAACTACAAAGGCTCGTGGATTTTTAAAAATATTTTTACAGCACCTACAAATGCTCGTGGATTTTTAAAAATATTTTTACAGCACCTACAAAGGTTCGTGGATTTTTAAAAATATTTTTAAAGCAACTACAAAGGCTCGTGGATTTTTAAAAATATTTTTACAGCACCTACAAAGGCTCGTGGATTTTTAGAAATATTTTTAGGGCGCCTACAAAGGCTCGTGGATTTTTAAAAATATTTTTGCGGCACCTACAAAGGCTCGTGGATTTTTAAAAATATTTTTAGGGCACCTATAAAGGCTCGTGGATTTTTAAAAATATTTTTAGGGCACCTATAAAGGCTCGTGGATTTTTAAAAATATTTTTAGGGCACCTATAAAGGCTCGTGGATTTTTAAAAATATTTTTAGGGCACCTATAAAGGCTCGTGGATTTTTAAAAATATTTTTAGGGCACCTATAAAGGCTCGTGGATTTTTAAAAATATTTTTAGGGCACCTATAAAGGCTCGTGGATTTTTAAAAATATTTTTAGGGCACCTATAAAGGCTCGTGGATTTTTAAAAATATTTTTAGGGCACCTATAAAGGCTCGTGGATTTTTAAAAATATTTTTAGGGCACCTACAAAGACTTTTGGATTTTTAAAAATATTTTAGAGTATTCCAGAGGTCTCGTGGATTCTGAAAAATATTTCTGACCTCACTCAATGTGCATTTTTGTTGACCTACACTGTTGGGTCTTATCAACGACTTTCAATTTAAAAATCCATAAATCTTGCTAACCTTATTTATGGCTAAATAATACAACAACAAAAACAGCATCTTTTCTGGTTGGCTAAAATAAACACAAAGTGAATTTTTTGTTCCGCAGCACAACAGGTAAATATTCTCCTGGTGTTTTTGTTGCCTGTTGTTGTGTGGTTCCTTCTTTAAGTAATTTGATACCATGGCCAGTCAACTGAAAATTGAGAGATTAAGAAATTACCAACAACAAAAACTACGATGTGTGTTTTTTTGTTATTTTGGCAGGAAACAGAAAAAACACCAACGAATAACCGAACCGGACTACAACGAAATGCCACCCACGCATTCTTCAGTATTCTTGAGACAAAAATGTAAGTAAATGGCACCCAAAAAATTTGCATGTGATCATTCATTTTCCACAAAAGATATCACGGTCATGTGGAGACGGAGACTGTGGCTGCATCTGATTCACTGGCAAGTTCATTGGGAGAAAAAAACAAAATTTGCATTTTAAGGTGGACACTGTGGTGATAGACATATAAACCTAGGCAAATATTTCTAAAACTAAAAAAATATTTTTCAAAATCCAAGAGAAGTGTAGAATTAGGGGCCCTAAAAATATTTTTAAAAATCGACGAGTAGTTTTAGGTGCCCTAAAAATATTTTTAAAAATCCACGAGTAGTTTTAGGTGCCCTAAAAATATTTTTAAAAAATCCACGAGTAGTTTTAGCTTCCGTAACAATATTTGTAAAAATCCACGAGGTCTTTGGAGGCCTCTAAAAATATTTTTAAAAATCCACGAGTAGTTTTAGTTGGTCTAAAAATATTTTTAAAAATCCACGAGTAGTTTTAGTTGGTCTAAAAATATTTTAAAAAATCCACGAGGCCTCTAAAAATATTTTAAAAAATCCGCGAGGCCTCTAAAAATATTTTAAAAAATCAACGAGGCCTCTAAAAATATTTTAAAAAATCCACGAGGCCTCTAAAAATATTTTAAAAAATCCACGAGGCCTCTAAAAATATTTTAAAAAATCCACGAGGCCTCTAAAAATATTTTAAAAAATCCACGAGGCCTCTAAGAATATTTTAAAAAATCCACGAGGCCTCTAAAAATATTTTAAAAAATCCACGAGGCCTCTAAAAATATTTTTAATAATCCACGAGGCCTCTAAAAATATTTTTAAAAATCCACGAGGCCTCTAAAAATATTTTAAAAAATCCACGAGCCCTCTAAATATATTTTAAAAAATCCACGAGGCTTCCAAAAATATTTTAAAAAATCCACGAGGCCTCTAAAAATATTTTAAAAAATCCACGAGGCCTCTAAGAATATTTTAAAAAATCCACGAGGCCTCTAAGAATATTTTAAAAAATCCACGAGGCCTCTAAAAATATTTTAAAAAATCCACGAGGCCTCTAAAAATATTTTAAAAAAATGCACGAGGCCTCTAAAAATATTTTAAAAAATCCACGAGGCCTCTAAAAATATTTTAAAAAATGCACGAGGCCTCTAAAAATATTTTAAAAAAATCCACGAGGCCTCTAAAAATATTTTAAAAAATGCACGAGGCCTCTAAAAATATTTTAAAAAATGCACGAGGCCTCTAAAAATATTTTAAAACATCCAAGAGGCCTCTAAAATATTTTAAAAAATCCACGAGGCCTCTAAAAATATTTTTAAAAATGCACGAGTAGTTTTAGTTGGTCTAAAAATATTTTAAAAAATCCACGAGGCCTCTAAAAATATTTTAAAAAATCCACGAGGCCTCTAAAAATATTTTAAAAAATCCACGAGGCCTCTAAAAATATTTTAAAAAATCCACGAGGCCTCTAAAAATATTTTAAAAAATCCACGAGGCCTCTAAAAATATTTTAAAAAATCCACGAGGCCTCTAAAAATATTTTTAATAATCCACGAGGCCTCTAAAAATATTTTTAAAAATCCACGAGGCCTCTAAAAATATTTTAAAAAATCCACGAGCCCTCTAAAAATATTTTAAAAAATCCACGAGGCTTCTAAAGATATTTTAAAAAATCCACGAGGCCTCTAAAAATATTTTAAAAAATCCACGAAGCCTCTAAAAATATTTTAAAAAATCCACGAGGCCTCTAAGAATATTTTAAAAAATCCACGAGGCCCCTAAAAATATTTTAAAAAATCCACGAGGCCTCTAAAAATATTTTAAAAAAATCCACGAGGCCTCTACAAATATTTTAAAAAATCCACGAGGCCCCTAAAAATATTTTAAAAAATCCACGAGGCCTCTAAAAATATTTTAAAAAAATCCACGAGGCCTCTACAAATATTTTAAAAAATCCACGAGGCCTCTAAAAATATTTTAAAAAATGCACGTGGCCTCTAAAAATATTTTAAAAAGTCCACGAGGCCTCTAAAAATATTTTAAAAAATCCACGAGGCCTCTAAAAATATTTTAAAAAATCCACGAGGCCTCTAAAAATATTTTAAAAAATCCACGAGGCCTCTAAAAATATTTTAAAAAATCCACGAGGCCTCTAAAAATATTTTAAAAAATCCACGAGGCCTCTAAGAATATTTTAAAATATCCACGAGGCCTCTAAAAATATTTTAAAAAATCCACGAGGCCTCTAAAAATATTTTAAAAAATCCACGAGGCCTCTAAAAATATTTTAAAAAATCCACGAGGCCTCTAAAAATGTTTTAAAAAATCCATGAGGCCTCTAAAAATATTTTAAAAAATCCACGAGGCCTCTAAAAATATTTTAAAAAATCCACGAGGCCTCTAAAAATATTTTAAAAAAATCCACGAGGCCTCTAAAAATATTTTAAAAAATCCACGAGGCCTCTAAAAATATTTTAAAAAATCCACGAGGCCTCTAAAAATATTTTAAAAAATCCACTAGGCCTCTAAAAATATTTTAAAAAATCCACGAGGCCTCTAAAAATATTTAAAAAAATGCACGAGGCCTCTAAAGATATTTTAAAAAATCCACGAGGCCTCTAAAAATATTTAAAAAAATGCACGAGGCCTCTAAAAATATTTTAAAAAATCCACGAGGCCTCTAAAAATATTTTAAAAAATCCAAGAGGACTCTAAAAATATTTTAAAAAATGCACGAGGCCTCTAAAAATATTTTAAAAAATGCACGAGGACTCTAAAAATATTTTAAAAAATACACGAGGCCTCTAAAAATATTTTAAAACATCCACGAGGCCTCCAAAAATATTTTAAAAAATCCACGAGGCCTCTAAAATATTTAAAAAAACCACGAGGCCTCTAAAAATATTTTAAAAAATCCACGAGGCCTCTAAAAATATTTTAAAAAATGCACGAGGCCTCTAAAAATATTTTAAAATATCCACGAGGCCTCTAAAAATATTTTAAAAAATGCACGAGGCCTCTAAAAATATTTTAAAAAATCCACGAGGCCTCAAAAATATTTTAAAAAATCCACGAGGCCTCTAAAAATATTTTAAAAAACCCACAAGGCCTCTAAAAATATTTTAAAAAATCCACGAGGCCTCTAAAAATATTTTAAAAAATCCACGAGGCCTCTAAAAATATTTTAAAAAATCCACGAGGCCTCTAAAAATATTTTAAAAAATCCACGAGGCCTTTAAAAATATTTTAAAAATTCCACGAGGCCTTTAAAAATATTTTAAAAAGTCCACGAGGCCTCTAAAAATATTTTAAAAAACCCACGAGGCCTCTAAAAATATTTTAAAAAATCCACGAGGCCTCTAAAAATATTTTAAAAAATCCACGAGGCCTCTAAAAATATTTTAAAAAATCCACGAGGCCTCTAAAAATATTTTAAAAAATCCACGAGGCATTTAAAAATATTTTAAAAAATCCACGAGGCCTTTAAAAATATTTTAAAAAATCCACGAGGCCTCTAAAAATATTTTAAAAAATCCACAAGCTTTTGTAGGTTCCCTAAGAATATTTTTAAAAATCCACGAGCCTTTGTAGGTGCCATAAAAATATTTTTAAAAATCCACGAGCCTTTGTAGGTGCCCTAAAAATATTTTTAAAAATCCACGAGCCTTTGTGGGTGCCCTAAAAATATTTTTAAAAATCCACGAGCCTTTGTAGGTGACCTAAACATATTTTTAAAAATCCACCAACCTTTGTGGGTGACCTAAACATATTTTTAAAAATCTGCCAGCCTTTAAAAAGTCTTCAAAAAATCCCTGTATGGAGCCACTGTCTCTCCATTGGCCACATGTGTCCTCTCATCTATTTCCTAGACAATGTTTTCATTTAATCCATTGTTGATGATGTATGTATGTCTGTTGGCCAAAACGCAGTTGTTGTGACATTTAGTGAAAGCAGGTTAAATGCAAATATTGTGTAGCTGAGATTTGACAAAGTTGGGAGCAAAAACAAAAAGCCATACAAATGGCCACCAAACAAAAATATGGCCAACTGAGTTATTTCTCCTTCTTAGGGTAAAAGTGTGAAAAATCACAAGCAATTTGAAAACCCAAACTCTATTTCCCTTTAAGGAATTGGACAAGTGTTGCAAATGTCGACACTTTTAGGTGGCCATATTTGGCAAGGGATAAGTGAAATTGATTTGATGTGGAGACTGATTTTCATCCGCAAATTGTTGGTGTCTCATCATGAATCATGTTGTTGTAGATTTCCCTTATGTGGGTCATTTTTTATCCCCCTGGCCAAGGGGTAATCATCATTTTTATGACACTTTGATGTGTCAAAATATTTAATCATAATTTTTATTGGCATTTTTGTGGCTTGTTCCCAGCTTGTAAGCAACAAAAATGCAATTTCAAAGGAAATTGAGAAGAGAAATGAAATGTCATTTATCTTAATTTTGCCAACAAATAACTTTACCGAACTGAATGGTTGCAGTTATGGCCCATAAAGCAGCAGAGTTGTTAAGAAGTTGTTAACAACACAAATTATTTTTAGGTTAGCGTTCGGGGAGAATGTTCCTGGCTGACGATGGTGGTGATGAACTAGGCCTGCAATTTTTTTTCTGGTGCCACAAAAAATGATGACAGAATTTGCCCATTCTTTATTATAATGAAGGCCATAAGGCCTAACGTTAACACACCATAATCATCATTATAATGATTATCATCATTATAATCATCACGAGACTCTGCAGAGGCCAACTTTGCTGAAAGTTTATATGTTTATATTTTGTGGTAAGGCCGGGGAATTAATTTTTCTCCTTGACTTTGGTCCTGCAAAAAAAAGCACCAAAGTCTCTGACAAAAACACATACGGTGTGAAAAGGAGGTCAGTTGTTGTTTGGCCAAAATAAAAAACTGATACCATTGTGTGTGAGGTATTACTCTGGAGGAAGAGACAAACAGAAAGTGGACAAAAAAGCAGCAGCACCGACTAAGGAAAGCATTTTTTCTTTTAATTTTTTTTTTGCAGCCAAGAGCCACACATTTGACTTTTTCTACCACTCACTAAACGACCTTAACGGTAAAATGATAAAACAGTGTATTGAGTCTGTGTGGTACGCAAAAAAAACTGCCACCCAATTTGGAAGACATGTGAAACGTAATTTGATAGTCTTATTAATAAAGGCTGGGAGACATTTAAAGCCTTGAAGTAATTTCATTTTTTTACTATCAACTGGAGTTGAGGGTGGTCTGCTGAGAAATATACTTTAAAGCGACCATAATAATATTTTTAGATGCCTGCATAGCCCCTTGAATTTTTAAATATAGTTTTAGGGCACCTGCAAAGACTCGTGGATTTTTAAAAATATTTTTAGGGCAACTAAAACTATTCGTGGATTTTTAAAAATATTTTTAGGGCAACTAAAACTATTCGTGGATTTTTAAAAATATTTTTAGGGCAATTAAAACTATTCGTGGATTTTTAAAAATATTTTTAGGGCAACTAAAACTATTCGTGGATTTTTAAAAATATTTTTAGGGCAACTAAAACTATTCGTGGATTTTTAAAAATATTTTTAGGGCAACTAAAACTATTTGTGGATTTTTAAAAATATTTTTAGGGCAACTAAAACTATTCGTGGATTTTTAAAAATATTTTTAGGGCAACTAAAACTATTCGTGGATTTTTAAAAATATATTTGGTGAATTTTTCCAAAGGCCTTGTGGATTTTTAAAAATATATTTGGTGAATTTTTCCAAATGCCTTGTGGATTTTTAAAAATATATTTGGTGAATTTTTTCAAAGGCCTTGTGGATTTTTAAAAATATTTTCAGGGCAACTAAAACTATTCGTGGATTTTTAAAAATATATTTGGTGAATTTTTCCAAAGGCCTTGTGGATTTTTATAAAAACTTTTAGGTCACCGATAAAGACTCGTGGATTCCTATAAATACTTAAGGGCACCTACAAAGGCTCGTGGATTTTTAAAATTAATTTTAGGGCACCTACAAAGGCTCGTGGATTTTTAAAATTAATTTTAGGGCACCTACAAAGGCTCGTGGATTTTTAAAATTAATTTTAGGGCACCTACAAAGGCTCGTGGATTTTTAAAATTAATTTTAGGGCACCTACAAAGGCTCGTGGATTTTTAAAATTAATTTTAGGGCACCTACAAAGGCTCGTGGATTTTTAAAATTAATTTTAGGGCACCTACAAAGGCTCGTGGATTTTTAAAATTAATTTTAGGGCACCTACAAAGGCTCGTGGATTTTTAAAATTAATTTTAGGGCACCTACAAAGGCTCGTGGATTTTTAAAATTAATTTTAGGGCACCTACAAAGGCTCGTGGATTTTTAAAATTAATTTTAGGGCACCTACAAAGGCTCGTGGATTTTTAAAATTAATTTTAGGGCACCTACAAAGGCTCGTGGATTTTTAAAATTAATTTTAGGGCACCTACAAAGGCTCGTGGATTTTTAAAATTAATTTTAGGGCACCTACAAAGGCTCGTGGATTTTTAAAATTAATTTTAGGGCACCTACAAAGGCTCGTGGATTTTTAAAATTAATTTTAGGGCACCTACAAAGGCTCGTGGATTTTTAAAATTAATTTTAGGGCACCTACAAAGGCTCGTGGATTTTTAAAATTAATTTCAGGGCACCTACAAAGGCTCGTGGATTTTTAAAATTAATTTTAGGGCACCTACAAAGGCTCGTGGATTTTTAAAATTAATTTTAGGGCACCTACAAAGGCTCGTGGATTTTTAAAATTAATTTTAGGGCACCTACAAAGGCTCGTGGATTTTTAAAATTAATTTTAGGGCACCTACAAAGGCTCGTGGATTTTTAAAATTAATTTTAGGGCACCTACAAAGGCTCGTGGATTTTTAAAATTAATTTTAGGGCACCTACAAAGGCTCGTGGATTTTTAAAATTAATTTTAGGGCACCTACAAAGGCTCGTGGATTTTTAAAATTAATTTTAGGGCACCTACAAAGGCTCGTGGATTTTTAAAATTAATTTTAGGGCACCTACAAAGGCTCGTGGATTTTTAAAATTAATTTTAGGGCACCTACAAAGGCTCGTGGATTTTTAAAATTAATTTTAGGGCACCTACAAAGGCTCGTGGATTTTTAAAATTAATTTTAGGGCACCTACAAAGGCTCGTGGATTTTTAAAATTAATTTTAGGGCACCTACAAAGGCTCGTGGATTTTTAAAATTAATTTTAGGGCACCTACAAAGGCTCGTGGATTTTTAAAATTAATTTTAGGGCACCTACAAAGGCTCGTGGATTTTTAAAATTAATTTTAGGGCACCTACAAAGGCTCGTGGATTTTTAAAATTAATTTTAGGGCACCTACAAAGGCTCGTGGATTTTTAAAATTAATTTTAGGGCACCTACAAAGGCTCGTGGATTTTTAAAATTAATTTTAGGGCACCTACAAAGGCTCGTGGATTTTTAAAATTAATTTTAGGGCACCTACAAAGGCTCGTGGATTTTTAAAATTAATTTTAGGGCACCTACAAAGGCTCGTGGATTTTTAAAATTAATTTTAGGGCACCTACAAAGGCTCGTGGATTTTTAAAATTAATTTTAGGGCACCTACAAAGGCTCGTGGATTTTTAAAATTAATTTTAGGGCACCTACAAAGGCTCGTGGATTTTTAAAATTAATTTTAGGGCACCTACAAAGGCTCGTGGATTTTTAAAATTAATTTTTGGGGCACCTACAAAGGCTCGTGGATTTTTAAAATTAATTTTAGGACTCCTACAAAGGCTCGTGTATTTAGAAACATATTTTTAGGCCATCTACAAAGGCTCTTGGATTTAGAAAAATATTTCTAGAGGCCTTCAAAGGTTTTGAATTTTTTTTTAAATATTTGGATATTGAATATTCCTGAATATGAAAGTATTTTGTCTTTTTGGTGACATGCCAAAAGAAAACAAATCTCACTCGAAACCATTCTAGGTCAGTAAGTTACTAAAGTCTCGAGCGAGAAAAAAGAAGAAGAAAATAAACCAATATTCCTTTTACTGATCACTAATCAATGAAATTGGATAAGGTGAATGTTATGATGGTGTGGGACAGACGGAACAACTCTTTTTTTCATTTCTTTTCGCAAATAAAACCATCTCGAAAAAGAGATAAATAACCACATTTCGTTTTGTCATTGCAAACGAACCGTCTACATTTGGAGGGGATTTATTAAACCTTTAAATGCTCATATTAAGCAAAAAACAGCAACAATAACAACAAAAGAAATGAATTGACAATTCAAACTGTCTCTTTAAGAAGGCATAAACGTAAACAACAACAGCATTGGCAGCAGACCACAGTGAAACTAAACTGAGGGGGGACTGCAAAAAAAATTGTCATTGTAAACCGACAAAAGGATCACGACAATGAAGAGGGAAAATTGCACAGATAAGCACTAAAAACTGTCAAAATTTAAAGATGACATTGTTTGTTGTTGGTGCTGGTGGTTTTTGTTGTAACTTTTTTTTTGTGGAAGATTATGTTTAATATGAGCATGAACATAAAACTCTCACCAAATTCAAAAAAAAAAAAAAAACAAAAAAAGCTTCGGTACCTTCAAATTGGAACAATGGCCATAAGTCATCATAAAACAGCGGGGTTGTCTTTATGTAAGTTTGGAAAAAAGAAAGATTTCAAAACGAGGTGGATTGGAAGCCCTTTTAATTATCCATTCTTGGTTGCCATGAAAACCATGTTCCATCTAGTAATAAATTAGCTAAATGTCCGATACATGTTCAATGAATATTTTAAAGGTTTTTTCTTGGCCCGCTCTCGCTCTTGAGTTCCCATAATGACCCAAATTTGTTATGGTTTGCAAGTGAAATTCTTCCTGCAACACTTTCGTTTGGGTATCCGTGTTTAAAGGAAATTCCAATTTTCTTTCTTTCTGCTGTGTGACGTCAAATTTATGGATGCAGAAATGCGTGAATAAACTTAAAGAGTGATCAGAGGGAAGGGGAGTGGAGGAGAAACAGCTACGTCAACAGTTAATGTGTCGATTATGATCGCATTATAATGAGCGTGAACACGCAGCAAAAGTGTTCAACATAAGCAGCAACAATGATGATCATGAGAGCGAACCAGCCATAACCATCCTCCTCAGCATTATGAGCATTATGGTGGTTGGTTGGTGGTGTTATTGGTCACCATGTATCAACCAGCCTCAGAATAATTAAATCAAAACAAATGTAAAGCCCCAGCCAGTCCGTCAGCCCGCAATTGAGTCAACCGACCACAACAACCAAAAAATCAGGTCAATCAGTGCCAAGGTAGTAACAACAGCATCATCAACATTAACACCAGCCAGCCAGTCAGCCACAACTACTCACTGACTGACGGACTGGAGTGTGCAACCAGCACTCACAATCATTATTCAGCCTTTTTTACTTGACCACAACACCAGCAACAACAACAAACACATGTTGCTCCAAAGGGGCACATTCTTTGCCTTCACCACCAGCCAGCACCATCTGCATTCAAAAGTGAGGAAAACATTGGCACAGCAGGAAGACAACATCAGATCATTTCATACAATAAATATTATAAATAATGATCATGACTTGGTTTGCCATGGCAAATGAAGAATGATTTCAAAATTTCTAGCCTAAGCTTTTGTTGTTGATGATGAGCAGCAGCAGCAGCAGCATCAGCTGCAATATCATCAACATCTACTTGTCATGATGATGGCAATGGCAAGGAAAGTTTGATTTCAATTCTATTCAAACTTTTTTAATTTTGTTTGTTTACCTTGAACAAAACAACATTCAAGGCTCTCTCCAAGGACATGTAATTATTACTTTTTTAACATTTTAGAGGACTCTAAAAATATTTTTAAAAATCCACGAGGCTTTGTAGTTGCCCTAAAAATATTTTTAAAAATCCACGAGGACTCTAAAAATATTTTAAAAAGTCCAAGAGCCCTTTAAAAATATTTTAAAAAAATCCACGATGCTTTAAAAATGTTTTAAAAAAACCACGAGGCCTCCAAAAATAGTTTAAAAAATCCACGAGGCCTCTAAAATTATTTTAAAAATTCCGCGAGGCCTATAAATATATTTTTAAAAATCCACAAGGCCTTTGTTGGCCTCCGAAAATATTTTTGAAAAGTTCACAAGGCCTTTGAAGGCCTCTTAAAATATTTTAAAAATCCATGAGCCTTTATAGTTGCCCTAGAAACATTTAAAATCCACCAGCCCTTGTTGTTAGCCTAAAAATATTTTTAAAAATCCACGAGGACTCTAAAAATGTTTTAAAAAACCCACGGGGCCTCTAAAAATATTTTTAAAAATCCACAAGACCTCTGTAAGCCTCTGAAAATAGTTTTGAAAAGTTCACGAGGCCTTTGAATGCCTCTAAAAATATTTTTAAAAATCCATGAGCCTTTGTAGTTGCCCTAAAAATATTTTAAAAAATCCAAGAGGCCTCTAAAAATATTTTAAAAATCCACCATGCCTATAAATATGTTTTAAAAAATTCACGAGGCTTCTAAAAATATTTTAAAAAATCCACGAGGCCTCTAAAATTATGTTAAAAATTCCACGAGGCTTATACAAATATTTTTAAAAATTCCACGAGGCCTCTTAAAACATTTTTAAAAATCTACGAGGCATCTAAAAATATTCTTAAAAAGCCACGAGGCTTCTAAAAATATTTTAAGAAATCCACAAGGTCTCTGAAAATATTTTTGAAAAGTTCACGAACTCTTGAATGCCTCAAAAAATATTTTTAAAAATCCATGAAGCTTTGTAGTTGCCCTAAAACTATTTTAAAAAATCCACGAGGACCCTAAAAATATTTTAAAAAATCCAAGAGGCCTCTAAAAATATTCTAAAAAATTCACGAGGCCTCTGTAAGCCTCTGAAAATAGTTTTGAAAAGTTCACGAGGCCTTTGAATGCCTCTAAAAATATTTTTAAAAATCCATGAGCCTTTGTAGTTGCCGTAAAAATATTTTAAAAAATCCACGAGGACCCTAAAAATATTTTAAAAAATCCAAGAGGCCTCTAAAAATATTTTAAAAAATCCACCATGCCTATAAATATGTTTTAAAAAATCCACGAGGCTTCTAAAAATATTTTAAAAAATCCACGAGGCCTCTAAAATTATTTTAAAAATTCCACGAGGCTTATAAAAATATTTTAAAAATACCACGAGGCTTCTTAAAACATTTTTAAAAATCTACGAGGCATCTAAAAATATTCTGAAAAAGCCACGAGGCTTCTAAAAATATTTTAAGAAATCCACAAGGTCTCTGAAAATATTTTTGAAAAGTTCATGAAGCCTTTGAAGGCCTCTAAAAATATTTTAAAAAATCCACAAGGCCTCTGTTGGCCTCTGAAAATATTTTTGAAAAGTTCACGAAGCCTTTGAAGGCCTCTAAAAATATTTTTAAAAATCCAAGAGCCTTTGTAGTTGCCCTAAAAATGTTTTAAAAAATCCACGAGGTCTTAAAACATTTTTAAAAATTTACGAGGCCTCTAAAAATATTTTAAAAAATCCACGAGGTCTCTAAAAACATTTTTAAAAATCTACGAGGCCTCTAAACATATTTTTAAAAATCCACGAGGCTTCTAAAATTATTTTAAAAAATCCACGAAGCCTCAATCCTCAAGACTTCTGTTTAAAGACCTTTAAAGGCCTCTAAAAATATTTTTAAAAATCCATGAGCCTTTGTAGTTGCCCTAAAAATATTTTAAAAAATCCACAAGGACTCTAAAAATATTTTAAAAAATCCACCAGGCCTCAAAAAATATTTTAAAAAATCCACGAGGCCTCTAAAAATATTTAAAAAAATCCAACAGGATTCTAAAAATATTTTAAAAAATCCACGAGGTCTCTAAAAACATTTTTAAAAATCTACGAGGCCTCTAAAAATATTTTTAAAAATCCACGAGGCTTCTAAAATTATTTTAAAAATTCCACGAAGCCTATAAAAATATTTTTAAAAATCCACAAGACCACTGTTTAAAGTCCTTTGAAGGCCTCTAAAAATATTTTTAAAAATCCATGAGCCTTTGTAGTTGCCATAAAAATATTTTAAAAAATCCAAGAGGCTTCTAAAAATATTTAAAAAAATCCTAGGGCCTCTAAAATTATTTTAAAAACTCCACGAGGCCTGTAAAAATATTGTTAAAAATTCCACGAGGCCTATAAAAATATTTTAAAAAATCCACGAGGCCTCTTAAAATATTTTAAAAATTCCAAAAGGCCTATAAACATATTTTTAAAAATCCACGAGGTCTCTAAAAACATTTTTAAAAACATACGAGGCCTCTAAAAATATTTTTAAAAATTCCAGGAGGCCTATAAAAATATTTTTAAAAATCCACAAGGCCTCTAAAAATATTTTTGAAAAGTTCACGAGGCCTTTGAAGGCCTCTAAAATATTTTTAAAAATCCACGAGCGTTTGTAGTTGCCCTATAAATATTATTGAAAATCCACGCTGACTCTAAAAATATATTAAAAAATCCACGAGACCCCTAAAAATGTTTTAAAAAATCCACGAGGCCTCTAAAGATGTTTTAAAAAATCCACGAGGCCTCTAAAAATATTTTAAAAATCCACGAGGTCTCTAAAAATAATTATTAAAATCTTCGAGGCCTCTAAAATTATTCTAAAAAATGGGCGAAATGAAAAATCCACGAGCCCTTTTAAAGCTTCAAAAATATTTTGAAAAATCCTAAAATATGCCCTAAATTATTTTTATAAATCCACGAGCCTTTGTAGTTGCCCTAAAAATATTTCTAAAAATCCACGAGTTATTTGGAGGCCTCTAGAAATATTTTTAACACACACGAGGCCACGGAAGCCTTGTGAAAAAATTGGTTAAAAATCCAAGAGGCATTTGGTGGCCACTGAAAATATTTGCTAGAAATCCACCGGGCCTTTGGAGGCCTCTAGAAATATTTTTAAAAATCCACGAGGCCTTTGGAGGCATCTATACATTTTTTTTAAATCAACGAGGACCTTGGAGGACTTTAAAAATGTTTTTGAAAATCCAAGAGGCCTCTGATGCCCTCTAAAAATATTTGTAGGATTTTTTAAAAAAACTACCAAGTTTTTTTTTGGGGTCTTAAAAATATTTTTAAAAATCAGCGATGTCTTTGGAGGTCTCTAAAAATATTTTTAAAATTCCACGAGGCCTATGGAGACCTTTAAGAATATTTTTAAAATTCCACGAGGCCTATGGAGACCTTTAAGAATATTTTTAAAAATCCACGAGGCCTATGGAGACCTTTAAGAATATTTTTAAAAATCCACGAGGCCTACGGAGACCTTTAAGAATATTTTTAAAAATCCACGAGGCCTATGGAGACCTTTAAGAATATTTTTAAAAATCCACGAGGCCTATGGACCCCTTTAAGAATATTTTTAAAAATCCACGAGACCTATGGAGACCTTTAAGAATATTTTTAAAAATCCACGAGGCCTATGGAGGCCTTTAAGAATATTTTTAAAAATTCACGAGGCCTACGGCGACCTTTAAGAATATTTTTAAAAATCCACGAGGCCTATGGAGACCTTTAAGAATATTTTTAAAAATCTACGAGGCCTATGGGGATCTTTAAGAATATTTTTAAAAATCCACGAGGCCTTTGGAGTCTCTAAAATTTTTTGAAATATCCACGGAGACTTTGGAGAGATCTATAAAACTATTTTTAAAAATCGACGTGGCCTTTGGAGACCTCTAAAAATATTTTTAAAAATCGACGTGGCCTTTGGAGACCTCTAAAAATATTTTTAAAAATCCACGAGGTCTGTGGGGACCTCTTAAAATATTTTTAAAAATCTACGAGGCCTGTGGGTGCCTCTAAACATATTTTTAAAAATCCTCAAGGCCTTTGGAGGGTTTTAATAGACCTTGTTTGCTAAAATCTTCGTTTCGTGCCATTCAAAGTCCTAGAAAAATAGTCTTAAGAATCTCTCATAATCCACATGTTTTTGTTTATATTTTCAAGCTTTAATCTTCTTTAAATATTTTTGCTCTTCCTGTATTTTCCATTTCAAAACAAATAATAATTTCAAATAATTTTTGTGGGAATTTCTATCTCCTGACCGTTCACACATGTGTTCCACACACGCAATTACACTTATCATTCGATATCTCCCAGTCATCTCCACATGCCTTAATGACTTTCTAATTAGAACGTTTTCAAATCATTTATCTCAATGTGCCAAATCAAAAATCGAACTTTAAATCGAAGAAATAAAAAACACGAAAACAACAAAACGAAGTGGAACAAATGGTACATCACCACCACCTCCTTGCCTTGCTTCGACAACAACAATTATAGCCCAGAAATCAAACGAAACGAAACTTTAATTAAATGATTTGACCAACAAAACCAATTTTCAAATGTGCCACAGAAATGAAATCAAGAAACCCTGCAGGGCAGTTTGGCTGGCAGGCAGGCAGGCAATGATAACTACAAGTTTTACAAGTATTGGAGGAATTCGAACTGAAAATGATACTTGACTACAATTTACAGTCTGTCTGTCTGTTTGTCTATCTATCAAAGCGGCAACAAATCAAATTCATAATTGATAGTCTACTAAATGCTTAAGTTAAGAGATTTCAATGGCAATAAAAACCACCGCTGGCAAAAAAAAAAAACAAATCCATGGTTGGGAACCAGGGAGGAAAAAAATTGTTCCATACTCTAACGAGTTGGTTAACAATAAAATAATTTTTGCTCTTTTTTGGTGGGAAGAAAGGATGGCTTAGATTAAGCTAAAAGGGGTTTGAAGTGGAAGACATGGGGTCAAATGTATGGGCCATGTATGGCTAACAGCTGCAAAGTTTTGTTAACAGACAACCAAACACTTTGGTTTGCCAGTTAAAGTTTTTTCTTCTGTGGTCTGTGATGAGAACAAATGGTAGCCATGGTCTGTCTTCTAGCTTTGCGTGATCGATTTCATGCCTAAACATCATTATCACGGGGAAGAAAAAACTGTAAAAAATAAAAAAATAGTGGCTAGATGGATGTATGGGGTATTGTGTGGCTTGGCCTCTCTCGCTCCTCTTAAAACAGTTATAAATAAATTCTATAAATTTTTTAAACACAAATCAGCAAAGCCATTGTCGTAAAAATGGGGACCATTGAAGCCTTTAAGCGTTATGAGGCGAGCTGGTGAATGTTCTGCACAATAACTCAACTCCTGGCTCTGGGGTTTTGTGTTTGCTCAGTTTTTTTCTTTGGACCAAAGTCAAGTAAAGCCACCAAGTCAATGATAAGAATCTGCTCTAAATTCTTGTCCAGGAAAAAAGTGGTATTTTTTGGCCAAGAAATTTTATGTGGCCGTTTTTTTGGTGGCGAGACATTGTTAACATTCTCAAAACGACACTGTTGACAGGCGATTACAATGTCGTTGTTGTCGTCGTCGTCGTTGTTGTGGTAGCCGGTAAATGCCGGTGTTGGCCTTCAAGGCATAACTCATGACCAAGCCACTGCCGCCGATGCTGCTGTTATAGCTAACGTTTTGCCAAAGAAAGGCCTCTGAATGAAAATGAAATGAAAGTAGTTAATGTTTAAACATCAGCTATTCTTAACAGGAACATACAACACACACACATATACACACACTCAGCAAAAATACTTAAAGGAAATAAAAGCAGTTGAGATCGGTCAGACAGACAACACCATGAACAAAAATTAAGATAGATGGCCATTTGCACAATTTCAGGCAGACAGACAAACAGCTGGTCGTTGTCGTATCAAAAGAATGTCTGCTCGAAACCATAAAATCGTCCAGCAACAAAAAACACAAAAAAACGAAAGAAGAAAAGAAGTTGGAGTAGAAGTAAAAAAGAAGAAAAAACTGTTGACAATCCATAAACAACTTTCACATACAATTACTTATCGAATATTTCGATTGCAAAGTTGCAAACGTTTTACTTTTACTCTTTTACAGCAGACTTGGCT
The DNA here is from genome assembly GCF_047663935.1 of Musca autumnalis. Taxonomy (NCBI): domain Eukaryota; kingdom Metazoa; phylum Arthropoda; class Insecta; order Diptera; family Muscidae; genus Musca; species Musca autumnalis. Next base: position 230,698,795 of record NW_027411977.1, read on the forward strand.
AAGATGTCTAGGAAGTTCGTGTTGTTGTTAGTGTTTTTTCGGCTATTAAAGAATGTATTGATAGCCACAAATAAAATGAAATTAGATAAATTTGAATAGAGCACACGAACAAAAAAAATTGTTGGCAAATTATTAAGTGGATTAGCAGGGAAATTTGCTCAAGGGGACACATCAAAGGTCACAACAATAAATCCCATTGATATTCTAAGAAGATTTTAAAAAAGAGGAAATAAAACCCAAAACGTACTTGTGTCTTAAGTCTTTTGTTTGCGAACAGCCACGAGGCCTATACAAATATTTTTAAAAATTCAAGAGCCTTTGTAGGTGCACTAAAAATATTTTTAAAAATCCACGAGCCTTTGTAGGTACCCTAAAAATATTTTTTAAAATCCACGAGCCCTTCCACGAGGCTTTGTAGGTGCCCTTGAAATATTTGTAAAAATCCACGAGGTGAACTAAAATATTTTTAAAAATCCAAGAGGTGCACTAAAAATACTTTTAAAAATCCACGAGGGTCACTAAAAATATTTTTAAAAATCCACGAGGGTCACTAAAAATATTTCTAAAAATCCACGAGGTGCACTAAAAATATTTTTAAAAATTCACGAGGTGCACTAAATATATTTTTGAAAATTCACGAGGCCTCTACAAATGTTAAAAAATCTTCGAGGTCTTAGAAAGCCTCCAAATTTTTTTGGAGGCCTCTAAAAAATATTCTTAAAAATCCACGAGACATTTGCTGGGCTCTAAAAATATCTTTAAAAATAAACAGCGCCTTTGGTGGCCTCTAAAAAATATTTTTAAAAATACAAAGGCATTTGGTGACCTCTAAAAATATTTTAAAAATCCATTAGGCCTCTGGGGGCCTCTAAAAATATTTTTTAAAATCCACGAGGCCTCTAAAAATATTTTTAAGAATCCACGAGGCCTCTAAAAATATTTTTAAAAATCCACTAGGCCTCTAAAAATATTTTTAAAAATCCACGAGGCCTCTAAAAGTATTTTTAAAAATCCACGAGGCCTCTAAATATATTTTTAAAAATCTATGAGGCCTCTAAATATATTTTTAAAAATCTACGAGGCCTCAAAAAATATTTTAAAAATCCACGAGGCCTCTAAAAATATTTTTAAAAATCCACGAGGTCTCTAAAAATATTTTTAAAAATCCACTAGGCCTCTAAGAATATTTTTAAAAATCCACGAGGCCTCTAAAAGTATTTTTAAAAATCCACGAGGCCTCCAAATATATTTTTAAAAATCTACGAGGCCTCTAAATATATTTTTAAAAATCTACGAGGCCTCAAAAAATATTTTAAAAATCCACGAGGCCTCTAAAAATATTTTTAAAAATCCACGAGGTCTCTAAAAATATTTTTAAAAATCCACGAGGTCTCTAAAAATATTTTTAAAAATCCACTAGGCCTCTAAGAATATTTTTAAAAATCCACGAGGCCTCTAAAAATATTTTTAAAAATCCACTAGGCCTCTAAGAATATTTTTAAAAATCCACGAGGCCTCTAAAAATATTTTTAAAAATCCACGAGGTCTCTAAAAATATTTTTAAAAATCCACTAGGCCTCTAAGAATATTTTTAAAAATCCACGAGGCCTCTAAAAATATTTTTAAAAATCCACGAGGTCTCTAAAAATATTTTTAAAAATCCACTAGGCCTCTAAGAATATTTTTAAAAATCCACGAGGCCTCTAAAAATATTTTTAAAAATCCACGAGGTCTCTAAAAATATTTTTAAAAATCCACTAGGCCTCTAAGAATATTTTTAAAAATCCACGAGGCCTCTAAAAATATTTTTAAAAATCCACGAGGTCTCTAAAAATATTTTTAAAAATCCACTAGGCCTCTAAGAATATTTTTAAAAATCCACGAGGCCTCTAAAAATATTTTTAAAAATCCACGAGGTCTCTAAAAATATTTTTAAAAATCCACTAGGCCTCTAAGAATATTTTTAAAAATCCACGAGGCCTCTAAAAATATTTTTAAAAATCCACGAGGTCTCTAAAAATATTTTTAAAAATCCACGAGGTCTCTAAAAATATTTTTAAAAATCCACGAGGCCTCTAAAAATATTTTTAAAAATCCACGAGGCTTCAAAAAATATTTTTAAAAATCCACGAGGCCTCTAAAAATATTTTTAAAAATCCACGAGGCTTCAAAAAATATTTTTAAAAATCCACGAGGCCTCTAAAAATATTTTTAAAAATCAACGAGGCCTCAAAAAATATTTTTAAAAAATCAACGAGGCCTCTAAAAATATTTTTAAAAATCCACGAGGCTTCTAAAAATATTTTTAAAAATCCACGAGGCCTCTAAAAATATTTTTAAAAATCCACAAGGCCTCTAAAAATATTTTTAAAAATCTACGAGGCCTCTAAAAATAGTTTTAAAAATCCACGAGGCCTCTAAAAATAGTTTTAAAAATCCACGAGGCCTCTAAAAATATTTTTAAAAATCCACAAGGCCTCTAGAAATATTTTTAAAAATCCACGAGGCTTATAAATATATTTTTAAAAATCCACGAGGCTTATAAATATATTTTTAAAAATCCACGAGGCCTCTAAAAATATTTTTAAAAATCCACGAGGCCTCTAGAAATATTTTTAAAAATCCACAAGGCTTATAAAAATATTTTTAAAAATCCACGAGGCCTCTAAAAATATTTTTAAAAATCCACGAGGTGTACTAAAAATATTTTTAAAAATCCACGAGGTGTACTAAAAATATTTTTAAAAATCCACAAGGTGTACTAAAAATATTTTTAAAAATCCACGAGGTGTACTAAAAATATTTTTAAAAATCCACGAGGTGTACTAAAAATATTTTTAAAAATCCACGAGGTGTACTAAAAATATTTTTAAAAATCCACGAGGTGTACTAAAAATATTTTTAAAAATCCACAAGGTGTACTAAAAATATTTTTAAAAATCCACGAGGTGTACTAAAAATATTTTTAAAAATCCACGAGGTGTACTAAAAATATTTTTAAAAATCCACGAGGTGTACTAAAAATATTTTTAAAAATCCACGAGGTGTACTAAAAATATTTTTAAAAATCCACGAGGTGTACTAAAAATATTTTTAAAAATCCACGAGGTGTACTAAAAATATTTTTAAAAATCCACGAGGTGTACTAAAAATATTTTTAAAAATCCACAAGGTGTACTAAAAATATTTTTAAAAATCCACGAGGTGTACTAAAAATATTTTTAAAAATCAACGAGGTGTACTAAAAATATTTTTAAAAATCCACGAGGTGTACTCTAAAAATATTTTTAAAAATCCACGAGGCCTCCAAAAATATTTTTAAAAATCCACAAAGCCTCTAAAAATATTTGTAAAAATCCACGAGGCCTCTAAAAATATTTTAAAAAATCCACGAGGCCTTTGGGGGCTTCTAAAAATATTTAAAAATATCCACGAGGCCTCTGAAGGCCTCTACAAATGTTAAAAAATCCACGAGGCCTTAGAAAGCCCCCAACATTTTTAGAGGCCTCTAAAAAATATTCTTAAAAATCCACGAGACCTTTGGTGGGCTCTAAAAATATCCTCAAAAATATACAGCGCCTTTGGTACCCTCTAAAAATATTTTTAAAAATACACAACGCGTTTGGTGACCTCTAAAAATATTTTTAAAACTCCGCGAGAAGATTAAAAAATGAGGAATACAATAGAAAATCGGATTAATCTTCCAAACCATCGGCAGAGATCATGCCTGACAGAATATGTGGGAAAGAAACGAGAAGGGTTGAAATCGCAACTGCTGTGTATTGATAAATTGTAAAAGTTTGTGTCTTAAGACTTTTGTTTTTTATTTCAAAGTCCATAAACGTGTTTGTAATCCTTAAAGGCCACAAAACGTGAATTTTTTTAAATAAATTTTTGTTCCCCTTCAAAGGCCACAAAACGTGGATTTTTTAAATGAAATTTTTGTCGGCCTTCAAAGGCCACAAAACGTGGATTTTTTAAAGAAATTTTTCTCTTTTCTTCAAATACCACAAAACGTGGATTTTTTAATAAATTGTTGTTGGATTTTTAAATAAATTTTTGCTCCCCTCCAATCACCACAAAACGTGGATTTTTTAAATAAATTTTTGTTCCCCTTTAAAGGCCACAAAACGTGGATTTTTTAAATAAATTTTTGTTCCCCTTTAAAGGCCACAAAACGTGGATTTTTTAAATAAATTTTTGTTCCCCTTCAAAGGCCAGAAAACGTGAATTTTTTAAATAAATTTTATTTTCCCTTCAAAGACTACAAAACGTGGATTTTTTTAATAAATTTTTGTTCTCCTTCAAAGGCCACAAAACGTGGATTTTTTTAAATAAATTTTTGTGGCCCTTCCAAGGTCACAAAACGTGGATTTTGTAAATAAATTTTTGTGGCCCTTCAAAGGCCACAATACGTGGATTTTTTAAATAAATTTTTGTGGCCCTTCCAAGGTCACAAAACGTGGATTTTGTAAATAAATTTTTGTGGCCCTTCAAAGGCTACAAAACGTGGATTTTTAAATAAATTTTTGTTCCCCTTCAAAGGCCACAAAACGTGGATTTTTTTAAATAAATTTTTGTTTCCCTTCAAAGGCCACAAAACGTGGATTTTTTAAATAAATTTTTGTGGCCCTTCAAAGGCCACAAAACGTGGTTTTTTTAAATAAATTTTTGTTCCCCTTCAAAGGCCACAAAACGTGGATTTTTTGAATAAATTTTTTAAATAAATTTTTGTTCCCCTTTAAAGGCCACAAACCGTGGATTTTTTAAATAAATTTTTGTTCCCCTTTAAAGGCCACAAAACGTGGATTTTTTAAATAAATTTTTGTTCCCCTTCAAAGGCCAGAAAACGTGAATTTTTTAAATAAATTTTATTTTCCCTTCAAAGACTACAAAACGTGGATTTTTTTAATAAATTTTTGTTCTCCTTCAAAGGCCACAAAACGTGGATTTTTTTAAATAAATTTTTGTGGCCCTTCCAAGGTCACAAAACGTGGATTTTGTAAATAAATTTTTGTGGCCCTTCAAAGGCCACAAAACGTGGATTTTTTAAATAAATTTTTGTGGCCCTTCCAAGGTCACAAAACGTGGATTTTGTAAATAAATTTTTGTGGCCCTTCAAAGGCTACAAAACGTGGATTTTTAAATAAATTTTTGTTCCCCTTCAAAGGCCACAAAACGTGGATTTTTTTAAATAAATTTTTGTTTCCCTTCAAAGGCCACAAAACGTGGATTTTTTAAATAAATTTTTGTGGCCCTTCAAAGGCCACAAAACGTGGTTTTTTTAAATAAATTTTTGTTCCCCTTCAAAGGCCACAAAACGTGGATTTTTTGAATAAATTTTTTAAATAAATTTTTGTTCCCCTTTAAAGGCCACAAACCGTGGATTTTTTAAATAAATTTTTGTTCCCCTTTAAAGGCCACAAAACGTGGATTTTTTAAATAAATTTTTGTTCCCCTCCAAAGGCCACAAAACGTGGATTTTTTAAATAAATTTTTGTTCCCCTTCAAAGGCCACAAAACGTGGATTTTTTGTATTCTTTTTTTTTTTTTTTTTTTTTGAGAATATTTCGCAAGCCTCCGCCAGCCTCTCCCCAAAATATTAGAATTAATATTTCCCTTTCCATTTGCATCCTAATACCTCCGATTAATTACAAGACATAATCTTACATGCCTGGGAATTATTTTGCCGTCACCACACACAACCTGCTGCAATTTGTTTTAAATATTATCTACTATTTATTTTAGTTAAAGAAAAATATCCGTTTCATTTAACTAAATGTGGCGGCCATGCCTCTTTTGACAACTTATTCACACCACACCTCCAGCCAATAAAAAGCGACAGAAAACGACAACTGACAATAACCATAAAAAGTATTGAAAGCAAACGCCACTAAATTTTAGCTTCTTAACAAGATTTTAACACAGAATACAAAAACAAACAAATCGTATAAAATAAATTTGTAACATACACAGACTTGCCCACAGAGAGCCACTCTTGTGAAGGCTTGTGTCTAAAATTTCCATCTAACAATTGGCATGGTGGGAATATTTTCAAGAAAAACTCTTCCAAAACAAAATTTAAAATGAGTTGAGCAGCAATTAAATGAGGTGGCTGTTTGGCTGCTTGGTGAGCCACAAAACAGTTTGAGTAAAATTTTCAAATTTTGAAAATCCAACAATTGGTTGCAATTTTTCAATAAATGTTCATTGCGTTTGTTTAACACTCCCCCTGCCCTCCCCTGGAAACAATCTATAAGACAAAAACAACAAAAAACCATTGCGGAACATTGAATTTAATATGTAATGACAGCGGGAGCTAAATGTCATTTGCATGTAAAACAGCAACAACAACATCAACAACGGCGGCTGCCGCAGTGACTGTTGGCGGTAACTTGGCTTTAGCACCCATTACCACCGCCACCAATCGCGAAACAAACGCATGGCCCATAAGTTGTGATTTTCTATGGGTTTTTGGGCTTCTTTTTTTCATGTCCGTCTGTCTGTCTTCATGCCGACCACAACACACGGCGAGACCACAAAAGGTGACATACAGTCAAAATGGCCATAAATGTTATGGTTAAAAGACATTTCAATGCTTGTTGTTGTTTGTTTGTTTGTGAGAGAAGACAAAACACAATTTGGCGTTTCACTGAATATTGGTGACTGCTGCTGTTCACCACCACCGTGGCTCTACTGCCTGCCGGCTGGCTGGCTGCAATGCCCTAACCTAAAATGACACATGAACGGATTGGAAAATTACAAGTTGTCAAATTTGGATTTCATAGCAAGAATTGAATAGAAAAACACTCCCCAAAAATATGTCAATCAAAATTATGGCAAATTTCAATACAACAGAAACTTAGTTTGAATGTTTTTTTTTCGACGGTCACTTCGGCAAACATCTGACAAAAATTTAATCTTTGATCTTACTTATATAACAAACAAAAAGACAAGAGTTCACATTTTTAAGAATATTTTAATCAAAAAAATTTTAATTCAATTCAATGGCTGTCTAGTTGACTTGTCAAATATTGTCACAAATTGATGGAAAATTTGCCAGGGGTTATGAAAACAAAAGACTTAAGAAGCAAGCGAGAATTGAGAACAGTTAAAAATATTTTTTAATAAATCCACGTATTGTGGAATTTTCAAAAAATATTTTTTAATAAATCCACGTATTGTGGAATTTTCAAAAAATATTTTTTAATAAATCCACGTATTGTGGAATTTTCAAAAAATATTTTTTAATAAATCCACGTATTGTGGAATTTTCAAAAAATATTTTTTAATAAATCCACGTATTGTGGAATTTTCAAAAATATTTTTTAATAAATCCACGTATTGTGGAATTTTCAAAAAATATTTTTTAATAAATCCACGTATTGTGGAATTTTCAAAAGATATTTTTTAAAAAATCCACGTTTTCTGGAATATTGAAAAAAATATTTTTTAAAAATCCAAGTTTTGTGGAATATTGAAAAAATATTTTTTAACAAATCCACGTATTGTGGAATTTTCAAAAAATATTTTTTAAAAAATCTTCCCTTTGTGGAATATTGAAAAAATATTTTTTAAAAAATCTTTGTTTTGTGGAATATTGAAAATAAATATTTTTTAAAAAATTCACGGTTTGTGGAATATTGAAAAATATTTTTTTTAAAAATCTTCGCTTTGTGGAATATTGAAAAAATATTTTTTAAAAAATCCACGTTTTGTGGAATATTGAAAAAATATTTTTTAAAAAATCCACGTTTTGTGGAATATTTAAAAAATATTTTTTAAAAAATCCACGTATTGTGGAATTTTCAAAAAATATTTTTTAATAAATCCACGTATTGTGGAATTTTCAAAAAATATTTTTTAATAAATCCACGTATTGTGGAATATTGAAAAAATATTTTTTAATAAATCCACGTATTGTGGAATATTGAAATAATATTTTTTAAAAAATCCACGTTTTGTGGAATATTGAAAAAATATTTTTTAAAAAATCCAAGTTTTGTGGAATTTTGAAAAAATATTTTTTAATAAATCCACGTATTGTGGAATTTTCAAAAAATATTTTTAATAAATGCACGTATTGTGGAATTTTCAAAAAATATTTTTTAAGAAATCCACGTATTGTGGAATTTTAAAAAAAATATTTTTTAAGAAATCCACGTATTGTGGAATATTGAAAAAATATTTTTTAAGAAATCCACGTTTTGTGGAATATTGAAAAAATATTTTTTTAAAAATCCACGTTTTGGGGAATATTGAAAAAATATTTTTTCAAAAATCCACGTTTTGTGGAATATTGAAAAAATATTTTTTAAAAAATCCACGTTTTGTGGAATATTGAAAAAATATTTTTTAAGAAATCCACGTATTGTGGAATTTTCAAAAAATATTTTCTAAAAAATCCAAGTTTTATGGAATTTTCAAAAAACTGTTTTCTAAGAAATCCACGTTTTATGAAATTTTCAGAAACTATTTTTTAAAAAAGCCCTCGTTTTGTGGAATATTGAAAAAAAAATATTTAAAAAAATCCACGATTTGTGGAATATTGAAAAAATATTTTTTTAAACATTCACGTTTTGTGGAATATTGAAAAACAATTTTTTTTTAAATCCACGTTTTGTGGAATGCTGAAAAAATTTAAAAACAAACACGTTTTCTGGAATATTGAAAAAACATTTTTTAAAAAAATCTTCGCTTTGTGGAATATTGAAAAAATATTGTTTAAAAAATCCACGTGTTGTGGAATATTGAAAAAAATTATTTTTAAAAGATTCACGTGTTGCGGAATATTCAACATAATATTTTTTAAAAAATTAACGTTTTGTGGAATATTGAAAACATATTTTTCAAAAAATCCACGTTTTGTGGAATATTGAAAAAATATTTTTTTAAAAAATCCACGTTTTGTGGAATATTGAAAATATATTTTTCAAAAAAATTCACGTATTGTGGAATATTGAAAAATTATTTTTTAAAAAATTCAAGTTTTGTGGAAAATTAAAAAAAATTAAAAAAATACGTTTTGTGGAATATAGAAAAAATATTTTTTTTAAAAAATGCATGTTTTGTGGAGTATTAAAAAAATATTTTTTTAAAAAATCCACGTTTTGTGGAATATTGAAAAAATATTTGTTTAAAAATATTTTTTTATGAAATATAAAAAAATATTTTTAGAGAATCCAAAATTAAATGCACAATAAAAATTCCCATTAAAAATTAAAACAATATTTCCTTTAACTGATCATGTCAAGATCATAATCAATCAAAACGCTACGTTTGTTCATCCAAATTTGCGAGGAAAAAAACAACAAATCCAAATCTCATGAAACCACAAATCTTTAGATCTACAAACGAAACCCAACTCAACTATTACTCAATTATAAATTATGATTTCATTATTAGCTAGGCAGCAAAAACTCCACCGAAACTCCTGTCAGATCCATTTTTGAAATTCGCAACACTTCTTTGGCAGATTTCATAATTCAAAAAATAAAAGCAAAAATGTTCTAAAGAAGTTATTAAGACGCCAAGTTATCTCCTTCCAACAAATCAGCAAACTCATTGATCATAAATTTAAATATTAACTCCCAAAGAAAAAAAAGAAGACAATAGGAAAATTGGCAATCTAGTTTGAGTAACTGTTGTTGCTGTTGTTGTTATTGTTATTGCTAATTGTGGTTTATTATTCTCAGCATAAGAATCGATTCTTTAAAATAATAATAAAAAATGAATAACAAAAAAGTTTTTTTTTTGGATAGGCAAATTTTGAAAAGTCGTGAGCATTGAAATTTTGTGATGGCGTGAAATTAATGTTCTCAGATGATTTAGAAAATCAATAGCAACAAAAAATTAAAGCACATTTCGCATGGAGGATGATGGGGGCAATAAACTTTATTGTAATAGATCTTACCTTTGGTACACAGATTGTTTGTTCTTAACAAATAGACAACTCGAGTATTTCAATACCAATACGAATCATTCACTTACCTGAAAAGAAGAAAACAATAATTAAAAATACATATTTAAAAACAAATAAGAAAAACGTTAAATAAATATTTTTAAAGGAGAAGCACTTCAAATGTCTTTCTTCCATGTGGAAAAGTGTTTCGTGAGATCTTCGAAGAAAAAAGCATATTTAAAAATCCATGTCCTCTAAAAAATATTAAAAACAAAATGTAAAAAAAAAATATTTTAAAAATTTTAAAAATATTTTTTAAAAAATCCACGTTTTGTGAAAATCTTAAAAAATATTTTTTAAAAAATCCACGTTTTGTGAAAATCTTAAAAAATATTTTTTAAAAAATCCACGTTTTGTGAAAATCTTAAAAAATATTTTTTAAAAAATCCACGTTTTGTGAAAATCTTAAAAAATATTTTTTAAAAAATCCACGTTTTGTGAAAATCTTAAAAAATATTTTTTAAAAAATCCACGTTTTGTGAAAATCTTAAAAAATATTTTTTTAAAAAATCCACGTTTTGTGAAAATCTTAAAAAATATTTTTTAAAAAATCCACGTTTTGTGAAAATCTTAAAAAATATTTTTTAAAAAATCCACGTTTTGTGAAAATCTTAAAAAATATTTTTTAAAAAATCCACGTTTTGTGAAAATCTTAAAAAATATTTTTTAAAAAATCCACGTTTTGTGAAAATCTTAAAAAATATTTTTTAAAAAATCCACGTTTTGTGAAAATCTTAAAAAATATTTTTTAAAAAATCCACGTTTTGTGAAAATCTTAAAAAATATTTTTTAAAAAATCCACGTTTTGTGAAAATCTTAAAAAATATTTTTTAAAAAATCCACGTTTTGTGAAAATCTTAAAAAATATTTTTTAAAAAATCCACGTTTTGTGAAAATCTTAAAAAATATTTTTTAAAAAATCCACGTTTTGTGAAAATCTTAAAAAATATTTTTTAAAAAATCCACGTTTTGTGAAAATCTTAAAAAATATTTTTTAAAAAATCCACGTTTTGTGAAAATCTTAAAAAATATTTTTTAAAAAATCCACGTTTTGTGAAAATCTTAAAAAATATTTTTTAAAAAATCCACGTTTTGTGAAAATCTTAAAAAATATTTTTTAAAAAATCCACGTTTTGTGAAAATCTTAAAAAATATTTTTTAAAAAATCCACGTTTTGTGAAAATCTTAAAAAATATTTTTTAAAAAATCCACGTTTTGTGAAAATCTTAAAAAATATTTTTTAAAAAATCCACGTTTTGTGAAAATCTTAAAAAATATTTTTTAAAAAATCCACGTTTTGTGAAAATCTTAAAAAATATTTTTTAAAAAATCCACGTTTTGTGAAAATCTTAAAAAATATTTTTTAAAAAATCCACGTTTTGTGGAAATTTTAAAAAATATTTTTGAAAAAGTTTAAGATTAGTGAAAATCTAAAAAAAATATTTTTTTAAAAAATCCACCTTTAGTGGAAATCTTAAAAAATATTTTTTAAAAAATCCACGTTTTGTGAAAATCTTAAAAAATATTTTTTAAAAAATCCACGTTTTGTGAAAATCTTAAAAAATATTTTTTAAAAAATCCACGTTTTGTGAAAATCTTAAAAAATATTTTTTAAAAAATCCACGTTTTGTGGAAATTTTAAAAAATATTTTTGAAAAAGTTTAAGATTAGTGAAAATCTAAAAAAAATATTTTTTTAAAAAATCCACGTTTAGTGGAAATCTTAAAAAATATTTTTTAAAAAATCCACGTTTTGTGAAAATCTTAAAAAATATTTTTTAAAAAATCCACGTTTTGTGAAAATCTTAAAAAATATTTTTTAAAAAATCCACGTTTTGTGAAAATCTTAAAAAATATTTTTTAAAAAATCCACGTTTTGTGAAAATCTTAAAAAATATTTTTTAAAAAATCCACGTTTTGTGAAAATCTTAAAAAATATTTTTTAAAAAATCCACGTTTTGTGAAAATCTTAAAAAATATTTTTTAAAAAATCCACGTTTTGTGAAAATCTTAAAAAATATTTTTTAAAAAATCCACGTTTTGTGAAAATCTTAAAAAATATTTTTTAAAAAATCCACGTTTTGTGAAAATCTTAAAAAATATTTTTTAAAAAATCCACGTTTTGTGAAAATCTTAAAAAATATTTTTTAAAAAATCCACGTTTTGTGAAAATCTTAAAAAATATTTTTTAAAAAATCCACGTTTTGTGAAAATCTTAAAAAATATTTTTTAAAAAATCCACGTTTTGTGAAAATCTTAAAAAATATTTTTTAAAAAATCCACGTTTTGTGAAAATCTTAAAAAATATTTTTTAAAAAATCCACGTTTTGTGAAAATCTTAAAAAATATTTTTTAAAAAATCCACGTTTTGTGAAAATCTTAAAAAATATTTTTTAAAAAATCCACGTTTTGTGAAAATCTTAAAAAATATTTTTTAAAAAATCCACGTTTTGTGAAAATCTTAAAAAATATTTTTTAAAAAATCCACGTTTTGTGAAAATCTTAAAAAATATTTTTTAAAAAATCCACGTTTTGTGAAAATCTTAAAAAATATTTTTTTAAAAAATCCACGTTTTGTGAAAATCTTAAAAAATATTTTTTAAAAAATCCACGTTTTGTGAAAATCTTAAAAAATATTTTTTAAAAAATCCACGTTTTGTGAAAATCTTAAAAAATATTTTTTAAAAAATCCACGTTTTGTGAAAATCTTAAAAAATATTTTTTAAAAAATCCACGTTTTGTGAAAATCTTAAAAAATATTTTTTAAAAAATCCACGTTTTGTGAAAATCTTAAAAAATATTTTTTAAAAAATCCACGTTTTGTGAAAATCTTAAAAAATATTTTTTAAAAAATCCACGTTTTGTGAAAATCTTAAAAAATATTTTTTAAAAAATCCACGTTTTGTGAAAATCTTAAAAAATATTTTTTAAAAAATCCACGTTTTGTGAAAATCTTAAAAAATATTTTTTAAAAAATCCACGTTTTGTGAAAATCTTAAAAAATATTTTTTAAAAAATCCACGTTTTGTGAAAATCTTAAAAAATATTTTTTAAAAAATCCACGTTTTGTGTAAATCGTAAAAAATATTTTTTAAAAAATCCACGTTTTGTGAAAATCTTAAAAAATATTTTTTAAAAAATCCACGTTTTGTGAAAATCTTAAAAAATATTTTTTAAAAAATCCACGTTTTGTGGAAATTTTAAAAAATATTTTTGAAAAAGTTTAAGATTAGTGAAAATCTAAAAAAAATATTTTTTTAAAAAATCCACGTTTAGTGGAAATCTTAAAAAATATTTTTTAAAAAATCCACGTTTTGTGAAAATCTTAAAAAATATTTTTTAAAAAATCCACGTTTTGTGAAAATCTTAAAAAATATTTTTTAAAAAATCCACGTTTTGTGAAAATCTTAAAAAATATTTTTTAAAAAATCCACGTTTTGTGGAAATTTTAAAAAATATTTTTGAAAAAGTTTAAGATTAGTGAAAATCTAAAAAAATATTTTTTTAAAAAATCCACGTTTAGTGGAAATCTTAAAAAATATTTTTTAAAAAATCCACGTTTTGTGAAAATCTTAAAAAATATTTTTTTAAAAATCCACGTTTTGTGAAAATCTTAAAAAATATTTTTTAAAAAATCCACGTTTTGTGAAAATCTTAAAAAATATTTTTTAAAAAATCCACGTTTTGTGAAAATCTTAAAAAATATTTTTTAAAAAATCCACGTTTTGTGAAAATCTTAAAAAATATTTTTTAAAAAATCCACGTTTTGTGAAAATCTTAAAAAATATTTTTTAAAAAATCCACGTTTTGTGAAAATCTTAAAAAATATTTTTTAAAAAATCCACGTTTTGTGAAAATCTTAAAAAATATTTTTTAAAAAATCCACGTTTTGTGAAAATCTTAAAAAATATTTTTTAAAAAATCCACGTTTTGTGAAAATCTTAAAAAATATTTTTTAAAAAATCCACGTTTTGTGAAAATCTTAAAAAATATTTTTTAAAAAATCCACGTTTTGTGAAAATCTTAAAAAATATTTTTTAAAAAATCCACGTTTTGTGAAAATCTTAAAAAATATTTTTTAAAAAATCCACGTTTTGTGAAAATCTTAAAAAATATTTTTTAAAAAATCCACGTTTTGTGAAAATCTTAAAAAATATTTTTTAAAAAATCCACGTTTTGTGAAAATCTTAAAAAATATTTTTTAAAAAATCCACGTTTTGTGAAAATCTTAAAAAATATTTTTTAAAAAATCCACGTTTTGTGAAAATCTTAAAAAATATTTTTTAAAAAATCCACGTTTTGTGAAAATCTTAAAAAATATTTTTTAAAAAATCCACGTTTTGTGAAAATCTTAAAAAATATTTTTGAAAAAGTTTAAGATTAGTGAAAATCTAAAAAAAATATTTTTTTAAAAAATCCACGTTTTGTGAAAATCTTAAAAAATATTTTTTAAAAAATCCACGTTTTGTGAAAATCTTAAAAAATATTTTTTAAAAAATCCACGTTTTGTGAAAATCTTAAAAAATATTTTTTAAAAAATCCACGTTTTGTGAAAATCTTAAAAAATATTTTTTAAAAAATCCACGTTTTGTGAAAATCTTAAAAAATATTTTTTAAAAAATCCACGTTTTGTGAAAATCTTAAAAAATATTTTTTAAAAAATCCACGTTTTGTGAAAATCTTAAAAAATATTTTTTAAAAAATCCACGTTTTGTGAAAATCTTAAAAAATATTTTTTAAAAAATCCACGTTTTGTGAAAATCTTAAAAAATATTTTTTAAAAAATCCACGTTTTGTGAAAATCTTAAAAAATATTTTTTAAAAAATCCACGTTTTGTGAAAATCTTAAAAAATATTTTTTAAAAAATCCACGTTTTGTGAAAATCTTAAAAAATATTTTTTAAAAAATCCACGTTTTGTGAAAATCTTAAAAAATATTTTTTAAAAAATCCACGTTTTGTGAAAATCTTAAAAAATATTTTTTAAAAAATCCACGTTTTGTGAAAATCTTAAAAAATATTTTTTAAAAAATCCACGTTTTGTGAAAATCTTAAAAAATATTTTTTAAAAAATCCACGTTTTGTGAAAATCTTAAAAAATATTTTTTAAAAAATCCACGTTTTGTGAAAATCTTAAAAAATATTTTTTAAAAAATCCACGTTTTGTGAAAATCTTAAAAAATATTTTTTAAAAAATCCACGTTTTGTGAAAATCTTAAAAAGTATTTTTTAAAAAATCCACGTTTTGTGTAAATCGTAAAAAATATTTTTTAAAAAATCCACGTTTTGTGAAAATCTTAAAAAATATTTTTTAAAAAATCCACGTTTTGTAAAAATCTTAAAAAATATTTTTTAAAAAATCCGCGTTTTGTGAAAATCTTAAAAAATATTTTTTAAAAAATCCACGTTTAGTGAAAAATTTTTAATTTTTATTTAAAAATCCACGTTTTTGTTACAATAAATATGATTTTTAGTGTGACTCCAGTCCAACCACTGTCCAAATTAAGTTGCAACTTTGTTGCAGTGCTAAGCTATTAGATAATGATTTGCAGTTTTCAAATCGCTTATAATTTGTTTATATTTTAGATTTCAATTTCACGTCAAAATAGTTATTGTTTTTATGTCAAAATTAATTTCAATGCAGTCATGGGTGGCGCCTCATGACTTGCAAACATGATAGAGATATCATTTAATTATTGAATACTTCAGCTGGATTAACTTCTCCATAAAAAAACCAAGCTATAAATAACTCTCAATTATTAGACTGAAAATTCCTTTGTTCCATAGCAGATAACAACTCAATTAATAAACTCTGGTTATTGGCTAAGCTTTAAGGCAAAACGAGAAAGAGGCAACGTTAAATGGTTATTTAAAGTCTCATCAATTTCAAATTCTTCCACAAGTAATAATAACGCAAGACCTATTCCATGTGGAATCCTGTAAAAAGGGATCAAGGTGATGATATTGATGTTTTTAATAATAGATATTAAAAATACATATTTTTTCCAGAGATTTGATTTGAAAAATAATACCTCATGTTAGAGCCTTCCTACAAACTCCTTCCTCTTTCCTTGCCATAAAAATAGAAATTTGAAAAAAAAAACGCCAATATGTAACAATCATGCGAAAATTATAACTACAACAACCTTGAACTACTAGGGCCGCTAAGCTAGCTAGACCAGGCAGCTTTGCAGCTTAGCTTCGTACCTCCTCTGGTGTGTGTGGTAAATGCGTTTGATTTCTTAGTTTTGTTTTACACTTCATGCAATTGCCGCCTTAACCAATCTTCAGCAGCACCGATTTGAAATTTAATAATAATAACTTCGTTGTTAGAGATCGAGCAGGCGAGTGTGTGGTGTAGAAATCCGCAAAAAAATTTAAAAAAAAAGTTTACTAAATATACCGATGTATGGATACAACCATTAATCTTGGCACCAGCCAAACAGCCCACACCCTTAAACCAAGGTAATGACGCCATACAAAACAATAATTTTTTTGCAATAACATTAACAACAATAACAACAGCGAGACGATGACGGCAGTTTGAGCCAGCCAGCATTACTGGCCACCACCATAATAAACTAACCAAACCCAAGACGTACACAAAGAGAGATGACGGACTTTAAGTACAACAAAAAAATGAAGCATAAAAAGAAAAAAATTCAGCTGCGTTTGTTGGTGTTGTTTTTGTTGTTGAAATGTACAAGACTTCCAATATTCTGATAGCTAAGTTGTTCTTATCTAAAATAAGTACATTGGCAAGGACATACATATACATTAAGGGTGAGGGGTAAGAAGGGAAGAAAACCAGCAAAAGGAGGAATTCTTTCAGAACGAGGATTTAAAAAAATCACAAAAATACGTTTCCACAAAACGTGGCTTTTAAATAAAATATTTTCCACAAAACGTGGATTTTTTAAAAAATATTTTTTGAATATTCCACGGAACGTGGATTTTTTAAAAATATTTTTTGAATATTCCACAAAACGTGGATTTTTTAAAAAATATTTTTTTAATATTCCACAAAACGTGGATTTTTTAAAAAATATTTTTTTTAATATTCCATAAAACGTGGATTTTTTAACAAATATTTTTTTAATATTCCACAAAACGTGGATTTTTTAAAAATATTTTTTTAATATTCCACAAAACGTGGATTTTTTAAAAAATATTTTTTTAATATTCCACAAAACGTGGATTTTTTAAAATATATTTTTTTAATATTCCACAAAACGTGGATTTTTTAAAAAATATTTTTTGAATATTCCACAAAACGTGGATTTTTTAAAAAATATTTTTTGAATATTTCACAAAACGTGGATTTTTTAAAAAAATATTTTTTGAATATTCCACAAAACGTGGATTTTTTAAAAAATATTTTTTGAATATTCCACAAAACGTGGATTTTTTAAAAAAATATTTTTTGAATATTCCACAAAACGTGGATTTTTTAAAAAAATATTTTTTGAATATTCCAAAAAACGTGGATTTTGAAAAAAGTAGTTTTTGAATATTCCAAAAAAAAAAACGTGGATTTTTTAAAAATTATTTTTTCAATATTCCACAAAACGTGGATTTTTTAAAAAATATTTTTTGGATATTCCACAAAACGTGGATTTTTTAAAAAATATTTTTTGGATATTCCACAAAACGTGGATTTTTTAAAAAATATTTTTTGAATATTCCACAAAACGTGGATTTTTTAAAAAATATTTTTTGGATATTCCACAAAACGTGGATTTTTTAAAAAATATTTTTTCAATATTCCACAAAACGTGGATTTTTTAAAAAATATTTTTTCAATATTCCACAAAACGTGGATTTTTTAAAAAATATTTTTTCAATATTCCACAAAACGTGGATTTTTTAAAAAATATTTTTTCAATATTCCACAAAACGTGGATTTTTTAAAAAATATTTTTTGAATATTCCACAAAACTTGGATTTTTTAAAAAATATTTTTTGAATATTCCACAAAACGTGGATTTTTTAAAAAATATTTTTTGAATATTCCACAAAACGTGGATTTTTTAAAAAATATTTTTTGAATATTCCACAAAACGTGGATTTTTTAAAAAATATTTTTTGAATATTCCACAAAACGTGGATTTTTTAAAAAAATATTTTTTGAATATTCCACAAAACGTGGATTTTTTAAAAAATATTTTTTGAATATTCCACAAAACGTGGATTTTTTAAAAAATATTTTTTGAATATTCCACAAAACGTGGATTTTTTAAAAAATATTTTTTGAATATTCCACAAAACGTGGATTTTTTAAAAAATATTTTTTGAATATTCCACAAAACGTGGATTTTTTAAAAAAATATTTTTTGAATATTCCACAAAACGTGGATTTTTTAAAAAATATTTTTTGAATATTCCACAAAACGTGGATTTTTTAAAAAATATTTTTTGAATATTCCACAAAACGTGGATTTTTTAAAAAATATTTTTTGAATATTCCACAAAACGTGGATTTTTTAAAAAATATTTTTTGAATATTCCACAAAACGTGGATTTTTTAAAAAATATTTTTTGAATATTCCACAAAACGTGGATTTTTTAAAAAAATATTTTTTGAATATTCCACAAAACGTGGATTTTTTAAAAAATAGATTTGAATATTCCAAAAAACGTGGATTTTTAAAAAAGTAGTTTTTGAATATTCCAAAAAAAAACGTGGATTTTTTAAAAATTATTTTGTCAATATTCCACAAAACGTGGATTTTTTAAAAAATATTTTTTGGATATTCCACAAAACGTGGATTTTTAAAAAATATTTTTTGGATATTCCACAAAAAGTGGATTTTTTAAAAAATATTTTTTGGATATTCCACAAAACGTGGATTTTTTAAAAAATATTTTTTGAATATTCCACAAAACGTGGATTTTTTAAAAAAATATTTTTTGAATATTCCACAAAACGTGGATTTTTTAAAAAATATTTTTTGAATATTCCACAAAACGTGGATTTTTTAAAAAATATTTTTTGAATATTCCACAAAACGTGGATTTTTTAAAAAATATTTTTTGAATATTCCACAAAACGTGGATTTTTTAAAAAATATTTTTTGAATATTCCACAAAACGTGGATTTTTTAAAAAATATTTTTTGAATATTCCACAAAACGTGGATTTTTTAAAAAAATATTTTTTGAATATTCCACAAAACGTGGATTTTTTAAAAAATAGATTTGAATATTCCAAAAAACGTGGATTTTTAAAAAAGTAGTTTTTGAATATTCCAAAAAAAAAACGTGGATTTTTTAAAAATTTTTTTGTCAATATTCCACAAAACGTGGATTTTTTAAAAAATATTTTTTGGATATTCCACAAAACGTGGATTTTTTAAAAAATATTTTTTGGATATTCCACAAAAAGTGGATTTTTTAAAAAATATTTTTTGGATATTCCACAAAACGTGGATTTTTTAAAAAATATTTTTTCAATATTCCACAAAACGTGGATTTTTTAAAAAATATTTTTTCAATATTCCACAAAACGTAGATTTTTTAAAAAATATTTTTTCAATATTCCACAAAACGTGGATTTTTTAAAAAACATTTTTTGAATATTCCACAAAACGTGGATTTTTTAAAAAAAATTTTTTTAAATATTCCACAAAACGTGGATTTTTTAAAAAATATTTTTTGAATATTCCACAAAACGTGGATTTTTTAAAAAATATTTTTTGAATATTCCACAAAACGTGGATTTTTTAAAAAATATTTTTTCAATATTCCACAAAACGTGGATTTTTTAAAAAATATTTTTTCAATATTCCACAAAACGTGGATTTTTTAAAAAATATTTTTTCAATATTCCACAAAACGTGGATTTTTTAAAAAATATTTTTTCAATATTCCACAAAACGTGGATTTTTAAAAAAATATTTTTTCAATATTCCACAAAACGTGGATTTTTTAAAAAATATTTTTTCAATATTCCACAAAACGTGGATTTTTTAAAAAATATTTTTTCAATATTCCACAAAACGTGGATTTTTTAAAAAATATTTTTTGAATATTCCACAAAACGTGGATTTTTTAAAAAATATTTTTTGAATATTCCACAAAACGTGGATTTTTTAAAAAATATTTTTTGAATATTCCACAAAACGTGGATTTTTTAAAAAATATTTTTTGAATATTCCACAAAACGTGGATTTTTTAAAAAATATTTTTTGAATATTCCACAAAACGTGGATTTTTTAAAAAATATTTTTTGAATATTCCACAAAACGTGGATTTTTTAAAAAAATATTTTTTGAATATTCCACAAAACGTGGATTTTTTAAAAAAATATTTTTTGAATATTCCACAAAACGTGGATTTTTTAAAAAATAGATTTGAATATTCCAAAAAACGTGGATTTTTAAAAAAGTAGTTTTTGAATATTCCAAAAAAAAAACGTGGATTTTTTAAAAATTTTTTTGTCAATATTCCACAAAACGTGGATTTTTTAAAAAATATTTTTTGGATATTCCACAAAACGTGGATTTTTTAAAAAATATTTTTTGGATATTCCACAAAAAGTGGATTTTTTAAAAAATATTTTTTGGATATTCCACAAAACGTGGATTTTTTAAAAAATATTTTTTCAATATTCCACAAAACGTGGATTTTTTAAAAAATATTTTTTCAATATTCCACAAAACGTGGATTTTTTAAAAAATATTTTTTCAATATTCCACAAAACGTGGATTTTTTAAAAAACATTTTTTGAATATTCCACAAAACGTGGATTTTTTAAAAAAAAATTTTTTAAATATTCCACAAAACGTGGATTTTTTAAAAAATATTTTTTGAATATTCCACAAAACGTGGATTTTTTAAAAAATATTTTTTGAATATTCCACAAAACGTGGATTTTTTAAAAAATATTTTTTCAATATTCCACAAAACGTGGATTTTTTAAAAAATATTTTTTCAATATTCCACAAAACGTGGATTTTTTAAAAAATATTTTTTCAATATTCCACAAAACGTGGATTTTTTAAAAAATATTTTTTCAATATTCCACAAAACGTGGATTTTTAAAAAAATATTTTTTCAATATTCCACAAAACGTGGATTTTTTAAAAAATATTTTTTCAATATTCCACAAAACGTGGATTTTTTAAAAAATATTTTTTCAATATTCCACAAAACGTGGATTTTTTAAAAAATATTTTTTCAATATTCCACAAAACGTGGATTTTTTAAAAAATATTTTTTCAATATTCCACAAAACGTGGATTTTTTAAAAAATATTTTTTCAATATTCCACAAAACGTGGATTTTTTAAAAAATATTTTTTCAATATTCCACAAAACGTGGATTTTTTAAAAAATATTTTTTCAATATTCCACAAAACGTGGATTTTTTAAAAAATATTTTTTCAATATTCCACAAAACGTGGATTTTTTAAAAAATATTTTTTCAATATTCCACAAAACGTGGATTTTTTAAAAAATATTTTTTGAATATTCCACAAAACGTGGATTTTTTAAAAAATATTTTTTGAATATTCCACAAAACGTGGATTTTTTAAAAAAATATTTTTTGAATATTCCACAAAACGTGGATTTTTTAAAAAATATTTTTTGAATATTCCACAAAACGTGGATTTTTTAAAAAATATTTTTTGGATATTCCACAAAACGTGGATTTTTTAAAAAATATTTTTTCAATATTCCACAAAACGTGGATTTTTTAAAAAATATTTTTTCAATATTCCACAAAACGTGGATTTTTTAAAAAATATTTTTTCAATATTCCACAAAACGTGGATTTTTTAAAAAATATTTTTTGAATATTCCACAAAACGTGGATTTTTTAAAAAATATTTTTTCAATATTCCACAAAACGTGGATTTTTTAAAAAATATTTTTTGAATATTCCACAAAACGTGGATTTTTTAAAAAATATTTTTTGAATATTCCACAAAACGTGGATTTTTTAAAAAATATTTTTTGAATATTCCACAAAACGTGGATTTTTTAAAAAATATTTTTTGAATATTCCACAAAACGTGGATTTTTTAAAAAATATTTTTTGAATATTCCACAAAACGTGGATTTTTTAAAAAAATATTTTTTGAATATTCCACAAAACGTGGATTTTTTAAAAAATATTTTTTGAATATTCCACAAAACGTGGATTTTTTAAAAAATATTTTTTGAATATTCCACAAAACGTGGATTTTTTAAAAAATATGTTTTGAATATTCCACAAAACGTGGATTTTTTAAAAAATATTTTTTGAATATTCCACAAAACGTGGATTTTTTAAAAAAATATTTTTTGAATATTCCACAAAACGTGGATTTTTTAAAAAATATTTTTTGAATATTCCACAAAACGTGGATTTTTTAAAAAATATTTTTTGAATATTCCACAAAACGTGGATTTTTTAAAAAATATTTTTTGAATATTCCACAAAACGTGGATTTTTTAAAAAATATTTTTTGAATATTCCACAAAACGTGGATTTTTTAAAAAATATTTTTTGAATATTCCACAAAACGTGGATTTTTTAAAAAATATTTTTTGAATATTCCACAAAACGTGGATTTTTTAAAAAAAAAATATTTTCTGAGGCCTTGAGGGAGGCCTTCATATACATTATACGGAAGACATCCAGAGTGCCTTCTATTTCATTAGAAGACCTTTAGAAAGTCTTCTGCTTCTAAGGAATTCATCGTCTGATTCTATGGAGGACCTTTAAAGGGTTTCTGTTACTGTGGAGAACCCTTAGAAGGTTTTCTTCTTCTTCTGCTTCTACGGAAACTCCTTGGAAGGGTTTTTTTGCATCTAAGGAAGACCTTCAGACAGTCTTCTGCTTCTACTGAAGAGTTTTAGAAGGTATTCAGCCATCTTCTATAAAATACCTTTAGAAGGCTTTCTTCTTCAATAGAACACCTTTATGGGATATTCTTCGAGGAACATCGTCTTCTCTAGAAGTTCTTAACAAGAAATTTTCCATAGAATAAAATCCTTAAAAATATCTTCTGTGGAATAAAACCTTCCAAAGGCCATTGAAGAGCAATGCCGAAACTTATTACGCTATCCTCCTCTTCCATGACATCTTCAGCCAACAACTCCTTATATAGCCAACATGTAATATTATGTTGTCCATCCCTCTGCCTATTGTTTTTGCCTTGGCTTGGCGATTACGTGTGTGCTTTTCCTCTTCATGGCCTTCTAAATATTAATGGCTAAAATTCCTAAGATAACTAGGGCCACAATCAAGAAAAACAGGCCATGCTAAAGATGGAGATGCAAAGAAAACCTTTGCTTTTCCTAGAGATTTGAACGAGGAATGAGAGTCCAAACGAACGAAAAGAAGTCAACAAATAATTGGAATTTGCCTTTATTAGTAAAACAACGTCAAGGACGGACGTAATAGGGGCAACAACAACAAAAATTTACAACGGACAGGCATTCACAGATAGACGCTTAGACAGCGATCAATGCCATGAAGAACAAGAACAAGGCTTTAAATGCAGAGGAGGAAAAGTTCGTTCGAAAATATACGGGTATAACATTGAATATTCTGCACGTTGTTTTTGTTGCTGTTTCTTACGTTTGTTGCCCAGTTTGGTACGTCAAAATCTCAAGGTCGTTTCACTTTATCTATAAGTGTAGCACACTCACATACATATGTGTTAAAGTCCAGCCAACCACCATTGCCAATGTATGATGACCATAAATGAACAAAAATCTTGGCACTTGGCAATGAAGGTTCTGTGGCTGCTGGCTGCTGTTGCTACTCCAAACCGTAGCAGTAAAAATTACCCAAAGAAAATCTATAAAAAGGGAGGAGGAACAGCAGAATCAAACAAAACAAATTCTGTTCTTTAAAACGGACATCAAGCAATGAAACGGCCAATGCTCCAAACTAGCTGCAACTAGCTTTTTTTATGGCTTAGAATCTGGTATGACGACATGGGAAGATATTCCGCGCGCCCGTCAGCCACTGACTGCAGAGCGAAATGAAAGACAAGCGTCCTTGGATAATTATAGTGGTTGTTTAGCTAAACATAAAAACAGACACATACGCACACACACACTCACTCTCGCTAATATACACATGACAGGCAAATCTGGCATGCTTTTCAAAGATTTTGAGCCAGCCACGCAAAAATTCCTAAGGTCGATGTAAACAACGGGAAAGGTGAAGGAGGGAGAGGGAAATGTCTATGGAAATTTTTCAAATAGAAACTGTGTAAGAAGGTGAGGATAATTGTTTATCTTTTCTTTCAGAGAGCAGATAGGCCCCAAAAAGTAAATCCAGAAGACACGGATAATTTATCTAAAATGTATGCAGGAAACTAGAGGCAAATGTCCGTGGAAATTTTTCAAGTAGAAAATGTGTAAGAAGGTGAGGATAATTGTTTATCTTCTCTTTCAGAAAGTAGATCGGCCCGAAGAAGTAAATCCAGAAGACACGGATAATTTATCTAAAATGTATGCAGGAAACTTGGAAGAACTGTGTAACTAATCTAGAAGAGGAGGATACAGTATCTATGCTATCTAGGAGGCGTGGTTAAGTTAGCTATGCTATCCAGAAGGCATGGGTAATTTACCTATGCTGTCCAGAAGCCGTGGATAAGTTACCTATGCTATCCAGAAGGCGTGGATAAGTTATCTATGGTATCCCGAAGGTGTAGATAAGTTATCTATGCTATGTAGAAGGCGTGGATATGTTAACAATGGTATCCAGAAGGTGTGGATAAGTAACCTATGCTATCTAGAAGTCGTGGATAAGTCATATGTGCTATCCAGAAGCCGTGAATAAGTTAACTATGCTATCCAGAAGGCGTGAATAAGTTATCTGTGCTATCCAGAACGCATGGGTAAGTTACCTATGCTATCCGAAAGACGTGAATAAGTTATCCCTGCTGTCCAGAAGCCGTGGATAAGTTATCTGTGCTATCCAGAAGGCGTGGATAAATTATCTATGCTATCTAGAAGGCGTGGATAAGTAATATATGCTGTCCAGAAGGCGTGGATAAGTTATCTGTGCTATCTAGAAGCCGTGGATAAGTTATCTATTCTATCTAGAAGGCGTGGATAAGTTATCTATGGTATCCCGAAGGTGTAGATAAGTTATCTATGCTATCTAGAAGGCGTGGATATGCTAACAATGGTATCCAGAAGGTGTGGATAAGTTACCTATGCTATCCAGAAGCCGTGGATAAGTCATATGTGCTATCCAGAAGCCGTGGATAAGTTAACTATGCTATCCAGAAGGCGTGAATAAGTTATCTGTGCTATCCAGAACGCATGGGTAAGTTACCTATGCTATCCGAAAGACGTGAATAAGTTATCCCTGCTGTCCAGAAGCCTTGGATAAGTTATCTGTGCTATCCAGAAGGCGTGGATAAATTATCTATGCTATCCAGAAGGCGTGGATAACTTATCTGTGCTATATAGAAGGCGTGGATATGTTATCTATGGTATTTAGAAGGCGTGGGTAATGTATCTATGCTACCTAGAAGGCGTGGACAAGTTATCTATGCTATCCAGAAGGCGTGGACAAGTTATCTATGCTATCCTAAAGGGTGCATAAGTTATCTATGCTATCCTGAATTTGTGCATATGTTATCTATGTCTTTTTAAAGGCGTGACTAAGCCATCCATGCTACCTAGAAGGCGTGGATAAGTTATCTATGCTGTCCAGAAGCCGTGGATAAGTTATCTGTGCTATCCAGAAGGCATGGATAAATTATCTTTGCTATCTAGAAGGCGTGGATAAGTTATCTATGCTATCCAGAAGGAGTGGATAAGTTATCTATGCTATCTAGAAGGCGTGGATAAGTTATCTATGCTATCTGGAAGGCGTGAATAAGTTATCTATGCTATCTAGAAGGCGTGGATAAGTTTTCTATGCTATCTAGAAGGCGTGGATAAGTTATCTATGCTTTCTAGAAGGCGTGGATAAGTTATCTATGCTATCTAGAAGGCGTGGATAAGTTATCTATGCTATCTAGAAGGCGTGGATAAGTGATCTGTGCTATCCAGAAGGCGTGGCTAAGTTATTTATGCTATCCAGAAGGCGTGGATAAGTAATATATGCTATCCAGAAGGTGCTATCTAGAAGGTGTGGATAACTTATCTATGCTATCTAGAAGGCGTGGATAAGTAATCTATGCTATCCAGAAGGCGTGGGTAAAGTTACCTATGCTATTCAGAAGGCGTGGATAAGTGATCTGTGCTATCCAGAAGGCGTGGGTAAGTTATCTTTGCTATATAAAATGAGTGGATAAGTTACCTATGATATCCAGAAGGCGAGGTTAAGTTATCGATGATATCCAGAAGGCGAGGTTAAGTTAGCTATGCTATACAGAAGGTGTGAATAAGTTATCTATGCTATACAGTAGGCGTGGATAAGTTCTCTATGCTATATTGAATGCGTGGATTAGTTACCTATGCAATCTAGAAGGAATGGATAAGTTATCTATGCTATATGGAAGACGTGTATAAGTTATCTATGCTATCTAGTAGGCGTGGATAAGTTAACTGTGCTATCCAGAAGGCGTGGATAAGTTATCTATGCTATCTAAGAGACGAGGATAAGTTATCTATGCTATCTAAGAGACGTGGATAAGTTACCTATGCTATCTAGAAGGCGTGGATAAGTTATCTATGCTATCCAAACGCGTTAATAAGTTATCAATGCTATCTAAGAGACGTGGATATGTTATCTATGCTATCTAGAGGGCGTGAATAAGTTATCTATGCTACCTAGAGGGCATGGATAAATTATCTATGCTATCTTGAAGGCGTGGATAAGTAATCTATGCTATCCAAAAGACGTGGATAAGTTATCTACGCTATCTAGAGGGTGTGGATAAGTTATCTATGCTATCTAGAAGGCGTGGATAAGTTATCTATGCTATCCACAAGGCATGGAAAAGTTCTCTATGCTATATTGAACGCGTGGATAAGTTATCTATGCTATATTGAACGCGTGGATAAGTTATCTATGCTATCTAAAAGGCGTGGATAAGTTATCTATGCTATTTACAAGACGTGAATAAGTTATCTGTGCTATTCAGAATGCGTGGATAAGTTATCTTTGCTACCCAGAAGCCGTGGATGAGTTATCTGCGCTATCTGGAAGGCCTGCATAAGTTGTCTATGCTATTTACAAAACGTGAATAAGTTATCTGTGCTATATGGAAGGCGTGGATAAGTTATCTGTGCTATCCAGAAGGTGTGGATAAGTTATCTATGCTATCTAGAAGGCGTCGATAAGTTATCTTTGCTTTTTAGAAGGCGTAGAAAAGTTATCTATGCTATCTAGAAGGCGTAGGTAAGTTATCAATGCTATCCAGAAGGCGTTGATAAGTAATCTATGCTATCCGAAAGGGGTGGATTAGTTATCTGTGCTATCTGGAAGGCCTGTATATGTTATCTATGTTATTTAGAGGGTAAATAAGTTATCTGTGCTACATGGAAGGCGTGGATAAGTTATCTATGCTATCCAGAAGGCGTAGATAAGTTACCTATGCTATCCAGAAGGCGTGGACGAGTTATCTGTGCTATCCAGAAGGTGTGGATAAGTGATCTGTGCTATCCAGAAGGCGTAAATAAGTTATCTATGCTACCCAGAAGGCGTGGATAAGTTATCTGTGCTATCCAGAAGACGTGAATAAGTTATCTGTGCTATCCAGAAGGCGTGGTTAAGTAATCCATGCTATCAAAAAAAAGTGGATAAGTAATCTATGCTATAAAGAATATGTGGGTAAGTTATCTGTGCTATCTGGAAGACCTGGATAAATTATCTATGCTATTTACAAGACGCGAATAAGTTATCTGTGCTATCTGGAAGGCCTGGATATGTTATCTATGCTATTTAGAAGGCGTGTATAAGTTATCTGTGCTATCTGGACGGCGTGGATAAATTATTTTTGCTATCTAGAAGGCGTAGATAAAGTATCTGTGGTATATAAAAGACACGGATAAATCATCTATGGTATCTAAAAGACACGGATAAAGCATCTATGGTATCTAAAACATGTGGATAAAGTATATATCTTAGGAATCGATTTTTTACATACCTACTTTATCTAGGCAAGATGAAAGCTTTACCTATCTTATATAGAGATCATACGTAATGACTCCTCACAAAATGGTCAAGGTCATTAAACGTTCCTTCAACACATACCTTTCCTCGCACTGGGCTTGGCCACTACAACAACAAAAACCCAAAAACAATTGTATGTACCTGGCATTACTAAACCACAGCGAAGAGCAAGAGGAGAAGATCACTTCTATAGTAGTAGGAGTATGCCATAATAATGGACAATTATGGTATTGTTCTGAATTCTTTTCATTCGATTCTGCAACGGACAAAAGAAAAAAAGGTAGTTTTGAAGGTAAACTCCCACTTTTTCAGTTGTTTCTTATTTTGTTCCCGCAACTCATTTGGTGCTGGTGGTGGACGTGGTGATATAAATACAACAAAGACAAAACAAAACAAAGCAAAAAAAAAAAAACAATAAAAGACAAAAGCTAAAGATTGAAAACAAGAATCATAACACCACTCTTGTGGACAGCCTCGACCAGCATCATAGCACACCATAACCATTCCATAAATAGGAAAGATTTTGAAAAGTTAGATGCAGCTGCTGCTGCTGCTGAAGACATCAAATGTTTGGGTTTCAAGTTTTGCACATTATTTCATGGTTTTTATTTGCTGGCGAATGCAAATTTCTGGGTGCTACCCTTTCTCAAAAACTTCTATGGGAATGTGAGTGTTGTTGGGTAGCAAAACAATTGTAAATTCGCATGTATATGTTTTGGTTTCCTTGTGAACTTTCTGTTATTGTTTAGGTCTTTCTCGATTTCAAGATATCATATCTCTGCCAAGTAATGTTCTTAGTCCGCCTGGGTATGGCCTTTCATATTTTGTTTTTTTTTTTATGGGCTTGACCATCGAGCCAACAGCAATGTCATAAGCGCCGCCAACTCCCAGCCTTAGTGGAGAAGGAAGTTAACGCTTACGAACAAAATAAACAAAAAAAAAAAAAAAAAACAATGAAATGGTCATCATAACAGCATAGAGATCCTCTTGAGCTTCTCCTCTTCTGCATCCTC
The DNA here is from genome assembly GCF_047663935.1 of Musca autumnalis. NCBI lineage: Eukaryota > Metazoa > Arthropoda > Insecta > Diptera > Muscidae > Musca > Musca autumnalis. The sequence continues at coordinate 230,727,844 of NW_027411977.1, forward strand.
TTTAGGTGCAGGTGGCCTTTACTTAACCACCCTCTCATTGTTCTTCCATGAAAAAAATAAATAAATAAAGATCTTATTTTAGCTAAGCTTCCATGCTTTCATTTTTGTTCCAGTCTTTGCTGTTGTTGTTGCTTTTGTTCTTGAACACAAATTGCATAAATACACACAGCAGCATCCGTATCAGCAGCAGCTGCTATTGCTCAAGAGAATGTACCATTCACTTCACGGTCCACGGTATTAATATCTTCTGTGTATAGTGGACACCCGTTCGTTTGATTTGGTCGGGCATTTGTCCAAGGTTCTTACTTCTTAGATGAACTCTAACAAAATCAAGCTGCAGAACGTTGCTGGAGGTTAATGAACTTCTGAGCGAAGTTATACACTAAAAGCAATTGAGATAAGTAACTTGAGTTCCTTTTGAGACCTTAAGGAAGAAGTTAGTTAGCGGCAAATATAGGATAGGCAGTTTGTATACTATCTAAGGACATGGAAAGAGGACAGCATATCTATAATAACTGGAAGGCGTGAATAACTTATCTTATGCCTTCTAGACATCACAGATACATTATCCATGTCTTCTAGATATCATCGATACATTATCCTAGCCTTCTAGATACATTATCTAAGGGCATGGAAAAAGGGACAACATACCTATGATATCTGGAAGGCGTGAATAACTTATCTATGATATCAAGAAGGCGTCGATAACTTATCTATGATATCTAGAAGGCAAAGATACATTATCCACGCCTTCTAGATATCATAGATAAATTTTCCTTGCCTTCTAGATATCATAGATAAGTTATCGAGGCCTTCTTGATATCATAGATAAGTTATTCACGCCTTCCAGATATCATAGGTATGTTGTCCCTTTTTCCACGCCCTTAGATAATGTATCTAGAAGGCTAGGATAATGTATCGATGATATCTAGAAGACATGGATAATGTATCTGTGATGTCTAGAAGGCAAGGATAATGTATCTATGATACCAAGAAGGCGTGGATAATGTCTCTATGATATCTAGAAGGGGTAAATAACTTATCTATGATATATAGATGACGTGGATGTATCTGTGAAATCTAGAAGGCGTGGATAAGTTATCTATGCTATCTAGAAGGCGTGGATAAGTCATCTATGTTATCTAGAAGGCGTGAATAAGTTATCTATGTTATCTAGAAGGCGTGGATAAGTCATCTATGCTATCTAGAAGGCGTGGATAAGTCATCTATGTTATCTAGAAGGCGTGGATAAGTCATCTCTGTTATCTAGAAGGCGTGGATAAGTTATCTATGTTATCTAGAAGGCGTGGATAAGTTATCTATGCTATCTAGAAGGCGTGGATAAGTCATCTATGTTATCTAAAAGGCGTGTATAAGTTATCTATGCTATCTAGAAGGCGTGGATAAGTCATCTATGCCATCTAGAAGGCGTGGATAAGTTATCTATACTATCTAGAAGGCGTGGATAAGTCATCTATGTTATCTAGAAGGCGTGGATAAGTTATCTATGCTATCTAGAAGGCGTGGATAACATAGATGACTTATCCACGCCTTCTAGATAGTATAGATAACTTATCCACGCCTTTTAGATGGCATAGATGACTTATCCACGCCTTCTAGATAGCATAGATAACTTATACACGCCTTTTAGATAACATAGATGACTTATCCACGCCGCGTGGATAAGTTATCTATGCTATCTAGAAGGTGTGGATAAGTCATCTATGTTACCTAGAAGCCGTGGATAAGTTATCTATGCTATCAAGAAGGCGTGGATAAGTTATCTATGCTATCAAGAAGGCGTGGATAAGTTATCTATGCTATCAAGAAGGCGTGGATAAGTTATCTACGCTCTTCAAATGGCGTGAATAAGTTATCCATGCTTTTAGAAGGCGTGGATAAATTATCTATGCTCTTAGAAGGCGTGGATAAGTTGTTTATGCTTTTTAGAAGGCGTGGATAAGTTTTTTATGATTTTTAGAAGGCGTGGATAAGTTTTTTATGTTTTTTAGAAGGCGTGGATAAGTTGTTTATGCTTTTTAGAAGGCGTGGATAAGTTGTTTATGCTTTTAAGAAGGCGTGGATAAGTTGTTTATGCTTTTTAGAAGGCGTGGATAAGTTATCTATGCTATCTAGAAGGCGTGGATAAGTTATCTATGCTATCTGGAAGGCGTGGATAAGTTATCTATGCTATCTAGAAGGCGTGGATAAGTTATCTATGCTATCTAGAAGGCGTGGATAAGTTATCTATGCTATCTAGAAGGCGTGGATAAGTTATCTAAGCTCTTCAAAGGGCGTGAATAAGTTATCCATGCTTTTAGAAGGCGTGGATAAATTATCTATCCTCTTAGAAGGCGTGGATAAGTTGTTTATGCTTTTTAGAAGGCGTGGATAAGTTGTTTATGCTTTTTAAAAGGCGTGGATAAGTTGTTTATGCTTTTTAGAAGGCGTGGATAAGTTGTTTATGCTTTTTAGAAGGCGTGGATAAGTTGTTTATGCTTTTTAGAAGGCGTGGATAAGTTATCTTTTCTATCTTAAAGGCGTGGATAAGTTATCTTTTCTATCTTAAAGGCGTGGATAAGATATCCATGCTCTTTAGAAGGCGTGGATAAGTTATCTATGCTCTTTAGAAGGTGTGGATAAATTATCTATGCTCTTTAGAAGGTGTGGATAAATTATCAATGCTTTGTAGAAGGCGTGGGTAAATTATTTACACTCTGTAGAAGTCGTGGATAAGTTACATGCCCTTTAGTAGGCGTGGATAAATTATCTATGGTCTTTAGAAGGCGTGGATAAAATATCTATGCTCTTTAGAAGGCGTAGATGAATTGTCTATGCTCTTTTGAAGGCGTAGATGAATTATCTATGCTCTTTAGAGGGCGTGAATAAGTTATATATGCTCTTTAGAAGACGTGGACAAATTATCTATACTCTTTATAAGGCGTGGATAAAATATCTATGCCCTTAAGAGGGCGTGGATAATTTATCTATGACTTTTAGAAGGCGTGGATATATTATCTATTCTCTTTAGAAGGCGTGAATAAATTATCTATGATTTTTAGAAGGCGTGGATAAATTATCTATGATTTTTAGAAGGCGTGGATAAATTATCTGTACTATTTAGAAGTCGTGGATACGTTCTATATGCTCTTTAAAAGGCGTGGATAAAATATCTATTCTCTTTAGAAGGCGTGGATAAAATATCTATGCTCTTTAGAAGGTGTGGATAAAATATCTATGCTCTTTAGAAGGCGTGGATAAAATATCTATGCTCTTTAGAAGGCGTGGATAAAATATCTATGCTCTTTAGAAGGCGTGGATAAAATTCTATGCTCTTTAGAAGGCGTGGATAAAATATCTATGCTCTTTAGAAGGCGTGGCTAAAATATCTATGCTCTTTAGAAGGATGAATTATCTATGCTTTTTAGAGGGCTTGGATAAGTTATATATGCTCTGTACAAGGCGTGGATAAGTTATCTATGCTCTTTACAAGGCGTGTATAAGTTATATATGCTCTTTAGAAAGCGTAGATAAGTTATCTATGCTCTTTAGAAGGTGTGGATAAATTATCTATGCTTTTTAGAAGACGTTGATAAATTATCTATGCTCTTTATAGGGCGTGGATAAGTTATCTTTCCTATCTTAAAGGCGTGGATAAGTTATCTATGCTCTTTACAAGGCGTGGATAAGTTATATATGCTCTTTAGAATGTGTGAATAAATTATCTATGCTCTTTACAAGGCGTGAATAAATTATCTATGCTTTTTAGAAGGCGTGAATAAATTATCTATGCTCTTTCCAAGGCGTGGATAAGTTATATATGCTCTTTCTAAGGCGTGGATAAGTTATCCATGCTCTTTGGAAGGTGTGGATAAATTATCTATTCTTGTTAGAAGGCGTGGATAAGTTATATATTCTTCGTAGAAGGCGTTCCTATCTTAAAGGCGTGGATAAGTCATATATGCTCTTTAGAAGGCGTGGATAATTTATCTATGCTCTTTAGAAGGAGTGGATAAGTATATATGCTCTCTAAAAGGCGTGGATCAGTTATCTATGCTCTTTAGAAGGTGTGGATAAATTATCTCAGCTTTTTAGAAGGAGTGGATAAATTATCTCTGCTTTTTAGAAGGAGTGGATAAATTATCTATGCTCTTTAGAAGGCGTGGATAAGTTATATATGCTCTTTAGAAGGCGTGGATAGGTTATCTATGATCTTTAGATGGTGTATATTAATTATCTCTGCTTTTTAGAAGGAGTGGATAAATTATCTATGCTCTTTTGAAGGCGGGGATAAGATATATATATGCTCTTTAGAAGGCGTGGATAAATTATCTATGCTCTTTAGAAGCCGTGGAAAGAGAAGTTATCTATGCTCTACATTATCTAGAGACCTCGGATAAAGTATCTACATTATCCAAAGACCTTCGATAAAGTATCTACATCATATAAATACCTTAAATAAAGTATTTTCATTATCTAAAGACCTTGGATAAAGTATCTACATTATCTAAAGATCTAGGATAAGGTATCTGCGTTATCTAAATGTCTTGAATCAAGTATCTACATTATCCAAAGACAATCTATAGATATATTATAGATTGTCCTTGGATAATGTAGATACTTGATCCAAGACCTTGTCTAGCTAACTGGGATAAAGTATCTATGTTATGTAAAGACCATGGATAATGTATCTATGATATTAAAATGCCTTAGATATTGTTTCAATATTATTTATATGTCGTATAATCATTATCTATGTTATCTAAAGGCTATGTTTTTATTATCTTTGTTATCTTAGAGCACAGATAAATTACCTAATGCTTGTTTGAAATTATCTAAACCTCGTACACTATTAAACAAGTATTTAAAGACCTTGAATAAGTCCATATTTCATAGAAAATATTATAATGACGCACACAAGTTATCTTTTGCACCTCTATAAAATATTTATTTTCTTCAAAGGCTATGATTTAATCATAAATCCCCTTTTAATGACCTACAAAATAACTTCATTACCTTATTAACCCATTCTGCCGTATAAAATAACCCCTTTAAAGATGATTTTCCTTTAGAAATTTTATTACCTGTCTAACATAAACTGTTTTTATTAATTCTTATTATTGCCATATATTGCAAATAGGAGAAAAGAATTTTCCCCCGAAGTAGCATCAGCCATCATCTTAAAGTGCAAAACTTTATTTCCAATAATTCGATAATTTCCAATTTTTAATAACTATTAAATGGCGGCTGTTGCTACTTTCCAACTACGTTTGAAGTACCAAGAAATTGGTCATTAAAAGATCTGCTATGCTGCTGCTATCCGAACATAAATGGTAAGAAAATATTATTTTTCTAATAATAATTTCAACTTTACATCAATAAAGAGGCATGTAATAACCAACAACACATACCAGCAGCAGCAACAACAACTACAACCACAACAACAATATTAGTAGTTGGCCATATCAATAAAAAACGAATTCTTAGATTCGCTTTTCTTTAAGATGGAAAAAATTATAGATCTACTCTTTCAGCTATACAAATGACCATTGCCGATTCCGATGATGGTGATGTAGAACGACTTGTGGTAGGTTGCAATTGTTGCAAAAATGGCAAAATTGGAATGGAGATGCAGAGGCGATTATACTTTTATTTTTAATGATATGCTTGTCATAAATAACCGCATTTAAACCAACAACAACAACAAACCGAGCCAACCACATACAGAATGCGCGTAAGAAGTAAGTGAGACTTATTGGCTGTCTGTCTGTTGGTTCGACGGTCGTTCGTTCGGTTTGTACACATTGATTTCCATGGCCTACGGTGAGTAATGGCAAATGTTTACTTTGTGGATAGATGAAAAAAAATAACTAGCGTATAGTTACTAGCTACAGAGGTGGGCAAACTTAAAGGCAAGGTCTAGGAAATTGGAAAAGGAATGTGACAGTAATACTGTCAAAGGTCTCCAGTGACCCAACCAAATCGCTTTGAAGGATGCGTTATTTGTATTCTTTCGCCCAAAAACTATCTCCAAGAGCTACTTCCCCACCCTGTCTTTACCTTCGTAAAGATATATGCGGCTGATGGCGTAAAATAACCGCTATAACAACTTGTTGAACAACAAGAACTTGCAACAAGACAAGTAATGCAACAAAAAAAGAAGAAGCTAAAGAAGTGGAAAAACAAACCAAGATTATTTGTTGTTCTTGTTGTTGTCATTTTCAAACATCGACATTATGAATATTCCGGTCTTGAGGAAAGGAATCTTCTGTTATCTTTCCTGTTAAACAAACACAGAAACGGACAAGTATTCTTACCACTTCGAAACAGAAGTGGCAAGAAGCCTCTTCTAATGTTTGCCAGTAACAAGTTATACACTTTTCTAACAAGTCATTACTGGAATGTGAGTGAAAAGGGGGGGAAAAGGAAAAAAAGTGGGAGAAAAAATCCCAATATGCCTCAGTCAGTGGGAATGGAAAATTTTCAAGAGTTTTTTGGGAGGCCCACAAAAAAATTCATTTAAAAAATCCACATTTTGTGGCCTTAGGAGACCCACGAAGCCTTTGGAGGCTTCTACAAATATTTATAAAAATTCAAAAAGCCTCTAAAAAAATATGTAAGAATCCAAGAAGCCTTTGGATGTCTCTATAAATATTTTTAAAAAATCCACGAATCCTTTGGAGGCCTATAAAATTATTTGTAAAAATCCGCGAAGCTTTTGGAGGCCTCTAAATATATTTGTAAAAATCCACGAAGCCTTTGGTGGCATCTAAAAATATTTCTAAAAATCCACGAAGCCTTTAGAGGTCTCTAAAAATATTTTTTAAAAATCTACAAGGTTTTTGGAGGCTTAACAAAATATTTTATAAAATCCACGAGACCTTTGGAGGCTCAAGAAAATATTTTTTAAAACCTACGATACTTTTGGAGGCCTCTAAAAATATGTTCAAAAATCCACAAGGCCACTGGAGACCTCTAAAAATATTTTTAAAAATCCACATGGGTTTTGGAGTCTTAAGAATATATTATTTAAAATCCGCTAGACCTTTGACCACGAGACCTTTGCGGTCTCTACTTTTTAAACCAAGAGGCCTTAAAATAATATTAAAAATTCACGTGACATTTATAGGCCTCAAAAAATATTTTTAAAATTGCAGGAGACCTTTAAATGCCTCAAAAATATTTTTAAAAATCCATGAGGCCTTTGAAGGTCTCTAAGAATATTTTTAAACCCCAATGAGTGAAAAGGGGTAAAAATATTTATTAATAATTCAAAAAGCCTCTCTAAAAATGTGTGTAAAAATCCACGATGCCCTTGGAGGCCTCTAAATATATTTGTAAAAATCCACGAAGCCTTTGGAGTCCTCAAAAATATTTGTAAAAATCCACGAAGCCTTTGGAGGCCTCTAAACATATTTGTAAAACTCCACGAAGCCTTTGGTGACATCTAAAAATATTTCTAAAAATCCACAAGGCCTCTGGAGGCCCCTACAATCCACAAGGTTTTTGGAGTCTTAAGAAAATATTTTTTTAAAATCCACAAGACTTTTGGAGGCTTAAGAAAATATTTTTTAAAAACCACGATACCTTTGGAGGCCTCTAAAAATATTTTTAAAAATCCACAAGGCCTCTGGAGGCCCCTACAAATATTTTTAAAAGTCCACAAGGGTTTTGGAGTCTTAAGAAAATATTTTTAAAAATCCGCGAGACTTTTGAAGGATACTAAAAATATTTTTAAAAATCCGCGAGACTTTTGGAGGACACTAAAAATATTTTTAAAAATCCGCGAGACTTTTGGAGGACACTAAAAATATTTTTAAAAATCCGCGAGACTTTTGGAGGACACTAAAAATATTTTTAAAAATCCACGAGACACTTGCGGTCTCTACTTTTATAAAACATGAGGCCTTTTGAGTTCTCCAAAATTATTTTAAACCACGAGGCCTTTAAAGGCCTTAAAAATATTGTTAAAAATCCACGTGGCATTTATAGGCCTCAAAAAATATTTTTAAAAATACACGAGACCTTTAAATGCCTTAAATTTTTTTTTTAAAAAAGTCACGAAATATTTTTAAAATTCCATGAGGCCTTTGAAGGTCACTTACAATAATTTTAAAACCTCATGAGTGAAAAGGGGGAAAAGGAAAAAATTGGGAGAAAAAATCCCAATATGCCTCAGTCAATGGGAATGGAACATTTTCAATAGTTTTTGGTATACCCATAAAAAAATTCATTCAAAAAATCCACATTCTGTGGCCTTAGGAGACCCACGAAGCCTTTGGAGGCCTATACAAATATTTATAAAAATTCAAAAAAGCCTCTAAAAATATTTGTAAAAATCCAAGAAGCCTTTGGAGGCCTCTAAAAATATTTTTAAAAATCCACAAGGGTTTTGGAGGCATACGAAAATATTTTTTAAAATCCACGAGACCTTTGGAGGCCTCCAAAAATATTTTTTAAAAAACCATGAGGCCTTTGGAGGTCTCTATTTTTTTAAACCACGAGGCCATTGGAGTTTTCTTAAATTATTTTTAACCACGAGGCCTTTAAAGGCCTCAAAAAATATTTTTAAAAATCCACGTGGACACAAAAACGTTTTGTGGCCTTAGGAGACCCACAAAAATTTCATTTAAAAATCCACGTTTTGTGGCCTTAGGAGACCCACAAAACATTTCATTTAAAAATCCACGTTTTGTGGCCTTAGGAGACCCACAAAACATTTCATTTAAAAATCCACGTTTTGTGGCCTTAGGAGACCCACAAAACATTTCATTTAAAAATCCACGTTTTGTGGCCTTAGGAGACCCACAAAACATTTCATTTAAAAATCCACGTTTTGTGGCCTTAGGAGACCCACAAAACATTTCATTTAAAAATCCACGTTTTGTGGCCTTAGGAGACCCACAAAACATTTCATTTAAAAATCCACGTTTTGTGGCCTTAGGAGACCCACAAAACATTTCATTTAAAAATCCACGTTTTGTGGCCTTAGGAGACCCACAAAACATTTCATTTAAAAATCCACGTTTTGTGGCCTTAGGAGACCCACAAAACATTTCATTTAAAAATCCACGTTTTGTGGCCTTAGGAGACCCACAAAACATTTCATTTAAAAATCCACGTTTTGTGGCCTTAGGAGACCCACAAAACATTTCATTTAAAAATCCACGTTTTGTGGCCTTAGGAGACCCACAAAAAACTTAATTTAAAAATCCTCGTTTTGTGGCCTTAGGAGACCCAGGAAAATGTTCATTTAAAAATCCACATTTTGTGGCCTTAGGAGACCCACGAAAAATTTCATTAAAAAATCTTCGTTTTGTGGCCTTTGATGAGCCACAAGAAGTTTATTTAAAAAATCTATGTTTTTTGGCCTTGGGAGGTGCACAAAAATTTCATCTAAAAATCCACGTTTTGTGGCCTTAGGAGACCCAACAAAAATTTCATTTAAAAATCCACGTTTTGTGGCCTTAGAAGGTCTACAAAAATTTCATTTAAAAATCCACGTTTTGTGGCCTTAGGAGACCCACAAAATTTCATTTAAAAATCCACGTTTTGTGGCCTCAGGAGACCCACAAAAATTTTTAATTTAAAAATCCACGTTTTGTGGCCTTAGGAGACCCACAAAAAATTTCATTTAAAAATCCACGTTTTGTGGCCTTAGGAGACCCACAAAAAATTTCATTTAAAAATCCACATTTTGTGGCCTTGGCAGCGCTACAAAAATTTCAATTAAAAATCCACGTTTTGTGGCCTTAGGAGACCCACAAAAAATTTCATTTAAAAATCCACGTTTTGTGGCCTTAGGAGACCTACAAAAAATTTCATTTAAAAATCCACGTTTTGTGGCCTTAGGAGATCCACAAAAAATTTCATTTAAAAATCCACGTTTTGTGGCCTTAGGAGACCCACAAAAAAATTTCATTTAAAAATCCACGTTTTGTGGCCTTAGGAGACCCACAAAAAATTTCATTTAAAAATCCACGTTTTGTGGCCTTAGGAGACCCACAAAAAATTTCATTTAAAAATCCACGTTTTGTTGCCTTAAGAGACCCACAAAAAATTTCATTTAAAAATCCACGTTTTGTGGCCTTAGGAGAACCACAACAAATTTCATTTAAAAATCCACGTTTTTTGGCCTTGGGAGTTCTACGAAAATTTCATTTAAAAATCCACGTTTTGTGGCCTAAGGAGACCCCCAAAAAAATTTCATTTAAAATCCACGTTTTGTGGCCTTAGGAGACCCACAAAAATTTCATTTAAAAATTCACGTTTTGTGGCCTTAGGAGACCCACAAAAATTTTCATTTAAAATTCCACGTTTTGTGGCCTTAGGAAACCCACAAAAAATTTCATTTAATAATCCACGTTTTGTGGCCTTAGGAGATCCACAAAAAAGTCCACATTTTATGTTCCTAGAGGTTCGCAAAAATTTCATTAAAAAAATCTTCGTTTTGTGACCTTTCAGGGGCCACAAGAAGTTCCTTTAAAAAATCAACGTTTTGTGGCTATGGGAGGTTTTCAAAAATTGCATTTAAAAATCCACGTTTTGTGGCCTTAGGAGATCCACAAAAAACTTCACATTTTATGTTCCTAGAGGTTCGCAAAAATTTCATTAAAAAAATCTTCGTTTTGTGACCTTTCAGGGGCCACAAGAAGTTCCTTTAAAAAATCAACGTTTTGTGGCTATGGGAGGTTTTCAAAAATTGCATTTAAAAATCCACGTTTTGTGGCCTTGGCAGCGCTACAAAAATTTTATTTAAAAATCCACGTTTTGTATTTTTGGCAGGGTCACAAAAATTTCATTTAAAAAATCCACGTTTTGAGGCCTTGGCAGGGCCACAAAAATTTCATTTAAAAAACCACGTTTTGTGGTCGTGGGAGTTCCACAAATAATCTACCCTTTTGTGCCCTACAGAGTCGCCAAAAATTCTTTTAAGATATGTACAAATACCGCTCTGGTTAGAGATTTCATATTGGACCCAGGTTGCGTATGACTAATATTAATTTTTGACTAGTTTGAAATATTTGTCCATATCTCTGCTGTTTTTTGGAATAAAAATACGAACTAGACGTCATTGTAATCCTGACATGTGCAGAAAAAAACGAAAATTAGTATGGAATATCCTATACCTCATAAACACCTTGAAACATGCCTCGACTTGTGAAATTTTTTTCCATGACAGAAATATATTGACTTTTTCGGCATATGTTTTTCTGTCAATCGATGGAAATTGTTTTCTATTTGTAAATAAGGACAATAAGTTCTAACATTCCATGGTTATTTTGTCAAGCTAATGGCCGTTTAAGTCGTTTACGGAATTTATTTTTACGATGCCAATGGGGCGAATAACTAATAATAATTCGTGGATATTTTTAAAGATTTCCTCATAACTCGGTCAATTATTGGCATAAATTGTTGAAAGAAATTGTAATGGGTAGCTAAGATATGCAGGATGAATTGTAAATAAATTAAAATGTCTTGGAATTTTAAGGATCCATAGAAGATTGCCTTGATTTGTCAACTTTGTGAATGCTACAAAAATTGTTTTGGTATTTTTCCAATTCCCAAACTTTTTTTCTTTCAATTTCCTCTCTTGAATTTATGGTTCCAATGTTTTTCAAATAGTTGACAGCTGGTCTCTCTAAAGCTAATTATTTTTCCTAAGAAGTTTTAAAGTAGACGAAGAAAAACCTGTTACATTGGTAACATCACTTCCTTGTTTCATCATATCAAAGATGATGACATTTTCCCATGATTATTTCTTCATTTTTTCCTCCTGACATCCCCCTTTAGCAGTGCGTAATTAATGTTGTTGCTGTTGTTATTGTTGCCTGACTGACCAGCACTACTAATTTATGGCCATTTTCATTTAAAGTTTATTACCCAACTTTAAGATTGATTCTTCAGACAGAAGATTACATGCAGTGTGGAAGGATGGATGGATTGCTTGGTAGCTGTTAGACCTTTCCAAAATGTGCCTGAGACCTTTCATTTCAATTAAAATTTCTTTTCATCATCATCAGAGGAGGACAATGATGATCGTTACACAGCAGACTTCTTTTCATCAGTCAGTCACTTAGCCACTCACTCACTTAGTCGTTAGGTTATGGTAGGAAAAAAATTTAATTGGTCTTAAGAAGGCCTGGGAGACCAATGGCCAACATGTGTTCATGTTGCTGCCCGGCTGAGTGGCTATTTAATATGGCCAATGATGGTTAGTTCTTATTTTCATCTTGTTAGCCTGGACATTTGGCATTTTCAACTTTTTTTTGACAGTTGACATATTTATGTTTTGTTGTTGTTGTTAATGTTTGATGCCAGTTAGCCGGGGGAAGACTTGTAACCATCAATGTCCTCATCACCATCATACTGCTATCCCATACTGGCTGGCTGTATCTACCCATTCTTTATGTTAAGTTATGGCAATGGCTACAACTTCTTCCTCTAAAACTATTTGTTTTTTGTCGATTTCTTCTTCCTTTCGGTGGGAATCTGTCAATTTGCTTTAAAGTCAATATAAAACATCAACAGCTTGAATAAAGAAATAAAATAAAATACAAGGCCCCCCCTACAGGTATTGGGCCATAAGAAGAGTGATGATATTGTTGTTGTTAGTGGTCGTGGTGGTGTTGGTGGCGCTGTTATGGTTCCCAAAGTAATGGTGATGCTGGTGTTGGCGTTGGTAAAAGAGTTATTAGATGGCTTTAAGGAGTCTGTGGTTTTTGGGTGAAAAAAAAATGGCAACAAGGAATTGATTGATTGATCGATTGCCAGTGTTTGACTGAATTTATTGCCAGTTTTATTTATTTTTATTGCCATTATTTTTTCTTCTTTATCCCTCGCTAGATAGTAACTAAAGTTGAGGTTATTCTGTTAAATTTTTAAGAAGCCAAGTTGTTATTTGGTTTGATTTTTTTTTGAAAATAACTGTGAAATTCTGATGAATTGATGCACCATAACGTTAGACGTTGCTATTTTGCATAAAACTGCAATTGTAGGTCAATTGATTATTACCTCAAAAAAAAAAAAAAAAAACATAAAATTTAATGTAATAGAAAAAGCAGACAGTTTATGGACCTGTAGATGATATGTTGTAGAAATTGTTAGAGAAATGGAACAATTTCCTGATAGAAACATTTGTCTTTTCATGAAAAATTAATGGTTATGGCTCCTTACTTTGGAGGTCTGGTGGCGTATGAATTGTGTCAACACGTATACGCCGCAGCGGTGTCAATTTGATTTACTTGATTTTCTTTGATTTCTTGGACAATTCTGAAGCTCCAAAGGTCTCGTAAACTTTTTTTACAATATTTTCAGAGGTCTCCAGAGGCATCGTGGATTTGAAAAATATTTGTAAAGGCCTCGTGGATTTTTAAAAATATTTTTTAGAGGCCTTCAAAGGCCTCGTGGATTTTTAAAAATATTTTTAGAGGCCTTCAAAGGCCTCGTGGATTTTTAAAAATATTTTTAGAGGCCTTCAAAGGCCTCGTGGATTTTTAAAAATATTTTTAGAGGCCTTCAAAGGCCTCGTGGATTTTTAAAAATATTTTTAGAGGCCTTCAAAGGCCTCGTGGATTTTTAAAAATATTTTTAGAGGCCTTCAAAGGCCTCGTGGATTTTTAAAAATATTTTTAGAGGCCTTCAAAGGCCTCGTGGATTTTTAAAAATATTTTTAGAGGCCTTCAAAGCCTCGTGGATTTTTAAAAATATTTTTAGAGGCCTTCAAAGGCCTCGTGGATTTTTAAAAATATTTTTAGAGGCCTTCAAAGGCCTCGTGGATTTTTAAAAATATTTTTAGAGGCCTTCAAAGGCCTCGTGGATTTTTAAAAATATTTTTAGAGGCCTTCAAAGGCCTCGTGGATTTTTAAAAATATTTTTAGAGGCCTTCAAAGGCCTCGTGGATTTTTAAAAATATTTTTAGAGGCCTTCAAAGGCCTCGTGGATTTTTAAAAATATTTTTAGAGGCCTTCAAAGGCCTCGTGGATTTTTAAAAATATTTTTAGAGGCCTTCAAAGGCCTCGTGGATTTTTAAAAATATTTTTAGTGGCCTTCAAAGGCCTCGTGGATTTTTAAAAATATTTTTAGAGGCTTTCAAAGGCCTCGGGGATTTTAAAAATATTTTTAGAGGCCATCAAAGGCCTCGTGGATTTTTAAAAATATTTTTAGAGGCCTTCAAAGGCCTCGTGGATTTTTAAAAATATTTTTAGAGGCCTTCAAAGGCCTCGTGGATTTTTAAAAATATTTTTAGAGGCCTTCAAAGGCCTCGTGGATTTTTAAAAATATTTTTAGAGGCCTTCAAAGGCCTCGTGGATTTTTAAAAATATTTTTAGAGGCCTTCAAAGGCCTCGTGGATATTTAAAAATATTTTTAGAGGCCTTCAAAGGCCTCGTGGATTTTTAAAAATATTTTTAGAGGCCTTCAAAGGCCTCGTGGATTTGTAAAAATATTTTTAGAGGTCTTCAAAGGCCTCGTGGATTTTTAAAAATATTTTGAGAGGCCTTCAAAGGCCTTGTGGATTTTTAAAAATATTTTTAGAGGCCTTCAAAGGCCTCGTGGATTTTTAAAAATATTTTTAGAGACCTTCAAAGGCCTCGTGGATTTTTAAAAATATTTTTAGAGACCTTCAAAGGCCTCGTGGATTTTTAAAAATATTTTTAGAGGCCTTCAAAGGCCTCGTGGATTTTTAAAAATATTTTTAGAGGCCTTCAAAGGCCTCGTGGATTTTTAAAAATATTTTTAGAGGCCTTCAAAGGCCTCGTGGATTTTCAAAAATATTTTTAGAGGCCTTCAAAGGCCTCGTGGATTTTCAAAAATATTGTAGAGGCCTTCAAAGGCCACGTGGATTTTCAAAAATATTTTTAGAGGCCTTCAAAGGCCTCTTGGATTTTTAAAAAAATTTTTAGAGGCCTTCAAAGGCCACGTGGATTTTTAAAAATATTTTTAGAGGCCTTCAAAGGCCTCGTGGATTTTTAAAAATATTTTTAGAGGCCTTCAAAGGCCTCGTGGATTTTTAAAAATATTTTTAGAGGCCTTCAAGGGGCTCGTGGATTTTTAAAAATATTTTTAGAGGTCTCCAAAGGCCTCGTGAATTTTTAAAAATATTTTTAGAGGACTTCAAAGGCCTCGTGGATTTTTAAAAATATTTTTAGAGGCCTTCAAAGGCCTCGTGGATTTTTAAAAATATTTTTAGAGGCCTTCAAAGGCCTCGTGAATTTTTAAAAATATTTTTAGAGGCCTTCAAAGGCCTCGTGGATTTTTAAAAATATTTTTAGAGGCCTTCAAAGGCCTCGTGGTTTTTTAAAAATATTTTTAGAGGCCTTCAAAGGCCTCGTGGATTTTTAAAAATATTTTTAGAGGCCTTCGGATTTTTAAAAATATTTTTAGAGGCCTTCGGATTTTTAAAAATATTTTTAGAGGCCTTCAAAGGCCTCGTGGTTTTTTAAAAATATTTTTAGAGGCCTTCAAAGGCCTCGTGGATTTTTAAAAATATTTTTAGAGGACTTCAAAGGCCTCGTGGATTTTTAAAAATATTTTTAGAGGCCTTCAAAGACCTCGTGGATTTTTAAAAATATTTTTAGAGGCCTTCAAAGGCCTCGTGGATTTTTAAAAATATTTTTAGAGGCCTTCAAGGGGCTCGTGGATTTTTAAAAATATTTTTACAGGTCTCCAAAGGCCTCGTGGATTTTTAAAAATTTTTTTACAGGTCTCCAAAGGCCTCGTGGATTTTTAAAAATATTTTTAGAGGACTTCAAAGGCCTCGTGGATTTTTAAAAATATTTTTAGAGGCCTTCAAAGGCCTCGTGGATTTTTAAAAATATTTTTAGAGGCCTTCAAAGGCCTCGTGGATTTTTAAAAATATTTTTAGATGCCTTCAAAGGCCTCGTGGATTTTTAAAAATATTTTTAGAGGCCTTCAATGGCCTCGTGGATTTTTGAAAATATTTTTAGAGGCCTTCAAAGGCCTCGTGAATTTTTGAAAATATTTTTAGAGGCCTTCAAAGGCCTTGTATATTTTTATAAATATTTTTAGAGGACTTCAAAGGCCTCGTGTATTTTTATAAATATTTTTAGAGGCCTTCAAAGGCCTCGTGTATTTTTATAAATATTTTTAGAGGCCTTCAAAGGCCTCGTATATTTTTATAAATATTTTAGAGGCCCTCAAAGGCCTCGTGGATTTTTAAAAATATTTTTAGAGGCTTCGTGAAGTTTTAAAAATATTTTGGAGACTTCCCAATACTTCGTGGATTTTTAAGAATACCTTTAGAGGCCTTCGAATGCTTTGGACACCCTCAAGGCCTCGTTGATTTTTAAAATTTTTTTTAGAGGCCTCGTGGATTTTTAAAAATATTTTTAGAGGCCTCGTGGATTTTTAAAAATATTTTTAGAGGCCTCGTGGATTTTTAAAAATATTTTTAGAGGCCTCGTGGATTTTTAAAAATAATTTTAGAGGCTTCCAAATGCGACGTCGATTTTAAAAACATTTTTAGAGGCCTCCAAAGGTCTCGCGGGATCTTAAAAATATTTTTAGAAACCAGCAAAAGCCTTGTGGATTTTTAAGAAATATTTTTAGAGGATTTGTAAAAATATTTTTGGGGCCTAGAAAGGCTTCGTGTATTTTTAAAAATATTTTTAGATGCCTTCAAAAACCTGAATAAAAGGCCACAGAACGTAGATTTTTTAATTTTTATGTGAACCATCCAAGGCCAAAAAGCGTGGATTTTTAAATTAAATTTTTGTGTATGTTCCAAAGCCACAAAACGTGGATTTCTAAATGACATTATTGTGCATCTTTGAAGGCCACAAAACGTGGATTTTTAAATAAAATTTTTGTGAGCGTCCTAAGGCCACAAAACGTGGATTTTTAAATGAAATTTTTGTGGACCATCCAAAGCCACAAACGTGGATTTTTAAATGAATTTTTTGTGAGCTTCCTAAGGCCACAAAACGTGGATTTTTAAATGAAATTTTTTGTGGGTCTCCTAAGGCCAGAAAACGTGGATTTTTAAATAAAATTTTTGTGGCCCTTGAAAAGGCCAGAAAACGTGGATTTTTAAATTAAATTTTTGTGGCCCTTGAAAAGCCAGAAAACGTGGATTTTTAAATTAAATTTTTGTGGCCCTTGAAAAGCCAGAAAACGTGGATTTTTAAATGAAATTTTTGTGGCCCATCGAAGGCCACAATACGTGGATTTTCAAATGAAATTTTTGTGGCCCTTGAAATGCCACAAAACGTGGATTTTCAAATGAAAGTTTTGTGGCCCTTGAAATGCCACAAAACGTGGATTTTTAAATAAAATTTTTGCGGCCCTTGAAATGCCACAAAACGTGGATTTTTAAATAAAATTTTTGCGGCCCTTGAAATGCCACAAAACGTGGATTTTTAAATAAAATTTTTGTGAACCTCCCTCATCAGTTTCATTTCGAGCTTACCTTTCCTATTGTCCCTTCTTCGGATGTTTGTTGAAAATACCTTACGTCTATTTTCATTTTCTTAATGCCCAGATGTTTTCCTCAATTCATGCATCATAGTTTCTCCTGATATTGAAAAGGAAATTAAACCAGTCAAAGACTTGGCTCAATGTGGTGGAAACCTATAATTTAACAGAAATATTTTCAGTAATTTTTTTATTTTTCTTTTCTTCGTTTTCCATTTTAATTTAGATATGAGAAAATGTCTAATGGGTCTCTAGAGCTTTGGGAAGGCCAGGCCATACATAGCAGGGAGAGTATTTTCTTTTGTTTTTTCTTTTCAAATTAAAAGCCAAGTTCTTGGTTTTCATTTTTTTTTTTTTTTTTTGTTACTTGCCTTTAATCGTTTTGGGAGATGATTTTCCTAGGCTAAGCTTTTCATAGCCATCTTGAAGAAGAAGTAATGGAAGGAAAATCTAAAGAAAATGCTAAGGAAAAATGCCTTGCAAAATGTTGTTGTGTGTTCACCAAAGAAGTTCAAAGTCGTGCCAATGAGATTTTTTGGGATTTGTTAACTGCCACAACCATGATGATGCTCATGATGATGGAGGGATGGCATGGCAAGAAACTCTAAACATTACCACCGCCATAAAAAAAAAAGAAAAAAAGGGGGAAATGTAAGCCAATATCTTTGGCTTTAATTTGCTTAGCAACTCCCAAGACTCCCATTTGTACATGTACGAACGAACAAATTTCCAAATGCACACAAAAGAAGGTCATGGACGTATTGTAATGCCATGCCAACATTCCGAAATGTTACAAATAATGGCCGCCAACTTGTGGATAAATGAAAGATTTATGATCGAAAATGTAAATTGTAAAACATGATCAATGTTTGTGCAAATTCGATAAAATGGAACAGGGTACAATTGGAATGTGGACACTGGAGAATTCATGGAACTGAAAATGGATAATATTTGCATGCAATATTTTTTTTGATTTGACAGAATAAATTAGGACAATAGGTGGGGATATACACGGAGAGAATGTTATGGTCCTTCTTAGTTTTGGTTTTGCAATTAGCAATTATTTTGTAGAGGGCATCAAGGATCCGCAATTGCTGATAAAACATATAAATTTTACTGAAATAAAAAGAAAGTGGCACAGGGGCGTGTGAGTGCTGACAGCAATCATACGCCACCTTTTATGACCGATGGAGGACTTAAAAAAACATAAAGAAAATACTAACCGCTGATCTAAAATATGAGAAATTGTATGATAAATATACCTACCTATTCTATATAGAAAACAAATTTTCTAAAAAAGATTCTACTACCATAGCTCATATGTATGTATTTCCCTTATTGTTTCATCATAAGTGCACCTTCGATTTTCATCCACAGAGTCATCACAGCTAACCAACCACGCATTTTCACATGCTTTATAATCCGCAATGGGCTGTCTTTTAACTGCACCTTCTGTTCTTAGTCTTAACGTTCCGCGTCATTATGACATGTGTTGTAGGTGCAGTCCGAGACAATAAAATACAAAACCATCAGCCAACTTGTTATGAACAACACAAAGAATACCGGACACAAGACATAGAAGTGCCACCATCTGACAATTGTTGCATATAATTGTGTGCAGATCCCAGACAAATATAGAAAACCACAAAATGAGCTGCCGCTGCTGCTACTACGGATGCTGAATGTTGTCATTTCATGGCTGTTTGCAATAGTTTTTCAATGAAATGTGAACCGGCAAAGTATTAACTTATTTATGCGATTCAAGTGGAAAACAACAAGAAGAGAGATAGGGAAAAATTCCCAAGAGAAGATTTACCTGGAAGAAAAATTGGGGTTTACAAAATTAATTGTGAGCATGTGGCGTATATGTAATGACAATACGCATACGCCTTGTGTACCCTAGGTCTACAGAAGGACCCTTTCTTTCATAAATGTTATATAGAAGAACCCATTTTTTCAGAAGGGGTCTATGTTTCTTTTCTAGACCACTACAAAGAATATTTTGCTAGTCTGGGCCATTACAAGAAGGCCTCCACAAGAAGTGGACTTCTTAAAGAATTTTTTCTAGGCCTCCAGCAGACGTGGATTTCTTAAAGAATATTTTTCTAGGCCTTCACACGACGTGGATTTCTTAAGGAATATTTTTTAGGCTTCCACAAGACGTGGATTCCTTAAGGAATATTTTTCTGGGCCTCCTTAAGGCGTCGATTTCTGAAATATAATTTTTCTAGGCCTCAAGAGACGTGGATTTCTTAAAGAATATTTTTCTAGACCTCACCAAGACGTGGATTTCTTAAAGAATATTTTTCTAGGCTTCCTCAAGACGTGGATTTCTTAAAGAATATTTTTCTAGGCCTCCACAAGACGTGGATTTATTAAAGAATATTTTTCTAGGCCTCCACAAGACGTGGAATTATTAAAGAATATTTTTCTAGGCCTCCACCAGACGTGGATTTCTTAAAGAATATTTTCCAGGCCTCCACAAGACGTGGAATTATTAAAGAATATTTTTCTAGGCCTCCACCAGACGTGGATTTCTTAAGGAAGATTTTTCCAGGCCTCCACAAGACGTGGATTTCTTAAAGAATATTTTTCCAGGCCTCCACAAGACGTGGATTTCTTAAAGAAGATTTTTCCAGGCCTCCACAAGACGTGGATTTCTTAAAGAATATTTTTCTAGGTCTCTACAAGACGTGGATTTCTTGAAGAATATTTTTCTAGGCCTCACCAAGACGTGGATTTCTTAAAGAATATTTTTCTAGGCCTCCATATGACGTGGATTTCTTGAAGAATATTTTTCTAGGCCTCACCAAGACGTGGATTTATTAAAGAAGATTTTTCCAGGCCTCCACAAGACGTGAATATCTTAAAGAAGATTTTTTCAGGCCTCCACAAGACGTGGATTTATTTAAGATAATTTTTCAAGGGCTCCTCAAGACGTGGATTTATTTAAGATTATTTTTCTAGGCCTCCACAAGACGTGGATTTCTTAAAGAATATTTTTATAGGCCTCCACAAGACGTGGATTTCTTAAAGAATATTTTTATAGGCCTCCAAAAGACGTGGATTTATTAAAGAATATTTTTCTAGGCCTCCACAAGACGTGGATTTCTTAAACAATATTTTTATAGGCCTCCAAAAGACGTGGATTTATTAAAGAATATTTTTCTAGGCCTCCACAAGACGTGGATTTCTTAAACAATATTTTTATAGGCCTCCACAAGACGTGGATTTCTTAAAGAATATTTTTATAGGCCTCCACAAGACGTGGATTTCTTAAAGAATATTTTTCTAGGCCTCCACAAGACGTGGATTTCTTAAAGAATATTTTTATAGGCCTCCAAAAGACGTGGATTTATTAAAGAATATTTTTCTAGGCCTCCACAAGACGTGGATTTCTTAAAGAATATTTTTCTAGGCCTCCACAAGACGTGGATTTCTTAAAGAATATTTTTCTAGGCCTCCACAAGACGTGGATTTCTTAAAGAATATTTTTCTAGGCCTCCACAAGACGTGGATTTCTTAAAGAATATTTTTATAGGCCTCCAAAAGACGTGGATTTATTAAAGAATATTTTTCTAGGCCTCCACAAGACGTGGATTTCTTAAACAATATTTTTATAGGCCTCCACAAGACGTGGATTTCTTAAAGAATATTTTTATAGGCCTCCACAAGACGTGGATTTCTTAAAGAATATTTTTCTAGGCCTCCACAAGACGTGGATTTCTTAAAGAATATTTTTATAGGCCTCCAAAAGACGTGGATTTATTAAAGAATATTTTTCTAGGCCTCCACAAGACGTGGATTTCTTAAACAATATTTTTGTAGGCCTCCACAAGACGTGGATTTCTTAAAGAATATTTTTCTAGGCCTCCACAAGACGTGGATTTCTTAAACAATATTTTTATAGGCCTCCACAAGACGTGGATTTCTTAAAGAATATTTTTATAGGCCTCCGCAAGACGTGGATTTCTTAAAGAATATTTTTATAGGCCTCCACAAGACGTGGATTTCTTAAAGAATATTTTTCTAGGCCTCCACAAGACGTGGATTTCTTAAAGAATATTTTTATAGGCCTCCAAAAGACGTGGATTTATTAAAGAATATTTTTCTAGGCCTCCACAAGACGTGGATTTCTTAAACAATATTTTTATAGGCCTCCACAAGACGTGGATTTCTTAAAGAATATTTTTATAGGCCTCCACAAGACGTGGATTTCTTAAAGAATATTTTTCTAGGCCTCCACAAGACGTGGATTTCTTAAAGAATATTTTTATAGGCCTCCACAAGACGTGGATTTCGTAAAGAATAGTTTTCTAGGCCTCACCAAGACGTGGATTTATGAAAGATATTTTTCCAGACCTCCATAAGACGTGGATTTATTAAAGATATTTTTCCAGACCTCCATAAGACGTGGATTTTTAAAAGAATATTTTTCCAGGCCTCCACAAGACGTGCATTTCTTAAAGAATATTTTTCCAGGCCTCCACAAGACGTGGATTTCTTAAAGAATATTTTTCTAGGCCTCCACAAGACGTGGATTTCTTAAAGAATATTTTTCTAGAATTCCACAAGACGTGGATTTCTTAAAGAATATTTTTCTAGAATTCCACAAGACGTGGATTTCTTAAAGAATATTTTTCTAGGCTTCCTCAAGGAATCGAGAAATATGTATTCTTACCATAAAACTGTGGTAGAATATATGTGGCGTATTAGTCATGTCAATAGTCATACGCAACCAGGTTTTCGAGAAAAATCACTGAAATATAGGCCTCTGTTAGGCAACATAATTGGATTTGCTTACTCTTGGTTTGTAGGCATCTAAAGAATGTCCAGGCCTTCTCAAGACAAACATTTCATAAAGAATACTTTTCTAGGAATCTTCAAATCGTGGATTTCTCAAAGAGTTTCTTTTAGACCTACAAAGAACGTGGATTTCTTATAGAATATTTTTCTAGGCCTCCACAAGACGTGGATATCTTAAAGAATATTTTTCTAGGGCTCCACAAGACGTGGATTTCTAAAAGAATATTTTTCTAGGCCTCCAGCAAGTAGTCGTGGATTTCTTAGAGGATATTTTTGTAGGCCTCCAGCAGACGTGGATTTCTTAAAGAATATTTTTCTCTGCCTCCTTAAGATGTGGATTTTTTAGAGAATATTTTTCTAGGCCTCCAGCAGACGTAGATTTCTTGAAGAATATTTTTCCAGACCTCTATAAGACCTGGATTTGTTAAAGAATATTTTTCTAGGACTACACAAAACGTAGATTTCTTAAAGAATATTTTTCCAGGCCATATCAAGACAAAGATTTCATAAAGAATATTTTTCTAGGCCTCTACAAGACGTGGATTTATTAAAGAATATTTCTCTAGGCCTCTACAAGACGTGGATTTATTAAAGAATATTTTTCTAGGCCTCTACAAGACGTGGATTTCTTAAATAATATTTTTCTAGGCCTCCACAAGACGTGGATTTGGTAAAGAATATTTTCCAGGCCTCCACAAGACGTGGATTTCTTAAAGAATATTTTCCACGCCTCCACCAGACGTGGATTTCTTAAAGAATATTTTCCAGGCCTCCATAAGGAGTGGAATTTTTAAAGAATATTTTTCTAGGCCTCCACAAGACGTGGATTTCTTAAAGAATATTTTTCTAGGCCTCCACAGGACGTGGATTTCTTAAAGAATATTTTTCTAGGCCTCCACAAGACCTGGATTTCTTAAAGAATATTTTTCTAGGCCTCCACAAGACCTGGATTTCTTAAAGAATATTTTTCTAGGCCTTTACAAGACGTGGATTTCTTAAAGAATATTTTTCTAGAATTCCACAAGACGTGGATTTCTTAAAGAATATTTTTCTAGAACTCCACAAGACGTGGATTTCTTAAAGAATATTTTTCTAGGCCTCCCCAAGACGTGGATTTCTTAAAGAATATTTTTCTAGGCTTCCACAAAATGTTGATTTCTTAAAGAATATTTTTCTAGGCTTCCACAAAATGTTGATTTCTTAAAGAATATTTTTCTAGGCCTCCACAGGACGTGGATTTCTTAAAGAATATTTTTCTAGGCATCCTCAAGACGTGGATTTCTTAAAGAATATTTTTCTAGGCATCCTCAGGACGTGGATTTCTTAAAGAATATTTTTCTAGGCATCCTCAAGAAGTGGATTTCTTAAAGAATATTTTTCTAGGCCTCTACAAGACATGGATTTTTAAAAGATAATTTTTCTAGGCCTCCACAAGACGTGCATTTTTAAAAGAATATTTTTCTAGAACTCCACAAGACGTGGATTTCTTAAAGAATATTTTTCTAGAATTCCACAAGACGTGGATTTCTTAAAGAATATTTTTCTAGAACTCCACAAGACGTGGATTTCTTAAAGAATATTTTTCTAGAACTCCACAAGACGTGGATTTCTTAAAGAATATTTTTCTAGAACTCCACAAGACGTGGATTTCTTAAAGAAAATTTTTCTAGAATTCCACAAGACGTGGATTTCTTAAAGAAAATTTTTCTAGAATTCCACAAGGGCGTGTGATTAACGCCAATACGCATACGCCCAAGGTACTTCTTTTTTAATTTCAGTTAAATATACACAAATTCCTGTTTTTTGACGGCTATTGTTTTTAGACAAATTTTTTAATAGCCCAAGGCTTTCTTTCATTTGTTCTTTTATTTGGTCTTATAATTAATTTCAATAAATAACTGGGTCTATATAGTACAATTATTATTGACCTTCACTTCATGCATCACTTGTTGATGGTAATTAGACATCATCATTAATTTTCCTAATAAATAAATATTAATTTTTTTTATAGTTAAATGATATTTTACAACATTTGTGCCAGATAAAGGCGACCTTCAATGGCTTTCTTTCTTAATGGAATGTTTTTCCATTTTTTTCTTCTTAACTTTGAAAATTTAGGTCATCTTCATAAATTCCCTCGAAACCAACAGAGAAAAATTTTCCCAAAACAGAAGAAGAATTTCTTTCTCATCATATGGAAAACAAATTCATGATTATGTCTGGCAATTCTAACTCTAGCTCTCAGACACCACCACCAGTCAGTCATTCATTTAGTCCATTGGGTGTTTGGTTTCTCCTACAATTGTTTGTCGTTTTTTGTTTTTCTATCCATACTTTTGATTGTCTTTCTTTGCTTGGGGTTTTTGTTTTTTGTGGCCAAAATGCCATTGAAGACCCAGACTAAAAATGAATTTTGCCACACAACCACAGAAAAAACCCAAAACGAAGAAGAAATTAAATTAACCCATTGCATTGGTAAAAAAAAACAACATCAACAACGAAGAAATAAAACAAAACCATAAAACTAAAAATGACCTACTTTGACTTGCCAAACCAAGGCTGGAAAAAAAACATTGGAGAAGGTGGTCTTGAGGGAGGAGTTTTGTTTAGAGTTTCACATGCTCGATCGGCATCATCATCACCAGAATAAAGTTTTGCCATAACTCCTCTTCTTCTTCAATGTGTTATTGGAACGTTATGTGGAATTAGTTTTCCATTTTAAGGCTGGCTTTCTGTGGCCATAAGGGACAGTTGGTTACCATAATAATGGTGATGGAGAAACTGTAAAAATACTTAACCTGTGGAATTTTTTTCTTAAAAGGAAATGAAAACGGAATTAGAAAATGGAATTAAATACATTGTATTTTTAAGGATCAGATTTGTCTTCCAGAAATGGACCAGCGTATATAAATTAAAATTTATGAAAAGAACTTTGAGAGGCTTATATAAATATGCGTAAAAATCAAAAATCCAAATTATTGTTTAGAATTCTTTGGATGCCTACAAGCCAAGTGATTTTTCTCGAAAAACCTGGTTGCGTATGACTATTGACATGACTTATACGCCACATATAATCTACCACAATTTTATTGTAAGAATACGTATTTCTCGATTCCTTGAGGAAACCTAGAAAAATGTTTTTTAAGAAATCCAGGTCTTGTGGGGGGCTAGTAAAATATGCATTAAGAACTTCACGCTTTGTGGAGGCCTAGTAAAATATTCTTTAAGAAATCCACGTTTTGTGGAGGTCTAGAAAAATATTCTTTAAGAAATCCACGTTTTGTGGAGGTCTAGAAAAATATTCTTTAAGGTCTAGAAAAATATTCTTTACGAAATCCAGGTCTTGTGGAGGTCTAGAAAAATATTCTTTAAGAAATCCACGTCTTCAAAAGGCCTAGAAAAATATTCTTTAAGAAATCCACGTCTTCAAAAGGCCTAGAAAAATATTCTTTAAGAAATCCACGACTTCAAAAGGCCTAGAAAAATATTCTTTAAGAAATCCACGACTTCAAAAGGCCTAGAAAAATATTCTTTAAGAAATCCAGGTCTTGTGGAGGTCTAGAAAAATATTCTTTAAGAAATCCAGGTCTTGTGGAGGTCTAGAAAAATATTCTTTAAGAAAACCACGTCTTGAGGTAGATTAGAAAAATATTCTTTAAGAAAACCACGTCTTGAGGAAGCCTAGAAAAATATTCTTTAAGAAAACCACGTCTTGAGGAAGCCTAGAAAAATATTCTTTAAGAAAACCACGTCTTGAGGAAGCATAGAAAAATATTCTTTAAGAAAACCACGACTTAAGGAAGCCTAGAAAAATATTCTTTAAGAAAACCACGACTTAAGGAAGCCTAGAAAAATATTCTTTAAGAAAACCACGTCTTGAGGAAGCCTAGAAAAATATTCTTTAAGAAAACCACGTCTTGAGGAAGCCTAGAAAAATATTCTTTAAGAAAACAACGACTTAAGGAAGCCTAGAAAAATATTCTTTAAGAAAACCACGTCTTGAGGAAGCCTAGAAAAATATTCTTTAAGAAAACCACGACTTAAGGAAGCCTAGAAAAATATTCTTCAAGAAAACCGCGTCTTGAGGAAGCCTAGAAAAATATTCTTCATGAAAACCACGTCTTGAGGAAGCCTAGAAAAATATTCTTTAAGAAAACCACGTCTTGAGGAAGCCTAGAAAAATATTCTTTGAGGAAACCACGTCTTGAGGAAGCCTAGAAAAATATTCTTTAAGAAAACCACGTCTTGAGGAAGCCTAGAAAAATATTCTTTAAGAAAACCACGTCTTGAGGAAGCCTAGAAAAATATTCTTTAAGAAAACCACGTCTTGAGGAAGCCTAGAAAAATATTCTTTAAGAAAACCACGTCTTGAGGAAGCCTAGAAAAATATTCTTTAAGAAAACCACGTCTTGAGGAAGCCTAGAAAAATATTCTTTAAGAAAACCACGTCTTGAGGAAGCCTAGAAAAATATTCTTTAAGAAAACCACGTCTTGAGGAAGCCTAGAAAAATATTCTTTAAGAAAACCACGTCTTGAGGAAGCCTAGAAAAATATTCTTTAAGAAAACCACGTCTTGAGGAAGCCTAGAAAAATATTCTTTAAGAAAACCACGTCTTGAGGAAGCCTAGAAAAATATTCTTTAAGAAAACCACGTCTTGAGGAAGCCTAGAAAAATATTCTTTAAGAAAACCACGTCTTGAGGAAGCCTAGAAAAATATTCTTTAAGAAAACCACGTCTTGAGGAAGCCTAGAAAAATATTCTTTAAGAAAACCACGTCTTGAGGAAGCCTAGAAAAATATTCTTTAAGAAAACCACGTCTTGAGGAAGCCTAGAAAAATATTCTTTAAGAAAACCACGTCTTGAGGAAGCCTAGAAAAATATTCTTTAAGAAAACCACGTCTTGAGGAAGCCTAGAAAAATATTCTTTAAGAAAACCACGTCTTGAGGAAGCCTAGAAAAATATTCTTTAAGAAAACCACGTCTTAAGGAAGCCTAGAAAAATATTCTTTAAGAAACCCACGTCTTAAGGAAGCCTAGAAAAATATTCTTTAAGAAATCCACGTCTTCTTAAGGCCTAGACAATTATTCTTTATGAAATCCACGTTTTAAGGAAGCCTAGAAAAATATTCTTTAAGAAATTCACGTCTTCTAAAGGCATAGAAAATATTCTTTAAAAAATCCACATCTTTCTAAAGGCCTAGAAAAATATTCTTTAAGAAATCCACGTTTTGTGGAGGTCTAGAAAAATATTCTTTAAGAAATTCAGGTCTTGTGGAAGTCTAGAAAAAAATTCTTTAAATAATCCACGTCTTGTGGAGGCTTAAACAAATATTCTTTAAATAATCCACGTCTTGAGGATGCCTAGAAAATATTTTTTAAGAAATCGACGTCTTAAGGAATTCTAGAAAAATATTCTTTAAGAAATTCGCGACTTGTGTTGAAAAATATTCTTAGAGAAATCCACGTCTTGAGGATGTCTAGAATAATATTCTTTAAGAATTTCACGTTTTTTGAAGGTCTATAAAAGATATGCTTTGAAAACTCCCATTTTTCCGGCCTTAAGTGGCCCCCAAAAATGGTTTCCAAAAGAAATTTAAGGGCGTATGAGTTTTGTCAGCACTTATACGCAACCTTACCCCGTATGTTTCTACTGTAATCCATTTTAAAACCATTTGTTCCACATAAATTGATTAATTGTTGTTTTAAAAAAAAACGGTATAATAACGGATAAACATAAATTACCCTGGTTAAGCCATTCATTTATTAGCAACACCTTATCGCCGCTTTAGAAACAAAGATTGAACAATTGAAGCGGCTCTACATAAAAAAAGAAAAACAGACGAGGAAGATCCAGCTATTGGTCCCCCTTGTTATGGAATCTGTGGTGTGATGAATGCCAAGTCAAGTAGAAAAAACTCCCAAGAAGAAGGAAGTCGCAGCGTAAGAAAGGATAAAATGACGACCAAGAAGTCACTGACAGTCAGCCAGCCATTGCTGCTGGCACATGACATTGCCAATGAAGCAGCAGCATCAGCAGCCATAACAAGAAGGAAGAAATAAAAATCTCAACTTGACAAAGAAGATCATGAAAGAAAAAACTAAAGAACGCATAATCAGTGTGGACAAAAAATATAACGCAACATGTTTTGCTGTGTGCTCTACAACAACTGTAAACCAGCAACACAAGTTTGGCCATGAGACCAAACAACCCACCAAAAATCCCAGGCACACGGTGCGAAAAAGCAACTGTTCTTTGGTGGCTTGTTTTTTATATTGTTGTTGTTTTTTAGCTTGTAAATCATGCCAAAAAGTTTCGATCTAGATCAGGAAGGAAATCAAGAGTCGTTATAATTGATTAACTGCTTAGGCAGCACAAAAATAAAAAAAAACGTCCAAAAAGTACGAAACAAACGGGAGGGAAGAGTACCAACAGCAAGTACCATCACGGAATTGCGTAGCTTCACAGACACACACACACACAAAACATTTCAAGTTTACATGCATAACAAGACCTAAAGGCCTAACAAGCTAACGAAATTGTATACCCAATACCATTTGGCAACAAGGAAGACAACAAAATGATCAGCAAGCGGCAGCAGGCAAAATAGAATGCCATGGAATACGGTTCTCTTAACAGTCACGCGTCGTAAAATATAATCGTCAGCTTGGGTTCAAGAGTAAAATACAAAAAAGCAAGAAAATAAATGCAAAACAGACACTGGATCCAGGAAAGACTTCTTTTTTATTTAAGTCTAGGGAACAAATGAGCCAAACTGACAACATCAGCCGTGGTAGTCGAGAGGCAACAGCTCTAGAACCAACTACCCAGCAGCAGCCAGCCAGTCAGTTAGTTAGTCATTCAACGAAACAAAAAGAAGTCTTAAGAATGCAATTCAACATAGAATCAATGACGATGATGATGACGACAAACAGCTTGCTTAACATACTGGTTAGAGAGCCGGAGCCAGAGTCCATCACTTTGCCACCATCACCACCAGGTAGAATAGAATTTATAATCATTGGGAGACAGTGGGATGAAAAAATAGTTGAGAAAGATGAAGGTAAAGGAAATACACTAATTTTACTTATTGGGTGAATGGTGCGTATAAGTAGCGTCACTACTCATACGCCACCGTGAACACTGCAATTTTTAAGAATGTATTTTTTGAGTCCCAGAAAAATATTTTTTAAGAAAACCACGTCTTGCGGAGGCATAGACAAATATTCTTTAAGAAATCCGCGTCTTTGGAGACCTAGAAAAATATTCTTTAAGAATTTCATGCCTTCCACAGACCTAGAAAATAATTCTTTAAGGAATCCACGTCCTGAGGAGACCTAGAAAAATATTCTTTAAGGAATCCACGTCCTGAGGAGACCTAGAAAAATATTCTTTAAGAAATCCACGCCTTGGGGAGGCCTAGAAAAATATTCTTTAAGAAATCCACGCCTTGAGGAGGCCTAGAAATATATTCTTCAAGAAATGCATGCCTTCCACAGACCTAGAAAAATATTCTTTAAGAAATCCACGTGTTGAAGAGGCCTAGAAATATATTCTTCAAGAAATTCATGCCTTCCACAGACCTAGAAAAAAATTCTTTAAGAAATAGACGTCTTGCTGAGGCCTAGAAAAAAATTCTTTAAGAAATCCACGTCTTGCAGAGGCCTAGAAAAAAATTCTTTAAGAAATTCACGTCTTGCAGAGACCTAGAAAAAAAATTCTTTAAGAAATCCACGTCTTGCAGAGGCCCAGAAAAAATTGTTTAAGAAATCCACGTCTTGCAGAGACCAAGAAAAATATTCTTTAAGAAATCCACGTCTTGCAGAGGTCTAGAAAAATATTCTTCAAGAAATTCATGCCTTCCACAGACCTAGAAAATATTCTTTACAAAATTCACGTCTTGAGGAGGCCTAGAAAAATATTCTTTAAGAAATCCACGTCTTGTAGAGGCCTAGAAAAATATTCTTTTAGATATCCACGTTGTACATAGGCCTAGAAAAATATTCCTTAATAAATCCACATTTTGTGGGGAGACTCACCAAATGAAGGTCCTAATTATATACATTATTACTCGGGAAACATACCTGAAAAGAAAAAAATACAAATTAGAATCAGAATTTGGAATAATGTTTTTAAGTGATATACAATTGTATATTGTTACGTATAAGTGACTCTAAGTGATATTTGTGGCGTATAAGTAATGACAGCAGTCATACGCCACCCTATGGGAGACAATGAGGCAGGATTTTAAAAATATATTTTAGAGAGTTTTGCGGGCTTTAATCCACGTAGCCTTCCATTGGGCCTTTGAAAATATTCTTAAAAAACTCCACGTTTTGAGGGCTTGGAATGCCTAGAAAGTATTATTCAAAAAATGCACATTTTCTGGCCTTGGGAGGCGTAGAAAAATTTCATTTAAAAATCCACGTTTTGTGGAAATGGAAGGCCCATAAAAATTCATTTAAAAATCCACATTTTTGGTCTTTGGATGTCCTCCAAATATTTTTTAAAAAATCCACGTTTTGTGGAAATGGGAGGCCCATAAAAATTCATTTTAAAATCCACATTTTTGGTCTTTGGATGTCCTCCAAATATTTTTTTAAAAAATCCACGTTTTGTGGGAATGGGAGGCCCATAAAAATTCATTTAAAAATCCACATTTTTGGTCTTTGGAAGTCCTCCAAATATTTTTTTAAAAAATCCACGTTTTGCGGAAATGGGAGGCCCATAAAAATTCATTTAAAAATCCACATTTTTGGTCTTTGGATGTCCTCCAAATATTTTTTAAAAAAATCCACGTTTTGGTGCCTTGGTAGGGCCACAAAAATGTCAGTTAAAAATCCACGTTTTGGGGCCTTGGTAGGGCCACACAAATTTCATTAAAAAATCCACGTTTTGGGGCCTTGGTAGGGCCACAAAAATGTCATTTAAAAATCCACGTTTTCTGACCTTTCAAGGGCCACAAAAATTTCATTTAAAAATCCACGTTTTCTGACCTTTCAAGGGCCACAAAAATTTCATTTAAAAATCCACGTTTTGTGGCCTTGGATGGGTCACAAAAATTTCATTTAAAAATCCACGTTTTGTGGCCTTGGATGGGTCACAAAAATTTCATTTAAAAATCCACGTTTTGTGGCCTTGGATGGGTCACAAAAATTTCATTTAAAAATCCACGTTTTGTGGCCTTGGATGGGTCACAAAAATTTCATTTAAAAATCCACGTTTTGTGGCCTTGGATGGGTCACAAAAATTTCATTTAAAAATCCACGTTTTGTGGCCTTGGATGGGTCACAAAAATTTCATTTAAAAATCCACGTTTTGTGGCCTTGGATGGGTCACAAAAATTTCATTTAAAAATCCACGTTTTGTGGCCTTGGATGGGTCACAAAAATTTCATTTAAAAATCCACGTTTTGTGGCCTTGGATGGGTCACAAAAATTTCATTTAAAAATCCACGTTTTGTGGCCTTGGATGGGTCACAAAAATTTCATTTAAAAATCCACGTTTTGTGGCCTTGGATGGGTCACAAAAATTTCATTTAAAAATCCACGTTTTGTGGCCTTGGATGGGTCACAACAATTTCATTTAAAAATCCACGTTTTGTGGCCTTGGTAGGGCCACAAAATTTTCATTTAAAAATCCACGTTTTGTGGCCTTGGATGGGTCACAAAAATTTCATTTAAAAATCCACGTTTTGTGGCCTTGGATGGGTCACAAAAATTTCATTTAAAAATCCACGTTTTGTGGCCTTGGATGGGTCACAAAAATTTCATTTAAAAATCCACGTTTTGTGGCCTTGGATGGGTCACAAAAATTTCATTTAAAAATCCACGTTTTGTGGGCTTGGTAGGGCCACAAAAATTTCATTTAAAAATCCACGTTTTGTGGCCTTGGTAGGGCCACAAAAATTTCATTTAAAAATCCACGTTTTGTGGCCTTGGTAGGGCCACAAAAATTTCATTTAAAAATCCACGTTTTGTGGCCTTGGTAGAGCCACAAAAATTTCATTTAAAAATCCACGTTTTGGGGCCTTGGTAGGGCCACAAAAATTTAATTTAAAAATCCACGTTTTGGGGCCTTGGTAGGGCCACAAAAATTTCATTTAAAAATCCACGTTTTGGGGCTTGGAAGGGCCACAAAAAGTTCGTTTAAAAATCAACGTCTTGTAGCTTTGGCATGCCCACAAAAGTTTCATTTAAAAAATTCACGTTTGGTGGGCTTGGTAGGTCATTTCATATTCTTTGAAAACGGGCTTCTTCTATTGGCAATTTCTGAAAAAGGGATCTTCTAATTGTCTTCAATGGACAGAAGACACTCCGAAGGTCTTTTATAGTCCTTTTAAATCTATTTCATAGATAGAAGACCTTCTAAAGTTCTTCTATGTATAGATGAACCTCTAAGGACAGAAGACCTTCTAAATGACAGAAGACCATCTAAAGGACAGAATATCTGCTAAAGGTCTTACATGGACCGAGGACATTCTTCGAAAAAAAAAAAATATTTAAAAGTCCACTTAGCCTCCAATGGGACGAAAAAATATTTTAAAGTCCTTTAAAGGTCGAAAAAATATTTAAAAGTCTACGTAGCCCCCAAGGCGTCGAAAAACAAAGGGTTGAAAAAAAAAATATTTTGAAAATCCATATAGCCTCCATGGAGCCAAAAAAAGTATTTAAAAAGGGTTGGAAAAATTACTTTAAAAATCCACGTAGCCTCCAAGGGGGCCGAAAAGAAATATTTAAAAAATCCACAGGGTCGAAAAAAATATTTAAAAGGGTCGAAGAAATTAATTTAAAAATTCACGTCGGCTCCAAAGGGTCAAATGGTCAAAAAATGTATAAAACATCCACGTAGCTTCTATTAGGTCGAAACAAATATTTAAAAAATCCACGTAGCCTACAAAGGGTCGAAAAAATATTTAAAAAATCCACGTAGCCTGCAAAGGGTCGAAAAAAATATTTGAAAAATCCACGTAGCCTGCAAAGGGTCGAAAAAAAAAACATATAAAAAATCGACGTAGCCTGCAAAGGGTCGAAAATTTTATTTAAAAATCCACGTAGCCTGCAAATGGTCGAAAAATTTATTTAAAAAAATCCACGTAGCCTGCATAGGGTCGAAAAATTTATTTAAAAAATCCACGTAGCCTCCATTAGGTAGAAAAAATTATTTAAAAAATCCACGTAGCCTGTAAAGGGTCGAAAAAAATATTTAAAAAATCCACGTAGCCTGTAAAGGGTCGAAAAAAATATTTAAAAAATCCACGTAGCCTGTAAAGGGTCGAAAAAAATATTTAAAAAATCCACGTAGCCTGTAAAGGGTCGAAAAAAATATTTTAAAAATCCACGTAGCCTCTAAAGGGTCAAAAAAATATTTAAAAAATCCACGTAGCCTGTAAAGGGTCGAAAAAAATATTTAAAAAATCCAGGTACCTCCATTAATTTGAAAAAAATATTTAAAAAATCCACGTAGCCTGTAAAGGGTCGAAAAAAATATTTAAAAAATCCACGTAGCCTGTAAAGGGTCGAAAAAAGTATTTAAAAAATCCACGTAGCCTGTAAAGGGTCGAAAAAAATATTTAAAAAATCCAGGTACCTCCATTAATTTGAAAAAAATATTTAAAAAATCCACGTAGCCTGTAAAGGGTCGAAAAAAATATTTAAAAAATCCACGTAGCCTGTAAAGGGTCGAAAAAAATATTTAAAAAATCCACGTAGCCTCCATTAATTCGAAAAAATATTTAAAAAAAAATCCACGTAGCCTGTAAAGGGTCGAAAAAAATATTTAAAAAATTCTAAGGGCCGAAAAAAATTATTTAAAAAATCCACGTAGCCTCCATTGGGTCGAAAAAATTATTTAAAAAAACCACGTAGCATCCATTGGTTCGAAAAAATTATTTAAAAAATTCAAAGGGTCGAAAAATTATTTAAAAAATCCATAGGCCTCCAAAGGCTATTTCGTTTTGTGGCCTTAATGGCCTGCAAATATATTCGTTTTAGTGGCGTATAAGTAACGACAGCATTTATTCGCCACCGAGCAACCCCTTAATATAAACCAATTATAATTAAAACTTTGGTTTATATCGTTTGAAATACAATCGAAAGAATAATTTTGGAAGCAAATCTGTCGGAAAAAATGTTGAATTTTTGTTCATAATTTTTTTAACCCTTTTTTAATGTCTCTCCCCACTGTCGCTTCATACTTCTTCGACTACTTTAAATCACAGCAACGCTTAGAACTGTATTCCAGGTTTTTTGTGTTTTTGTTTCCCTCCATGATGGTTCATGCTAAGCTAAACAAATCAGTTATTCAAACATATACGCAATACTTGTTTTCTCAAAATGAAAAAAAAAAAAATCTTCAGCATCATCGTCATCTGGTGATGAGGTGAGGCGGCTGCTGCTGCTGCAACATAAGGCAGCTCCATAAAACCAAAACAACAACAAAATCCTGACACAGCTTAAAAAGATCGACCAGAAAGGGAAAATCACCGTTGGCATATTGCGGTACATTTGATTATGTTTTTGAAAATGGACAACAACACCAACAACAAAGAATAACAACACTAAAACTAAAGAGAATCTGGTAATAACACCAATGAACAACAAACTGCATATGGTAATGCTACAGTAAGCAGCAGCACCAACAACCGGCTAAGGAGACCGACCAAAAAGCAACGGTACAGACAACCAAACCGAGGAGGACAGTCAGAAAGTCTGTTAGTTAGACATAAAGACATACATTGATTCGTGGAACTAGAATTGTACTTTTTTGGGTTTTTTTGTTTGTGTTCTATGCTGAGAAAGCTGAAATTACACATGTCCGAAAAAAAGCCAAGAAAAGAAGAAAGGAATACGATTAGAATTTTGCAGAAAATCTAACAGGAATAACAACACCAGCACCAACAAAAACACAACACTAGTGCGACAACAAAAACTTGGTGTAGGACTTGATTTAAGAGGAAGAAGATGTACCTAAAAATGGCTATACGAACCAACCGAACCAAAACAACAACAACGTGCCACAAATAATGTTTTTGTTGGTAGTTGGTTCAGAGCAATCATGTATGCATGCCGGCTTTGGCATTTGGCTGACGACGATGATGACGATTTCATGTTGCGCCATTTGTAACATCTTGGCAATCTCCCTCTACAAATACCGGCTAGGCTTGGTAGATAGATGGAAGCAGAAGATTTAAGCCTGATTTCAAAGATGGTCGGGTAATGCTTGGTTGCATCATAAGTTCGAATTACGGTATTTCTGGCAAACATATTGCCTCACTGGCTTTCCGAAGAAAAATTATACATTTGTTTTTTTTTGCTACGTAGTTGGCATTGCCATAGAAATTGATTTTCTGGCAAATATTATGTTCCCCCATCCTCCTCATATGGTAAAATGGTTCTGCTTGAATGCCACATCTAGTGAAGAAGTGAAAGACTGCTGCATGATATTAAAGAAGTATAGGTCTTTGGTCTAACTGTCCACAGTGTGCCCTGGGGGAGCTTAAGAAGATTAAATGTTTTGTTTATTTGTGAAAGTCGAAATTGAATAAGAACAGAAAGAAGATAGGAGGTGATTTGCAGGGTGAATTATGAAATTTAAATTGTAATTTCAGCCGCAGATGGGAGAGCAAGGTTCTATAACCATACATTTGGCAACATTTTGTGATAATATTTCAGCAATTTCTCATAAAATAAGACAATTTTTAGAATTTGCACCTTATGGCGTATAAGTAGTGACAGTAGTTATACGCCACCTATGTCAAAGATTATAAAAACAGGACCTAAGAGGTCTTAAATTTTATTTGGTTTGGATTTTTTAAGGACATTTCTAGGCCATAGAACTTGGATTTTTTAAAGAATAATTGCTAGGCCATTCAAGGCACCTAAACGTGGAATTTTTAAATGAAATTTTTGTGGGCTTTCGAAGGCCAGAAACGTGGATTTTTAAATAAAATTTTTGTCGGCTTTCAAAGGCCAGAAACGTGGATTTTTAAATAAAATTTTTGTCGGGTTTCAAAGGCCACAAAACGTGGATTTTTAAATAAAATGTTTGTCGGCTTTCAAAGGCCACAAAACATGGATTTTTAAATAAAATTTTTGTCGGATTTCAAAGGCCACCAAACGTGGATTTTTAAATAAAATTTTTGTGGGCCTTTAAAGTCCACAAAACTTGGATTTTTAAATAAAATTTTTGTGGGCCTTTAAAGGCCACAAAACGTGGATTTTTAAATAAAATTTGGGTGGGCCCTTCAAGGCCACACAACGTGGATTTTTAAATAACATTTTTATGGGCCTTCAAAGGCCACAAAACGTGGATTTTTAAATAAAATTTTGTGGGCCTTTAAAGGCCACAAAACGTGGATTTTTAAATAAAATTTTTGTGAGCCTTCAAAGGCCACAAAACGTGGATTTTTAAATAAAATTTTGTGGGCCTTTAAAGGCCACAAAACGTGGATTTTTAAATAAAATTTGGGTGGGCCCTTCAAGGCCACACAACGTGGATTTTTAAATAAAATTTTTGTGGTCCTTCAATGGCCACAAAACGTGGATTTTTAAATGAAAATTTTTTGAGCCTTCCAAGGCCACAAAACGTGGATTTTTAAATGAGATTTTTGTGAGCCTTCCAAGGCCACAAAACGTAGATTTTTAAATGAGATTTTTGTGAGCCTTCCAAGGCCACAAAAGTGGATTTTTAAATGAAATTTTTGTGATCCTTCCAAGGCCACAAAACGTGGATTTTTAAATGAAATTTTTGTGAGCCTTCCAAGGCCACAAAACGTGAATTTTTAAATAAAATTTTTGTGAGCCTTCCAAGGCCACAAAACGTGAATTTTTAAATAAAATTTTTGTGGGCCTTCTAAGGCCACAAAACGCGGATTTTTAAATAAAATTTTTGTTGGCCTTCTAAGGCCACAAAACGGGGATTTTTAAATTAATTTTTTTTGGGCCTTCAAAGGCCACAAAACGTGGATTTTTTAAAGAATATTTTGTAGGTCTTCTAAGGCCACAAAACGTGGATTTTTAAATAAAATTTTTGTGGTCCTTCAATGGCCACAAAACGTGGATTTTTAAATGAAAATTTTTTGAGCCTTCCAAGGCCACAAAACGTGGATTTTTAAATGAGATTTTTGTGAGCCTTCCAAGGCCACAAAACGTGGATTTTTGAATGACATTTTTGTGAGCCTTCTAAGGCCACAAAACGTGGATTTTTAAATGAAATTTTTGTGAGCCTTCCAAGGCCACAAAACGTGGATTTTTAAATGAAATTGTTGTGAGCCTTCCAAGGCCACAAAACGTGGATTTTTAAATGAAATTTTTGTGAGCCTTCCAAGGCCACAAAACGTGGATTTTTAAATGAAATTTTTGTGAGCCTTCCAAGGCCACAAAACGTGGATTTTTAAATGAAATTTTTGTGAGCCTTCCAAGTCCACAAAACGTGGATTTTTAAATGAAATTTTTGTGAGCCTTCCAAGGCCACAAAACGTGGATTTTTAAATGAAATTTTTGTGAGCCTTCCAAGGCCACAAAACGTGGATTTTTAAATGAAATTTTTGTGAGCCTTCCAAGGCCACAAAACGTGGATTTTTAAATGAAATTTTTGTGAGCCTTCCAAGGCCACAAAACGTGGATTTTTAAATGAAATTTTTGTGAGCCTTCCAAGGCCACAAAACGTGGATTTTTAAATGAAATTTTTGTGAGCCTTCCAAGGCCACAAAACGTGGATTTTTAAATGAAATTTTTGTGAGCCTTCCAAGGCCACAAAACGTGGATTTTTAAATGAAATTTTTGTGAGGCTTCCAAGGCCACAAAACGTGGATTTTTAAATGAAATTTTTGTGAGCCTTCCAAGGCCACAAAACGTGGATTTTTAAATGAAATTTTTGTGAGCCTTCCAAGGCCACAAAACGTGGATTTTTAAATAACAGTTTTGTGGGCCTTCATAGGCCACAAAACGTGGATTTTTAAATAACAGTTTTGTGGGCCTTCAAAGGCCACAAAACGTGGATTTTTAAATAACAGTTTTGTGGGCCTTCAAAGGCCACAAAACGTGGATTTTTAAATAACAGTTTTGTGGGCCTTCAAAGGTCACAAAACGTGGATTTTTAAATAACAGTTTTGTGGGCCTTCAATGGCCACAAAACGTGGATTTTTAAATAACAGTTTTGTGGGCCTTCAAAGGCCACAAAACGTGGATTTTTAAATAACAGTTTTGTGGGCCTTCAAAGGCCACAAAACGTGGATTTTTAAATAACAGTTTTGTGGGCCTTCAAAGGCCACAAAACGTGGATTTTTAAATGAAATTTTTGTGAGCCTTCCAAGGCCACAAAACGTGGATTTTTAAACGAAATTTTTGTGAGCCTTCCATGGCCACAAAACGTGGATTTTTAAATGAAATTTTTGTGAGCCTTCCAAGGCCACAAAACGTGGATTTTTAAATGAAATTTTTGTGAGCCTTCCAAGGCCACAAAACGTGGCTTTTTAAATGAAATTTTTGTGAGCCCTCCAAGGCCACAAAACGTGGATTTTTAAATGAAATTTTTGTGAGACTTCCAAGGCCACAAAACGTGGATTTTTAAATGAAATTTTTGTGAGACTTCCAAGGCCACAAAACGTGGATTTTTAAATGAAATTTTTGTGAGCCTTCCAAGGCCACAAAACGTGGATTTTTAAATGAAATTTTTGTGAGCCTTCCAAGGCCACAAAACGTGGATTTTTAAATGAAATTTTTGTGATCCTTCCAAGGCCACAAAACGTGGATTTTTAAATGAAATTTTTGTGAGCCTTCCAAGGCCACAAAACGTGAATTTTTAAATAAAATTTTTGTGGGCCTTCTAAGGCCACAAAACGCGGATTTTTAAATAAAATTTTTGTTGGCCTTCTAAGGCCACAAAACGGGGATTTTTAAATTAATTTTTTTTGGGCCTTCAAAGGCCACAAAACGTGGATTTTTTAAAGAATATTTTGTAGGTCTTCTAAGGCCACAAAACGTGGATTTTTAAATAAAATTTTTGTGGTCCTTCAATGGCCACAAAACGTGGATTTTTAAATGAAAATTTTTTGAGCCTTCCAAGGCCACAAAACGTGGATTTTTAAATGAGATTTTTGTGAGCCTTCCAAGGCCACAAAACGTGGATTTTTGAATGACATTTTTGTGAGCCTTCTAAGGCCACAAAACGTGGATTTTTAAATGAAATTTTTGTGAGCCTTCCAAGGCCACAAAACGTGGATTTTTAAATGAAATTGTTGTGAGCCTTCCAAGGCCACAAAACGTGGATTTTTAAATGAAATTTTTGTGAGCCTTCCAAGGCCACAAAACGTGGATTTTTAAATGAAATTTTTGTGAGCCTTCCAAGGCCACAAAACGTGGATTTTTAAATGAAATTTTTGTGAGCCTTCCAAGGCCACAAAACGTGGATTTTTAAATGAAATTTTTGTGAGCCTTCCAAGGCCACAAAACGTGGATTTTTAAATGAAATTTTTGTGAGCCTTCCAAGGCCACAAAACGTGGATTTTTAAATGAAATTTTTGTGAGCCTTCCAAGGCCACAAAACGTGGATTTTTAAATGAAATTTTTGTGAGCCTTCCAAGGCCACAAAACGTGGATTTTTAAATGAAATTTTTGTGAGCCTTCCAAGGCCACAAAACGTGGATTTTTAAATGAAATTTTTGTGAGCCTTCCAAGGCCACAAAACGTGGATTTTTAAATGAAATTTTTGTGAGCCTTCCAAGGCCACAAAACGTGGATTTTTAAATGAAATTTTTGTGAGCCTTCCAAGGCCACAAAACGTGGATTTTTAAATGAAATTTTTGTGAGCCTTCCAAGGCCACAAAACGTGGATTTTTAAATGAAATTTTTGTGAGCCTTCCAAGGCCACAAAACGTGGATTTTTAAATAACAGTTTTGTGGGCCTTCAAAGGCCACAAAACGTGGATTTTTAAATAACAGTTTTGTGGGCCTTCAAAGGCCACAAAACGTGGATTTTTAAATAACAGTTTTGTGGGCCTTCAAAGGTCACAAAACGTGGATTTTTAAATAACAGTTTTGTGGGCCTTCAATGGCCACAAAACGTGGATTTTTAAATAACAGTTTTGTGGGCCTTCAAAGGCCACAAAACGTGGATTTTTAAATAACAGTTTTGTGGGCCTTCAAAGGCCACAAAACGTGGATTTTTAAATAACAGTTTTGTGGGCCTTCAAAGGCCACAAAACGTGGATTTTTAAATAACAGTTTTGTGGGCCTTCAAAGGCCACAAAACGTGGATTTTTAAATGAAATTTTTGTGAGCCTTCCAAGGCCACAAAACGTGGATTTTTAAACGAAATTTTTGTGAGCCTTCCAAGGCCACAAAACGTGGATTTTTAAATGAAATTTTTGTGAGCCTTCCAAGGCCACAAAACGTGGATTTTTAAATGAAATTTTTGTGAGCCTTCCAAGGCCACAAAACGTGGCTTTTTAAATGAAATTTTTGTGAGCCCTCCAAGGCCACAAAACGTGGATTTTTAAATGAAATTTTTGTGAGACTTCCAAGGCCACAAAACGTGGATTTTTAAATGAAATTTTTGTGAGACTTCCAAGGCCACAAAACGTGGATTTTTAAATGAAATTTTTGTGAGCCTTCCAAGGCCACAAAACGTGGATTTTTAAATGAAATTTTTGTGAGCCCTCCAAGGCCACAAAACGTGGATTTTTAAATGAAATTTTTGTGAGCCTTCCAAGGCCACAAAACGTGGATTTT